>NC_064274.1:3997500-4740000 GCF_003254725.2 Canis lupus dingo | reverse complement strand
GGGAGCCCTAGGCAGCCTCAGGTGGGGGATGGATGCTAGAGGAGCCCAAAACCTATTTACGGGTTTGGAACTTTCTCACCCCTAGACCAGTAAGGAGGTGAGAGGGGCTGGAGGTTGTTTTAATCACCAGTGGCCAATGATTTAAATAATCATGCTACAGAGAACCTCCATAAAAACCCCTAAATGACACAGTTCAGTGAGCTTCTGAGTTGGTGAACACTGAGTCACTGGAAGGATGGTGTGCCCTGAGAGGTCATGGTAGCTCTGCACACACCTTACACCCTCAACATACCTCGCCCTGTGTATATCCCCTTCCATGTCTCTGCTTCTAAGTTGTATTCTTTATAATAAACAGGCAGTAGTGAAGGACTTTCCTGAGTTTTGTGAATTGTTCTAATGAATTATTGCATGGGAACTCCTGAATTTGTACTCAACTGGGCAAAAACGTCGGTAGCCTGGGCAGCACATCTGCAATTAATGTCTGAAGTAGAAGTCTTGTGAAACTGAGCCCTTAAACTTGAGAAGTCTAATTCAAATTCCAGGTAACTACCTGGAAGTGCAAGAATTGAATAACATTGTAGGACATTCAGTGTCAGAATTAATTAAGAGGGGAAATACAACTGGACACACACACAACAAGTATCAGTACTTCCATTTCATCAAGGAATTTTATAATTATAAAATTCTCAATATATTTTAATCTCACAACTGGCTGTAGATCAAGAAATGTAGTATAATGAAGTGTCAACATCCAGATCCCAAGTGAAAAATAAATTCTATACGTAATAAATTAAATATTAATACTGCCCTATATATCAAATAAGACTTTAAACAAAAAATATTTAAATTTACAATTAAAGCATAACTCTGAATTTCTTCTACCATATTACCAACAAAATTTTTTTATTGATTTTAAGAAAGTTAAAGATTAACCTGCTGTTAAGAGAAATAATACAGAAAGATGCCATGTGCATTTTATCCCATCTCCCAATGGTAATATTGTGTACAGCTATAGTATAATATCACAATCCAGATACCAACATTATACACCAATATCATTCAGTTTTCCCCAGTTTTACTTATACTTGTGTGTATCTATATATCTGTACAAATGTACATGTGTATTTAGTTCTGTACAGTTTTATCACAGGTAGTTTCCTGGATGCATCATCCACTCAAGATACTGAATAGTTTCATTACCATAAGAATGTCTCCTGTTTATCGCTCTCCTGTCCCCAACCCTTCCCTTGTCCCTAATCTCTGATATTCACTAATCCATTCTCTATTTTTTAAATGTTGTCATTTCAAAAATGCTCCCTAAATGGAATCAAAGAATGTAACTTTTGGTGATTGGCTGTTTTCCACTCAGCTGTTCTTACTCCAGTTCTTCCCTGGCGATTCACCTGATGTGTTGTATGAAACAATAGGTCTTTTCTGTTTTATTGCAGAGTAGTATTATACAGTATATAAATACGTACTACAGTCTGTTTAACCATTTATCTCTTGAAAGATATCTGGATAAATTTCAGTTTAGGGCCATTATAAAGAAATCTGCTATGAACATTAGTGCATAGGAATTTATGTGACTATAGGTTTTCATTTCTCTGGGATAAATTACTGGATTCTATCATAACTAACGTGCTCAATTTTACAAGAAACTGATAACCTCTTTTCCAGAGTGGCTGTCCAGTAGTACATCCCCACCAGCAGTGTAGAAATGATCCAGTTTCTTCATATCCTCACCAGCATTTGGTATTGTCAGTTTTGTGGGGGGTTTTTTAATTTTTGCTTTTCTGAAATATGTGTACTAATAACTAATGGAGATTTTAATTTGCATTTCTTTGATTGCTAATGATGTTGAACATCTTTCCATGTGCTTACTTGCCATCTGTATACTGTCTTCACTGAAATGTCTCTTCATGTTGTCTCCATTTTCTGTTTAGACTATTTTTTTTTTACTGTTGAGTTTTGAGAGTTTTTTATATATTATGCATACCAGTGTTTTCTCGGATGAGCAGCTTGCAAACATTTTTTCTCAACCAATAGCTTTTTTACATGGGCTTTTAAATAGCAAAAGTTTTTAATTTTGATGAGGTCCAAATTATCTCATTTCCTTTTTTATGAATTATGCATTTTATATCATATTTAGAACTTTAGAATAGCCCGAGATCCTAAATATTTTCTCCATGTTTTCTCTAAAAGTTTTATATTTTTATTTTACATTTAATTCTATGATCAATTTTGAGTAAATTTTTGAATTAAGATGTGAGGTTTAGGTTGAAATTATTATTTTTCTTTTTTCCTTTTATTTATTTAGCCCATGGATATATCCAATTACTCCAGCCCTAGTTGTCGAAAAGTTACCCTCAATTAATTGAATTTTTTTGCATCTTCATCAAAATTCACATTGAGCATACTTCTGTGGGTCTATTTCTGGGTTCCCTATTCTATTCTGATCAACATGCCCCTCTACTAATAGCAAACTATCTCAATTATTACATCTACACAGTAAACTTTAATATTTGAGAGTGATTCCTCCCACTTTATTCTTCTTTGCCAAGATTATTTTAGCTACTCTAGCTTCTGCGTCTTACATAAATTTTAAAATAAACTTATCTTTATCTATAACAAACCTTGCTGGGATTTTGATATCTTTATTATGTTGAGCCTCCCAATCTATGAACCCAGTTGTTTCTCCACTTATTTAGATATTATTTCTTTCATCATTAATTTTCAAAAATTTCCAGCATACAGATCTTTAACATGTTCTGCTAAGCGTATACAATTCTTAATTTGTTAAAGAGTTTTTAATCATAAAAAGATGTTGGATTTTTTTATTATAATTTTCAGTCTCCCATCTTGATTTATTTATAGTGGTTTTGAGGAGCACCTGGGTGGCTCAGTTGGTTAAGCATCTGGCTTCAGCTTAGGTCATGACCTCAGGGTCCTGAGATAGAGTCCCACATCTGGCTCCCTGCCAGCAGGTAACCTGCTTCTCTCTCTCCTTCTTCCTCTCTCTACTTTCTCTCTCTCCCTCCCTTAAATAAATAAATAAATAAATAAATAAATAAATAAATAAATAAATAAAATCTGTAGTGGTTTTGAGTATATATCTTTCTATAGGTTTTGTAGTATTCCTCTGAGTATTCTAGTATCTATATATGTGATGATAATAATCTACTGGTATCAACATTTTTACCACCCTAGTGAAGTGTGTGGACACCTCACTTCAACTTAAGTCCCTTACCTTCCTCACTTTTAAATTCATTGTCTTATTATCAGACAGTGCTATAAACTTTGTTACAATCATTAAAACATAATTTATAAAACTCATGAGGAGAGGGATAGTCCATTATATGATATGTAACCATAATTCTGCTTTCCATTGTTTCTTTTCTTCTTGTTTCCTGAGCCTCCAGTATTTTTTCTTTTATCAGTTCCTTTCTGAATATTCTCTAAGCCTCTTCTCATTCTAATATTCTATAAATTCACAACCTTTCCAAAGAAACAGTGAGTTAAAAGGCACTCAGAGATAAACATTTTTAGAAGTTTGAGCGAGAAAAGGTGATCTAAAATACAGGCCCTGGCTGGAAGGACCACACTAGAAAACTAGAGGTAATTGAGTATCTATGAAGAAAGCAAAATTTATACCCTTCACAATTATGTCTTGAACAAAACTACACTGAAAGAACTTTACCACTCAAACAAAGTATCCTAGAAATGTTTGACTCAAACATAATAGGACACCTACCATATGCCAAGAACAGTTCTTGGAGATGCAGAGATAAAAAATACATAGTACCTGTCCTAATTCATGCTTGGTTTACACAGGAGCACCTAGAAGCAGAGCCTGGCACAAGTATTCAGGTAATTTTGTACTGTTAAGAAAATGTTCAAAGGAGAAAAATAGTGAGGAGACAGGAGGACAGGTTAGAAAATGAAGCAAGGCAAGGATATTGGCTCAGCAATAGTCTACATTAGTCTGATTGAAAGATGACCACAAGGAGCTCTGCAGTACAAATGACATCACAGAGAGAGCCCACCTTATGGCAAAGATTGACCTTTAAATCAGCACAATTTTCTGGAGAAGGCCAGTGGTGGGCTATTAGCAACCAGTGCTCAGAGCAACTAGGAGATTGGCAAATTGGCTGGTAAAAAAGATCTGAGTGGGTACCAACAGCATCCACTGCAACTATCTGGAAAGGCAAGTAGATGATAATCAAATTATAGTGTAATTTGGTATCATGGTTCAGACAGGTACCAAAAAAAGTATAAGAACAAAGAGGAGAAAAGAATAAAGTCTGTCTGGGACAGCTGAAGAAGGCTTCCCATATAATTTGTGGCACCCAGTAGAAAATGAAAATGTGGAGTGTTTTTTTCAAAATTATTAATCATTTCAGAATGATGACATGGCAGTAAACCAAGAATGGAGCCCTTCTAAAATTTGAGGCTCTGTGCAACTGTAGAATTCACTCATGAAGCAGGTCCTCATGGTAAAGAATCTACGAACAAGGAGGAATCAGCAGGGTTGTGAAAGAGATGAATTATAAGCTACAATCTGTATTTTTAAAAGCAATTTCCGGAAGCAGGGCAGGAGATCATTAGGAAGTCAGTTTTGTGGGGCAGCCCTGGTGGCTCAGCAGTTTAGCGCCAACTTCAGCCCGGAGTGTGATCCTGGAGTCCCAGGATCGAGTCCCACATTGGGCCCTGAATGGACCCTGCTTCTCCCTCTGTCTGTGTCTCTGCCTCTCTCTGTGTCTCTATGAATAAATAAATATAATCTTTAAAAAAAAAAGGAAATCAGTTTTGTGATAAATTCGTGGTGTTTTCTAGGCAATTTAAATGCCTCATCATTCATCTCAATGAAACAAAACGTTCAATCTTCAAAATGTATGGTAATTTCCTGTTGCTGATTAGTTAATACTAACATCTGTAACAGTCAATTCTACGTGAAGAAATAATAATTATATACCCCTAATGAATAATGTTACAATGAATAACATTCTTCAAGTTATTTATGACCTGATAAATTCTGTTGCTAGTGACAATTTTTCAGAAATAGGTAACTTTATAAGAGCACAGTATAAAAAAAAAAAAAAAAAGCACAGTATAGAGTTCCAATATTCACACCCAGAGGTCAAGATTGACCAAGTTATGAATACATAACTAAGGAAAACTGTGAGTGTATTTAACAATCTATTTTTGACTACAAGCCACATTCATATGTGAAGATAACAAAAAATTTTGGTATTTTTTCAGCTTTTGTTTTCTTCTAAGTAAAAGCTTAGTTCATGTAAAAGAAAACTCATCTTAAAACTTTATTTCTTCAGTATGAAGAATACTGTCATCAATAAATACATTTAATTCTGCCTTCTCTATTCAAGTTTGTTCTAAAATGCTTTCATATAAATTCAAGAATTTGCTTAAGGATTTTATTTATTTATTTGAGAGGGAGCTCATGAGAGAGAAAGAGAGAGAGAGAAAGAGAGCATGAGTTGGGGGAAAGACAGAGGGAGAGGGAGAAGCAGACTCCCCGCCAAACAGGAAACTTGACTCAAGTGTCCCTAAATTCAAGATGTAACAATGTAGTTTAGCATGGTATAAGCTAATAAAATACAGAATGTCATGCTGTTACTTTGATAAGGTATTAAAAACTAAAATTGTATATTTCACATATTTAGAGGATATGGGCAAATATGTTTAATATTTAATTTATATCAGCCATATTTAGGCGGCTATGTCCAACTACACTATATCCTGTGGCTTAAACATCTTTTCCCTCAGTCCCTTCACTAGTCACCAAGATCAGCATAGAAACACCTGGGATCAGGAAGTTATCTCCAGGATTTATATCCAAGAAAGGCTAAACTTCTAGAGTTGACCTCTAGCTCTAGAAGTTTATGGTTTTCTGTCTAAAAATTACTCCCGACTATGTCCCATATTTCACTGTTAGCAACTTGTCATGTGGCCTATTCTAGAGTCTAGAGAGCTGTGTTCCAGAATAAACCTATAAATATTGAGGAAATGTGATAATTTACCATGAACTTGGGAATTATTCAGTGTTGGATCTAAAAGCCTGAAAAATGTCTGAGTGTGGCTTTTATCTACTTATTCTTAGGCACAACAGATGGGAACTTATTTATTCATGGTGCTTTTTTATATATGATGAAAAATATCAAGATTCTCCTCTAATATAGATCTCGATTGTCCCAAAACAAAAGTCAAGGAAATCCCACTTGTAGAGTCCCTGTAAAAATTATTTTTGCCCATCAAAGCCTTACAAAGCTCTCCATATGCCAGCCAAGTGGCCCCTGGAATATACCTAAGAAAGTGATAACAGTGATTATCACCTGTTATCATGTGATTATGGCTGTCTACTGAGTCGAGAATAAATTAGCTGTAATTTTCAATATGTTTGAAAAAAAGAAATGTGTGAAACAGGTATGAAGCTCCATCCACAAATTCAGTTATAGGAAAAAAAAAACTTCATTTTTTATAACAATTAATTTCTAAATTCACTCAAACTCCACTATTTTTGCTTAGGATTGAATCTAAATGCCAAAAGTCTTATGCAATGTTAAAAAATAGGGATGGAAATACTCCTCAGTATTATTTGTCCATGCTCACGTCCTTTGAATCTTACCTCTTCTGTGTTTTGGTCCTTGGCAGATAGTCTATTGAGGTTACAATTCTGTCAAACTCAATAATTCTCATCTATGAGATCCTGTCCAGCAATTCTCTCTGCTATTTTCTTTTTTTTTAATTTTTATTTATTTATGATACTCAGAGAGAGAGAGAGAGAGAGGCAGAGACATAGGCAGAGGGAGAAGCAGGCTCCATGCACCGGGAGCCCGACATGGGATTCGATCCCGGGTCTCCAGGATCGCGCCCTGGGCCAAAGGCAGGTGCTAAACTGCTGCACCACCCAGGGATCCCTCTCTGCTATTTTCATAACTCTATTGGGTGTCTGAGGATTTTTCATCACTGCAGAGCAAGGTGATCTATGGGAAAGTTGTGGACAAGCCTCAGGCCATCCTCCTCAGAGATGTCACATAGTCCTTTCAACTCTGGGGACTAGTCTCTCCTCCCCAGGTTCTGGGCTCTTCCACAAGGGTAAGCTCTAGGTCTCCTCTGCTTTAGGATCTCAAAATCCTTTCTGAGGTCTCTACTGCTCTTCACTTGGGGCTCAACTAGTAGAAGGGGGTGGGCAGGGGACATGGCTCCTTTCTGAGAGATCTCTAACTCTAGGTCAAAGGCCTGATAACTTCTCCTTTGATTTTTCCCCATCCCCATCATTACACTCTCCTGAAATAAAGCATTCTCTTGCTTTTCACTTTATTCACAACATTTTTCTGAATAATTCCTTCTCTGAAGAAATGAGCAGACTCCCTTGCATATTGAATAGTGGATGAATGAAGAGCTACCAAAAAATCTTGGAGAAAAGATTATACTTTAAAATACTATCAACTAAGAGCAAAAGAAATTTGGTAGGCTGGGAAGATGGCAGACTAGAAAGACTCTAAACTAGCCTCCTTGCACAGATACAAGTAGATAACACTCATATCAGCATAAAAAAACTCCTAAATGAACTGAAGATTGGCAGAACAAACTCTACAACTAAAGGTAGAGAAGAGGCCACACTGAAGAAGGTAGAAGTAAAAATGCAGTTTCAGAATGAAATGGTCTAGGGCCATCTGTGGTAAGGAGGAGCTAATGGCACAGAGAAGGGTAAAAAACAGACTTTCACACTGGGAAGCCCATGAACTAACAAGAGGGAGGATAAATTCCCATACATTTGCATTTGAAAGTGAAGGGGGATGAATTTCATGTGTTCTTACAACCAGCAGCACTTAAAACTTGGGACTTTAAAAATTGGGTAGCTCAGTTCTGGGAGACTCTAGAGGGCAGTAGGAAGCAGAGTCCCTGCCCTTAAAGAGACAACACAACAAACAGCCCATGCAGATACAGGGTAGAACTAGAAGTTTGAAAAAAAGCTAGGGGACAGATGGGAGGAAGAATGATTTGCTCATCCAAAATTGGTCTGGATTTTTATTTTGGACAAAGGAGGAATGAATATACAATGGGAAAAAGACAGTTTCTCCAACAAATGGTGTTGGGAAAACCAGAGAGCTACATGCAAAACAATAAAACTGTATAACTTTATTTTAACATACAGAGAAGTAAATTCAAAATAGATTAAAGACCTAAATGTGAGACTTGAAACTATAAAAATTCTTGAAGAAAGCAGAGGCATTAATTTCTCTGACATCAGTTATAGCAGCATTTTTATAGATAGGTCTCCTGAGGTAAGGGAAATAAAAACAAAATTGAACTATTGGGACTACATCAAAATTAAAAGCTTCTGCACAGTTATAAACAATCAACAATACTATTAAATGGGAGAAGATATTTGCAAATGATAAATCTAATAAAGGGTTACTATCCAAAATATAAAAAGAACTGATACCATTCAACACCCAGAAAACAAATAATACAATTTAAAAATAGGCAGAAGACATGAATGGACATTTCTCCAAAGAAGACATACAGATGGCCAATAGACATAAAAAGATGCTCAACATCTCTCATTATTAAGGAAATACAAATCAAAGCCACAATGAGATATCACCTTATCCCTGTAGAATGACTAAAATCCAAAGCACAAGAGAGGATGTGGAGAAAAAGAAACTGTCTTGAATTGTTGGTGGAAATGCAACCACTGCAGCCACTCTGAAAAACAGTATGTAAGTTCCTCCAAAAGTTAAAAATAGAGCTACCTTATGATCCAGGAATCATGCTACTGGGCTTTTACCCTCAAAGTAAAAAAAAAAAAAAAAGAAAAAAAAAAGAAAAAAAATACTAATTCAAAGGGATACATGCACTCCATGCACTCCATTATTTACAATAGCCAAACTATGGAAGCAGCCCAAGTATCCAACAAGAGATGAATGGATAAAGAAGATGCAGTGTATATATACAATAGAATATTATTCATCATTTAAAAAGAAGAAATTTTACCATGTGCAGCAACACAGAGCTAGAGAGTATAATGCTAAGCAAAATAAGTCACTCAGAGAAAGATACCATATGATCTCACTCATATGTGGAATTTAAGAAACAAAATAAGCAAAGGAAAAAAAGATTAAATAAAATACTATCAAACTACAAGTAATTTCATGTAATGTCTATGGGCTAGTCAGACAACTTAATACAAATACAGTTATTTATACACATTTTTAATAAAATATTGTTGAACCTGAAGTAACTCCTTAAATGGATACAACTTGCATATAATACCTTTTAAAACAATTAGTCTTGAGTTCATTTTTCCAGTGCATTTTATAATTAATTAGAATGAAAGTGTGAAATGACATTTCCTATACCCAACATTATCAAGAAATGATAGCACCACACATTTTTCAGCCAAAGTGACTGACCATAACAGTCACAAACCCAGTTTATTTTAACAATTTTATGAAGGTCTTCTAACATATACTTTATATACTTTTACTCCTTCTTAAATAAGGAAATAAGAGTAGACATGAAGAAGCCCTCAAAAATGTTATCCAGGGGCGCCTAGGTGGCTCAGTCTGTTAAGTGTCTGCCTTTGGCTCAGGTCATGATCCCAAGATCCTGAGATCAAGCCCCACATCAGGCTCCCTGCTCAGCAGGGAGTCTGTTTCTCCCTTTCCTTCTGCCTCCCGCCTCCCCCCCGCCCCCCGCTGCTTGTGCACTCTCGCTCTGCCATTTAGATAAATAAAATCCTTTTTAAAATAATTAATTAATTAAAATGCTATCCAAATACCCAGATTGCTTCAAAACTTTTAAATCCTGAGAATTCTAAAGTTTAATCTCTGAATAATACATATAGTGCCGACTATATGACTTTCTATCCCAAGCTATCAAAATGCCAATAAATGTATGCAATGTGTGGTGATCTATCTGGAGACATTAAAAGACTTTTAAAATATCTGAAAACATGAAAAACTGGACAATGTTAAAATGATATTTTATTGTATATGTTTTTAGGAATAAAATGAAAATTAATTTTTACTTTGTTTTAGATTTTACATAGCATTTGGTTTTCATCATTATACCTATGCTCTACATGAAGCCAGCTGATACTTAAGGATGTATTATAAGAAGGTAGATTCTTGGGATCCCTGGGTGGTGCAGCGGTTTAGTGCCTGCCTTTGGCCCAGGGCGCGATCCTGGAGACCCGGGATCGAGTCCCACATTGGGCTCCAGGTGCATGGAGCCTGCTTCTCCCTCTGCCTGTCTCTCTCTCTCTCTCTGTGACTATCATAAATAAAAAAAAAAAAAAAAGAAGGTAGATTCTTCTAAAACAACTTACTTGACCTCTTTCCTCCAGAGAGAAGATGTGAAAATACAGATTATAATCCTAAAAAATATTATTGAAGATAATGAACCAACCAGTGAGATTGAGCAGAAATGACCAATAGAGTAGAGCAGAAATGGGGGAATGTGGTTTCCTAGGAGAGTCTTAGAAACTAAGTAAAGGTGTTGTTCCAAGAAAAATAAAGTGATTGTCTCCACCAGCCCAAAACTACAGATCAGCCACCAGAGGGAAAAAAAAAAAAACCATGAATCTTAAAAAAATAAAATAAAAAAACTTTGGGACACCTGGGTGGCTCAGTGGTTAAGCGTCTGCCTTCAGTTCAGGTCATGATCCCATAGACGAATCCCAGATCAGGCTCCCAGCATGGAACCTGCTTCTCCCTCTGCCTCTGTCTCTGCCTCTCTCTCTCTCTCTCTCTCTCTCTCTGTGTGTGTGTGTGTGTTTCTCGTGAATAAATAAATAAAACCTTAAAAATTAATTAATTAATTAATTAATTAATTAAAAAACCATGGAGATCAGTGGTGACCAGAACAAAAGCAGATTCATTAAAGAGGTAGGGGTGGAAGAATGCTTGATTAGAATGAGTTCAAGAAAACCACTGCAATTTCATGACAGGAAAAGCTATGGTATGTTTCTAGTCATAGTATCCTGCATCAAGCCCATACCAGAGGCATTCTAAGAAATTAATTCTCTTACTAGTAAAATAGAGTCAACTCCAAGATTAAATGATAATTCTCATTGTTACAAAAGTAGCTACAAAATGTCCCATGAATTTTTTAAAAAGTGAAATGTTACATTTCAGTATCTTTTCATTGGGAATTTAGTAAGTTTAGTAACCATGTTTTTAAGATGATAGAAAACAAGGTTTTTAATATATTAAATAAAAACATTAGATAAAACTCACTAGTTTAAGAAATCATAAACGAATAAAACAGACCTTGCATACTACATGGTGCTGATCAATACATCTGAATATAATATTTTCTAAAGTGAGAAATAAATGAGAGAACTTGGATGCAGAAACCATAACTGTCTCAAGTAGTTTTGAAGTAAAGGGGTACAGTGAAATGAGATGACATCAAAAATGAGGAGCAAGTGGGCGTCTCAATCAGTTGAGCATCCAGCTCTTGATTTTGGCTCAGGTCATGATCTCAGAGTGGTATCAAGCCACAGGTCCGGCTCCATGCTCAGCAAGGTGTCTGCTTCTCTCCTTCTCCCTCTCCCTCTGCCCCTACCCCTGCACGCAAACTCTCTTTTTCTCTCAAATAATAAATAAATCTTTTTTTAAAAAAACCTTAAAGAATGAAATATGGACTCAAGATAGGGATTTATAAGATGAGAAAAATTACAGCATATTCTTCCACTGTGATGAATGACCTAATAGTGAGAGAAAAGTTTATATTGAAAGTATAGAGGGAGCCTGGAGCAATGTCCACGAGTTGGCAAGAGAGGATATCAGTGGAAAGATGAGCTTTTAGTTGAAGCACAGTAAGTTCATTGATAAAAACAGGAAAAGCCTAAATATATGGTCACAAATGCAGATGGATTGTTTCAGCTGTGGTAGCTTTTATGATTTCTATTTTGATTGTTTCTGTTTTCTCAGTAAGATGGGAAGAAGGGTCATCAGCTAAGTGAAGATGGGGGTTGCTGAACAGGTAGAAAAAAGTATAAAAAGCCATCTAGGAGAGTGGGAGAGCAAATGGATTAGGTAAATTTAATAGGACTACCAGGAAGCAATAACAAGATATCTGGCTTAGTGATCATGAAATTAGAGTGAATTTCAACATAGGATGCATTTTCTAGGCATGCTCAGCTTCACAGGTACAGGCACATAGTAATCAAAAATGAGTTGTACCAAGTCTGGGATTTTACCAGGTGAATATCAAAGTGAGAAAGGGGAGCAAGGAATTGATAAACTGAGGTAACAGAAAATACTGAAATCATCCAGAAATGTTTTATAGCAACTGATATAAACCACAAGCTTCTGTCTGCAAGACCTCATGATCAAAGTATAGATGATGTCACCTACTATCCACTGAATTAACAGCTACAATGAAATTTTATTATAGAAGAAAACTTGGAATTGAATGGAATTGAATGGTAATCAACATCAACATTTATTTTATCTCCCTAGTTTCTCATTCTTTCATTTTTCTCTCTCTCATGCTCTCTCTCTCTTTCTCCCTCTCTTTCCCCATCCCACCTCTGTCCCTCCCCCCCCAGAGAAAGAGAATGAGAGACAGAGAGAATTATTCTTCCAGTAAATTTAGATAGTCAACTTAGCTAATCAGTGTTAGAAAGATGAAGAGTCTGAAGAAAAGATCCACTTGATATAGCAGGATAGAGACATTACAAGGTTTATAATACCAAGTTCTTATTGCAACAATTCCTTACTTATTTTTTATTACATTTGACAGAACACAAATCAAAACAGAAAAATTGCTTATTTTGGATCATCCATTCCATAGAATTGGTTGTCATCAGAAAAAAAAATTATCTCTCTCACCCACGCTACAGAAAAATAACTATTAGCACAGAATGGTATCAGTATACAGCCCTTCTCTGTGAAGCACTTTACTGCATGGATGGTCCATTTATTTGGATATTAATATTAAAAAGGCAGAAGTGTGGAAAATTTCAGAATGTGAGTGAGTGGGGAAAAAAATCAAATTCACACTGTTTTCCCCTAGAGAAATAACACCTTTCTCTGTACAATCTAAATATAATTTTTTATTTTGTTTTTTCCTAGGGTGCAGTAGACATGACACAATTTTTAAGGTCTCAATTATGGATTATTCTTGTATACCAGCTGAGACCTATTTTTGAAATATACCTAGCTAGTATAATTAAAGCTATTTTTGGTATAATTATAGTGTATAGTATGAAGACAAACTGTTAAAGTGTCATCTGTCTTTACATGGAAATCAATTGTAATTAATTATTTTTAATCAAGGATATACAAAATAAATCTCCAATAACAGAAGTTTCTGGAATCTAAAAGTCCAGGAAAAGAAGAGACCATTACAAAGGTTCCTGAGGTTTGGACTTTTGTACCCATAATATGTTTCTGTTGCAAAAGCATCACATGATGGGCTTGTGGAGAAAAGCAAGACAGTAAGTATCCGGACCAGATAGGCCAATGTGGTGGTCTTCTATGGAGGAAATGATGCCACAGAAGTGGCAGTGAAAAGGGGCAGCTGTCAATGAATTTAAGATCTCTTTTTGAAGGGAAATCAATATGATTTTGTGACAAATTAGATTTTAATTCAAGTTGAATCTTCCAAAAGAAGACTTTCAAAAGATCCAAGAAAGCAGTGCTTCTGAAGTGAGTATAATAAAACTAAAGCAGCACTCTGAATGTACTGCTTGGAAAAACTGCTTCAATTCTTTTTATAGGATATAGTTCTAAAGGCTCCCAAATACAACTAATAACATTTTTCAAATGAGTATAATATTTTTCACTATTTAGACTTTAGGAGCAGCTAGTGTAGGAAGGTTGTGTGATACTACAAAGAATGCCACTCCCATCACACTGCTCAAAGTTTATTTCTCTGAATTTTCACTATGAACAATACCTTCAGGCATCTGTGGCAATGTGATGACCTGAACTGATGGGCAGCTCCTTTCCCCACCAACCCACATACAAACACACATTTACATAAATAAGAAGAAATAAACCTTCATGAAAGAATGTATGCAGATATATGATGCAGGAAAGTCAAAATCTCTAGAACCAGAAATAAGAGAATGATCTGAAATTGGGTTTAAAATTATTCCATTTAACTCTGGAGTAAATTCAGTTCTCAGTGAAAATGAAAATAACCCTGGAAAGTATATCTTTATCATCTAAAAATGGAAAATATTATTAGAGAGACTTTAGTTCATAGAACTGGATTAACCACCATCGGCCACGCATGGCCAACTTTTCTTTTCCTTTTTTTTTCCTTTATTTATTTTACACAGAACCTCCACAAACTAAACAATTAACCTTAGAACAGAAACACTGGCAATAATTCACACTTAACTCATGTGTTATTTTCTAATCCCACTGACTTTAATATACTAATCAGATAATTAAGAGTTCAAGTTTATGAGGCTGAGATAAAGAATAGCTAAGTTTAGGAATAGAAGAGCTTCTGGGAAATAATGAAGGAGGAAAAAAAAAGTCAAGTTTTATCTACCTCATAATTCAATTAAGAACTTCCTGGAGCTAGTCTCCAAGATCTATAAAGAACTTATTAAAACTCAACAGCAAAGAAACAAACAATCCAATCATGAAATGAGCAAAAGAAATGAACAGAAATTTCACCAAAGAGGACCCATGTGTAGGTCAACAAGCCCATGAAAAATGTTCCGCATCACTTGCCATCAGGGAAATACAAATCAAAACCACAATGAGATACCACCTCACACCAGTGAGAATGGGGAAAATTAACAAAGCAGGAAACCACAAATGTTGGAGAGGATGTGGAGAAAGACTTACACTGTTGGTGGGAATGTGAACTGGTGCAGCCACTCTGGAAAACTGAGTAGAGGTTCCTCAAAGAGTTAAAAATAGATCTGCCCTACGACCCAGCAATTGCATTGCTGGGGATTTACCCCAAAGATTCCGATGCAATGAAACGCCGGGACACCTGCACCCTGATGTTTCTAGCAGCAATGTCCACAATAGCCAAACTGTGGAAGGAGCCTCGGTGTCCAACGAAAGATGAATGGATAAAGAAGATGTGGTCTATGTATACAATGGAATATTCCTCAGCCATTAGAAATGACAAATACCCACCATTTGCTTCAACGTGGATGGAACTGGAGGGTATTATGCTGAGTGAAGTAAGTCAGTCGGAGAAGGACAAACAGTGTATGTTCTCATTCATTTGGGGAATATAAAAAATAGTGAAAGGGATTAAAGGGAAAGGAGAGAAAATGAGTGGGAAATATCAGAGAGGGTGACAGAACATGAGAGACTAACTCTGGGAACAAACAAGGGTTAGTGGAAGGGGAGGTGGGTGGGGGGACAGGGTGACTGGGTAACAGGCACTGTGGGGGGCACTTGATGGGATGAGCACTCAGTGTTATACTATATGTTGGCAAATCGAACTCCAATTAAAAAATATACAAAAAAGGGGATCCTTGGGTGGTGCAGCGTTTTGGCGCCTGCCTTTGGCCCAGGGCGCGATCCTGGAGACCCGGGATCGAATCCCACGTCGGGCTCCCGGTGCATGGAGCCTGCTTCTCCCTCTGCCTATGTCTCTGCCTCTCTCTCTCTTTCTCTCTCTCTCTGTGTAACTATCATAAATAAATAAATAAAAATTATAAAAAATATATATATATACAAAAAAAAGAATTTCCTGGATACTATATATAAACACAGGAGTCAATATATTAATAATTCAAATTACAGAGAAATTAAAGTCCCAAATTTTCTTTTCCTGCAAAATCATGAATAGAAATTAAAATAAGGGATCCCTGGGTGGCACAGCGGTTTAGCGCCTGCCTTTGGCCCAGGGCGCGATCCTGGAGACCCGGGATCGAATCCCACATCAGGCTCCTGGTGCATGGAGCCTGCTTCTCCCTCTGCCTATGTCTCTGCCTCTCTCTCTCTCTCTGTGTGTGACTATCATAAATAATAAAATAAAAATTAAAAAAAATAAATTAAAATAAGAGTAGTAGTAAAAATGTCACTCAATTCATTTCTTAAAAATAATAAACCACAGCCTTTCATTTAACTACTCTAGCCTCAATGAGACTTATTCTTCGGCAAGTATACTAATCTCAATGACACTATTATCTTTGGATGTATGGAACCCCCACTGATTCCAATAATAATCATTTGATTATAAAAAATAAGATTTCCTACACCCAAGAATATCTTCATATAGATATATGTTTTAAATACAGTCTCACCTAGATTTACTATGGCCAAAAATTCTTTATTTTTTGTATATTTTTTTAATTGGAGTTCGATTTGACAACATATAGTATAACACCCAGTGCTCATCCCGTCAAGTGCTCCCCTCAGTGCCTGTCATATGGCCAAAAATTCTTAAAATGAGAACTCTGATGTTAAAATATATCTACCACTCAGTCTGGAGATTTATGAGTGGCAGTGTTTTATATTTAAAGTCACATGCAGTTAAATATCATTTTTATCACTTACATCTAAATGTCATCTATACCGAGTTGAGGAACAAAAGCATTAAAAAAAAGTATGTTCATTCACATTTATCCATCAGTAGAAATTACCAAGCAAACATTTTTTTAGGAACACAAAGGTATGACCGATAGGATTTCCTACTGAGGTAATGGAAAATATTTTTTTCTCCACACAGTATAAACGTTAACCCTTGAAATAAAGTATCTTCTAAGATTTCATATTAAGAGGGCTATTTTCAGTTCACATATATAACCACATGTGTTTTTACTTTAATAAGCACCTTCTTGTATTGCTTAGCATCCAAGTGTCTTGGTTGGAAAAATTAGATGATAGTTGAACCTATTTTTGTCATTGTAACAATACTCACCCCTTATGAAATGACTTCCACTTGTAAATTTCTTTATAGTAATAGTCAATTTTGCATCATTACTTTTAACAGTTTTATGCTATCATTTCTAGCCTCTGTCAAAACGAGTACAATTGCACATGAGAAAAGGTGATGAAAGTTCATGTCACTCCCCTGTAATAATAGAAAACCATGTCACACCTCGTTTAGCACCTACACAAGTAAATTAACAAAGAAAAGAACATTACTTTAAAATGTAACAAGTTAGTTCCTCCACTCAGGAAAGAGAGATTAAGTTTTGGTCACTACATATATAATCTGGCTGTACAACTCATTATTTTTTTTATGTTTTTTTTTTTACAACTCATTATTTTTAAAGAAGTATGAAAGAAGCAGAAGTTGTAAATTTTAACTACCTAATCTATTAGTGCTCTGGAAAAATTATAAAGATAAGATGTATTTTCATCACTTTTTAGCAATATACTCCTTTCTTCATCATATGTATATCCATATATTCATATATATACCTTAACGTCATATGCATCCTTTACATATGTACACACACATATATCCTTTCATATTTATTATAGATATTGCTTCTTCATCTTCTTCCTCACTTTTGTTTCTTTTAGATCCCGAACTACCCTTTTCTAAGCCCACCTGCCTCGACCTTGCCAAAAAATGCTACATAACTTCTCACTTCTACAGTGCCTTCTTATACCTTATTTGCCACAAACTCCCAAAAATCTTAGAAATCTTAGTAAACTAAAACTATAATAGTTTCATGTTCTGCCTCTCCACCGGTACATACATCTTAAAAACAGAAGTTTCATTTTATTCTCCCAATGGAATTTAAGAAGAGATGATTCATTTTATTCTTCTAAAAATACCCATAATGATGAGATTTTAAGTAAAATTTAACTAAATATTTAACTAAAAATTAAAAGTAAATAAGTAAAATATATATTAACAATGAACTACAGTGAGAATGCAAACTGGTGCAGCCACTCAGGAAATTAGTATGAAGGTTCCTCAAAAAGTTAAAAACAGAACAACCCTATGACTTAGCAATTGCACTACTAGGTATTTATCCAAAGGATACAAAGATAGTAATTCAAAAGGTACACATGTATCAATGTTCATAGCAGCAATGTCCACAATAACCAAACTATGGGTAAGAGCCCAGATGTCCACTGATGGATGAATGGGTAAAGAAGATGTGATATATATATATATATATATATATATATATTATATGTTATTATATATTTGAATATTACTCAAGCCATCAAAAAGAATTAAATCTTGCCATTTGCAAAGATATAGATTGGATTTAGAGGGTACTACGCTAAGCAAAGTAAGTCAGAAGACTTACTGTGGAATTTAAGAAACAAAACTAATTAATTTAGGAGCAGAGAAGAAACAATAAAGATAAAAACAGAGAGATAGACAAACTATAATAGACCTTTAACTATAGAGAACAAACTGAGGGCTGCTGGAGGGGAAGTAGGTAGAGGGATGGGGTAATTGGGTGATGGATATTAAGGAGGGCACTTGATGGAATAAGCACTGAGTGGTATATGCAACTGATGAATCACTAAATTCTACCCCAAAATTAATAATACATTATATGTTAACTAACTTGAATTTAAATTAAAAAAAAAACAATAAAGCATAAAATTTAAGTAAAAATGCTGGGCAGCATTCTAAGGCTTTACCTAGATATCAACTCTAGGAAGGAGCTTCCTTGTGTCCAATGTAGTATTTCCTGGGTTTTCTAATCCATCCAAGTCGAGTCATCATCAAACTCGTAGAAAGGTCTCATCATCTTCCTAAGACATTAATTTTTTTAAAGATTTTATTTATTTATAGAGACAGAGAGAGAGGCAGAGTCACAGGCAGAGGGAGAAGCAGGCATCATACAGAGAGCCTGACGTGGGACTCGATCCAGGGTCTCCAGGATCATGCCTGGGCTGCAGGCGGTGCTAAACCGCTGCCACCGGGGCTGCCCCAAGACATTAATTTATATCCTTTCCAGGCCTATCCATCTGCTCTCCACACTGCATACAGAGAATTATTTTTCTCTAAGTGCAAACTGGTAACATCTAGTACTTAAAAATGATTTCCTGTTATTCCTAAATATAAAACATACTCCTACTCTACAAAGACCTACTTCTACTTGCCCTATCTCCTATCACTCTCTCCCCTGCTCTCTCTGTCCCAAGCATCTTTCCCTCATGCTCATCAGTTTCTCCCTTCCATCTTGTTAATATTTTCTAACCTGTCTCATCACAAAACATCTATCATCTCTTCAGGGATGCCATTTAGAACACTTCAAACCAAATCAACCTCTTCCTTATGATAAGCACAAAAAGTGCCTCCTGCTACCCCTTAATAGAACGAGGCATAGTATGAATTATACATCTATTTGGATGACAGATTAACATCTTTCTTAACCACGATTCTTTGTGAAAAATTCACAAAAGCATGAGTCTTGTGTCTCTGCTGACCATTTCATCCCTAGTTCCTAGCACTGTGCTTGGCATAGAGTAAGTACTCCACAAATATCTGTGAATGAATAAACGGTTGTGATACATTATAGGAAATAACACTCCATCAATTAACTAAAGCCTGAACTGTAATGCTTTGGTGTGTCTTTCACCTCAATTTAACAATATCTGTTTTTACATTTATTTTGCAGTCAGCACAAAGGTAAATAAACATAGCTTCTGCCCCAAGGGGCTTCGAGCCTGCATGTGCTTGATGATGTATAATAAAAAAGGGACCACAACAACTAGAAACTGAATACTTAATACAAGTCAGCTACTGTTCTAAGAAATAAGTATGTAGGACCCTTATGACAACCCTATGCTGGAGGTACTACCATTAACTCATACAAGATTACACAGATAATAAAAGATTCAGGATCCTGATTCCAGGTGGGTCTGTGTCAGAGCCCCTGCTTTTAGCATCTATACAATAGTGTCTTTTGTGAGAATGATAAGAACATAACAAAGTCAAAAGTTCTATGAAAACCCACTGAGTAGAAAATTTAATTTCCAGAGGTACAATATTATTTCATTGGGCTTTGAATGGTGAGTAAGAGCTGCTCACCAAGAAAAAGAAAATGTGGAAGGAGGACAATCCAAAGCAAAGAGAGTAGTAGGAAACAAATGACAAAGTCTTAAATGTGCACTTATGTTTTGGGGCCAACCAGGCACATCAAGGGGAGTGTGAGAAATCAAATAGAAATTTAAGAAAAGAAAGAAAATTAACTTGAGGCCAGGATATGAAGGACTTTGAGTCCTACACTAAAGGGTTTTAACTGTATTTTGTAAACGATGAGATAGCACTGAAGGATTTTAATCAGGTATTGATATTATGAGAATGATGTTTGGCAAACTCAATTTTAGACAGGTGCAAGAATCTTGCTTTTCTGCTTCTTCATGACATCATTTCCATCACTGCCTTCAGACTCTACCTCACCTATCAGTTCCGCCAGGAAGCCTTCCCTAACTACCTTTCCCAAACTAGGTCAGATTCTCCCTTTATGTCTTTTTTTCATTATTTATTTATTCTCATTGCTCCTCTCACACCTATCACAGCTTGTAATCATCTTCCAAAGGTGATCCAGGGTCATGAGCTAAGAAGGGGTTTGTATGCATACAGAACTGAGAGTCTTTAGAAGTTGAAGCTATAGGAAGAAATGGAATAGACAAAAAGATGTCAAATGAAGAACACAGAAGCAGATGTGAAAAACAACAGAACACCATCATTTAAGGTTAAGCAGAAGTAGATCCAGGGGAAATAGCTCCCAAAAGGATCCATGAAAGCAAAAGGAAAGCCAGCAAAGAAGCACAACATGGTAGGCAGGAGGTGAGATAGTATCAGGAGGAGTCAGTCTTAAGTGATAAATGCTATACAGAGATCAGGTAAAATAAAGAACACAGCTTTGGTTTTCAGTATGAGAGAAAAGTCATGATGGTAGGTGATTTTCCTCTCATATCATCAATGAAAATAAAAGCACAATACTTTATTTTCTTCTTATTTTAGCTAACAAATTACCTGCTGAACGGATATATGCAAAACCTCAAAACAATACAAGTTCCAAATGTTGATAAAATTAGATTCTGGCCCACAGTGGTCTTGAATTAAGTTGTGGTTTCTCAACACCACACAAATGTGACTCATTCATCTAAGCATTTCATAGTATAAAAATAATGGGAGAGGGATTATATCATGGCCTTTTATAAAATCTGTCATCCTTGATCAAGAAAATTAAAATGGGCCACCCAAAACATAAAGTATTTCAAATTATTTACCATGTGGTAAAATATTGGGCAGTTGAGCAGAACCAAGATAATTAGCAAAATGATCAGAATAATTAAAGTCCATGCAGGAAAATTTTTAAAAATCAAATAAGTGTGGGGCACCTCGGTGACTTAGTGGTTGAGCATCTGCCTTTGGCTGGGGTCATGATCCTGGGGTCCTTGGATCGAGTCCCTACACCAGGCTCCCCACAGGGAGCCTGTTTCTTCCTCTCCCTATATCTCTGCCTCTCTCTCTCTCTGTCTCTCATGAAAAAAGGGGGAAAAAAGGGAAAGAAAAAAAGAAAAAAACTGAAAGAGGTGAAGGATATTAAGAGGTACAAACTTCCAGTTGTAAAAGAAATAAGTCACAGAAATGAAAAGTATAGCAGAGGGAATATAATCAATAATACTGTAATAATGTTATATAGTGACAGATGGTAACTACACTCATCATGGTGAGCATGAGTAATGTATACAATTGTTAGATCACTGTGTTGTGCACTTGAACTAATATAACACTGTCAACTATATTTCAACAATAAAAATAAAAAATAAATTAAAAAATAATATTTTCCAAACTACTACACTTAATTTACCTTGTTTTTTCCTTTTATAAGTAAGAAAAAATAAAGGGAATAAATTTTACATCAAAAATAGTACCGTCTTTGAACACTGTAGAAATTTTTTTGTCATTAAAAATATTGACACAAGTTCAAATTTGTCATATGACTAGATATTTATTTAATGTTTAATTAACTTTAATGAATTTACGTGTACTTTATCTATATATATATATTGAAATTAAGAACACATTGCTTTAATTATGAAAGTAGGCACCGACTGCAAAAAACTGAGCCCATCATGAATTCCATTTTTAGTACCATTGTTCCCATTTAAAACAATGTAAAATTTGGGGATCCCTGGGTGGCGCGGCGGTTTGGCGCCTGCCTTTGGCCCAGGGCGCGATCCTGGAGACCCGGGATTGAGTCCCACGTCGGGCTCCCGGTGCATGGAGCCTACTTCTCCCTCTGCCTGTGTCTCTGCCTCTCTCTCTCTCTCTCTCTCTGTGACTATCATAAATAAATAAATTAATTTAAAAATTTTAAAAAAATAAAACAATGTAAAATTCAACAAGCAATAACTCATGTTGCAAATACAAATGTCTAAAGGCCATGATGAGATAAGCTAGAGTTATAAAGGCTTAAGTAATGTTAGAAATTATTGGAAAGGTAGACAGTGGGGATCCTTGGGTGGCTCAGTGGTTTAGCACCTGCCTTCGGCCCAGGGCGTGATCCTGGAGCCTGGGATTGAGTCCCATGTCGGGCTCCCTGCATGGAGCCTGCTTCTCCCTCTGCCTATGTCTCTGCCTCTCTCTGTGTGTGTCTCTCTCATGAATAAATAAAATCTTTAAAAAAAAAAGGTAGATGGTTGATGCACTGATCTGCACTTGCTATGAACAGACATTTTATAAATTTCAATGGGCTTTATTAAAACCTCCATTTTCAAAACAATCAGGCTTAGATCACTGTCATTTTACTTATCTGTCCATATTTTGTTTAAGAAAATAAGATTACATTCCATTTGTTTATTCCAGTAATTTTGAATACTTAGAAGATCCAGGAAATACCACACTAAGTACGTAGGCAGCCTCATGGAGGGAAAAAAAGATTTCAAAAAAAGAACTAAAATCACTTCCTGTGGTTAACATTTTATAACCTAGTCCAGAACAGTCTGTACCAATATTGTGGGTTTGTTGGTATTTTATTTATGAGCACCAGAAACAGACTTGCACTGGTACCATGCTTTGAGTAAGACACACATGTAAGACAGACGAAACTTGTATTTCTATCAGATGTAACTGAAGATTCATTGAATATACTGTCAAATACCACAAATATTAAATTGTTTTAGAATAAATTTACAATTGCTTTGACAGCAGTTTCCAAAAAATAACTGGTTAATTCAACAAATGAGAAGATTGAGTATTAAGTATACTGAACTAGTAGAATTACTGGAATCTAACATATGATGGTTTGGTGTAGTCTTATTTTATTAATACTATGGTACAACCTGACTTTTTTATAGTTCAACCTGACCTATTTTATTAATACTATAGTACAACTTGAATCTGAATCATAGAGATAAGGATTTTACTGTAATGAAATACATCAGGCTCTTGTACATAAAATTTAGGAAACAGCTTTTAATTTTTTTATTATTATTTATTTATGATAGTCATACACACAGAGAGAGAGAGAGAGGCAGAGACATAGGCAGAGGGAGAAGCAGGCTCCATGCACCGGGAGCCCGACGTGGGATTCGATCCCGGGTCTCCAGGATCGCGCCCTGGGTCAAAGGCAGGCGCTAAACCGCTGCGCCACCCAGGGATCCCTGGAAACAGCTTTTAAATGAGCTCTTCCTAGGAGAAATTAATAAGTCAAAAGAGAATGGAGTCAAAGACTGAACACCTTATTTTCCCTGTAGTGACAGAAGGGCACCTAAAGGAGACTGCCTGTTAGGACACCATTCTCTCATGGTTTCCTACCATATTCTTCTGGGAATCCATTCTCAATAATTCCAAATGCTTCAGAGAGATTAGTTAGGAGAGAAGTATTAAATGACCAATGGATTGATTAACTAGAAGTCACTGGTGATGCTGACAGGGTCGGTCAGTTTTAGCTGAGACAGGAGTTGAATCCAGACTGCAGTGGTCTGAGGACTAACCAGAAGTTTAAATAAGAGTTCCTCCCAAAAGTAAAATTTGAACAACTTTTTTTTTTAAGATTTTATTTACTTATTCATGAGAGACACAGAGAGAGACAGAGAGAGGCAGAGACACAGGCAGAGGAAGAAGCAGGCTCCATGCAGGGAGCCCAACCCAGGACTCGATCCCTGGTATCCAAGATCACACCCCAGGCCGAAGGCAGTGCTAAACTGCTGAATCACCCAGGCTGCCCTGAGCTTATTTCAAAACACAAATACATAAGCCAGTCATTCAAACAGCAACAAAGAAATGAAGTCAATAAAATAAATTCTGTAGGGCTAGGCTAGCTATTAATAGCTATTTTAAATACATTTTAAATACATAAAATATGAGATGTACAATGGTATGGTTTAGTGAGAAGTTATGACAGATGTTGCCACCACACTCTAGAATGGGGGTTTTATTCAAATAAATATTGACAGTATGTATATTATTTACCTTTAAAAAAAAATGAACTGTTGGGCTGCCTGGGTGGGTCAGCGGTTTATTGCCACCTTCGGCCCAGGGCATGATCCTGGAGACCTGGGATCGAGTCCCATGTCAGACTCCCTGCATGGAGCCTGCTTCTCCCTCTGCCTGTGTCTCTGCCTCTCTCTCTCTCTCTCTCTCTCTCTCTCTCTGTGTCTCTCATGAATAAATAAAATCTTTAAAAAACACACACCTAAATCAAAATACAAAAAGGTAAAAATTAAAGGGATAAAAAAGTGTATTCAGTAAGTGTTAGTGATATGTACAGTAATGTAGAAATGTAAATGTCAGAAACATTAGATTCAAGATTTAATCATTACATTGTAAAAATAATATCTATCAGTGGTTTAGAAAGCAAATTCAAGTCTGAAGCATATTACCATTATTATATATAACATAAGAAGAAAATATCCCTAATGAAATATAAAGTGCAACAAAAATCCTAAGGGTGCTTAGGGGGCTCAGTCGGTTGAGCTCTGACTCTTGATTTCGGCTCAGGTCACGATCTCACAGTCATGAGATTAAGCCTTGCATCAGGCTCTGCTCCATCATCCAGCAAGGAGTCTGCTTGAGTTTCTCTCCCTGTGTGCCCCCTCTTGGACTCACACTCTCATTCTCTCTCAAAATAAATAAATAAATAAATCTTTAAAAAAAATCCTAAACTAAACATGGTACATCCATATTATGATAGCACCATTAAAAATCATGTTACTAAGAGACACCTGGATGGCTCAGTCAGTTAAGCATTTGACTCTTGGTTTCAGCTCAGGTCACGATCTCAGGGTTCTGGAATCTAGCCCCATGTTGGCCTGCATGCTCAGTAAGAAGTCTGTTTGAGATTCTCTCTCTCCCTCTGGCCCTCCCACCACTCATGCTCTCTCTAATAAATAAGTAAATCCTTAAAAAATTATGTTACAAGAAATCACTAACTTAAAGCGTTATCTGTACTCCTATGTTCACTGATGCATTATTCACAATAGACAATATTCCCAATAGCCAAAGTATGGAAACAACCTAAGTGTCCTTCAACAGATTGATGGATAAAGAAAATGTAGTGTGTATATATATATATATATATATATATATATATATATATATATATAATGGAATATTTTTCTATCTTTAAAAAAGAAGGAAATACTGACATTTGCAACAACATGAATGAACCTGGAAGCCATTATGCTAAGTGAAATAAGCCAGAAAGACAAAGCATATACTATATGAAGTTACTTTAGCCCGTCAAACTCATAGAAACACAGAGCAGAACTGGTGGTTCCCAGTGTTTGGCATGTGGGGAAAATGAAGAGAGTATGATAAAAGGACACAAACTTTTTGTTATAAGATAAATGTATAATATAGTGACATAGTAAATAATATTGCATTATATAATGGAAATTTGCTAAGAGAGTAAAATTTAAGTGTTCTTATTTTTAAGAAGTATATATATGAGGTAATGGACATGTTAATTAACTCAACAGTGGGGGTGCTTTTACAACATATATGTATATAAAATCATCATGTTGTATACCTTAAATATACACATTTTTATTTAAAATTTTTTATAAATAAACAGGTCACAGAAAGTATTCAATGACGTCGAACAGTATCCATGATATACCTTTCATTAGGTTAAAAAGCAAGTTTCAAAATTGGACAAATGATATGACTCAAATTTCAAATAGTATGTAAAATGCAGATTCACACATATAAAAGAAATGGAGAAAGAAGTATATCAAAATGCCAAAACAAATTTGTAGAATTATAGACAATCTTTATTATTTTCACTTGCTTTTTACTTTCCATAATGAATATATATTACTTTTATAAAAGGGTTTTTAGAATGAGTATTGACTTTGTCTTATTTATTATTCTTAGCTTTAAAATTAGCATACTTCATAAAAAAGAAAATAAAATTAGCATCCTTCTGTTTTATTTCAAGGCCAGTAAGGAAATCTACATCAAAAGAAATGACAAAAGTCACTTATTGGGGTGCCTGGATGGTGCAATCTGTTAAGCATCCAACTCTTGGTTTCAGCTCAGGTACTGATCTCAGGGTCGTGAGATGGAGCCCCACAACTCACTGCAAAGTCTGCTTAAGATTCTCTTCTCCCAGAGCACCTGCGTAGTTCAGTTGGTTGGGTGTCTGACTCTTGATTTTGGCTCAGATGGTGATCTCAGTGTCTTGAGATCAGGCCCTAGAGTGGGCTTTGCACTCAGTGCTCAGAAATCTGCTTAAGATTTTCTCTCTCCCTCCCCACCAAATAAATAAGTACAACTTTAAAAAAATTCTCTTCTTCCTCTGCCACTCCTCCTCTGTGTGTTCTCTCTAGAATAAATGTATCTACTCTTAAAAAGTCACTTGCTATTAACAAAAGTTGCATTACTGCTTTGAGAAAATTTAACAAAAGGGAAAACTGGTATGAATGGTATAATTACTTTAATAGAAAATAAAGAAATTTTCTTCTAAATGAAAAGAAATTGACCATAATTTGGTTTGTTTTTACCCACATTAAAAATTTCACAGTGACCATGACCTGGCAGCTAAATGGGTTGTAATGTTTCTTCATATCATTTTCTAAAATGTTATTTTAAATATATAGGTAAAATTTATTGTTGCTACAGGTCCTTTTTTGCTAGAAAAGCATGCTATATAACTATACATTTCAGGAAGAAAATTAGAATTTCAGTCAAATTAAATAGCTGTTTCTTCTCCTTCCTCTCCTACCTTCATTGTGAAACATAAATTAACACTGAATTTTACTACTGTGCAGGAACACCAAATTCATAAAATCTAGCCTACTTTTATATGTTCTAACAAAATGTAATAAATTTAGCATATAAACTGTGATCATTTTCTTTTAAAACTTACAAGGTTAAGTGGATACACATCTCTCTTTAGATTATATCAGAGAAAATGTTGGACTTGGAATCACATATACTGGAATTAAGACTCTTCATTGTCATAGATGATCATTTGATTCTTCTGAGTCTATCACAAACATTAATATATTTATTTATTCCACAAATATGGACTATGCATATATTCTAGTCCTGAGAACATAGGGGTGGGAATAGAACAATGGGAGGGGGAGAGATTGAGAGAGAGAGACAGGCTGCACCCCAATCCTCTTGAGGGTTTCATTTCAGTGGAATGAAAGACAATAACAGATATATGAATAACTAAAGATAATTATAAATTGTGGTTTTTTAAAAAAAAAAAAAAGCTGTGAAGGAAATAAAATTGATGGAGGGTCAAGGAGCAATGGGTGGCTTAGTTAACTCAAGGGGTCAAGGAACACTGCTCAACAAAACTGACATTTGAGCTGAGACCAAAAGGATGAGGAGTCACATATGCAGAATGTGTAGTAGCACAATCCAAGCAAAGGGAAAAGCAAGTAAGTAATATGAGAATGCTCTTGGGGTGTGATGAATGGAAAGGAGGCTAGGATGGGTCATAAGCACACAAGCATAGGTAGAGTGATATGAGATATGGAGGGGAAACTAGACAAATGTCAAATTGTGTAGGGACTTATAAGCCACAATAAAAAGGTTAGATTTTGCTATATATATATATGAAAGCCAAGCAGGAGTTCTAAACAGATAAGTCACCTGATCAGATGTATATTTTTTAAAAATGTACTCTCAATTATGTGAAATACTAGAGGAGAGCAAAAAGTGTGAATAGTTTGGTAGTGACTTGGTCTAGGACAGTGAAGTAGAAAATGGGAAGAGGAACAGATAGATCTAGATAAAGAATGGGACTAGGAATTAAGCAAATTGTTAACTTCAAGAATAAGATGCTCTTAGCCTTACTGTGATGAGAACTAAGAAATGTATAGAATTGCTGAATCATTATTTCACACACCTGAAACTAAAAGAACACTGTATGTTAATTCTTTGAATTTTTAAAAAAGCCAAACAGAATAAAAGAATTCAATGCTCTTGATCCCAGACATGAGATACGGAAGGGACAGGAGATATACCACCAGGCTCAAGCTGAGAGAGAAGCCAGAGTTGGATACAAATTTGAAAGTCATCAGCATATAAGTAGCTTTAAAGCATTGGGCATGTATAATGTGTGCACTTTGAGAAGAGAAGACAATTATAAATACTATATCCACCTTAGAGATTGGTGAGAGACTGCATTAAGCATATCTTTATTCTGACCCTGGAGAAGCTACCCTCCTCAGGCTAGCCAATTCCTAGAAAAGGTAGGTAAAAGACTCCCAGTGCACCCACCTTTCATGTGCAAATCAACAGATTCAAAGCCCAAACTCTCAACCATCTCTTTTATCAGGCTCTAACAGGGCTCAAACACTCTGGGCTACTATCCTCCTGCCCTAATCACCCTAGGACAGGAACCAGACTAGAAACTGCTCTTCACTCCAGAACTCAATGAAACTATTCAAACTAGCAACCAGCATTATACTATACCAAGTTGTAATGTTCTCTGGTTACTTACAAATACTTCTAAGTCCCTCCACTTTCTCCTACATAAAACTCTCTACCTTTGACTTACTACTGGTCATAATTATTTCCCTGAATATCCCAAAGAATTATTTTATCATGAAGCACATATGCTTATGTACTTTTCACAAACATCCCTATCACTAATTTTTCTTGACAAGAGATTTGGTGAGAATGAAAATTGGTGAGAATGAACAGAAAAGTAAAAGTTCCTCAAAGTAATTATACAAATAGATGGGCTGTATAGTTCTGTGTTTATTGGAATACAATAAAACATTTCCTTAAATAAAGAAAAATGGCTTTATTAACCTTATGTCTTATTTATGAATGTTAGCTACTATACTTATATGCATATTATGTGTTGTCCTGCATAGCATACTTTCCAGATGAGTTCTTTTTTAAAAACTGAGTAAAGCTCATTAAGTGTTTTTTTGTTTGTTTGTTTGTTTTTTTTTTTATGATAGTCATACAGAGAGAGAGAGAGAGAGAGGCAGAGACACAGGCAGAGGGAGAAGCAGGCTCCATGCACCGGGAGCCCGACGTGGGATTCGATCCCGGGTCTCCAGGATCGCGCCCTGGGCCAAAGGCAGGCGCCAAACCGCTGCGCCACCCAGGGATCCCTCATTAAGTGTTTTTTATTCAGTCCAATTTACTACTTTATTTTTATGAACATATTAAATGTACAGAAAACCTGGTATCCAGCCTACATTAATTCTACTTTTAAATCATAAAATTATCCCTAGAATACCGGATTTTAAGCTATAGGATTGAAAAATAAATGTATTTGATTTTTTCTTTTTTCTTTTTTTTTTTTGTATTTGATTTTTTTAAGTGCGAATTTACACCAAAAAAAAAAAAAAATCAAAAAAAGTTTTGGTAAATGTGAAGAAGAAATTAGGAATCTCAGAATTCCTAATTCCAGATGAAGAACAGAATAAGGATCCACTGGATTCAGGCTTTATTCAACATCTAACATCTGCTATTACCCAGGAACTCTTCTGGATACTAGAGATTCATAGTGAAGAAAAAAAAAATAAGTTTCTGCCCCATGGATTTCATTCTCTATGGGACGGAGGTTGATAAAATATAAAAAAAGTGGGTGGTGACTTGAATGATCAAAGTCAGGAGGCTCTATAAAAGAGAAAGTGTAGGCAGGCTGAAACAAACAAAACAAAATGTCAAATAAGCTAAGGTCTAGGGAGCCAAAATCAGAAGAGATAGGTAAGGATTATGAAACCCGCTGGGTGACGGCCTGTCATCTACCTGAAACAGAAAGATATCCATACATTCACAGATAAGAAACAGTATGAGAAGATGAACAGGTGCTTACAAATTTCTCCAGAAACCCCTGCACTGGGTAGATTATATTTAAGTTTCACAAAGGGATATTAAGTAGCACATGAAGAGACAGGACAGGAAAAAATAAAACAGAATTTATATTACTTTTTAAATCTAATTTGTCATAGTTCAAAAAGATCATTGTTGATAAAGTAATTTTATATTAAATGTATCTTCCATTTTTGCTAAAATAATATACTAAATAATAGCCTGAAATTACTAAACTGATTATTTTTCATGTTCTTTGGAGACAGAAGTTCTATAAATTTTTCCAAAATATTCGACATATTGAAACAATCCTACACTACAGCAGCACCTAGAAATGGGGAGAAAAGAGGCCAACCTGTATAAATAGACTTAGCATATACAGGAGATAATATAGATCTAGATAAATATAAAGTTAATATTATGACAACTAATGTCTGAAGAAGCTGGCTGATCACATAGATGGGTTGTCACGGGTCATCAGGCTCAAGGGATACTAATTTCTGCTAGAAATAAAGAGACTGATGAATAACCAGATAGCTAATTTGCAATGAGAACTATAACTGCAAAGCAAACCAGTAAGGTTGTACTAGCAAATAATCACCTGTTTCCTCAGAACAGAAAATTCTACAAAGAAAGCAAGTTTAAAATCAGAAGGTTGTTTTGATGGCCATGAAGTCTAACAAGAACAGACATTTGTATAATCGTAATGTTAAAAAAAATACAATTAGTAGCCCAATAGATCAAACTTAAGCTTTTAAGTTTTAAGAATTTGCCAAGTACGCTAGCAGAGTCTGATTGAGATGGTAGTCATCAGAGGAACTTGTCTCAAAACTTCCAGGACAAAAGCAGTACCCTGTGACAGGTAGGTCAAGAGCCAGGGAAATGAACTCTGATTCCCAGCACCAGAGATAACAAGGCCAGATGTCAGAAATAAATATGCAAACATAGCTGCTCCTACATCTCCAACTAGATGAATATCCCAATGCCTTCTGCGATGTAGTCAGCTAGATGAAGAGCTCTGTTTGCTTTCCTTCCTCGTGTTCCATATTATCTCTCCTCTTCTTGTGATAATGACTAAAATTGAAACTTTATCCAGTAACAGACTGAATTTCCATGATGTTCTCAGGCTAATTACCAGTATATTCATCCCTACCTCCCTCTTTGATCAGCAGTTAGAGAGAACTGCCAACTGCAGGGCTTACTTAGATCAGCCAAAGAGTGGGCAGCAGCGATTTGAACAGCAGCTCCCCATTTAGCGGAAACTGTACATGAACTTGTTTAAAAAATAATAGTATAAGTAACTTCAAAAGTATCTTGTTAGAGAAGTATGTCTATGTTATCCAACTAACAGAAACCAAATCCCTGGACTCCTCTCCAAGAAGAAATCCCTGCACTCCTCTCCAAGAAGAACACAGAAAAAGTAAAGAAGAAATACTCAGGGAGGCTACAATATACTTAGATCCAGCTAACTGACTCTGATAAATCTATATAAATATCATTGTTCTTTAAGGACAAGGACATGAAGTAATTGACCTTTGTTTCAGGCAACCATAGAGGTGAATCCTGGCACTACCAAGAGACATTATCTTGCCATCTGATTCCAGATGCCATGCTGAACATCTCCTTTGCTTTCAACAGTTTTTCCTTTGGAAAAGATACAATACATTCAGTTGATTAAGAGCAATCACCATGCTATTTCATTTGTTGCTGTGCCTACTGCCTAGCACAGAGTCTAGCAAGTAGCAAGGCACACTCAATGAACACTAATGAATAAAAGAATGAATGGTGTTTAAAATTTCTCATTTCCAATCAGTATAGCTCTATCTTTCTTCAGCAATATTCCAGAATCCTTAATTAGGATTTTTGAGTGGTTACCAAACTCTTCAGGAGTCATTGTAAGTGAAGCTTTTATTTTACCATTTAAACTTACAAAGGCTTAATGTTATTTTCACATGCTTAGAGATCTCCATACAGATTCATCTATATACCAATGGCAAAAGTATTTTGTCTAAACTATTACTTCATATTTTATAATACTGACATATTATATTAGTACTTTGTCCACAATTATTATCAACTTTTTGGTATCAAGCTTATTTGAAGTCATTTAAAAGATTAAGATGGGTAAATGTTGGAGGTGCTATATGCTATACCATTTTTCAACACAGAGACAGAAAATAGACAAGGTACTGAACCATCATTACTTTACCAATCATCACATTTTCCCATGGTGAATTATTAGCAAGACAATAGGAGAGAGGTACTGAATCTTGACCCTATGGTTCTATGCTAGGTACCTCCCTTCTGTCAATATAAAATTTTTAGGGTCTTGATTATCTAAACATGGGAAACTATATATGAGTACTGATTATAAATTTAACAGTAAATTTTGCATTTGACACTTCTACACTAGTCTCCATTTTATCATTTTTGCTATACACACAGCTTTATCTTTCTAAACCTCTAACCCTGAACTATATTGAGAATCTTTGGGCAGCCGGCTCAGTGGTTTAGCGCCGCCTTCAGCCCAGGACCTGATCCTGGAGACCAGGGATGGAGTCCCACATCAGGCTCCCTGCATGGAGCCTGCTTCTCCCTCTGCCTGTGTCTCTGCCTCTCTCTGTGTCTCTCATAAATAAAAAAAGAAAAAAGAAGAAAAAAGAAAATCTTTGCTGAATGTTAGTGAATAACCAAGACATTAAGCTAAAAAGGGCTTAAATAGGGATCCTTCTCTTTTAGAACACAAAGGAATAAAACAAGGACACGTTGGATCAGCAGCCATCCCCTTTCTCTTTCTTCCTCAGCCACCTTCTGTGAAGAGTCAAAAATATGGCATGAGATACTAGAAAGAGATTGATGCTCCCCAGTCTTGTCAAATAGTCAAAACTAGTAGATTCATACTTTTTATGATATTTATTTATTTATTTATTTATTTATTTATTTATACATTCATGAGAGACACAGTGAGAGAGGCAGAGACATAATCAGAGGGAGAGGGCAACCCAGGTGGCTCAGTGGTTTAGCGCCACCTTCAGCCCAGGGCATGATGCTGGAGACCCAGGATTGAGTCCCACGTCAGGCTCCTTGAATGGAGCCTGCTTCTCCCTCTGTCTCTCTCTCTCTCTTTCTTTTTTTCTCTCTCTCTGTGTCTCTCATAAATAAATTAAAAATAATTAATTAATTAATTAATTAATATCTCACAAATAACATACTTTTTAAAAGAATTTAAAATACATCTTGGATAGTAAGATAGGCTTCTATACTTGAGGAGTAAAACCCATTTTGCATTTTTATATTCTCTAGCATATTAAATAAAGCCATTGCAATGACCTGAGGTTAGTTCTCATTAGAATCAAAGTATATAAGATTCCCAGATGGGAATTCTCATTACTGTGAACTAAATTAATTTATTATAAGTTTTTGAAAAGGTTAAAGAAGGAGTTGAATCCATTTAAAAAAAATACTTCATTGCAATTTTTTTTAATATATAGGCCTTGATCGCAACTAAATATCACAGTGGTCTCCAAAGGTGCAGAGGCTCTAAGCCCAGGCACTGCTATCAAAGAGACTAACACAAAAGCCTCCTTCCACTCTGGGTCCTGTCTCTGTGCAAGCCTGAAATCTTATCTCATGACCACCTAGCACACTGGAAAAAAACAACCAATGAAGGCCCCAGCCAGTGGTGGCCAATGAACAAAATGCAGGTTGGTTTTTTTTAATGGACTAATGGATGAAAGTTGGTCCCTACAGAGGCTATATAAACTGGGGTTCACAAATCTATTAGAGCTACCCAAGCAGAAACACTGGTCTGTATGTAGCCCTCTTGGCAGCCAAGACTTGGTCAACCTTCGGGTGAAGTTGTTCACAGACACAGTGACTGAGTCCTAGGACACTTGTGTGGCAAAGAAACAGGAGAACTCCAGCAGGATGAGAGAAGACATATTTTGTTTCAAGATTGTACTATATCCTTACAGGTTATTAAATTAATGCTTTTTCTCTAAGAGAAGAATATTAGAGCCACAACTTTGATTTTTGGCAAAGTAAAGCAAACCCACAGGTCTTAGAAGGTGGGATACAAAACCAGACATTAGAGCTAGGGCTTCTACCTTCAACAGCCAAATCTGGACAGGTGCTTCCCTCAATCCTACTTTGATGAATAAGGGCTGAAGAAGAAACCCTGCTTCTATGGAATTTACATCTCAGAAGTCTGACCCAAATAGCACAGCTATAATTTTGCCCCAATTAAGGCCACCCTGGGGGTAGAAGTCACTGGCATTGAAGGCATCATCCAGAAGCCAAAGGTAGGGAGAGGCATTCAGGGCCTTTCTGGAGAGGAGACCACACACACTGTCCCCATTCCCACTAATAGCATGTGGACACTAAGTACCTAAATATAAGTTAAAACAAAGGAAATCACGAGTTGTTATTTGGTAGAATGTTATAAATTCAATTTAGTAAATACACACACACACACACACACACACAAAGTAATATGAAACAGTCACTAATCTGTTTAGGTTAGAACTCAGTGGCTAAGTTGAAATCACAATGTTTTACCATGAAAATTTAATTTAGATTATTAGTACCTTAATAGACATTTTAATAGATACCAAAAATGCATTAAAATGAAATCAAAGGGGCTTTACTATATTCTTTAGAAATGAACATTATTGATATATTAATATATATTAGAATAAAAGATAAAAAATTACCAATATTTTGCCATATTTGCTTCATCTAACTTTTTTCATTCCTTCTTTTTATTTCCCTCTCATTTTTTGCTAACATTTTAAGACAAATTCTTCATTTTTTAATAATAAATTTATTTTTTAATGGTGTTCAATTTGCCAACATACAAAATAACACCCAGTGCTCATCCTGTCAAGTGCCCCCCTCAGTGCCCATCACCCACTCACCCCCACCCCCCACCCACCTCCCCTTCCACCACCCCTAATTCGTTTCCCAGAGTTAGGAGTCTTCATGTTCTGTCTCCCTTTCTGATACTTCCTACCCATTTCTTCTCCCTTCCCTTCTATTCCCTCTCACTATTATTTATATTACCCAAATGAATGAGAACATATAATGTTTGTCCTTCTCCGATTGACTTATTTCACTCAGCATAATAGACTCCAGTTCCATCCACGTTGAAGTAAATGGTGGGTATTTGTCGTTTCTAATGGCTGAGTAATATTCCATTGTATACATAGACCACATCTTCTTTATCCATTCATCTTTCGATGGACACCGAGTCTCCTTCCACAGTTTGGCTATTGTGGACATTGCTGCTAGAATCATCGGGGTGCAGGTGTCCCAGCGTTTCACTGCATCTGTAACGTTGGGGTAAATCCACAAAAGTGCAATTGCTGGGTCGTAGGCAGGTCTATTTTTAACTCTTTGAGGAACCTCCACACAGTTTTCCAGAGTGGCTGCACCAGTTCACATTCCCATCAACAGTGTAAGAGGGTTCCCCTTTCTCCGCATCTTCTCCAACATTTGTGGTTTCCTGCCTTGTTAATTTTCCCCATTCTCACTGGTGTGAGGTGGTATCTCATTGTGGTTTTGATTTCTATTTCCCTGATGGCAAGTGATGCAGAGCATGTTCTCCTGTGCTCACTGGCCATGTCTATGTCTTCCTCTGTGAGATTTCTCTTCATGTCTTTTGCCCATTTCATGATTGGATTGTTTGTTTCTTTGGTGTTGAGTTTCATAAGTTCTTTATAGATCTTGGAAACTAGCCCTTTATCTGATAGGTCATTTGCAAATCTCTTCTCCCATTCTGTAGGTTGTCTTTGAGTTTTGTTGACTGTATCCTGTGCTGTGAAGAAGCTTCTTATCTTGATGAAGTCCCAATAGTTCATTTTTGCTTTTGTTTCTTTTGCCTTCGTGGATGTATCTTGCAAGAAGTTACTGTGGCTGAGGTCAAAAAGGGTGTTGCCTGTGTTCTCCTCTAGGATTTTGATGGAATCTTGTCTCACATTTAGATCTTTCATCCATTTTGAGTTTATCTTTGTGTATGATGCAAGAGAGTGGTCTAGTTTCATTCTTCTGCATGTGAATGTCCAATTTTCCCAGCACTATTTATTGAAGAGACTGTTTTTCTTCCAGTGGAGAGTCTTTCCTCCTTTATCGAATATTGGTTGACCATAAAGTTGAGGGTCCACTTCTGGATTCTCTATTCTGTTCCATTGATCTATGTGTCTGTTTTTGTGCCAGTACCACACTGTCTTGATGACCACAGCTTTGTAGTACAACCTGAAATCTGGCATTGTGATGCCCCCAGATATGGTTTTCTTTTGTAAAATTCCCCTGGCTATTTGGGGTCTTTTCTGATTCCACACAAATCTTAAAATAATTTGTACTAACTCTCTGAAAAAAGGCCATGGTATTTTGATAGGGATTGCATTAAACGTGTAAATTGCCCTGGGTAACATTGACATTTTCACAATATTAATTCTGCCAATCCATGAGCATGGAATATTTTTCCATCGCTTTGTGTCTTCCTCAATTTCTTTCAGAAGTGTTCTATAGTTTTGAGGGTATAGATCCTTTACCTCTTTGGTTAGGTTTATTCCTAGGTATCTTCTTCTTATGGGTGCAGTTGTAAATGGGATTGACTCCTTAATTTCTCTTTCTTCAATATCATTGTTAGTCTATAGAAATGCCACTGACATCTGGGCATTGGTTTTGTATCCTGCCATTCTGCCAAATTGCTGTATGATTTCCAGCAATCTTGAGGTGGAGGCTTTTGGGTTTTCTATGTAGAGTATCATGTCATCGGCGAAGAGGGAGAGTTTGACTTCTTTGCCAATATGAATGCCTTTAATGTCTTTTTGTTGTCTGATTGCTGAGGCTAGGACTTCCAGTACTATGTTGAATAGCAGTGGTGAGAGCAGACATCCCTGTCTTGTTCCTGATCTTAGGGGAAAGGCTCCCAGTGCTTCCCCATTGAGAATTATATTTGCTGTGGGCTGTTCGTAGATGGCTTTTAAGATGTCGAGGAATGTTCCGTCTATCCCTACACTCTGAAGAGTTTTGATCAGGAATGGATGCTGTATTTTGTCAAATGCTTTCTCTGCATCTAATGAGAGGATCATAGGGTTCTTGGTTTTTCTCTTGCTGATATGATGAATCACATTGATTGTTTTACGAGTGTTGAACCAGCCTTGTGTCCCGGGAATAAATCCTACTTGGTCATGGTGAATAATTTTCTTAATGTACTGTTGGATCCTATGGCTAGTATCTTGGGGAGAATTTTTGCATCCATGTTCATCAGGGATATTGGTCTATAATTCTCCTTTTTGGTGGGGTCTTTGTCTGGTTTTGGAATTAAGGTGATGCTGGCCTCATAGCATGAATTTGTAAGTACTCCATCTCTTTCTATCTTTCCAAACAGCTTTAGTAGAATAGGTATGGTTTCTTCTTTAAACGTTTGATAGAATTCCCCTGGGAAGCCATCTGGCCCTGGACTCTTGTGTCTTGGGAAGTTTTTGATGACTGCTTCAATTTCCTCCCTGGTTATCGGCCTGTTCAGGTTTTCTATTTCTTCCTGATCCAGTTTTGGTAGTTTGTGGCTTTCCAGAAATACGTCCATTTCTTCTAGATTGCCTAATTTATTGGCGTATAGCTGTTCATAATATGTTTTTAAAATCGTTTGTATTTCCTTGGTGTTGGTAGTGATCTCTCCTTTCTCATTCATGATTTTATTAATTTGAGTCTTCTCTCTCTTCTTTTTAATATGGCTTGCTAATGGTTTATCTATCTTATTAATTCTTTCAAAGAACCAACTCCTGGTTTTGTTGATCTTGCAACAGTTCTTCTGGTCTCGATTTCGTTGAGTTCTGCTTGAATTTTTATTAACTCTCTTCTTCTGCTGGGTGTAGGATCTATTTGCTGTTTTTTCTCTGGCCCCTTTAGGTGTAAGGTTAGCTTTTGTATTTGAGTTCTTTCCAGTTTTTGAATGGATGCTTGTATTGCGGTGTATTTCCCCCCTCAGGACTGCTTTTGCTGCATCCCAAAGATTTTGAACGGTTGTATCTTCATTCTCATTAGTTTCCATGAATCTTTTTAATTCTTCCTTAATTTCCTGGTTGACCCTTTCATCTTCTAGCAGGATGGTCCTTAACCTCCACGTGTTTGAGGTCCTTCCAAACTTCTTGTTGTGATTTAGTTCTAATTTCAAGGCATTATGGTCTGAGAATATGCAGGGGATGATCCCAATCTTTTGGTATTGGTTCAGACCCGATTTGTGACCCAGTATGTGGTCTATTCTGGAGAAAGTTCCATGTGCACTTGAGAAGAATGTGTATTCAGTTGAGTTTGGATGTAAAGTTCTGTAGATATCTGTGAAATCCATCTGGTCCAGTGTATCATTTAAAGCTCTCATTTCTTTGGAGATGTGCTTAGAAGACCTATCGAGTATAGAAAGAGCTAGATTGAAGTCACCAAGTATAAGTGTATTATTATCTAAGTATTTCTTCACTTTGGTTAATAATTGATTTATATATTTGGCAGCTCCCACATTCGGGGCATATATATTAAGAATTGTTAAGTCCTCTTGTTGGATAGATCCTTTAAGTATGATATAGTGTCTCTCTTCATCTCTCACTACAGTCTTCGGGGTTAATTTTAGTTTATCTGATATAAGGATGGCTACCCCTGCTTTCTTTTGAGGACCATTCGAATGGTAAATGGTTCTCCAACCTTTTATTTTCAGGCTGTAGGTGTCTTTCTATCTAAAATGAGTCTCTTGTAGACAGCAAATAGATGGGTCCTGCTTTTTTATCCAGTCTGAAACCCTGCGCCTTTGATGGGGTCATTAAGCCCGTTCACATTCAGAGTTACTATTGAGAGATATGAGTTTAGTGTCATCACGATATCTATTCAGTCCTTGTTTTTGTGGATTGTTCCACTGAACTTCTTAAAGGGGAATTTTAAGAGTCCCCCTTAAAATTTCTTGCAGAGCTGGTTTGGAGGTCACATATTCTTTCAGTTCCTGCCTGTCTTAGAAGCTCTTTATATGACAAATTCTTCAAATAATGTCCTTTTCCCTTAAATGTTTACATAGGTATAGAAAAAGACATTTTCTTACATAATTATAATTACCACATCCAGCAAAATTAACAAAATTCTATTACCATTTAATAGCAAGTCCATGTTCAAATTTTCCCCAATTATCTTCAAAAGTATCTTTTAATAGTTGGTATATTAAAATGGGGATCCAAACAAAATCCACACATTTAATTTAGTTTTCAAATTCTATTTTATTTTTAAAAGATTTTATTTATTTATTTAGAGAGAGCGTGTGAGCAGGGGGATAAGCAGAGGGAAAAGGAGAGAGAGAATCTCAGGCAGACTCTGTGCTGAGCACACAGCCCGACATAGGGCTCAATCTCATGACTCTGAGATCATGACCTAAGTCAAAATCAAGAGTTGGATGTTTAATTACTGAGCCACCCAGGCACCCCTCAAATTCTATTTTAATCAAGATTCACCCCATTCCACCCACCTATCCATGCCATTGACTTGGAGAAATTGGGTTGGCTGTCCTGAGAATACTTCATATTCTGAATTTTTCTGATTCCTGTATCTTTTACAGTTCAATTTGTGGATTTATCCTCTACATATCATAAAAATGACTCTGTTAGATTTAGGTTTAACTTCTTTAGCAAGACTATTTCATAAGTGGTACTGGGAAATATACACAGTATTATATGAGGAGACACATAATGCCTAGTTATCTTCATTTAGTGATGCTAACCTTAGGTGATTATCCTGCTCTTTTTTTTTTTTTTTTTTTTTTTTTTGCTCTTTCTATTATAAAACTATTTGTCACTCCTTCTCCTAATGGTTTCATCATTCATTGCTAGTACTGACTCATTAATTTTTTCCAATATGATTACAAATGTGACTTGCTAATGTTGTCATTCCTTCTATATTTTTTAGCTTGGATTTTTATATAAGGCATGTTCTCCCATAAACTGAAACCATTCCTCCTCAAATATATAATTCTCATAGGATAAACAAACCAAATATTCCCTTTTATGTCAGCTATCTAAAAATATGTGCACTAAACAGAACAGAAACATTTAACAGTGACTGGATTAGCAGATGCTAAAATTACCAAGAGCTTTTCTTTTTATTTAAATTTTTCTATAGTAAAATTGCTTTCATAATGGAAAGTTAAAAATAAAATTTGTCATACAAATTTTTCTGGCAGAGGAAAGAAAATCTTGAAAAATTTCCAGCTTATAGCTGACTTTAAACAACTTCTGCCATCAGTATTCATTTCATTTATACTCAGATAAAAGTATTAAGTTATATTTGTAAAATGCATTTATTAGCACAACTGCATTTTAGGTATCTTTAGTGAATATGATTTAGATATTTTTAGTAGAAATTAATTTTTATATGTTTTTTTAAATTACTCCTTATATTGGGGCAGTACAGGTACAGAGAAACCAAACTTAATAAGCTTAGCAATTAAAGTTTTTCAAAGAAACTCCATATCACTAACTCTTTAGAAGAAAAGAAAAAGATAAATAAACACCTACAAGTTGAAACCAAGTCATTTATTATGTTAAAGATCACTATACTATTTTATAGAGATACCATATCATCACGTAATTCCATTACTGAGTATTTATCCAAAGAAAATGAAAACATTAATCTGAAAAGATACATGCACCCTATGTTTATTGTAGCATTATTTACAATAGTCAAGATAATGGAAACAATCCAAGTCCCCATCGCTAGATGAATGGATAGAGAAGATGTAACATGTGGCTGTGTGTGTGTGTGACAGAGAGAGAGAGAGAGAGAGAGGGAGAGAGGGAGAGAGCATGAGATGGGGTATTAGCTATAAAAATGGATAAGATCTTACTACTTGTGATAACATGAATGAAGCCAGAAAGTACTATGCTAAGTGAAATACATCAAATAGAGAAATACAAATAAATACTATGTGATTTCACTTATATGTAGGATCTAAGAAATGAAACAAGTGAATAAACATACAAACAAAAAGCAGAAACAGACTCACAAATACAGAGAACTGATGGCTGTCAGAGACAAGGGAATGGGCGGATGGGCAAAATGGACAAAGGGGAGTAGGAGATACAGGTTTCCAATTACAGAATGAATAAGTCACAGGAATAAAAGGCACAGCAGAGGGAATATCACCAATGATATTGTAATAACATGGTGACAAATAGATGGTAGCCACACTGGTAGTTAACATAGCATAATGTATAGACTTGTCAAGTCACTATGTTGTACACTCAAAAGTAATACAACATTGTATGTCAACACTTCAATTAAAAAACTCACTATACTATTTTAATACCTCTTCCATATTTGAATAAAATGGTCCTTTCTCTACTATGTTTAGCATAAAGAATTTGTTCCCTTAAAGGAAATTTTTGAGACTGATACAAAAACTAATACTTTAAAAACTGGCGAAAAACTAAAAAATTAAACAAAGAAAAAAAACAAAAATATAAATAAATAAATAAATAAATAAATAAATAAATAAATAAATACTGGCTTAAAAAAAGAGATATTGCAAATGGTACTGAAGAAAACTGCAATTTGAACACTCAAGTGCCCTAATTACTTATAAAAGAAAATGTTCTCAAGAGATTCAAAGTTTATTTAAATAATTAACAACAACAATGGTCTTTGATCACAAAAGTATATGTTTGGGACAAAAGGAAAAAAGAAGAGGAAAAGTTTTAAGACTATTGCTTTTTAAATATTATCAACATTTGATGTATATTCGTTAGAACTGATTACTACAAATGACTCCTAAAGATTTTTTTAATATTTTCATTCATATTTTTAAAAACTGACCCCATACTTCATCTATAACCCCTACACTATAATCTTGCTTAAAGACACATCTTTAAAAGTTAAGGAGAAACTTAGTATATAATGAAGACAAAATTAAGAATGACAAAAAGATTTTCTTAATATTTTTACTCATAATCCAATGATGAGAATGAAAAATAAGAAATCATCAATGCAACTTACCCAAAACATAATTGGAAAGAAAGAGAATGCTAAAATTACACCTGTTGTATTAGTTTGCTATTGCTGCTATAACAAATTACCACAAACTCTGTGATGTAAAATAAATTTATTATCTTACAATTCTGTAAATCAGGACTCTAGGAGAGAATCCTTTTTCATATTCTGGGTTATTGCATTCCTAAACTTGTGGTTTCCTTCAACATTCAAAGATGGAAACAGCAGGCTGAATCCTTCACAAACAGTACAGCACATGACATAACATCATTAGGATCTCGTCTTCTATCTCTCTTCCATTTTCCAAAACCCCTGTGATAACTGGACCCACAGGGATAACCCAATATAATCTCCCTACTTTAATGTCAGTGATTGGCAATCTTACTTCCATCTACACAATTTTATTTCCCCTTTGCCATTTGCAAACATATTTACTAGGTTCTGGGGATTAGGACATGGACATTTTTGAAGCCCCTGCTTTGGACTTTACACACACACTTACTAAGTATATTTAAAGGTTTGTACAAAAGTTGAAGTGACATTATCAGTCACTGTGAACTAGTGTTCAGAGAGAACCATGATTCAAATTTCAGCTTCGCCACTTAATAGTTATTTTACTTATTTTTTAAATACCTGGGCAATGTTTTCCACATCTAAGAAAGGGAGACAAAAACACCTCATACATAGGACTGTTGTGAAAATAAAGGTAAGTTGGGTAAAAGAGTGGACACAGTGCTTGATTTAGTATAAGTCCTTCAAAGAAAACACTAGTTAATATAATTAGATTATTTTAAAAGTATTATTAGATTATTAAAAACAATTTATCATTTGCTAGATCTCTTCAAACTTCTGCCCAGGGTTAAGACTGTTCCTTCATTTATTTTCTACTGCTTTGTTCCTTATTGTTGTACTAACTTGAACAATGTTAAAATGCATATGTCATGATAGCCTGCAACCAAGGTTATTTTATTAACTTTATGTGCTAAAATGTTCTCGTTTCTTGGATGACTTAATAAGAAATTTCTTAGGAGTATTATAATCTTGAATGGTATTTTATTCTTTCCCAAAAGAATACTTTATGAGTAACATTATTATTAGAGAGATGATAGGAATATCATCTAGACAAAAGTGACAGTTCATTGGATTTTACTCTGAAATGCCTCTCATCCTCTGATATCTGTTCATGGTCAGAAAAAGAGAAAAGGCAGTGAGAGCCAGTACTACTATTACTGAGTTTAACGTGTACTTATTTATTGATCTAGTACACATTTACATTTCTGGTAAAAGAATTTCAAGCATCATAAAATCTTTCCTTAAATTCTGTATTTCCAGATAGTTGCCACCTGTGCAGTTACAGAGCCATTTTACAAGATTCTCTGACTCTTCTACTTCTTTTATTACTGTCCAGTTTTAGACCATAATCCTTTCTTATATATTATCACTCAGAACATGTGTGTTCCCATATTTTCAAATAATGCCACATATAATAGAAATAGTCTTTTCTCTTCTTGGAATGGGATCCCTAAATTAAATGTTCAGTATTGAGTATTAGACATGTGCTATGTCTTAAATGTAAGCCAGGATCCTACCGGAAAATTCTTAGATGAACAGAATCAGTGGGAAGAAAACACATGGTAGCAGTATTATCATTGTATATGAACTGGTAACAATAAATACATACTCATTCAAATATATTTTCTATTTTCAGGTTTGGAAGTAGGAACACCTGCATTTTGGTTTCAGTTCTGCCACAAATTACCATGTAGCTTTTAAATAAGTCACTTTTAAGCTTTCAGGGTCATGCATGGTTTCCTCAATCTGTAAAACAAGGAAATAAAGACTAGGTCTCTAAGTTTCATTCCAGTTTTAATTTTTTTTATCCACATTGAGTAGCTGCATTCAGTAATCAAAATTCTCTCAAAAAAATCCTATTAACAGGATTATTTCCTATGTACTTTGAAAAGCCAGTAAAACAGATGCATTTGCTCTTTCAACAGAGTATTTTTTTTTAATGCCTTAAACACAGTGCAGTATCTGCAGTGAGTTTAAACTGTGTTAAGGACACCTAGGTGGCTCAGTGGTTGAGAGTCGGCCTTTGGCTCAGGTCGTGATCCTGGGGTCCTGGGATCAAGTCTGTATCAGGCTCCCTGTAGGGAGCCTGCTTCTCCCTCTGCCTATATCTTTGTCTCTTTCTTTCTGTGTTTCTCATAAACAAATAAATAAAATATTAAAAAAAATAAACTGTGTTAGGTAAAAATTCAAAAGCCCACTAACATATATATGTACTGATAGATATATAGATCTTAAAATATTATATTATTGCTATGAGTTTTAGAGGATTCATCTGGTGATAATCTATAATTTTAGCACATTATTTTGGTTTTGTAGCATATAGATATTATCTAGAAACAATCAGCTATGAACTTCACAAAAGCATCCTCATTTCAGTGAAGTACTAACATCTCTGTATGGACTATTTGCCTTTACAAGTCAAATCTAAAATCCTCAGAACATCTGTTGATTGCCTCTACTGATACTAAGCTTGTTCAACAAAGTGTTGCCTCTCCTTACAAGTATCTTTTTTTTAAAGATTTATTTATTTATGATAGACAGAGAGAGACAGAGACAGAGAGACAGAGAGGCAGAGGGAAAAGCAGGCTCCATGCCAGGAGCCTGACGCAGCACTCGATCCCAGGACCAAAGGCCCTGGACCAAAGGCAGGCGCCAAACCACTGAGCCACCCAGGGATCCCCTCCTTACAAGTATCTTAACTGTGCTTTTCTGGCTATCATACATGACTAAGCCATTATCTCAAAATATGCCATTTCTACTTAAATGGCTTAAAAAGACCAATAGCCTAAATACGTCTCTTGGGCATTTTCTAGGGATAAGGAACACATTTTTGGCCATCAGTTAGTTGATCTTTAACAGCAGTTATTTGATTAGAAAGATTGTGAACTAAATTAATATAGACTAACTACAAAATGCTTCATGGTCAAATGTAGCTGATACTGCAGTCTTTGCAGGTTGAGTTGAGCCATAAATAATGAGAATTAAACCCAAATCCAGATTTACACAAGTTTTTCTACATATATTGTAATTGGAAATTCATTTTTAGTAGGAATATAGCATCTTAGGGATATAATGATTTGAAACAATCCAATAAATAACAACCAGTAACATCTGCACTCATCTACTTAAACACCCTTTATCCCTGGAGTACTATGTAACCCATTAGGAAAGCATGGGGATAATTTTTGTAGAAAAAATGCTATTAAAAGTTCTGCATCAAAATTTTTTTAAGAAATGCCCTAGTAATAAGGAAAAGAAGAGATCAACTAGGTATTGCCCAGGTACACATTAAATTGCTACAGCTGGGTATAACCATTAAAAAAAAAAATCTGGATCCAGCCATTAGCAGATACTTAGCCAGCATAAATCGGAACATATGTTTTAGCTTTATAGAAATGGGCTGCTAGCTTTTCGTCACTTGGTTCTCTTAAGGTTTCCCAAAATGTGTTAATGTTCCAGGTGTCCACTTAATTCAGTTAGTACTAATATAAAGATTTTTCAAGATGCAGTCTAACTTTATTGAACTAAACAAGTTTATTGGACTAAAGTGACATAGCTTGCTATAATATTGCAACAAATTCTACATGACTACTTACCATTAAAATATCTAGTTTGAATTTTTTTAATTAGTGGATTAGTTTACAATGTTCTCTCTTATTCAAAATAGAACAATTTTCAAAACAATTCATTACTTTATCGGTCTGTGGCAAAAGTTTGGACTTTTGACCAGAAATATGCCCTAATCTTACCTAAGAGTTGAAAAGACCAATTAATGACGGAAACAGTTACTTAAAATTGAATTTGGTATTTTCCCACAGTATGTTCCACAGAATATGAAAGTACTTTGTTTTTTTCTTATGCACGTTAGCATACTAAACAGTCTGAGAAATCTTGCAATAAAGAAATCAGTTTGATTTTCTTTAACTCAGCATTTCCTAAATTTATTTGATGGAATCCTTATATCCCATAAAAGATACTAACCTCATGCAGAAAGTACCTGAGTTGGGATGAAAAAGATACTCCAAGTCTTCCTTGTATACTTCATTTCTAAATCTTAAATAACTTGTTTTCAAAATTTTCAAATCTATATTTTTTCACTTTAAGCATTCTCTCTCTCTCTCTCTCTCTCTTTCTTCCCCCGCTCTTTAACAGAAGCTATTGATAAACTGGTAACTTTAATTTCAACTTTCATGGAATCTAACACTAAGGTACTGTGCTTGGCATTATAAAATTGTTATATCATCCCTTAGTTTTCACTTTAGTAGACTAAATAGACCAAAGCCCCACTATCTTTTTTTCTTTTATAAATCACAATTTATACTCATCGAATTATCTTTCTGGAATCCAACTTCTTCAAAAGTATCCATAATCATTTTTAATCTGATACCCAACACTAGGCATATTACTCTAATTAATGTAGCATACTCCATGAATCAGGAGCCACTTTAATCATCAAGACTTGTATGAAATTATTGCTGTACACTCTCTTAAAGTGGAATTCTTTGAAAATTTTATGTAAAGTCACTATATCAACACCCTCATCTCCCCCCAAAAACTACGTATGTTTGTTTGTTTTTTGCTGGGGCACTCCACCATAGCAATGTCTTTCTAAGTAAAGTATTTTTAAACTTCATAAATAAATAATTCATTAAATGACAACAAATGAATTAACTAAGGAATTAATTCCTTGCTAACTTGCATTTGGGGAACATAAAAAGCAATAGCATTAACTCATACCCAACTACGGCATTCAAAAACAAAGTGGTTTCATTAGGTGCACATATTTATCAGAACTTAAAACTTATGGAGGTCTCGGGATGCCTGGGTGGTTCAGGGGTTGAGTATCCTCTTTTGGCTCAGGGTGGGATCCCAGGGTCCTGGGATCGAGTCCCCCATCGGGCTCCTCATAGGGAGCCTGCTTCTCCCCCTGCCTAGGTCTCTGCCTCTCTCTCCGTGTCTCTCATGATAAATAAATTTTTTTTAATTCTGTCTCTTTTTGACACTGAATTTCCAATATTATTTTTAGGTTTAATATTATTCTTCAAAATATATAACAGATTTTATATGATAAAATGCTTACTAAAAATATTTGTACTGACAATAATTCACTATATAACTGCTAGAGGATTATAATCACAAAATTTTGATCTGTGCACTTTTTAAAGTTTGATTTATGTGCACTTTTATTCCAGGTAAGTATGATAGAGTAATAAAGAAAAGGCTATTAAACACACAAAAAAATTACATTCGAATAAAATAAAATTGCATGGGTGAGTGGACTAGAAATAGAGTCAAGAAGAGAAATGAATGATAAACATTTTCACTCGTTATAAAACAGCTTGTCCGGGTTTTTAAATGGAAAACAGTGAACATCACCTGCTATAGTTTTTAGTTTCCACTGGCTACACACATTTTAAAAAGCAACACACAGTAAGGATACCAGGCATGACATCATTTATAATAATTAAAATGATGGTGAAAATATTAGGTATAAACTTTAAAAATATATGAAGTTTTTATGTATTATAATTTTTTCAAAATTCTTCTAGGAAATAAATGAACACTACGTTTGAAGATCACCAATTTAGAAAAGTGGTAAATAAAGGCACCAGAGAAAGTAGGTAGGATTTCTGGGGCACACAGGGTCTGCACAGTCCAGTTCAAAATGAAGCCAGTCCCTTTTTCAGGCTTTTCTCCAGCCACATTCAGGTCTACAAGTCCAGGTGTGGAGGGAGAGGAAAGTTGGATTTAACCAGACTTAGAGTTTTGCCAGCCAACAATAACAACGCAAAAAAATAAAAGCAAATATGTTGATGCTGTCAGCAAGGGAGTAATTATAATGATGGACTATGGAATCTAACTGAGTAAGGAGGGAAACGGGAGAATGGACACTGAAGGTAGTAGGAACAGTGGGCTATCAGGCTCATAGGAAAATAAAGCAAGAGAACTAAAGAGAAAGTTGTGTAAAACTCAGTGGTAGTACCAGAAAAGTGTGTTGCCTGAAGCTGAGATTATGGAGGGCTTGGCAGATATCACTAATGCAACATGTAGGGTCTGAGGATGGAAGGATGGACATGGTTGGTTGGTGGGCGAGATCATTCGGGGACAGCGAGGCTGCACGCCTGGTTCCTGGACCTGTTAAAAGCAGCACTATGGTTATATTAGTTATATTATTAACTTAGCTCCACATTCTATTTTGTTCCCTACTCAATTAAGTTTGCAGCACCTCTAAAGCCCCGTGCACGATTAACCATTAACTTTGCCCTTTTCACTCTACCCCTTGTTTGAAAACTATCTGACATACCAAGTTCAGATTAGCATGTCACTGTCCACAAGAATGTAGACCTTTAGCTTGTTTGAAGACTTCCCTCCACTGGGTTTCAAGAAACACATCACCCTCCTTTCATGGATTCACCTTCTTTCCCAATCACATACCTAGGCTCAACAGGCCAAGGCAGCCCTGCCTTCTTGTTGGACTTCTGATAATAGAGCTTTCTTTGCTTCAAAATCGGTCTCAGACATTGGCTTGCTGTGCATTGGATGCACAGACAAATCTGAGTTCAGTAATAAGAGGAAAGAAAGCTAGCATCCTAGTAGACAGACTGGAGGGTTTATCTCCATGCTTACTGAATCCCCAAGAGTTACAACAGGCATGAGAATTGTTAAATCAAGTAACAGGCCATGAGACTGAGATGACACGAATGCCATGAAGACCTACATAAGTAAGCAAACCCAAATCAAAGCTGTAAATGCCTCAAGGTTACAAAACCTAGGCACAATTTATCACAAACAGCCAACCAGATTTTAAGCAACAGTCAGTCAGTTTCTCCCTACAATGTGCCTTCCACACAACAGCCAGTGATTTTAGTTGAATGCAAATGTGTTCACATCCACTACCCTGTGTTAGCTCTAAGCTGAGTGCTTTGCAAAGTCCTGACGTGGTCTCTGAGCCCCAGAGCACACAGGTACCTGAGCATGTCTTTAGCTTCCACTCTTCTCCCTTGCCCTCTGGTCCTCTGCTCTGGTCCTGCGGGCCTTCTCACTACTACTCCCCATCGTGCCATACATGCCAGCCTAGTCCCCCCTACCAGCCTTCATCTCTTCTGCATGGGCCCTCCACGATCCTTGCAGGGCTGAGCTCAGTCTGTTCCAAGCCTCTGATGAGCTTTCCCTGAACACACTACATAAAATAACCTGTAACCCCCTCAAGTCAACCCTGTCACCTTGTTCTGCTTCATTTTGTTCATAGTATCAAATACTGAATTTTTGGAAACTACATTTGCAAAGTCAATTTGTTTATTCACTTGTTACTTGTCTTCCTCACTGGAACACAAGCCCCATGAACACAGGCACCATGTCTATCTTGTCCATCCGCATACCCAAAACCTAGAATAAGAGTCCCATCAACAAATAATATTGTTGAAGGAACTGATAAATAAATGGTCGATTTATAAATATAGTCTGCATTTTCATTCCTTTTTGTTGCTTGAAATACTAAATCTCAACTTCTAATCAATTACACAACTCAATTTTATTCTTCCTTGTCTCCTGCAAAATATTTCTAACCTGATCCATCTTATATGCCCCATTATATAATATGAAACCATATTTAAATAATTATCATAGTACACTGATGGCTAGATGCAGAAAATTGTTTCAAAGTCAAATTTGAACATATATATTCTCCATTCCACCCCTTTATGTCAAGGAAGAAAACTAAATTTACCTTAAATTGTTTGTTTTTGATAGATGATTAGGGAAAGTATTTAACATCTTATTAACCTTTAGGTGTTCAGAAACTGACTTTTATTTTTTTAAAGATTTTATTTATTTATTCATGAGAGACAGACAGAGAGAGAGGCAGAGACACAAGCAGAGGGAGCAGAAGCAGGCTCCACGTAGGAGCCCGATGAGGGACTTGATCCCGGAACCCCAGGATCATGTCCTGAGCCGAAAGCAGACACTAAACTGCTAAGCCACCCAGGCATCCCAGAAACTGACTTTAAATTTGTGGTCCCATGTAGGAAATTTCCAAGTAGAGAAAACATTCTAATTACAATCACTTTCTCATATCCATTTTAAAAATAAGGAGCATTATTTGTCATGTCAGTAACCTCACTTGTCAGTTTTGAGACGATTCATAATTCATTAAGCTAAAATACATATAAAAATCATATTTATCAGATAATATATGTAACCAAACAACACTTTTCAAAGAAACACATTATTTTTCTTATTCTTATTGCTTGGCATGTCCCTTTGCTAAGATGTGGGATAGTTCCCCTGCCCAAACAAGTTACATATTGGATTTTTTTTAAAAGCCTGGGATCGTTTAAACATATCAAAAACTATAAAATTTAAAGTTAAACTTTAGAACCACTCCAGAAGGATTAGTGATACTGGTCCTCAGCCTCATTTTATTCAGTTTGTTTTATAGAAATATGTTTCTTGTTTGGGGAATTCACAAGTGCTCTATCTTCTGCCTAGAACATTCTTTACCTTGGTCCTTACCTGTCTGGCCCCTGCTCACCTGTCAGGTCTCAGCTTGCCTGGATCTCCCCCTCTGTGCAAGCCTAACTGGCCCCACAGCACCTGGCTTAGGGGTCCCTCCTGTGGATTTCCAAGGTACTCTGATCTTCCCTTCTCATATTTATTTCATATTACAAAGCTCTATTTGCTGTCTCTAACCCCTAATCAATTTTAAGCTCCTTTTGAGGCAGGAGCTGATTTTCTTTGGGAACATACGTGTTTCAAAGCTTAATGGTGCTTTCATGAATCAGTAAATTGAGTACCAGTTAATCGCCTGAGTCACACTCACTGCACTTGAAAATATCCACAGTACCCGTTATTTCCCAAGAAATCAAGAGGTGAATGCACTCCACTATTCATTCATCAGGTCCTGACAGCAATGGCATTTACTTCATTGAACAGATTAATTTTGCATCAAATGTTTCATTAAAAAGGTAGCATGCAAAACTTTATCACTGCAAAGGTGCATTATTATAGATTTCTTTTGCTTCTATATATTGATCATGAAACTCAAGAAGCCTCAGAAAAACCATATATGCTTTACTAAATAACTCATTTTCAGTCCATGACTCCTATTTTCCAAGAGATGCAAATTGGGGAAAATATCTTAAACCCATATAAAAACAAAAAGTTACATGAAAACAACCCCCCCCCTTCCACCCCTTTTTTAAAGTTCAACGGTATTTACCAGCCATGATCGATTCCAGTTTAGGACTGAAGAAAATGTCTGTGTAACATTCTAAAATGAGTGAGATTCAACAAACTGATTTATAGTAAATTCCAAGCCTAGGACTCCTAAGTCAACATTCTAACAGTGCTAGCTAGTGAAAGTTCAGGGACAGCGTGGCTTGCCATGGCTGAAGGCAAACCCAAAGCTGTGAGTGAAGGATGGCTGCCGGGTCATGTGCTGCCAAGGCCTCAATGTAAACACAGGTGTGTGGGAAGGAGCGCAAGGGTTCTCCCATCGAGCAGCTAAAGAAACACGGCCGGTCACGCTGGGGAGTCTGAATGCTACATTTTGAAAAGAGATCATTTCGGTAAAATGATCTCTTATTTCACATGTTAATACATCCTCAACTTAAATGGTTCATGCGGCACACCTGAACCTCATATCATTGCTTTATATTGAAAAATTAAGAGATTGGAAAGCAGATCCTTTTTTCCCCTGCTGAGCATCTCCCTGCTGAGGAAAGTAGTTTGAAGTTTTTACCACCTCATTTGCTGGCATTTTGCAAGGATTCTTTTTACGGTTGCGTGGAATTAATGCCAAGAGAGGATTTTTCCTGCCAAAGCCTGTTAAATGGTATAGCAGGGCTTTTTAAAGCTATGCCATGAATATGCCACACATTATCAGTAAGTTTACCAATAACAATAACATTTGCTAATAGGTTTGAGTTTGAGGCACTTGTTTTCATTTTTATGGTTTTGCTTTTTTGTAGTTATTTTGGGATTTGTTTTTGTTTTTCTCTGGAAGGGGAAGAAGTTGGTTTAGTTTTCTGATATAACTATTATCATACTAGTGTTAAAACTGTACAATAACCTATAGGGAGGCCTTTGGTTATGGACATATGTTATGAAGGCAGACAGTCTGAGTTCATATTTTAGCTGAACAACCTACCACTGTAAGGCTTACTCAGATTATGTAAATTTCCAAATCTCAGGTCTTCCTTTATAAAACAGAGATATTTGTAAGATCTCCTCATAGGAGGTTATTTTGTGGATTAAACATGTCAATACACAGAAAGCATTCAGTACAGTGCTTGATAATAGTGTAAAATAACTATCACCATCCTTACTGCCATTTTGTCATTAGTATCAGCTTATTTCATTTAGAATTTAACTTCATTTGATATGGTTTCCAAACTCACTATAGGAGATGACTGACTATAAAATGCAAATATATTTGTAATTATCTTCTCTACTAATTACATAATTCTCATTAACAGAAGTTAATAAGAACATTTATTTCTTGAAGAAAAATAAGAGATTCTTCTTGGCATTAAATTTTTTAAGGAAATGTCTCACCTTCTAATCTTTTTGGTTGGAGACTAACGAATAATACATTAAATAATGCCCTTTCCTAATACCGCAACCCAGAATCCTTCTGCGTATCATCAACATTATTCTCAACATTATTATTGTTGTTATATGTATAACAGTGCATAATTTTATGCTTTCAAATGGACTTTCTTTTGAATTAGATACTCTTATATCCCCACTTAAGAGATGAGAAAAATGTTTGCACAAATGAGAAAGCAGTAGCTTGCCCTAGGACATATAAATAGGACACACCTGTGCATTGTACTCATAAGTATTCATGCACATCTTATTATATAAATCCCATGTTCTTTTCGAGATAAAAAAATGGCACTGAACTGGCAGTCACCTCTATGGCCAAGGCCAAGAACAGTGGTTCTCAAAATGTCAGAGGCATCAGAGTTACTTGCATGGCTTATGAAAACAAAGACCACAATGTGCCTCCTTCAATCAGAGTTTCTGATTCAATAGATCTGAGTGTAGCCCCAGAATCTGCATTTCTAACAAGTTCCTATGTGATACTGATACTGCTGGTCAGGGACTACATATTGAGAACCACTAGTCTACAATTTTAAAGCTTCTAAATATATACTACGCTGAATTTGCTGATTGCTTTTTCTCAGTCATCCAAATTTATTTAGCAATGTAGGTGCAGTAACTGAAATAAAGAATATTGGAAGAGGAGCTCCAGGTAAGATCTAGAAATATCATCCCCTCCCTACACCCACATTTACCAATGAGTTTTCTAAAGCTAACAAATGAACCAATGCTCACTTTGGTTCTCAGTGCCTTCTTTTATTAAAGACATCTACAATGTTCACATATTTCCTTTTCTCAATCTTAGAAGTTAAAAATCTGGATTACATATAAGGGTGAAAAGGAAGAGAAGAGAAAGGAGAGGAGAGGGGAGGGGAGGGGAGGGGAGGGGAGGGGAGGGAAGGGAAGGGAAGGGAAGGGAAGGGAAGGGAAGGGAAGGGAAGGGAAGGGAAGGGAAGGGAAGGGAAGGGAAGGGAAGTCAAACAGGTAACATTATGCCTATGTGATACCAACTTTTTCTTTCTGTAAGTTGGTTCTCATTCACACTTGTATCATATCACTTGGCACTAAGATATGCATTATTTAGCCTGGATTATATATTCCAGAGTTGGGAGGGCACATGAGAAAAAAAATATTCCCCCACATGTTGAATAAGAGGGATGCAGGTACAGGAGAAGTTGTGGACTTAGAAGCCTGCCAGGTTAAGACTAGGCAAGGAATTGAAGAAAGCTTTCTGGAAAACAATTCAAGAGGCAAATGAATTTACAATAAAGGTAGAGTGGGAAAAGTTGAAGATGGGGAAGGTCTGGAGTCTGGAGAGGAAATCTAAAGCAAAATGAAGATGAGAAAAAGGAGAAAAACAGGTGAGGTTTGCACTTTAGGAAGTAGTTAAGTGAGTGATTGGCTTAGAATGGCTTTAGCTGCCATCTTCCAATTACCTTCAATATGCCCAAACCTGGTTTGGAGGGAGGAAGGCAGAAAGGGGAGAGAGAGAGGCCCTGATTGTTCCCATTTGCCAGTATCCCTGTTGTAAATGTCTAAGTACTCCCATCTTGGCCAATTTCAAGCTATCAACAAGTGGCCTATCTGGGAAGAAAAGTGCCAAACTGGACTGCTAGCTTGTGAAAACTGGCTCCAACATACCCAAACCCACCTCAACTAAAAACACAACCTAGAAAAAAAGTGGACTTGCTATTCAAACACAGCTTTAAGACAATAGCTCTATAGCCTCCTCCACAGCTTTCAGCTAGATGTAAATTCTTAAATTCTCCTAGGTAGAATCAAGAGCCATCTCTTCTCTGTAATTGACACAGAAGCATAGGATTACATTCTTTCCAGTTTGTTTAGAAAGCCTTAGCTTGAAGTTATTTCATCTTCTGGTCTTGACAGACATCTGTAGCTGGTCTCATTGTGCACATACCCTGCAGTGCAAGGGTCTAAGGTGATAGAAAACTGCAGCAGCCTAGGATGAAAGAGCACTTGACGGGGTGGTGGAGACTACTTGCTGTCAGCCACAGGGGGGCAGATTAGTAAAAATAGAATTTAGGAGCTAAGGGATGAAAAATGCTGCCCTCAGCTGAGTCCCCAGGGTTTAGGGTATGCTGGAGAGGAAGATAAGCCTCTCCACGAAGGGTGGTTTCAAAGAACTAGTAGGAAAGCAATGACCCCATGAGCAGAAAGCCTTCATGACCATGTACCAGAGTTCCAGGGCTGGTAAACACTCCAGAAAAGGACCATGCCTCAAAACTGAGCTCTCTTGTGAAGCATTTTGAAAAAGAGTTCTGGATACCTATTTTAGATAGTTATGCATATTTTTGAAAAAATACTGAGAGAAACCTTCACAAATTTCCTCTCTTCAAATATTTATAAGCAATTCATGTAGAAGCCTTAAAACCCTTAAATACTTTGTTCCTTTTGTTGAAAAGAACATAACGAATATTTATGGTGGCATTTCCATGACTTATATTTGTTATTCCTTTCCACAAAAAGATTCTAGAAGATTTGGGTTCAAAAAAAGCTTCTAATTTGAACTTTGTGCCAATTTTTTTTTTTACATTTACATAGATGCCATTCAAGTCTGGGATGATATTACATAAAAACTAGATATTTTTTTGCACAAATATTAGCTCATATGCATTTTAAATAACCAGAAAATGATTCAGGTTTTTTTGAGGTGCCCTGAGTTACCTCCAGGTATTATCATTTAAATTAAAAAACTGCAAGAGGGGAACCTCAAAATCTGGAAGTTACAGTGCTCCTCTGGAACTCTGAGAGGATCTGTTTCTTCCCAGAAATTGTGGCTACTGAATGAAAGAGTTTACATTCGTCTGTGTATGAAATACAGCTGAGTCGCCTGGCTGTAATCCTCAGGGTTGTGAATGTTAATCATATGAAGTGTTTATTCATTAGGCATTCCTTTTTATGTTTTCTTTGGGACTGCCCATTTCAGAAGCTCTGCCCATGCATGTTCAAGAAAAGAACAGCCTACAGAGGGTTAAAACATTGAGGAAAACTTCCAAAATGTCTGTGGGAAGGCTGTGATTTGTTAGTTTGTGCACAGGTTTGGTTTGTTTTTTGTTGTTTATTATTATGTATCATTCTATTTCTTCCCTTAATCTTCCTTCTCTTTCACTCTCCCAAGAAGGAGTAAGGAGGACAGAGATCTATTTAAATTTCCTTGTAATATTGCAACACTTTTTACACTGTGAAAGAAATGGAGAGGATGTGGAAGGTATGGAAAGTTGAAGCAACTGATTCCCTCACCCCCATGCTCTGAAACCTGTAAGGGCATTTTGGAATTTCTCCTTCAGCGACCCTATGTCACTTCTTTTCTAACACAGTAAATTTCATCCCTTCCTGTCTCTCCTTTCATGGGGAACTATGACCCCTCCACACCATCACCCTCCTCTCCTGTAAGTTTAGACTGTAGCTCTAGTATTTTCACCTGAATTATCTAAATTATCTAAATCTGGGTATCAGATAAGACAGAAGTGTCAAATTCTATTTTTGTCTTTTCTTAAATTTTGTCTGATAGAAAATAAGGTCCAGTGTACAAGTAGTAGTAGTTTAACAAAATAATCTGGATCATTTAGGTTCCACACACAATCAAGAATTTTAACTTTTATTCTTCTATTGACTATAAGTAAAATTTTATCGATACCTGAAAACAACTTAGTGATGAGAAAATTTTTAATTGGAATTATGAAATAATTTATAATTTTATTATTTTTAATATAAGGGTTAAGATCATTATAGAAGAAAAAACATGTCTGTCTTATCTTGCCTGAATAAAAAATTAAATAAATGAAAACATAAAAGACATATATAGGTATATATTCTATACAGTTCACAAGATCTTCTGTTTTTCTGTTAATCAATAATATTCCAGGTACCTTTTTAATATGAAGCTCACTAGAAGATGTCAAACTATTATGACAAAGTAGAAGAAACTATAAAATTTCTGGAGTTTACAGTTTTTATGTCATTTGGTTCAACTCACAAAAAGCCTACATTTAGAATTTATTAAAAATGAATTATTTTAGTACTCTCAGCTTTATCTGCAAGTGGCAAATGCATGAAAAAGTGTGTTTAAAAGTAAAGGTTAAAAAAATAACAGAAGTAAAACAAAAACGAAAAGTTTGCTAGTTTGCAGTTTATTTTTTAAGTCTTTGAAGTTTGGAATCCTGGACGATATACCTCATCTGTAAAGCTCTGAAATGTTGGGAGCAAAGTTTTAAATATTGGGAAACTGAAAGACACTCACTGTTTTTAAAGTTCTGCATCACACACTATGAGCGTAACATTTAGCATTGCAATGTTTTGAATGGCCAATGAATGTCACCTTTTTTTTTTACTTCTAGGTAAAAATCATCCATTTTCTTAGTAAACGCTGAAAAGAGTAAAATGCATAGAAAATACAGCACATAGCTTCATGTGTCTTGAAGTATGCAGCTGCATTCAGTTTCCTTTAGCTTAAGTGCTAGTAACATAAGTAAATATTACAGTAAGCAACTGGCAGCACAGTAATGTTAAGGATCTAGCAACCTCCCACATTTTAGAGAGTTATAACTTAGTCTTAACATTGGCTCCAGGCCTAAACTTGGCATAGAAATTCCTGATTGGAGTGTGTCATTTCATTTCATTTCATTTCATTTCATTTCATTTCATTTCATTTCATTTTTTTAGTTTACAAAATAAAGTCAAAATTAGCTTCTTATTATTTAGTCAAAAGTAGCCAAAAATAACATGATCTTGGGTGCATTTCGATACTTTTATGCATGTCTATTTTTTTTAATTTTTAATACTTTATTTATTTATTTGTTTGTTTGTTTTGAGAGAGAGAGAGTGCAAGCGAAAAAGCACAAGCAGAGGTTGCTGCAGAGAGAGAGGGAGAAGCAGGCTCCTGGCAGAGGATGTTGGTATCATGCCCTGAGCCTAAGGCAGATGCTTAGCCAGCTGAGCCACCCAGGCACCCCTATGCATGTCTAATTTAAAATTAGTTTTGGGACACCCGAGTAGCCTATTAGGTTAAGCATCCAACTCTTGGTTTCTGCTCAGGTCATGACCTCATGGGTTGTGGCACAGAGCCCCACATTAGGCTCCCCGCTCAGCAGGGAGTCGGACGGAAGACTCTCTCCCTCTACACCTTCCCCATTGTCTCTCTTTCTTGCTCTTTCAAATAAATAAATCTTAAAAAATGAAATGAAATGAAATAATCAGTTTTAGCTTTAAAAAATAATAATATTGCAGACATTTACAGAGAATGAAGACCAGCCAGGTCTGACTGGCAGAGATTTAACAGATGTGCATGTAAGCCAATGCATAAAATACTACTACCTAGGAAGCAAAACATCACTGCAATTAACCTCTATTCTGTTTAGTATAATGTTATTTACTAAACTGTGTCCCCTCCAAAATTCATATATTGAAGCCCTAATGCCAAGTGTGACTGCATTTGGAGACAGGACCTCTAGGGAGGTAATTAAGATTAAATGAGATCATGAAGACGGGGCAACTGAGACAACTGTTATCCTTTTAAAAAGAGAAAGAACAGGGATCCCTGGGTGGCGCAGCAGTTTGGCGCCTGCCTTTGGCCCAGGGCGCGATCCTGGAGACCCACGTCGGGCTCCCGGTGCGTGGAGCCTGCTTCTCCCTCTGCCTATGTCTCTGCCTCTCTCTCTCTCTGTGACTATCATAAAAAAAAAAAAAAGAGAGAGAAAGAACACCAAATCCATTTCTCTCTCTCTTCCTTTCTGTCTCTCTCTCTTTCTTTCTGCATGTGCACTGAGAGCAGCCCTGTGAGGACACATTCAGAAGGCAGCAATGTACAAGCCAGGAAGAGAGGCCTGAACAGCCCTGATGGTGCTCTGATCCTGGACTCCAGAACTAGGAGAAAATAAATTTCTGGTGTTTAAGCCACCCAGTGTGGGGTATTTTGTTATGTCAGCCTGCATAGACTAACACATATAAGACATGAAAAACTAGAAGGACCTAGGATTACTGCAACTAAATATCAATATTTCATCTCTTTAAGGCCATTTCCTTGTGTTTGTGAAATTTTTCAGAGATGCTCCTTTGATCATATTGCATGTCCTTTCTTCATAGCATTCATTAATAATTGATTTGTTCCTCTGACACTGTTTTTAAAATAGCCAATTGCTACATAATTGATTTTCAAAGTTTTGCATTTCTTCAGAGTCTTTCATCTGATGTTTCTTTTCCTCTATTTTATAAAAGTGGCAATATGTCTTATGTTAAAAAGATTTTTAAAATTTTTAGTCATTTTATTCTGACTTAGTGTTGCCAAAAGATAGGTTTTGAAGATAGTTCCTGTCTCATTCACTGTTTGGGGGAGGCAGGTGGTTTCTTTTCTCAGATCTACAGCTTGAAAATAACCTGATATCCTTAGGTCCTACTCTACTTCTGGTTTGGCTCAGGTATTCACCTAGTCCTATTCTGTTGTCCTGAGGAGGCATCCTCTCCTTCTCCTGCCCTCACTACTATATTCCCTAGTACTCTAGACTTAAGTAGGATGTTGAAGGGGGAAAAAAAACTAAAATAAAATTTCCAGTATATGCTGTTATTAGGATTTTGTTATCCATTGAAAAGGGAAACTTAGAAAGAGAAGGAGGTTTCCCTGGGTGATAGGCTGATGAATGCACTTTTGACATGTTGAGTTTGAAGCAACTGTGGGTCATTCAGAGACATCCCATGAATAGCTGAATAAACAGATCAGAAACTGGGCAGAGGTGGGTGGCTGTGGTACATTGGGAAACCGTGAGTGAGAGGAGATCACTTAGAGTCTATAAACAGAGAAGAAAACAAATAAGTACCCACCAGCATTTAATAGAGAAATTGAGGGGGGATCCCTGGGTGGCTCAGCAGTTTAGCGCCTGCCTTGGCCAAGGGCATGATCCTGGAGTCCCAGTCCCAGGATCCAGTCTTACATCAGGCTCCCAGCATGGAGCCTGCTTCTCCATCTGCCTGTGTCTCTGCCTCTCTCTCTCTCTCTCTCTCTCTCATAAGTAAACAAATAAAATCTTAAAAAAAATAGAGAAATTGATGGTGAGAGGGGAATAGCAGAAAGATAAGAAAACTAAAACTATGTGCCAAAAAAAAAAAAAATGTGTTGGGGTGGGGATGAAGGAGTGATAATAGCATGAAATTCAGCAGAGAAATCAAGAAAACTAAGGCCTAAAGAGTGTGGATGTAATTTTAACTTAAGAACTACAAAGTCTTTGCAACCTTAGCCAAAACAGCATAGTGGGATGATAGAGACAGCAATCTAGCTATTGCGAGTTGAGAAGAAGAGTGCATAGAGACAATTTCTCAGAAAGATTACTCATGAAGAGAAGAGAAATGGAGCAGGAGTTCAAGGATCTTAAAGCTTGTGGAAGTTTTATTTACTTGATTTGTTCTTCATAGGAACAGAATTGACTATATAATAAGGAGAAAAAGTGTCAGTAGAAAGGATGATATTGAAATTACAAGAAAAGAAATGTATTTATCTTCTCATCCAAGAAACTTGTTTTAAATACCAACTGTATTTCATCTACTGTGCTTCGTGTTGGGGATCCAATGATAGGTTAAATTAGCATGAATGCTGCTCTTTAGAGAACCCCAGATAGACCAAAGGCTCTATGAAGGTAAAGAAGATGATGATCCAAATGGAGTCATTAGCCTCAGGAAGAAAGAGAATCCGTTCTTTCAAAGGAATGAGGTAAAGTGGGCATGATGAATGCAGACATGTTTGTAGATGAAGGACAGGAATTTGAAGAAATTCATACTTCAAGGTCTCTAATTCTATGACATACAATGCAAACCATATATCCAAATGAGGATGTTCATGGTAAAGATTTAATTATTGAAGGAAATAGAAGGAAATGAAGCAATGTGATACACAGCATAACTGCTGAGCACAACTAATAATCCAGCTAAAGTTGAAGATGGTAGATTTTGTTACGAATCCACCTGATGTTATAAGTTTCTCCGGCAGCACTCCATGGCAGATCAAATATGGAAAGACAAAAGGCAGAAGGGTAGATTTATCTTTGATTACACTAACACTGACTGCTATTCCAGATTACCCTAGAAATTGCAATGATTTAACACTACAGTTATTTCTCATTGATTGAAATTGAAGTTTATTTCTCAGGAAGCCTGGGTGGCTTAGTGGTTTAGCGCTGCCTTCAGCCCAGGGTGTGATTCTGGAGACCCAGGATCGAGTCCCACGTCAGGCTCCCTGCATGGGGCCTGCTTCTCCCTCTGCCCGTGTCTCTGCTTCTCTCTCTGTGTCTCTCATGAGTAAAAAAATAAAATCTTTTAAAAGAAAAACAAAAGAAGAAGTCTATTTCTCATTGATTGGAAATTCTTCAGAATAGGCATGGGGTGTATTCAGAAATTTATTTAGAGAGTCAATCTAATGAAAATTCATCCATCTTCAGCATGTAATTCCAAGAACACTTTGGGTATTGTCATCCAACTAGCATGGAATGGGAGAGAATGTGGAAGGTCATACCAGAGGTGTATATAAGCCAGTCCTAGAGGTGGCACACATAATTTCTACTCACAGCCCACTGGTCAGACCTCAGACACAGACCAAAACTTAACTGCATGCCTGTATGCTAAGAAGAAAGAAAAGAGGTTATGGTGAACAGTGAGCCAGTTTCTTACACAGGGTAGGTTTCAAGAAGCTAAGATAGACAGAGGAAGGAGAGAAGGAAGAAGGAACAAACAAATGAAGAAACAGAGGAAAAAGGAAAGAAGGTAAGACAGAGACAGACTAACAGGGTGAGAACACAGGCAAAGAAGGTTTAAATAGTATGAGAAAATGAAGTTAAGCCACAAGGGGAAGAAGAGATTTGAAGCAGTTATGGGACTGAATATTAAGATTCATGAGCAAGGATGAGAGAACTGGAAATATTGGAGACTGTCACCAGAAGTTAAGATAATAGAATTCTGGAGTCCAAAGACAGAGGAATGCTTGGAATGAGGGTTAGGATGTAGCCACTAGCGGGTTACTGTAAAGAACTGTGAACTTTCAGAGCTGTGTGAACCACAACAAGGAATGATGAAAAATTACAGCACTTGGAGTGAAAAGTAAAATTGTGACCTGAGTGCCAAAGTTCTTGACAAACACAAGAGATGAATTAATGTGCCACAGAAGGATGAATGCATGTCAGGAATAAGTCTCAAAAGTAGAAGGAGGATTTTTACTGGAAGATGCAGGAAATGATCCAGAAAACCAATAGGGAGTGACAAGCCCTGTGAAACATGGAATGGATAAGTAGTCTCTGTTGTAGATGGTTGCCAGAAAAATCATGTCCTCAGCAGGGAGCCTAGTTTCAGTTAGGGCAAAGATGTTGCATGAAGCATTCCATGAAAAATGAGTATTACGGTAGAATGTGGTTATAGAAGGCCACAGAAGACATCTGAAAATGACCCATGGGGCAGGGAAGAACTAGCAAAACAGTTTTGGCTTAGGAAAAAAACTGTGACAAAAAAGCCTTCGGTTTGGGGGCAGTAGCCTAGGAATCAAGAGCAAGAATAGCCTAGGAATCAATAGCAAGAATGAGAGGTATGATGGTACTACATAGAACTCTAGCACATAAATTTAATCCAGTGCCTCCTGGAAGTTACAGAAGAATGGGCTTATTGCCTCCAGCCACATGGGCCCAGGAAGCTGAAGGCAGCCCCTGTGTCACACCTGAGGTACGAAATCTGTAGTATGGTCTCTCCACTCTTAGAGACGAGGCTTGCTAGGCCCACTGCACCCAGTACTACTCCATAATGGAACGCTTCTTCCTCACCTCAAAAGATCTGAGAACCTCTATCCTACTAAAATGGGAATAAATTCTGTTCTGCATCTTCCTTACTTTCAAAATCAGAAGAGCTCTCTCTTCCCCTGAGGACTCCAAACAGAAGCCCTAGGAAAATAAATGAAGTAAGGAAATGCAAGAACCAACAAATAATATCTCAGCAAGTTAACTTACCACATATTGATATATTTATAATGAATAAAGTATTGACAGTACTCTAGGTACTCAAAGAATATATTAAAAGTAAGAATATTTCCTGCTACTCTGACGATTCATCCAAGCCAAAAGAATTCAGTGGATAAACATCTGTCACCCGTTCAATTTTGCGTAAGTGTGAAAACTCAAAAGACTATGTTTTTGAATACCACCAACAAGACAGCCTCTTTGACTCCCTTCCCCTAACCAGGGAATTTACTAAAAACAATTTTCCAACATACCCCAATAATGATTCCAGGTTTCAGAGATGCTATTGGGACATAGGCAAATAACATAGACAGTTACTCAATTTCCCATGTGATTTGTTGGCAGGAGGAGGGGAGGGGGATGTGTGCTGCCTGTGGATCATCAAATAGTGTGACCCTTGCCTTTCAATTTAGTGGTTAACTCCATAAATTTATTTCTACTCTGCTCATTTCAAACTTGTATTTGAAGTGGCTACATTTTGGTATAATGCAAACTACTTGTACAGTACAACTCTTCCATTTTTATGTACCCTCATAGCCTTGTAAAATAGTAAGAGCACTACCACTACCCATTGGCAGATGAAAACATTTTTACAAAACCATTTGGAATGATTGATCCTGAAAATATTTTCTTCTCTTGGTATCTAGAATACTATATCCCCTTTGTTCTCTTTCTGGCTAACCCTTCTTAACCTCTGTAACGAAGTTCTTGCTCATCTACCAAGCAAATATCTATGGGATGGAGTGCTACAGGGCTCATTTCCTATACCTCTTCTCAATCTTACTGATTCACATGATTTTAAATACCACTATACTTGCATGACTCACAAACTAGTATCTGCCACACAGAACTCTCCACCAAACTCCAAACTGCTTATCTAGCCATCCTCTCCATGACCACTGGGATTTCTACATGGCATCTCTAACGTGGTATGTCTGAAACACAAACTCCAAATTACAATCCTCCATAAAATCTTCCTCCTACTGTCTTCCCTAACTGAATGGCTATTTCACCCTTCCAGATGCTCAGTGAAACACCTCATCTTTGAATCTTTCTCCTCTTCACATTTTACATTCAATCATTGGAAATGCCTATTTGTTTCTCTCCAAAATACATCCAGGCCACAGATACACCTCACCCCTTCACTGTTACCATCCTGATCCATGAGGCATTATCTCTTAATTGGCTTATTATAATAGCCTCTCCCTGAGAACCTTGCTTCCATTCTTATTCCCACTATAATCTATTCTTATTATGGCCCGAGAGAAATCTTTTATATGGGTTTTTGTCACCCCTCGGAGCAAAGCCCTCCAATGATTTCATATCTCAAAAGTGGAAGCCGCAGTCCACAATTAAGGCCTGTCATGAATTGGCCAAACGAACTTATTTCTCTGGCCCCATTTGCCTTTATATCACTCCACATGCTAGTCTCAGCAGCCTCCTCACATTGTCAGAAGCACACCAAGTTTGTGATTGCCTTTGAGTATTGGCTTGTTTTTCCATCTACATGTGAGTGTCCTTTTCTATATTCTTTTTTTTTTTAAGATTTTATTTATTTATTCATGAGAGACACACAGAGAGAGAGAGAGGCAGAGACACAGGCAGAGGGAGAAGCAGGCTCCATGCAGGGAGCCCGATGTGGGACTCGATCCCGGGGCCTCCGGATCACACCCTGGGCCAAAGGCAGGCGCTAAACCACTGGGCCACCAGGGCTGCCCACTTTCCTATATTCTTATGGCTTCCTATCTTGGTTCCTTTTTGCCCAAATGTCATCTTTCAAATTAGGTCTTTCTTGATCATCCTTTATACATCTACAACCCCATATCCAATACCTTCTTACCGCCTTTACATGCTTTATTTTTTTCCAAAGCACTTACAACCATCTATTCTATATTTTTTGTTTTTTGCTTATTGTCTATATTCCCCAACTAAAACATGAGCTCCATGGATACAGAGATTTTTATGTTTTGATCACTGTTTTTATACTACTTGGCACTTAGAGTAATGATGGACATTTCAGCCAATACCTGATAATGAACAAATAAAGCATAATTCATTGACGTGTGAATCACTGAATATTATATACTGGTGACTGCCAAAATCTATGTCTGAAAAAATTAACTTTAAAAACTTAAACACTGGGATCCCTGGGTGGCTCAGCGGTTGAGCACCTGCCTTCAGCTCAGGGTGTGATCCTGGAGTCCTGGGATGGAGTCTGCATCAGACTCCCTGCGTGAAGCCTGCTTCTCCCTCTGCCTGTGTCTCTACCTCTCTCTCTGTGTGTCTCTCATGAATAAATAATATCTTTAAAAAATAAAAATTAAAAAAATAAAAACTTTAGAATAAAAAAACCCTGAAACATATTTCAAGGAGGTGCTTATTCCCCCGGAGGCTGCATGTTACAAAATGAAATAGGTCTCTCACTATATTTTTTTTTACTCTCTAGGACCTTTCACAAAAGTAGAATTGGTCCTACTTTTGAAATCTTTTATGGCACCTATCTTTTTAAAATTTGTTGTTGTTGTTCTCCAAATGTTTCTGTTGCATGGCATTGTATCATTGTTTGGGGGTTTTTCTTAAAGATTTTATTTATTTATTCATGAGAGACACAGGCAGAGGGAGAAGCAAGTTCCATGCAGGGAGCCTGATGTGAGACTCAATCCTGGGACTCCAGGATCACGCCCTGGGCCGAAGGCAGGCACTCAACCCTGAGACACTCAGGAGTCCCTGTATCGTTGTTTTTAGGAATACTGAATACAACGTAAAAGTGTGTATGAGTGCATAGTGGGAGAGTTCACTAAAATCCCCATATAATTTGAATAAGCATAAAAAATCTCCATGTAATTTGAATAAGTATCTGGTTCATTTGTGCTCATGTGTCCATCTGTGGACATGTTTTACACATTTAGTTTTTTTTTTTTCTTATGGTTCAAGTTTCCAAGAATATCTACTGAATCATAGCTGTCTCTCCACATTTAAAAATGAGGTGGTAAAAACTCAAATACATAGGAATGTGTGTGTGGGTGCTAGTGGGATTTACCGGTGATAAGCAGGTCCTTATGCTTAAGGTTGTCTATATCCCAGAACACTGAGCTCTTGGATCAGACACCAACTCCACACCAACTGTCCCCAAGCAATCTAGACAGTCACTCACTTCTGAAGGGAAGAACCCTCCAGTATTTTGCCTAAATGAGTTGATAATCATTATTAGGTATTCTGTCCACCATGTGAAGTGTAGGGTTATTGTGAACTGTCACATATAGATCTCCAATGCTCTTCTTTTTCAACTCACTCTTCACTCTGTGCTTGATCAGACCTGGAGCTCCTGAGTGTTAAATCTCTTCAGGATTCAGTGGGACAGATCAACTCTTCCTTGGGGTCTGGCTCCTCTATTCTGTTTCTTCTAATACCTCTCCCCAAATTGTTTTCTCTCTGCCAGAGAATTGTTGAAAATTGTCAACCATTAACACTCACCTCCTGTTACCTTCATTATGATGTGTTTATATCTTTTAATCCTTTTAAGTGAGGTGTCTGAGATGGTAAAGGACACACAGCACTGTGTGATTAGTGTGCTACCATGAACCAAAAATCTTCTCTGACTTTTTACGCTGCTGTAAAGCTAAAGTGCTAGGAAAATAGCTAGGTGAGTAAAAATGAACATCAAGGCTGCAGGATTATTTTTGAGGGATAATTTGCAGAATAGTTATATGAGAAATTTTAAAAATCATTTTTTAGAGCATCTGGAAAGCTTGTTAAAAATTTAGATTACCAGGCCATGTCACTGACTAATTAAAGAAAGATTTATAGGACAGGATACACCACTGAAAATTCAAGAGCAAATGATATACAAGAATTCACCTCTTAGTCTGAGTACTCTTACAGGAGTTAACTGCCTCTGCCTGAATGCTCAGAAAAATACTCTGCTGCCTATTAAAAATTGGAATGTTTGTGATATGCAAGGTTCAATAGTCAAAAGCATGATCTGTTCTAACAGGCTTTATGCTTTTAAAATCTTTCCTTAAATACAAAGAAAAGTGACGGAACTCTTATTATTTCCTCCAAAGCCCTGTAGACAAGTAGGTGAATGCATGTTATGTTAATCACATGAAACTTGATAAGAATGCAGTTTCTATGAGACCTACTCAGGGTTTATACTGACTTTCTGAGTCAGGCAGTTTAATAATTTGTGCCAATTTTAGTTTCTCCTCTTTTTTCAAGTCCTATGGAAGCACCAGGGGCTGCTTTAAATGTAAACAGTCTAAGTACCCAATGTATCATCGTGGCCATCTGTTTTTACTACCATTTCTCATGGTGTCTCTGACTTCAACTAATAATGCAAACATCATTTCAAAATTAATCATCAACAGAGTAGTGTGAATTGTTTTAAGTTAAATTAACATCTCTAAAGACGACTAATGGAAAACACCAATTTGGACAGATGTTTTCATTTGGGGAAATGTGTTATATCCCTTCAAACAAATCCCATAATCTACCCCCACAACTTCTACTGCTTAACAAGTAATCAAGTAAAATGTAATAATTTAATTACATTATTTTTCAAACTTAATGTTGTACCACATTGTTCTCATTCAGCTTAGTTTTATGGCCCTTTTAATGTTAACAATATTAACAATAATAGCTTCAGCTCCAAAAGGCCTTAAATTTCTGTCATCTAAAATAGCCAACTATCAAGTGTATTTTACAACAGTCTTTACCCAAATAGCATCATGTTAACATAACTCAGCTAGTTTCATACAGGATCTCCATGGCCTTTACAAACCTGAGAGACCAACAAAGTCTCAAAAGAGATTCTAAAAGGAATTTTATCCATTTTGCTTTCCCAAAAATGGCAGTAGCCAGAAAAAACTAATTTGGATTCACATGTCCTATAATTTATTCTGTTGGGTGTTCCCCTGTATGAAGAGTAACAAGTAGAGAATAAAATGATTAGCTATGGCCTCTTTGCCCCAACAGTATGATATAATTGACTAAAAGATACCCACAGAGCCACGTGAAGGCTACATGTTCCTTTAATGCACAAAAAAAGGATTCAGGTTATAATATAGAGCATATTATATACAATCGTGATGAGCCAGCACTCCCAGGCAGAGGATAGGTTTCCCAGCCTCAAGGCCCCACAAAACATCTATCATCAGGATAATGTCTCTATGGGGCAAAAATCTCCTAAAACCTTCTACAAGTTGCTTTTATATTTCTTCTGGTGGATTTATACTTTCTATCTCCATCAACTCAACTCTTCTTGGGCCCACTAGGCACAAGTGAACAGGTAACATCCCTACCACATTCCTGAGTGTTTACTGCAGGATGTGGTCGAAAAGTCAGTTTCCTAGGAATAATTTTCCAAATAACAGGCTCAGGCTTTAGGTCTGATGGGATCTAATCTTTCATTGATTAGATTAGATCAATGTGGTTAGTCTTAAATGAAGCTCCATCTTCTCAATAGCATAGTGTGTTCAGAATAATATATGAAGATAAGAAAGAAACTGAATTAATCTAAGCTTGTCATCCAGAGATACTGGAACTTTCTATCCTTCACTTGTGTAAAAGAGTCAAAAGAGGAAAGGAATCAATTATGTTGCCAAAAGATTGAAAACACACTCTATAAATCAAGAATCTTAAAAAGTTAGTTTAGGGGGCGCATGGGTGGCTCAGTTGGTTAAGCAGCTGCCTTCAGCTCAGGTCATGATCCCAGGATCCTGGGACTGAGTCCCACATCGGGCTCCCTATTCCATAGGCAGTCTGCTTCTCCCTTTCTCTCTGCCTGCCACTCCTCTTGCTTGTGCTTTCTCTCTCTGTCAAATAAATTAATAAAATCTTTTAAAAAAACAAAAAGGGGGATCCCTGGGTGGCACAGCGGTTTAGCGCCTGCCTTTGGCCCAGGGCACGATCCTGGAGACCTGGGATCGAATCCCGTGTCAGGCTCCCGGTGCATGGAGCCTGCTTCTCCCTCTGCCTCTCTCTCTCTCTCTCTCTCTCTCTGTGACTATCATAAATTAAAAAAAAATTTAAAAACAAAAAGGTAGTGTAAATGAAAGTAGATAATTAGATAACAGTGTACCAGACAGAACTATGTTTTCTTTATTACTGAATAACATGAGAATTATTCCTACACAGAACATAAACTCAACTAAATATCTGAAGATGAGCTCATGGCAATATTCTCAATTGCAATGCTAGACCCCTATAATGGGCTGAACCACATCCCCCTAAAATTCCTACATTGAAGTCCCAATCAATCTCCAGTATCCCAGAATATGACTATTCATAGACAGAGCATTTACAGAGGTAATCAAAGTTAAATAAGTTATAAGGGTGGCCCTATTCCAATCTCACTGGTATCCTTATAACAAGAGGAGACTTAGACAAATAAAGAGATGCCAAGGATGTATGTGCACAGCAAGAAGGCAGCAATCTATGAGCCAAGGAGAAAAGCCTCAGAAGAAACCAACCGTGTCAACATTTGATCTTGGACTTCCAGCTACCAAAATTATGACAAAATAAGTTTCTGTTGATTAAGCCAGCTAGTCTGTGATATTCTGTAATGAAAGCCTGTGTAAACTAATACAAACCCCACTTACTCAACAATATTACTAAGCAAGAAACTGGCTGAGTGGGTGCTAGCTGCTAGGTTGGGTACAGCTCTGGGAGATTGTTCCCCTTCCAGCTCTTTAGCGCATTATAGAAACATTCTCCTTGTGTTTCTCAGTTACTAAAAAGCTATATAAAAAATCGACAAAGCTTTTTCAACTTCCCACCAAGAAGTTATTATCCTTAATCTATTTTAAGATTTACCTCATTTGCTCATTTGTTTTTATCCTGATGAAAATTATCTAACTCATTTTAGTTGAACTTTCTAACTGCTTCCTTCCTGTCTATTTTGAAAAATGCTATTTTTTCAGTCCTTATAATCCCACCAATTATTGATTCACTATTCTTCCCCACTGAATTATACAGAAGTGACTCCCAACCTTTTTTTCAATGACACACATGAAAATAAAATTTTCACAATAGTGATTTTGGCAGCATCTACAAGAGGCTTGGTAGAAAAGTCCTGCATATTCATTGTTTTATGATTATAACATAAATGAAATGCAAAATAGTAGGGAAGATTTTAAATACTGAATATATATCAACTTTCCAATTTTTTTCAAAACTTTTAATAAAAAGCATGACATTTCTTCTATGGACATAATGCATTAGTCTACAGTTTTATGTTTGAAATGGCTATCCCAAATCTTTACCAAGACTTTCTAGGGATGATCACCTTAACTTTTTTTTTTAAGATTTTATTTTTAAGTTATCTCAACACCCAACACACATGCCGAGATCAAGAGTCACATGTCCACTGACTAAGCTAGCCAGGCGCTCCATCTCCTTAATTTTTTATAATAATATCAGTGATAAATTTTGTTCAAATGAGTAGGTAGTAGCAGATGAATATGTATTGCCTATATTCAAATTGTTGGAAATGGCTCTTTTACAGAATTGCCAGAACTCAGATAGTTCTATTTGTTTAAATCATATTTCAAGACTACAATCAGGGAGGTGGGGCAAGATGGCGGAAGAGTAGGGTCCCCAAGTCACCTGTCCCCACCAACTTACCTAGATAACTTTCAAATCATTCTGAACACCTATGAATTTGGCCTGAGATTTAAAGAAAGAACAGCTGGAATGCTAGAGAGAGAAGAGTTAGCGCTTCTTTCAATTACAACTTGTTTTTGGCCACTCTGCACTGAGCAAAATGACTAGAAAGAAAAACTCACCACAAAAGAAAGAATCAGAAACAGTACTCTCTCCCACAGAGTTACAAAATTTGGATTACAATTCAATGTCAGAAAGCCAATTCAGAAGCACAATTATAAAGCTACTGGTGACTCTAGAAAAAAGCATAAAGGATTCAAGAGACTTCATGACTGCAGAATTTAGATCTAATCAGGCCAAAATTAAATATCAATTAAATGAGATGCAATCCAAACTGGAGGTCCTAATGATGAGGGTTAATGAAGTAGAAGAATGAATGAGTGACATAGAAGACAAGCTGATGGCAAGGAAGGAAGCTTAGGAAAAAAGAAAAAAACAATTAAAAGAAAATGAGGATAGGTTAAGGGAAATAAATGACAGCCTCAGAAAGAAAAACCTACGTTTAAGGGGTTCCAGAGGGCGCCGAAAGAGACAGAACACCAGCATATGTATTTGAACAAATCATAGCTGAGAACTTCCCTAACTTGGGAAGGGAAACAGGCATTCAGATCCAGGAAATAGAGAGATCCCCCCCAAAAGTCAATAAAAACCGCTCAACCCTTTGACATTTAATAGTGAAACTTGCAAATTCCAAAGATAAAGAGAAGATCCTTAAAGCAGCAAGAGACAAGAAATCCCTAAACTTTATGGGGAGAAGTATTAGGGTAACAGTAGAACTCTCCACAGAGACCTGGCAGGCCAGAAAGAGCTGGCAGGATATATTCAGGGTCCTAAATGAGAAGAACATGCAGCCAAGAATACTTTATCCAGCAAGGCTCCCACTCAGAATAGAAGGAGAGATAAAGAGCTTCCAAGATAGGCAGAAACTGAAAGAATATGTGACCACCAAACAGACATACTTAGATAATAATACACTTATTCTTGGTGACTTCAATCTAGCGCTTTCTACACTCGACAGATTTTCTAAGCACAACATCTCCAAAGAAACAAGAGCTTTAAATGATACACTGGACCAGATGGATTTCATAGATATCTACAGAACTTTACATCCAAACACAACTGAATACACATTTTTCTCAAGTGCACACGGACCTTCTCCAGAATAGACCACATACTGGATCACAAATCAGGTCTCAAATGATACCAAAAGATTGGGATTGTCCCTGCATATTTTCAGACCATAATGCTGACACCAGAACTAAATCACAAGAAGTTTGGAAGGATTTCAAACATGTGGAGGTTAAGGACCATCCTGCTAAAAGATGAAACGGTCAACCAGGAAATTACTGAAGAATTAAAAAGATTCATGGAAAATAATGAGAATGAAGATAAACCATTCAAAATCTTTGGGATACAGCAAAAGCAGTCCTGAGGGGGAAATACATCGCCAATACAAGCATCTATTCAAAAACTGGAAAGAACTCAAATACAAAAGCTAACCTCGCACCTAAAGGAGCTGGAGAAAAAAACAAAACAAAACAAAAACAAAAAACGGCAAATAGATCCTACACCCAGCAGAAGAGAATTAATAAAGATTTGAGCAGAACTCAATGAAATGGAGACCAGAAGAACTGTGGAACAGATCAACAAAACTAGGAGTTGGTTCTTTGAAAGGATTAATAAGATAGATAAACCATTAGGCAGCCTTATTAAAAAGAAGAGAGAAAAGACTCAAAATAATAAAATCATGAATGAGAAAGGAGACATCACCACCAATACCAAGGAAATACAAACGATTTTAAAAACATACTATGAGCAGCTATACACCAATAAATTAGGCAATCTAGAAGAAATGGACTCATTTCTGAAAAAACATAAACTACCAAAACTGGAACAGGAAGAAATAGAAAGCCTGAACAGGCCAATAACCAGGGAGGAAATTGAAGCATTCATCAAAAACCTCCCAAGACACAAAAGTCCAGGGCCAGATGGCTTCCCAGGGGAATTCTATCAAACGTTTAAAGAAGAAACCATACCTATTCTACTAAAGCTGTTTGGAAAGATAGAAAGAGATGGAATACTTACAAATTCATTCTATGAGGCCAGCATCACCTTAATTCCAAAACCAGACAATGACCCCACCAAAAAGGAGAATTATAGACCAATATCCCTGATGAACACAGATGCAAAAATTCTCAACAAGATACCACCCAATAGGATCCCACAGTACATTAAGAAGATTATTCACCATGACCAAGTGGAATTTATCCCCAGGATGCAAGGCTGGTTCAACACTCATTAAAGCAATCAATGTGATTGATCATATCAGCAAGAGAAAAAACAAGAACCATATAATCCTCTCAATAGATGCAAAGAAAGCATTTGACAAAATATAGCATCCATTCATGATAAAAATTCTTCAGAGTGTAGGGATAGAGGGAACATTCCTTAGCATCTTAAAAGCCATCTATGAAAAGCCCACAGCAAATATCATTCTCAATCGGGAAACACCAGGAGCCTTTCTCCTAAGATCAGGAACAAGACAGGGATGCCCACTCTCACCACTGCTATTCAACATAGTACTGGAAGCCCTAGCCTCAGCGATCAGGCAACAAAAAAAATAAAAGGCATTCAAATTGGCAAAGAAGAAGTCAAACTCTCCCTCTTCGCAGATGACATGATACTATACATAGAAAACTCAAAAGACTCCACCCCAAGATTGCCAGAACTCATACAGCAATTCGGCAACGTAGCAGGATACAAAATCAATGCCCAGAAATCAGTGACATTTCTATACACTAACAATGATATTGAAGAAAGAGAAATTAAGGAGTCAATCCCATTTACAATTGCACCCAAAAGCATAAGATACCTAGGAATAAACCTAACCAAACAGGTAAAGGATCTATACCCTAAAAACTACAGAACACTTCTGAAAGAAATTGAGGAAGACACAAAGAGATGGAAAAATATTCCATGCTCATGGATTGGAAGAATTAATATTGTGAAAATGTCAATGCTACCCAGGGCAATTTACACATTTAATGCAATCCCTATCAAAATACCATGGACTTTCTTCAGAGAGTTGGAACAAATAATCTTAAGATTTGTGTGGAATCAGAAAAGACCCCAAATAGCCAGGGGAATATTAAAAAAAGAAAACCATAGCTGGGGGCATCACAATGCCAGATTTCAGGTTGTACTACAAAGCTGTGGTTATCAAGACAGTGTGGTACTGGCACAAAAAAGACACATAGATCAGTAGAACAGAATTGAGAACCCAGAAATGGGCCCTCAACTCTATGGTCAACTAATATTCGACAAAAGAGAAAAGACTATCCACTGGAAAAAAGACAGTCTCTTCAATAAATGGTGCTCGGAAAATTGGACATCCACATGCAGAAGAATGAAACTAGATCACTCTCTTGCACCATACACAAAGGTAAGAGAAACAAAAGCAAAAATGAATTATTGGGACTTCATCAAGATAAGAAGCTTCTGCACAGCAAAAGAAATAGTCAACAAAACTAAATGACAACCTACAGAATGGGAGAAGGTATTTGCAAATGATGTATCAGATAAAGGGCTAGTATCTAAGATCTGTAAAGAACTTATGAATCTCAACAGCAAAGAAACAAACAATGTAATCATGAAATGGGCAAAATGGGCAAAATGAACAGCAATTTCACCAAGGAAGACATACACATGGCCAACAAGCACATGACAAAATGCTCCGCGTTGCTTGCCATCAGGGAAATACAAATCAAAACCACAATGAGATACCACCTCACACAAGTGAGAATGGGGAAAATTAACAAGACAGGAAACAACAAATGTTGGAGAGGATGTGGAGAAAGGGGAGCCTTCTTGCACTGTTGGTGGGAATGTGAACTGGTGCAGCCACTCTGGAAAACTGTGTAAAAGTTCCTTAAAGAGTTAAAAATCGATCTGCCCTATGACCCAGCAACTGCACTGCTGGGGATTTACCCCAAAGATACAGATGCAGTGAAACTCCAGGACACCTGCAACCCCAATGTTTCTAGCAGCAATGTCCACAATAGCCAAACTGTGGAAGGAACCCCGGTGTCCATCGAAAGATGAAGAGATAAAGAAGATGTGGTCTATGTATACAATGGAATATTCCTCAGCCATTAGAAATGACAAATACCCACCATTTGCTTCAACGTGGATGGACCTGGAGGGTATTATGCTGAGTGAAATAAGTCAATCGGAAAAGGACAAACATTATATGGTCTCATTCATTTGGGGAATATAAAAATTAGTGAAAGGGAATAAAGGGAAAGGAGAGAAAAGGAGTGAAAATATCAGTGAGGGTGACAAAACATGAGAGACACGTAACTCTGGGAAATGAACTAGGGGTAGTGGAAGGGGAGGTGGGCGGGGGGTTGGGGTGACTGCGTAATGGGCACTGAGGGGGGCACTTGGCGGGATGAGCACTGGGTGTTATGCTATATGTTGGCAAATTGAACTCCAATAAAAAAAAATTTTTTAAAAAGAGTACAATCAGTTTTTTAAAATGTCTTTCTTAAAAAAATAAATAAAAATATAAATAAATAAATAAATAAAATGTCTTTCTTCTATTTCTGTGACAAATATAACAGTGAATATTCTTGTGGTAATTCTGATTCTGAACCTTCAAGTGTTTTAAAATATTAAAGATTTTCCTCAAACCAACAGTTACTTTGCTCATCTTAGGTCTTTCAGATTCAAACTGGTTCACTAACTCTTTCAGTTACACATTAAAATACTTCTCAGAAGCTGAAAATTATGGCCATCAAGGCCACCATTTTGAAAGGCAACAACAGTCCCCTTAAAAAATAGGAGAAGTGAGAAACTAGCCCTTCCTCTTCCTTCCACTTCTCTATTACTCTTTTTCAAAAGCGCGCGCGCGCGCGCACACACACACACACACACACACACACAGTCAATTCTTTTATCAACTCTTGCCTAACTCTCCTTGGGCAACTGATGCACTTCAGAATGAAGTAATGTTCTGATCAGATTTCTTTGAATAAAGTATCTTATTCAAAATACTGGTATTTTAACAGCTTGGATTTTATTATACTCACCTTTTTTATAATGTCTTTTTTATGGACTACAGATCTATAGATAAACGTTAACGTGAACATGTCTAATATTAATTAAATAACATATTTCTGAATTCTAGGATTAAAAAGAACTCTTTTATATAAATCACATATACTTTCTTGCAACCAAACATAACCTTCAGTGTCCAAAGATATCTAGTGTTTTCCTAGTATTTTATTTGTCACAAGTATTCCTTTACCATTTTGAGCATTTTTTTCTCAGTCATTTGATATAGAGTTTCTGTGAAAGAAGTACTCTTCCAAGCATTCATCTTCAGAGAATCAGTGTGATATTAAGTGTAATTAATATGGAATCATACATTTACAATGAAATTTTGATGTACTAATTAATGTGGGAAACAAAGGCAACAAATTATTAAATGTCCTTACTATGTATAGCCCCACTGACAAGTCCTTGAAATAGGCAGAGTGACCTTCCCCTGGGAACTCCCCTGCCTTGATGTTGACACTTTGCAAAGGCAAAAGGCAATCTTAGCCCAACTTCCAGTATTCTGCAAGTCTTCTTTAACATATAAAAGTTCCAGGATCCCTGGGTGGCTCAGTGGTTTAGCACCTTCCTTTGGTCTGGGCTGTGATCCTGGTGTCCCAGGATCAAGTGCTGCATCGGGCTCCCTGCATGGAGCCTGCCTCTCTCTCTGCGTCTCTCATGAATGAATGAGTGAAATCTTTAAAAAAAAATCTTAAAAAAAATATATGTATATTATATAAATATATAAAAGTTCCTTTGGAGACTTCTCTTCTAGATACATGTTAGCAATCATCCTCCAAGCGTACAGCCCATTGATATACATCTGAAGGGTCTCTTGACTGAGGGCTTACTAGGCAATAGTAAATGACCATTCCAAACAGTAGCTAGCCCCCCCACCCCCAGGATCCTAGAAATCTTGTTTCCAAAATACTTTGGAAGTTTGTTCTGTCCCTGACACTTTCCCCAACTTGAAACTATATAATGGGCTATTCCTCATGACCCCAGTTCTTTCTGCTCATGTGTCCTGTCCCCGTGCTTTAATAAAACCACCTTTTTGTATGAAACACATCTCAAGAAATCTTTCTTAGCCATCAACTTCAAACCCTAACATCTTTCCGCATCACTAATCATCTGGATTCATGTTGTCTCATATTCGCTATGAATGTCAATGTATTTACTAGCAGCATTATTTGAAAAGGTAACTTTCTATTCCCTTCTTTGGAATCAAATACAGTAAGTTTTTATTAAATCAAAATTTGTAGAAGAAAAAAATTAAATTTATATTTAATAAATATAAATATAAAGAGTTGGGATGACCTTCAGAAGCTGAACAAAGAACAGTTCAGCAGCAGTGCCTTTCTGCCATTCCTTAGACACAGGGGCCAACTTCAGTTTCAAGGTCTTGCATTTCTTGTTGGCTTTTCTTAGACCTCTCCACCCAGGATACTCCAAGTAGCCTCAAGATTTATTCACTCCCCTCACATTTGTATTCAAATGTTACTTTCTCAGCTTTTGTTTTCAAACTGCAACCACCCCAAGTTCCATATCCCCCTCTTTCTTTTCTCTGCATCAATTTTCTCCTTAACAGTTGCCACCATCTAACATATTATATATTATCTCATTTCTTTACCTTCTTATCATCTAATTCTCCAATTCGCGTGAAGGCAAAGGTGCTTTTTCTGTACTGTTCACCTCTTGGAGCCTAGAAGACTACTGGAGCTTATTAGCTACTGGAGACACATTTGATAAATGAAGGGAAGAATGAATAAAAAGTCAAAGGAGTAAGAAGAAAGCCTAGAGAAAATGTAACTGGAGCCAGAATGGAGAAAAGGACAATAGCACTGTAAACTATAAGAAAACAAGTCAGATAAGTGGACAAAAAATTAGAATGTTACTAATGACTTTGGCAAGAGTTGTTTGGGAGACAATTCTCCACAGGTCTCATTTCTACAGGTTTTGCTAGCCAAGATCCTAATTGTCCTTTATTCCAGAAGATCTTTTCATGTATGTTTGGATAGTGAACCATCTTGGAAGGTAAGGTATCTACCTCTGCAGTAAAAGACAGGTTTATTTCCAACTTTGTAAGATATGGTGTCTCCCCTCTGGAGCAAAAGGCCGGCATCATTACCACACAGAAGAGAAAAATTTGGGTTCTCTATAATCAGGATTCTTCTCCTATCACACAACTCACTGAATGTGCAGATATCAACTCACTCTCTTTGTACAGTTTCCTTTTCAGAATTGGGACTCAGAGACCAGATGCAAAAAATGCTAATACTGTGCTGCTAATGCTGTAAATAATAAATTGTCCTTCATCTCTGACTCAGAAGTTTTGGTCCCGGCCATGCTAATTTATAGCTTGCAAGTAGGATAAAATGTTAGACCTCTTACAGTTACAGAGAGATGGCAAAATGACAGAATTTTGTATAGGTACTACCATTAGCAATGATATAGTCATTTGCTTCTGTTCAAAACAATACTAAATTGCACCTCAGAAGCATCATTCAACTTCTCTTTCAACTAAATGATATTCACAAATGCATAATATCTATATAGGATAGCTCCCTCCCTATAGTTATTTATCTGGTTATCATAATTTCACACACACACACACACACACACACACACGCAACCTATACACACTTTGGGCAGTTGTAACAGTCCCAGGAGAAGAATAGGAGATATATGAAGCACCACTTACCAGACAACCTAAAGTACTAAAGTATGAAAGAAAGCTACTACAAGCAACCTTCAAAACAAAGAGCATGAAATAAATTCTTACTTTATGCTGCTGAGATTTTTATATTGTTTGTTATATGGCAATAGCTGCATACTACAAGACTCAAAATACCAACACTCTCAATGTAATAAAAGTTTATTCCTCCTTTGTGCAATACTCTTGAGGTAGGCAATACAGGGCTAGTATGGTAGTTCTGCTGCACAAAGTTACCCAAGGACAAAAGCTCCTATCTTGTTGCTTTAACCATGTTCCAAAAAATAGGGTAGAGGAAAGGCGACAGAAATGTAACACACTTCCCTTTTAAAAAATCCCAGATTTTGCACACATCAAGTCCCCTTACATCCCATTGGCCAGATATTAATCATGTGGCCACATTAAATGGCAAAGAAGATAAGAGCCTATATTATATTTGGAAGTCCTGCACATAGCTAAAAATCAAAGGCTATATCTCTGTTAAAGAAGGAGAGAATAGAAATTTAAGTACAAATAGCATCATGATTGCCATAGTCCATTCATATGGCAATCCAAATACTCATCACAACCTTTCAACTTCATATAGAATATACTGATGACCTCCAAAAGGGAGAAGATTGTGAAGTCCCACTGGTTAATGCACCCTGCTAAAACTCTCTCCTCACTGGATGATGTATAAGCCATTTGATTACAAAGGGATGTTAAGCCTCATGGTTTGGCAACCTATAAACTAGGACATAAACTTATCAGCCCCAGCATAGTCAATACTCAAGACTTGTGAAGAACGTGGATATGGCAAACTAAACTGCTCCTATGAGCAAAAGGGATTGAGAAACACATAGCAATTACTGGGCTATGGCAATAATCAAATCTGACTATGTAGAAGTCACAAATATTCCTTGAGCCAACAATGGAGTAAGTTCCTTCGTTAGTCTCATCTGGAAGTCCCTGATTCTGCTTTCTGGGAGGAAATGTCCATTTTCCTCCAAAACCTTCAGTTTTACCCTCTGGAAGGTGCTTTCCTATCTTTTGTCCCCCACCCCCCTTCAATGAATCAAGTAAGTATTACAAAAACTGCTCTTCTTGGAGACTGCAATGCTTTTGTAACCTGATCCTTGGTCCAGATTGGGCAGCCCAGGGATTTCCTAAGGACTTGAGCAATTACAGGTTTTTGCAGGCCATGCTGTTGTTCTTTAGCCATACAATTCCCTCAAAACTTTAGCAAGCTCCCAGGCAATTTGTTTTGGATTAGTTCCCTATGTAAGTAACCTTAGCCAAAGATCTAACCTAGATATAGTCTTTAAGCCTAAAGATGCTTGTCTTTTTCTTATTACTTTGTGTACTTTGCTTACCCCCTCTTTGGATGGAAGCTACAAGCAGGCTATCTGAATGATTTTGTTTGGGTGGAAAAGCAATACCCTTAATTTGATTTCGCCTCTGAACTGGCTCCCAAATCTGGCAGCGCAATGAACTTATCTTCTAGGGTACTGGCTTTGAAGCTACCAATTGTAACTTTGGTTTAGAGAACAGATGGAGTTGACTTTTTCAACCCTTAAAGACCTCAAATTATGGGACTCTCAGTGAAATTATTTTGTTAATTTGGCACAAAGGGCCTTTCTTAACAGAACTGTATTCCTTTTCACCTCTGTTTGCAGACTGGCTAATTCTTGAGTTCATCTCTGTGACAAGATTTTGCTGCAACAGCAAGAAGCAACCAACACCCATCAAGACTGTGCAGCTTTCCTATGATTTCCCCTAATGTTATTTATGGCCTCCATCTAGTCCGCCTTCTAAAATACTACAAGCAAGAGTTATACCAATGCTCTGCATCAGCATATCAGGAATTAATCCACTTTCCAATATCTGAGTCTCCCTCCTGCCTCTCAATTGCCCAACATACTATACCATATATCTAGGTTATGTCACCTTATGCACCCTACTTCTATCTTAGGTTGTAGGTTTGGAATGTGTAACAGAGGAAACATAGTCACTCTGTAGCCACATGTCCTGCTACAAAACAAGAGTCCTTTCATTATACGAGAAGGGGAGCATGGATTTCAGGAAACAAAAAATACCACTTGCTATAACCTTACAACAAGTGACATTATTTATTTGGATCTAACATATTGATGTACTGTGAACCAATGAATTTGTGAATTTATAACAATAAGAACTAAATTGACCAGAACATTATTTTAAGAGTAGCTGCTGGTTTAATGATATTGATATATATTTTACAATGTGTAACATCCAAAACATAAATTTTGGTATAAAGAGATGTAAATTTACAGTTTACCTTTTGCATTAAATGTCTGATACATAATAGGCATCTGCTAAATAACTGTTAGGTGAGAAGATGAAATGAACTGACCAATTAACAAATATTGATTGAGCACTTGCTATAAGGGCCATAACTGTGTTAAGACACCAAAGAGATTAAAAAAAATAAAAGCATAACATATAGTACTATAATAGAAGAAGACAGTAAGATTTTACTTGATGATATTAGCAATGCAAAGCATTGGATACATCTAATAAAGGTATAAAATAATAATACACAAATACATTTAAAATATATTTACAAATATGGCCACTTTACATAATGTTTTACAATGACACATTACAGATTACAACTCTTAATCCCAAACCAACTTCTTTCAAAGAGCAGTATTTAATTCTATTAAAAGCCACTGGAGAACTCCACTAGAATCACATTCATTGTCCAACATTTCACAGCCTACTCACACTCCTAAAATCAAATTTTAGACTCATGCTATATAATAATAAATCTGAGTCTATCCTATCTGAATGTGGTATAAAATTTCCATAAAGCAGAGTTTGTAGTTCAAAAGGACATAAAAATTCAACACCACAGCCCACCAAAATAAATTAACAACTAAAGAATGTTGATGGTATAGCAGGAATGCAACAGTAACAGGTTATTAAATGACATTAAAGCAGAAATATTTCTAGGAATTTCCTACTTAGATTTTATACTGAGATATATGCATAACATATTTCTATAACTGTATCTTACCAAGAACATAAATTATAAATAAATATATTTCATATTCTCAGATACAAATTTAGCATATATATTTTTGTACCAATTTTTAGGCAAAAGACTACTGGAGTCTTTCAATTGAATGTGTCCTACTGTTTCCACAAAGCTGATGAAGAGTCATCTTTTTCAGATAAATCACTCTAAAGCAATTAGTCCCAGCTGATGACTAATATTAGCTGAATACTGTGTGGGATACATGGAAACCCACCAGAATTTTCCTAGGAGATTTGCCAAAGAGAACTCTTGTCAAGAAAAACAGTACTGTGATTTCAACTTTGAACTCTGAACTGTACATTGTGTGAACTTGTCAAATACTCATCCCACAAATAACCTCATGCTCTTTCTGAAAATCTTGCCAAATACAATGAATTTGATTTAGTGGAAAAAAAATGTTTAAGGCCAAGAAAAATACACACATTGTGTATAAAGTGTCAATAATTCTGGAAATATTAGTTTACCTCTATATATGATTTCACTTTAAAAAAAATGCAGCGTTGTTTCTGTTGAAATATTTTTACCATAATTAACTCATTTTTCTCCCAAGGAAACATTTTCTTTATATGTTACTACATCAGTACATTATTTTCTTAGAGTAACTCATTCAGCTGGTTAAAATACAATGCTACTGGGCAGCCCAGGTGGCTCAGCGGTTTAGGGCCACCTTCAGCCCAGGGTGTGATCCTGGAGACCTGGGATGGAGACCCAGGATGGAGTCCCAGGTCAGGCTACCTGCATGGAGCCTGCTTCTCCCTCTGCCTGTGTCTCTGCCTCTCTCTCTCTCAATCTCTCTCTCTCTCTCTCTCTGTCTCTCTCTGTCTCTCTCTCTCTCTCATGAATAAATAAAATCTTTAAAAAATAAAATAAAACAAAATATTACGCTATTAATTAAGATCAAGGTTTCAGATTCTACCCCCAACCCCACACCATTCCCTATTGCCATGCAGATTACTTAAATTATTGAAATTATATGTTGTGAACTAAATCCTGCCCACAACACCTTAAAGAATACAGACAAAGGACAGTCCCAAACTGTTTTCAACGTACAACAGACTTTTTATAACAAGACATTGGATGAATAGGAATGGCAGTAGAATGAAACTAAAAATTTTATGGAATTAAAAATCGAATTACAAGTAAAAGAACAGTTATTAAATAGGAGAAAATGCAATACAGAGCCAAGAAATAGCATCAGAAAAAAAAAAAAGAAATAGTGTTAGAATATATGTCAGAAGTAATAAGAACAGGAGTAACTTGTAGGGCTTCTCAACAAACTGCCAAAATTTCATCTCTTTAATTTGTTGTTTAATGGGCTACTGGCTTCTGCAGAGGGTTGTCTCACATACTAACTTTACTAAGCATCTTCTTAGAAATGTAAAGTTCAAATTTAGAGCTATGCCTGGGGCACCTGAGTGGCTCAGTCAGTTAAGTATCTGCATATGGCTCAGGTCCTGATCCTGGAGTCCCAGGTTTGAGTCCCAGGATTGGGCCATATAGAGCCCGAAGTGGGGTGGGGGGGTCCCTGCTCATCAGGGAGTCTGCTTCTCCCTCTTCTTCTGCCTCTCCCCTTGATCCTTCTGTCTTACAAATAAATAAATAAAATCTTAAAAAAAAAAGAGCTATCCCTTAAAAGCTACCTGATGGACTTTTTCTATGGTATCTAATATATGGCAAATAGTAGCTATTTAATAATCATTTGTGAATATAAATAGATTTAAGAACAAACACACCAGGAATCTGACGTGATAATGAAAAATAAAGTTTGAATCTGCTATTAAATATAAATAAATAAGGAGTAGGACCTCTCTCCTTTTATACAAATTCTAAGCATTATAGGTAGTTGAAATAAAAATAAAATGTATTAAACACTGCAATAATATATTATAATGTATCTTCCTATCTTGTTTAAATTCCTAAATTGCCATTTAATGCAGTACCTTGATTTGGAAAAGGAAAAACAATACTAATGGTGTCAACTTCATCCCATGAGAAGTAGGTCTTAATCTTTTATGGGTTACATAACTCTTTGAAGATCTAATTTTTTTTTAAAAGATTTTACTTATTTATTCATGAGAGACAGAGAGAGAGACAGAGACAGAGACACAGGCAGAGGGAGAAGCAGGCTCCATGCAGGGAGCCCGACGTGGGACTCTGGGACTCCATCCAGGGTCTCCAGGATCACACCCTAGGCTGCAGGCCGCGCTAAACCGCTGCGCCACCAGGGCTGCCCAGAAGATCTTATTTTAAAACAATGAACGCTTTCCACAGAAATGTGCACATCTTGCACAAAATGCCATACCCAATTTTGGGACTATCATGCCCTAAAATACTGCCCTCACCACTGAACTTGACCCTACTCTCCTATGCCCTAGGCTCTATGAAGGATGGTAACTATTTCATAGTTCCTGAGCTCAGCTAAGTGGCACTGATATTACCCTAACTATAGTACTTCACCCATGATTTATATTTTATAAACAGTAAGTAGGGTAGTTAAGTGGTAGTTACATGAGAATGAAGCAAAGAGGTAAATCCGCTATTAGGTAACTAATGGTTGAAGCAAAAGTCATATAACATTCTCTGATGGATTTAAATGTACGTAGAAAAGATACGCAAGATAAATATAAACAAGGAGAGTAAAAGGATTAAAAAGTAGGTAAATTCTATATTTCACTCAAACAAAAAAAAATGATCGTACCAGAAGAGTGTGAAAAATTGTGTATATATAGTTAGTATAGAGAGCAACCACTAAAAAAGCTATGTAAAAAGATACACTCAAAAACAATACAGATTAATCAAAATGAAATTCCAAAAAATGTTCAAGAAATATACAAGAACACAGGGGAAAAATACAAGAAACAAAATGACAAACAAAACAAAAAGTAAAATGGCAGGCTTAAACCCTAGCATATCAAAATATGCATTCCATACAGATGTCTTAAATATACCAATTAAAAGACAAAGACTGGAAGTCTGAATTAAACACTGTGGACTAACTATACAAAATCTGCAATAAACCTGCTTCAACCATAACAACATAGGCCAGCTACAAGTAAGAAAATGGAAGAAGGTAGATCACGCAAAAACATTAATCAAAAGAAAATAGTAGTGTCTTATGTTAACAACCAATAAAACAGACTTCAGAGCAAAGAAATTATCAGAAAGAGAGAAAACACATTTTCTAGTGATAAAAGGGTTAATCAACCAAGAAGACAAAACAATTCTCAGTGCACCAAATTACAGAGCTGCAAATTATGTGAATCATTAACAACTAGAATTGAAAAGAAAAATAAGTAAATTCAAAGGTATATTTGGAGACTCCAACACCCCTTTCTCAACAACTGATAAAAAAAAAAAAACAGAAAATCAGCAAAGATATAGAAGAATTTAACAACACCATCAACAAACGAAATCGCAATGTTTACAGAACATTCTACCCAACAAGAGCAGAATATACATTTTTCAAGTGCCTAAAAAATATATACCAATATAGACTATATCCTGAGGCATTAAAAAAAATCCCAACAATTTAAAAGATTTTTAATCCTATACAGTGCGTCATCCAACAAAAGCATTAAAAATCAATAAGAAAGATAATTGGAAAATCTACAATCACCTAGAACTAAACACACTTCTAAATAATAAATGGATAAAAGAGGAAATCTCAAGGGATATTTACAAATATACTGAACTAAAGGTAAATGAAAATACAAATATCAATTTGTGGGAGACTGCTAATATAGTGCTGAGAGAGAAATTTATACTATAGCATAAACTGAATACAGTGGAAAACAGAAAAGTTCTCAAGTCAATCATTTAAGCTCCCACTTCAAAACCTAGAAAAGGAAGAAAAAAATAAACACTAAGGAAGCAGAAGGATAGAAAAAGTAGAGAAAGGATATCAATGAAATTGGAATAGTATAAAGAAGCCACAACAGGGCCACACAAATATGCCCAACTGATTTCTGACACAAGTGTAAAAGCAATTTAATGCAAAAAAAAAAAAAAAAAAAACACCTTTTCAAAAATGACATTAGACATCCATAAGCCAAAAAATGAAACTTAATCTAAGTCTCACTCTTTATACAAAAATTAGTTCAAAATGGATCACAGATTAAAATATAAAGTATAAAGATATAAAATGTTTAGGAGAGGCACCTGGGTGGCTCAGTCAGTTAAGCATCTGCCTTTGGCTTAGGTCATGATCCCAGAGTTCTGGAATCAAGCCCCACGTCGGGCTCCCTGCTCACAGGGGGTCTGCTTATCCCTCTCCTCCCTGCTCTCTCTCAAATAAATAAATAAAATCTTAAAAAAAATAATAATAATAAATAAAATGTTTAGGAGAAGAAAACAGGAAAAATCTTGGTGATCTAGGATTAAGCAAAGTGTTCTTAGAGCTGACACCAAAAGTATAGTCCATTAAAAGGAAAAAATAACAAATGGAATTTCTTGAAATTAAAAACATTGCTCTGTAAAAAATCATGTGATAAACATGAAAAGACAAGCTATAGTCAAGGAGAAAACATTTTTTTAATAATAAATTTATTTTTTATTGGTGTTCAATTTGCCAACATACAGAATAACACCCAGTGCTCATCCCGTCAAGTGCCCCCCTCAGTGCCCGTCACCCATTCACCCCCACCCCCCACCCTCCTCCCCTTCCACTACTCCTAGTTCGTTTCCCAGAGTTAGGAGTCTTTATGTTCTGTCTCCCTTTCTGATATTTCCTACCCATTTCTTCAGGAGAAAACATTTATAAACTACATATCTGATAAAGGACTAGTATGTAGAATATATTTTTAAAAACTCTCAAAATTCAAGAATAAGAAAAAAAATTGAATTAGAAAATGGGCAAGACACAAAAGGATATGCCAATGAAGAGGATCTACAGGTGGCAAATAAGTACATGAAAAGACGTCAGCATCATTAGCCAGCCTGTTGAAATGCCTTAAAACCACAATGAGGGATCCCTGGGTGGCGCAGCGGTTTGGCGCCTGCCTTTGGCCCAGGGCGCGATCCTGGAGACCCGGGATCGAATCCCACGTTGGGCTCCCAGTGCATGGAGCCTGCTTCTCCCTCTGCCTGTGTCTCTGCCTCTCTCTCTCTCTGTGTGTGACTATCATAAATAAATTAAAAAAAAAATTTAAAAAAAAAAAAAAACCACAATGAGATGTCATTATACACCTACAAAAATGGCTAAAATAAATACCAGTAATACCACCACATGCTGTCAAGGATGCAAAAACTCTGGATCACTCACATTATCCTAGTAGGAATGTAAAATAGTACAGGCACTCTAAAACACTTGGCACATTCTTAAAAAAAAAAAAGAAAGAAAAAAGAAATGTAATTACCGTTTGACCCAGCAATTGCACTCCTGGGCATCTATCCCAGAGAAACAGAAACATATATCCACAAAACAATCTGGACACCAATGTTTATATCAGCTTTATTCATAATAGTCAAAACAACCCAGATATCTTTCAATCAGTAAATGATTAAATAAACTGTGATATGTCCAATACCATGAATAACTACTAGCAATAAAACGAAACGAATGTTTGATGCATCCAATAACCTTAGTGAAACTCCAGAGAATTATGCCGAGTGAAAAAAGCCAATCCCAAAAGCTACATATTGGATTATCCCATTTTCATATAACATGCCTGATCTGACAAAATTACAGAAATGAAGAACACATTAACAGCTGCCTACTGTCATTAAGAAGGGAGTTGTGGTGAGGAGAGGATGTAGCTCTAAAAGGACAAGAGGAGGGAATCCTGTGGTGATGGAAATGTTCTGTATCTTAACTGCATCAATGTGAATATCATGGCTATGATGCATTACAGTTTTGTTAAATGTTATCATTAGGGAGATGAGTAAAGGGCCTATGAGTAAAGGGCATATGAGATCTTTGTATGATTTCTTATAACTGCAAGTGTAAATATCTCAAAATAAGTTTAAATTTAAGAACATTCTCCGAAAGAACGCTAAGGATGTTACCAGTCTTTATTATCAACAGAAAATTACGAGATGCTTGCGGAAATCAATACATGAACTCTGGTTTCTTTGGGGGACGGGGGGGTGGGAATGGAGTTTGAACTCAAAACCCTGAGATCAAGACCTGAACTGAGATCAAGAGTCAGACGCACAACTGACTGAGCCACCTAAGTGCCCCCATGAACCCTAGTTTCTATGTTCAGCTCCATCACTTGTCTCAGTTATCTGGGTTTTATCTCTGAATTTTATCTCTGGGTTTTGTCTCAACCAACTTCTTCTGCCAAACACACAGTCCAATTCTGTGCTTCTACCCTATTGCATTCCATGTCTTTGGGCATGCACTACAGCCCAAAAAGCAAGCAAGAAATATAGGTGCTTTCTAAGAATTTGCTAATCCTTTATCTCCAGGGGTGCTATTCTAAATACTTCTTCAAATCCAGTTAGTCATGAGGACAGAACTGTCAGAATGAATACCAGACCATGAAAGGGCAGTACTTTCTTAGGGGCAGTGGTGTGCTGCATATTTAACAAACAGCTTTGGGGGAAATGGTAGTTTGCCAACTTGTGAATATTCTTGCCATGTTCTATTTCAAGCTACCAATGAACCTGGGAAAAGATATACACAATTGGTTCTTGTGAGTATATCATACCAAAGACCAAAAAATGAATAGTAAACTTCCTAAGATTTTGACCTTCAAGCCTTAAAACTTGTGGTGAAACCAGAAGGTTTTTGTGAACTGAAATAGACTTATGTGGTATTAAATTAATTAAACAAGAAGTCTATTAGACTGTGGTGGTGCTAATGCCTGGATGGTCTACACAAACAAACCAAAGCCTAAGCCTATAAATGCCTTATGGTTACAACACAAAACACTATGGACAACCAATCATAAACAGCCAACCAGCCCTTAACCTATAGCCAGCCAATCAAATAATTTCCTTCCTTTACATCTGTACTTTCTCTATATAAATCTTTCCCTTAGCTCCTATCTGAGGAGTGTTCCTAATCACTTCGAGTTTGGCACTGCTGGATTCAAATTGAGTTTTGCTCAAGTAAACTCTTAAAATTTTGTATATGACTCAGTTTATCTTTTAACAGTAGTCACTCAAAAATTGGTCGCATTTTTTTTTAAGTATTTCTCACTTAGTAGCCTCTGATGATTGAAGGGAGGCCAATGCTAAGAGTATCCTTCTCTACAACTCACTACCAAAATATGGAAAATATGAAAAACAAAATTAGCTTCACAGTGAATTCTACCGCATGTATAAACATCTACAGCAAGGAGGAACAAACTAAGTTCTTCAAGCTCAATGAAGTCCTCACTTGCCCTTGGGCTCTCCAACAAGAGCCTCGTATTAAAAATGAATTTGGAGATAAACATCACATTCTGGGGCAGGATTATCTGATCTGAGTGTCTAGCTGAATCACGAAATGACCCCTCCTTTAAGTGGTAGGATAAAAGGACTGAAGAAAAGTCTATATATCTGTGTTAGTCCAGAGGGATTATGCTGCTAGTTATTCCTAATTTTTCTGCCAGTCTTGCAAAAGTGGTGATGCCTGTACAGTTTCTATCCAACTGACATATCTTGAAAGCTCCTATTTCATCAATAAAAAATTATGTTGAACACCACTTATATTAGTTAATAAACCCTTTCTTACAGATTCAGATAATTGTCTCTTTCAAATACCAACTTCCCTTAGCCTGTGGATTCCTTATTAGGTCATTTCAAATGTTAACAGTTATAGATTAAAAATAATTTATATAAACATAATAATATACTCTCTATGAATAAATATTTTAAAGTATTTTTTAAAAAGAGACAATAGGACCAAAATGGAGTCACTTGTGCTAAGCCTCATGTCACCAAACTTAATACCTAACTTAATTAGTCTCAGCCTCCCCACAAAATGGGCCCTTAAACCAGGCAATCTGGAATTTCTGGTCAGCATTAGTGAGGTAATCTGCTAGACAGATCCCTACCATTCCCCAAAGAAAGATGACCTTGCCCCAAACAATCAGCTATTTGCTAGTATGACTTCTATGTCACACTTCTTTCCATCTTTCATTTTCTATAACTCTTCTAAGCACCTTTCTATTTGCTAGATGGGAGGCTGCTGGATTCATAAATCATTGAATAAAGTCAATAAGATTTCTAAAATTTACTCAATTAAATTTTGATTTTTTTAACAAAAGTGACTTTTAGACAATGTAACAAAAATCACTTTTTAGATCTGTTGCAATATTTTACTACTACTATTTCTATGATTAACAAGCACTCCAGGCTCATCTCCCTGAAAATTCTTGGTGAAGTTTTGGAATATAGGTGGGGTCCAGAGCCAATGACCAAGAAAGAATTATTGAGACGTCTTTTGTGCAAAATGGAGGTTCAATTAAAGCATGGAACAGGACCCATGGGCAGGAAGAGCTGCTTTCCCTCGGTTGTGAGGGGTGGCTGATTATACAACCAAGAGTTGGGGGAGGTAAGCAAAAGGGAGATTCCAAAAGGATTTTCATATGCTAGGGAGGACCTACAAGATACTGGAGGCCTTGCTGTGTCAAGTTAAAGATTTCTTTTCCCTCTAGCAAGGCATTAACATTAAGACAACTGGAAGCTTCCTGAGGAATGCCACATATATCCCACACTGGCGGGGGGGGGGGGGGGGGGGGGGGGGTCATTTGTGGAATATCAGCTTGTGCTTTGTCCTCAGCTAGCCCTCTCCTCTTGTTCCCCATCATTCTGATTTAGTATAGGGCTGAGGGATTTAAGAATCTACCATTAGTAAGGGGCCCCTCCAGAAGATTCTTATAAGCAAGCAAGTTTGAAAAATCTCACATTATGCTACACTGAATCTCTGAAAATTCTAACATATATGTAACCAAAACGCTAACACGTATATAACCTAAATTCATAGAGTCTAGCTTTTAGATTCACTTTTTTTTCCTATGAGATGAAGAACAGCAGATACTCTCATATTCTTCTATTCTCTACCTGGAGAATTGTTAGAGAACTCCCTACCTCAATATAAAGAAAATAACTACAGCATTCCAGAAAACACAGCAAAATATGATGTGATGATTTTATTAAAATATACAGTAAAAATAAATGGATAATAGGAATAACATCTGTTTTCCTCTCATCATACCCTTCAAAAATATAACTGAAATAATTTCTATTAAATAAGCACTGTAAATGTTCAGGTGAATAAAATGTAGAAACAGTCAATAGGTTAAAACTAATTCCCAAAATAGCCCAAATCATCACCTTAAATACCATCTCCGGATAAAGGGTGTTGGGGGTGGGGGAAGTTAGTTATAGTCAGTTATCAGGCAAAATACAGTAAAGGAGGGTAAGGTTATGCAGATATAGGTCTCAGCCTTCTCCAGATAAAAGTTTCTAGAAGTTTAGTCAACCTCCACTTCCTTTTACAAATGGGGAGACACCCTTACAAATGGAGATTGCCCTTATAAATGTTAAAGTCCCTTATAACAGGGTAACTTCTACTTGGTTTTCAGAGCTTGTTGTCTGATGTTTCTTAAAAAAATAACCAGCCCACGGGGTATCTGGGTGGCTCAGTGGTTGAGCATCTTCCTTTGGCTCAGGTCATGTTTCCAGGGTCCTAGGATGAGTGCCACATCGGGCTCCCCATGGCGGCCTCTGCCTGTCTCTGTGTGTCTCTCATGAATAAATAAATAAAATCTTAAAAAAATAATAATAACCAGTCCAAGATAATTCTTATGCCAAAAAGGCATATTTTGAGTGGCAAATTCTGTTCCCCTTTAGTGGCCAATTTTATTAAATACACTGACATTACCAAAATGTTAGTATACAAAGTTGTTGACTAAATAATCCCTTTCTGAATATAAAAATTAGTGAAAAGGAATAAAGAGAAAGGAGAAAAAATGAGTGATAATTTCAGTGAGGGTGACAAAACATGAGAGATACCTAACTCTGGGAAATGAACAAGGGGTAGTGGAAGGGGAGGTGGGCGGGGGGGGTTGGGGTGACTGGGTGATGGCCACTGAGGGGGGCACATGGCGGGATGAGCACTGGGTGTTATGCTGTATGTTGGCAAATTGAACTCCAATAAAAAAAAATTTTTTAAAAAATAAATAATAAAATATAAATAAAATAAAAGTAATAAATAAATAAATAAACCCTTTCTGTGTACTGGACAAAAGATCCAACCTTACTTATAAATGCGCGCGCACGCGCGCACACACACGAGAGGTATTTCTAGTGAGACCAACTTTCATCAAGATTGTTTACCAGATTTTTTCACTTTAACCTGAGCATCTGCTATTTTTACACAAGACTATAATCATTCCCCAGGGGAAAATCACTCCCCAAGCTATTCAGTGGCTTAATTGGCAACACTGCCCTTTTACTAACAACTGCACAATAAAGGAAATGTTTTCAGTGAATACATAACAAGGCAACATGTGATTAAAATTCAATACATTATCTCTCTCGAATTTTATTACTGCAGGTGCAGAACACAACTGCTCAGAGGCTTGCTAAGGGCAAGGTTCCTTTTCATTGAAAACAATTCTATTTATACACCTGTGTTTACAAAAAGATGTAGGAACAGAAAATGGAACAAGAAAATACCACTAACCCTTACCTTCACAGAAGCTGAATCAGTGCTTCTCTAAGGAAAGTGTAAAAGGAGATTTCAAACTGGAACAAGCAAGTCTAGCTAAGAGAGTCTCCATTAATAAAGGGTTGGGAGCCTTAAAGGAGGAGAGGAGGAATTTATGCATGTCTTTGTTGAAGGAACTGTGGACTTTTTGAACTTTCAAGCCAGCAACAAAGCCCTCAGCCTGGATTTAGCATCCCCTTCAGCATGGCAACTGAATCATCTGCATTCTTCACTTCTAAAGGAGACAAATTCAGTTTAATGAGTTTCAATCCCTCATTTGCATATAAACCAAACCAATGCCCACTAACTTAATTTCAATCTCTGTTTTGCACAGAGGACCTAAAGGAGAACTATGCTCGCCTTGGTTCTTGGTTCTTAGTAATTCTGCCCTCTCTCTGACTTCCTCAGAACACAATTGGGTTTCTACCTGAATCTGTGTCTCCAGAACTGCAGTTCTTACTGCCCAAAAAAAGTGCCTCCTTCCTTAAATTTTCAGGGATTCCTTTGACTGATAAAAGGAAGGGGTGAGAATAATCCTTGCTTCAGCAAACCTATCCCCAGAATTACATGTGCTCTCAGAAATTTATCTGTCCTAACAAATGTGTTAGATTATAGGGGGAAAATATATTTAAAATAAAATATATTTTATCATTCCCCCAATGGAGAAATAGTTACCAGGAGCAAGAGCTAAGAATGTGCTCTTTGTCATTTCTTATATAGTTATCCCTTTCAATTCTTAATATGTACGTATTAAGTATCTATTATTCATTCAACAAATATTTGTTGATTGCCTACTAGATGTGCTGAGCATACAATGTGAGAAATTATGGGCCTGGCCTTGTAAGAGATAAAAAATAAATGACTAATAAATAGGAATACTAAGTAGAGCTTACAATCCAATTATATTAGAAAGCATATTATACATTGGCTATCCAGAGTAACACAAAGTGCTATGATGATAGGGGAACAGAGGACTAGCTGAGGACAAAGCACATTGACAAGTCCTTGAAACAGGGTGAGTGACATTCCTCTACAGACTCAACTGCCTCAATGTTCATACTTTGCTAAGGGCTGAAGGCAATCTTAACCTAACCCCTAGGATCCTGTGAGTCTACTTTAACATATACAAATTCCTTTAGAAATTTCCTTTATCTCTACCCCCTAAGCACATGGCCCACTGATACACATCTGAAGGGTCTCATACCTCAGGTTTTATTAGACAGTAATAAGTGACCTTTCCCCAACAATAGCTATACCTTCATCACCTCTTTAGGTACCTGTGTCCATACCTAGCGTTAGAGTGGCTTGCAAGTCTTCAGACCACTGAGAGAGGTACTGCCCCCCACAAGTAGAGGGGTGCTGGATAATCTCCAGGACCAGATGGCACCATTCTTTCTGGACAATCCTTGAACAAAGTGCTGGTTCTGGCTGGGCTGCCCCTAGAACCTACAGCATCCCTGTCATATAAACTATTTGATTAAATAATGCTTTAAAAAATTCATGAGCCTATATGACGTCTACGGATTGATGACAATTTAGTATAATGAGTAAAGAAGACATACTTTACATTTTTGGTTTTGGTTGTTTTTGGTGTTGTTTTTGTTTTTGTTTTGACCAATTAGTGCAGTGACAATTCCTCCTAAGCCTAGGAATCATCTCTTCTTGAACAGACCCAGAACTATCTCTTCATGTTCTTTGTTATCAAGTATGCTATTCTTGATTAAATTCCTTTCCCTATCCTCTTCAGCAAGGAAAAGAAAACAATACTATTATTTATTATTACTTCTAATAACATGGCTCCTTAGAGGTTGTTTGTATTGAAACAATACAGATCTTCTTGTCTCTGCACTTCCCTAATACTAGTTTTTTCATGCTGACTACATCATTCCCTAAGAAGCTGCCTCATCCCTAGTGCTACCACAAAAAATCGCCATTCCCTTACCCTCAAAATATGTGTTTTACTGATGATAACCACAAAAACAAGTCTTACCCAGAACATGCAGGGAAATGCAAATGATAATTCCTTTTCAGATCATGTTAAATTTACCTGTGGAATTTTATAACACAGAACAAACAACTCTTTGTGCTATAATCACTGCATTGCTAGAATGTGGTCACGAGATTAGAACAAGAACCACGGGCAGAGAGAGAAGAGTCCCACTGGAGCAAAGAATGTCCTTCTCTCTTCTGACATGCCATAAGACTAATGGTCCACACACCCACATAGGTTAGAGACAAGGGAGGGTATCAATCAGGAGAAACCACTGATACTGAGAAAAATAGTTTCTAAAGTCCACAGACAGCATGGGCATGGCCCCTCCAGAGGACTGCCTGCAGAAGTATGGGTGGACACCCTAGGATTCAGCAATTGGTGAGGGGAACAGTTACCTAATGCTAGGGCGCTTCAGCCTGGAGGCAGCACCACAGTTGGAACACACTGACAAGAAATGGCCTGCTCAAGCAGCTCAAATCCAAGGCTCAGTTAGTCTCCCATAGCCCTAAATTCATTCATTGTCCCCTGTGGGGGTTACCCATAATCTATGTGGCAGCATGAATCCAGCACCCATCAGAGAAAGAAATCCTGCACTAGTCAGAAGAGGGATCTGCTCACCAGACTGCATTCTAGAACCCTGGCCCAGCCACAGGCTAAGGTGATCCCAAAAGTACAAATCCTATAGTTCACAGGACATCTGATTGGCTTCATGTGCAAGGTAGAGGGTCTGAGAGCTCCCCGAGTGGGAGAAACAGGGACTGGACCCCACACAAGAACTGGCTAAGCACTGCTCCAGAACCTAACCCTGGTCTTCATAGGTCCCAAGAACCAGAGAGGGACTTTAAATATTTAAGGAAAGGGCTTATGGATACCAAATTTAGCTGGGTGCCCTATATTTTTATAGGGCTAAATCTGGCAATCCCAGTTATCAGGCACACTTAATAGTCCATTTAGTATCCCACGATTTGTCTATTACTAATTCTGATGAATTTTTTTTGATCATCTAGAATACTTTTTTTTGGTTGTCTGAATGCTTTTAATTGAATTTGATCCCAGAAGCTCTGAGATCCTGCTTATTGTAATCCTGTTTTTAAAATATTCAGGGTTCCTTTACTCCTCATCAATTTATTCAGCAAACAGTCATTGAGAACCTATTCTTGCCTAGCACTGGGACCTGTTCTTTTTCTACTGTCTTCTGACTTATTTTCTTTTTTACCCCCAGTTTTATCAAGATATAATTGACAGTATTGTGTAAGTTCAAGGTATACAGTATAATGGCTAGACCTACATATACTGTGAAATGATCATCACAATAAGTTTAACACCCATCATCTCATATAGATGCAAAGAAAGAAGGAAAAAAGTTTTTTCCTTGTGAGGAGAACTCTTAGGATTTATTCTCTTAACACTGTCAAATATACTATATAGCAAGCAGTGTTAACTACAGTCACCATGCTGTACATTACATCCCCAGTATTTATTTATAATTATAACTATAAGCTTCTACCTCTTGACCACCTTCCTCCAATTACTCACTTATCCCCTAAACCCCTGCCTTGGGCAACCACAAATTTGACCTCTTTTTCAATTAGTTTAGGGTTTATTTTTCTTTCTTTCCTTTTCTTTAGACTCCACAGATAAGTGAGATCATGCAGTATTTGTATTTCATTGTCTGATATATTTCACCTAGCAAGGTGCCCTTGAGATCCATTTCCAAGGATGACAGGATTTCCTTCTTTTTTATGGCTGAATAATACTCCATTGTGTGTGTGTAAACACCACTTTTCTTTATCAATTTATCTGCCGATGGACACTTAAATTGTTTCCATATCTTGTCTACGGTAAATAATACTGCTATAAACATGGAAGTACCAATTTCTCTTCAACATAGTGTTACTATTTTCTTTAGATATATTCTTAGAAATAGAATGGCTGGATCATATGGTAGTTCTTTTTTTTTCCTACTTTTTTGAGGAACTACCATATTGTTGTCCACAGTGGCTGTACCAATTTACATTCCCACTAACAATTATTACATAAGGGTTCCCTTTTTTCCACGTCCTTCCCAGCACTTATCTGTTGTCTTTTTGATGACAGGCATTCTAACAGGTGTGAGGTGATAGCTCATTGTGGTCTTGATTTGCATTTCCCTTATTAGTGACAAGTGACATTGAGCACCTTTTCATGTACCTATTATCCATTGAATATCTTCTCCAGAAAAATGCCTATTCATGTACTTTGCCCATTTTTTTTAAGTAAGCTCTGCATCCAACATGGGGCTTGAACTCAGAACCCTAGATCCAGAATCACATGTTCTATGGACTGAATCAGCCAGACATCCCTCCTTTCCCTATTTTTAACTGGATTATTTGTGGGGGTTCTTTCTGCTATTGAGTTGGAGGAGTTCCTTAAACTTTCTGGATATTAACTCCTTATCAGATATACAATTTACAAATATTCTCTCCCATTCTGTAGGTTGTCCCTTCATTCTGTTGATCATTTCCATTGCTGTGCAAAAGCTTTTTAGCTTAATATAGTCTCACTTGTTTTTCATTTTTTTACCTATGCTTTACGTGCCATATGGTTGCCAAGTCTCTTATCAAGAAGCTTCTCTCCTAGGTTTTCTTCTAGGAAAATTGTGGTTTCTGGTCTTACATTAAAGTCTTTAATCCATTTTAAGTTCATTTTTGTGTGTGGTGTAAGATAAGAGTCTAGTTTCACGCTTTTACATGTGAATATCCAGTTTTCCCAGCACCATTTATTGAAGAAACTGTCTTTTCTCCACTGAGATTCTCGTATTCCTGCTCAAATATTAGTCAACCATATAGAATACTTCCTAAAATACTGTTTTCAAGAAGGCCACATAGGTAGGTAGAAATGCTTTCCAAACTTTGGCATATGTGCATATTTACATTGTTCTTTACATACAAATGGCAGTTTGGGTTTCACAGAAATGACTGTAAGATCTATCTTAATATATTTTTATAGAGAGAACTTATTTTTCCTGCCTGAATACTTATACTGTACATGTATGTCAGACAAACATATTGATCATCTACTAATACTTTATTCTATTTAATTATTTACATGACCATGGCAGAGTAGTGGCTGCCTGAAGACTAGGTCTTATTCATTATTGAATACACAGTGCACAGTCCTGGCATAGGACAGTTACTCAAGAAAAAGTGGTTAAATAAATAATTGAACTAGTTAATTCCACTTAAAGCAAAAATAACACAATGAAGAAAAGCATAAAGTTGAAAAGGTTCAAGGCCCTACAAGTCTTGTTTGTAATAAGATCTCTGTATGAATGTCCTGGGAGATGTACTTAGAAATGCAACTCACTACCCATAGTGTGAAGGACTAAACTGATGACTTAAAAAAAAAAAAATGGATAGCACTGGAAAAGGCAATACTTTTAAATTAGTAAGGGAAAAAATTATTTCTTAAACTAGAGAGGACTGTTTCCCATCAGGTATGTGATACCAACAACTGCACAGAACCCTGAGTTATGGTACATAGTTACAAGTACAGATTCAGTGCAATGAGTGTCATTCCAGAGTTTCTGCATTCTCTGTTTATCCAAGCCTTGGCCAAGTTTAAAGAAAGCAGCATTTTTTTCACTTCTTGGTATTTAGGGAATAAATCACATGCTCTTCATAATTACACACCAGCCCTTGGGACTGCTGACTTCACATTTTTGTATTTTATCTCATTAAGTTAGAGAAGAAAAAAAAAAAACTTTGACATTCACACTCTAAGTTCTAATAATGAATGATCTCTTAGCAAAGTATTCTAAATGACTATTTCTAAGGCATGGAGCTTTGCTGAAAATCATAATCCCTAAAACTAATTTACATATAGAATTTAGTTCCAGGGATGCCTGGGTGGCTCAGCGGTAGAGCGTCTGCCTTTGGCTCAGGGCATGATCCCATGGTCCCAGGATCGAGTCCCATATTGGGCTCCCTGTATGAAGATGGCTTCTCCTTCTGCCTACATCTCTGCCTCTCTCTGTGCCTCTCAGGAATAAATAAATAAATAAATAAATAAATAAATAAATAAATAAATAAATAAATAAATAACTTTAAAAAAAAGTTTCCAAAAACCCTTCTATATATAGTGACGTTCTTTGAAAGCTGGGATAAAGTAGAAAGATGAGAAGAGTGGATCTGTTGTTGTTTTGTTGTTTTTGTGTAAAAGATGCCCTTGAGAATTAAATAAAAACCACTGACTTACAGGGGATCCCTGGGTGGCGCAGCGGTTTGGCGCCTGCCTTTGGCTCAGGGCGCGATCCTGGAGACCCGGGATCGGGTCCCACGTCGGGCTCCCGGTGCATGGAGCCTGCTTCTCCCTCTGCCTGTGTCTCTGCCTCTCTCTCTCTCTCTCTCTCATAAATAAATAAATAAATAAATAAATAAATAAATAAATAAACAAACAAACAAACCACTGAACTTACCCACAGCAAGATATGCCAATAGTATCACGGTTTTCCCAGACCCTCTAAAATCCACTCATAAAGTCCCCTTCCAAGGAGTTTGGGGAACTCAGGCTCAAAACCATATTTGGTCTACATTAAATTATCTTCTATTGTTTTTTCCTTTCCTTCTTATCTTTTTTATCTGAATATCTTAAGAAAGTAGAAGACAAGACAGAGGGAAATAAAAATTCAAGGGACTATAAATAATCAGTAAGTGCTAATTTAGAAAGCTGCCGGACCAAGACCACAAAATGTCATAAAGTAGAAATCAGTTTGAATTTAAACTGGCTTAAAATCTAATTTTAGTTACTTATTCCACAAATGCTTACAACAATCTACAAAATACCAGGAGAGAGATTATGGGAAAAGCAAAAGGACTAAAACATAGTCTGGGTCCTCAAGGAGACTATAATCTAATAGAAGCTCTAAAAGCCTGACACAAGTAATGATAACCAAAATGAAATGTGACTTGTCATGTGAAAAATACAGATAATACAATATGTCATGAGATTCCCAGAAGATGAAGAAAATAGCTCTAAGAGACTTCATGAAGTGTTTCAGCTGGACTTTGAATGATGGATAGGATTATATATGAGGAGATTAAAAAAACCGTCATCTTAATGAGAGGGACAAAACAGTGCTTAGCACAGAGAAGGCCCCAACACATAGTGACTCGACGAATGAACAAAGGAATATGCAAAGGCAAAAAAGCAGGGCAGTCCAAGGCCTGGGTGAAGATACATGGAGCAGTTTATTTTGGTGAAAGTAAATATGAAGAGGAATTGGTGAGGAATTAGAAAAATAGGCTGGAGCAATGAGTGAGGGAAAGCTGGTGAAGGGTTCTGAGCTACAGAGAAACAAAAAGAGAGCTGCATTTTGGGAAAAAAAGAACAGGCCATAATGTCTTAGGGCACAGCCATGGAATTGTGGGGCATATCATAACCACTCTGACAAAACCTCTCTACATCACAACATATCCCCCTGCATACTAAGTGCAAAGCACTAGAAACACTCTCAACATAATGGAACATGCAATAGGTCTGGATTTCAAATCACCACACAATTGTGAACCTAATCCTTTGCAATGGTAAAAATGACTTATTCTTATCAAAATATAAATAAAATAAAATATAAATAAAATATAAAGTATAAATATACCTCCCCCCAGGAAAGAGTCACCACCACAATATCAGAGCATTTATCCTTGAACTCACATTCCAGAATGGGGCTATTTTACTGTTGGTGAACTGTTTTAATGGAACTCTTGCCCCAGTGTCTTCTTTTTCTGAATGTCAACATTATGGGCCTTTACCGAATCCCCAAGCTTCAACATCTATACATGGGAGGGCATTTTAAATGAATTTTTAAGTCAATAATTATAAAACAATAATGCAATTTATAAAATATCTATATACATATTATATGGCTTGCTCATTATAGTAGCATCTTTTGAGAATTCTCATTTTATTCAGAACAATAATTGGTGGAATGAAACTGATAGAAAGATCTTGAAATGTTATAAAGAAAGTTGCTGTATTTCTTTTATTTCTGCTGAGCATAAATTTGTAGATTTACAATTCCAGACAAATAAGTAGCCCTACCATTAACATATTTGATGAGATTCTACATTATCTCTATCTGCTTTTAACATATTTTCAGCTAAATGTCCTAATCCATAAACTTTCAAGGAAAGAAGAGTAGGTCCTTTGTCAAAACAAAACCTAACAAAAACAAAACAATGTAAAAATAAAAATACTATGTATGAGATAAATTACAATCAGAACACAGAATCTTAAAAAAAATGTGATGTAATAAAAACCAAAATTTTAAATGGCAAAGTCAAATAGACCGTTATAAAGACATCCCATAGTTAAGATTCTTTTGATAGAACTTCTTAATAATGCTAGAAAATAAAATATGGGTATCTACTGGTTTTCTAGCATTTATACTAATGACAATATGTACTTGCTTTCAGCAACTTTTTAAGAAAGGAATCTGTTTGGAAACCAATAGAGAGAGAATGAGACAGGACACAAACTGGGAGAAAAATATTTGCAAAAGACACATCTGATAAAAGACCATTTTCAAAAACATACAACACTTAAAACTAAATGCAAGAAAACAAATGGCCTGATTTATAAAAAATGAGCCTTGGACCTTAACAAATATCTCACTAAAAAAGACATAGAGATGGAAAAAAATATGAAAAGATGTTCCATATCATATGCCATCAAGAAGATCCACATTAAAACAACAGTGAGAGGGACGCCTGGGTGGCTCAGCAGTTGAGCCTTTGACTCAGGGCGTGATCCCGGGATCTGGGATTGAGTCCCACATCGGGCTCCCTGCAAGGAGCCTGCCTCTCCCTCTGCCTGCTCATGAATAAATAAAATCTTTAAAAAAAAGAAAGAAAGAAGTCAATCGGAAAAGGCTACATACATGATTTTAATGATGTGGATGTTCTGTAAGCAGTAAAACTGTGAACACAGTAAAATGGTCGGTGGTGGCCAGGAGTTTAGGGGAGAAGAATGCATAGGCAGAACACAAAGACTTTTAGGACAGTGAAAAATATTCTGTAGGATACTATAAAAATAGATAAATGTCATTAAATTTTTTGATCTGAATATCTGTTTTCTTCCTCAAATTAGGGAACTTTTTTGCTATTACTTCTTCAAATAAATTTTCTGCTCCCTTCTTTCTCTCTTCTAACCTCCTGAGAAACTTAAAATGTGAATATTATTATGCTAGATGATGTCACTGAATTACCCATTCTAATTTTTATTATTCTTTTTTATTTTTCCTGTTTAGTTTGGTTGCTTTCCATTACCCTATATTCCAGATCACTAACACGTTCTTCTCCTTCCTCTAATCTGCTACTAATTCCTTGTAGTGTATTTTTTTATTTTGGTTATTTAGTTCTCCACCTCTGACTGGTTCTTTTTATATTTGCTATGTCTTTGTTGAATGTCTCACTGAGATCCTCTACTCTTTTCTCAAGTCCAGTGAGTATCTTTGTGACTATTACTTTAAATTCTTTATCAGCCATATTGCTTCTATTTCATGTAGCTCTTCTGCTGTGGTTTTGTCCTATTCTTTCATTTGGAACATATTCCTTTGTCTCATTTTTTTCTAATCTCTGTCAGTGAACAACTGGGAGCTTTTCCTCTAAAATCTGGAACAAGTCAAGGATGTCCATTCTCACCACTTTTATTCAACACAGTACTGGAAGTCCTAGCCACAGCAATCGGACAAGAAAAAAAACCCAAAAGGTATCATATTGGCAAAGAAGTAAAACTTGTACTATTTGCAAATGACATCATACTATATATAAAATAGCCTAAAGGTGCCACACACACACACACACACACAACTGCTAGAACTAATAAGTGAATTTAGTAAAGTTGAAAGATACAAAGTTAATATACAAACACCTGTCACATTTATTTTTTTAAAGATTTTATTTATTCATTCATGAGAGACACACGGGGGTGGGGGACAGAGACACAGACAGAGGGAGAAACAGGCTCCATGCAGAGAGTCCAATGTGGGACCCAATCCAGGGACCCCAGGATCACACCCTGGGCCAAAGGCAGTCGCTAAACTGCTGAGCCACCCAGGCATCCCAAACTTGTCACATTTTTATGTACCAACAATGAAATAGCAGAAAGGGAAATTAAGAAAACAATCCCATTTACAATTGCACTAGAAATAACACAATATCTAGGAATAAAATTATTCAAGGAGGTGAAAGATTTGTACTCTGAAAACTATAAAATATCAATGAAAGAAATTGAAGACAATTGACACAAAGAAATGGAAAGATATTCCATGCTTATGAACTGGAAGAACAAATATTGTTAAAGTGTCCGTACTACCCAAAGCAATCTACTGATTTAATGCAATCACTCTTAAAATACCAACAGCATTTTTCACAGAGCTAGAATAATTCTAAAATTTGTATGGAACCACAAAAATCCCCAAACAGCCAAAGCAATCTTGAGAAAGACAAACAAAACTGGAGGTAACACAATCCCGGATTTCAAGATACACTACAAAGCCGTAGTAATCAAACTGTATGGAAATGGCACAAAAACAGACACACACATCAACAGAATAGAGAGCCCAGAAATAAACCTACACTTATATGATCAGTTAATCTTGGATAAAGAGGCAAGAGTACAGTCTCTTCAACAAATGGTGCTGAGAAACCTGGACAGCTACATGCAAAAGAATAAAACTGGACCACTTTCTTACCATACACAAAAATAATCTCAAAATGGATTAAGGACATAAATGTGAGACCTGAAACCATAATACTCCTGAATGAAAACATAGGCAGGAATTTCTTTGACATTGACCATAGAAACATTTTTCTAGATATAACTCCTCTGGCAAGTAAAATGAAAGCAAAATTAAGCTACTGGAGCTTAATAAATAAATAAATAAAAAGGGTTTGCACAGTGAAGGAAACCATCAAAAGTAACCTAATGAATGGAAGACGATATATGCAAATTATATATCTGATAAGGGGCTATAGCCAGACTATATGAAGGACTTATAAAACTCAACATCCCCCACAAATGGTGCCTCATAAGATCCAACTCTAAAATCCATCCAGAATCTCTAAGGTACAGTCTCCACAATTCTCCAGTATCTTAGTCCCTTCATGGGGACTACTAAAAGACTACTAAAGTAGTCATAAGCTACATATGCAGGTGTTATCCCCTGTCTGTATAACTGCAAACATCTCCAGCTCCTGAATCATACCCTCCAAGGGTATGACTGAGTTCACACACAGTCTTTTTTTTTTACCTGAATTTCATACTTTTATTGAAAAGTAATAACACAACAGAAGATTTAAAGTTTGTGCTTGAAACAATAAAGAGCAAATATGTTAGAAGATAATTACATTAGTGTTGCAGAGGAACAACTTAGAAAATTCTAGCATTTATTTTTTTAATGTTGTTTTTATTTAAAAAAATACATGTTAACTAAAGTTAACTTTAGTTAACATGCAGTATAATATTATTTTCAGGAGTAGAATTTAGTGATTCATCACTTACATATAACAGCCAGTGCTTATACAAGTGCTCCTTACAAGTGCTCCTTACAAGTGCTCCTTAATACCCATCACCCATTTAGCCCATCCCCCCTTCCAACTCCCTTCCAGTAACCCTCAGTTTGTTCTCTATAGTTAAGAGTCTCTCTCATGGTTTGCTACCTTCTCTTTTTCCTTGCCCCTCTATTCATCTAATTTGTTTCTTAAATTACAAATATGTGTGAACTCCTATGGCACGGTATTTACCTTTTCTGACTTATTTCACTTAGCATAATGCACTCTAGCTCCATCCACATCATTGCAAATGGCAAGATTTCATTATTTTTGTGGATGAGTAATATTCCATTGTATATATGTACACATTCTTCTTTATCTGTGCATCAATGGATGGACATTTGGGCTCTTTCCATAATTTTGGCTATTGTTGATAATGTTGCTATAAACATTGGAGTGCATGTGTCCCTTTGAATCAGTATTTTTGTATCCTTTGGGTAAATACCTACAAGTGCAATTGCTAGATTGTTAGGTAGCTCTATTTTTAACTTTTTGAGGAACCTCCATACTGTTTTCCAGAGTGGCTGCAGCAGTTTTCATTCTCACCAACCAATTGTGTAAGAGCACTCCCCTTTCTCCACATCCTCACCAATCATACGCAATCTTTTTATCTTCCCTGACACTAGTCCCTCTTGGAAAGAACTACTGCTTGCATAATTATCTAAGGATGAAACTTTAGAACATGGGTAGCACACTCAATGCCCAAATAATGACACTAATGTCAGGATTTATTCTTGAGTCTGTGTTTGTTGTCCAATTCCACTCTTCCCATTCTCTCTTAAACCCATTCCAACTAAACTTTTAGCCATGTTGTTGATGTCACTGCACAGAGGGCTCTGGGATGAAACAAGATTATTCAAATTCAAACACTCTTCCTTCTCTAGCCTTTTAAATTCTGCTGATAAATCTTGGTTATAAGACTAGAAATGTTTAAGAGCCTATTAAACAGTCCTAAACATAATAAATGCATTCATTAGTTCAATATATTTAATTTTATTTTTAAATATTTCAATTGTTATATCAGGAAAAACCTCAGCAAATTACTCAAATAATTTTTATATATTTAGTATGTTAAATATATAAAGGGCAATATTAACTTCTCTTAAGTGTTCCAATATAGTAAATTTAGAAACATTTACAAATAAAAATTACAAGTTAAAACCTATTTCTCAAGTATGCATTTTATTTTTTTAAGATTTTATTTATTTATTCATGACAGACAGACAGACAGAGAGAGGCAGAGACATAGACAGAGGGAGAGAAGCAGGCTCCATGCAGGGAGCCCAATGTGGGACTCGATCCCGGGTCTTCAGGATCACACCCCAGGCCGAAGGTAGCGCCAAGCCACTGGGCCACCAGGGCTGCCCTCAAGTATGCATTTTAATTTGAAATTATAGACTACCATTCCAAAAGGCTGAAATTTGCTCATTTTAAGCAAATACAATGCTAAATATGAGCAGATTCTTCCCTAACACACAAACATTAATGTTATAATTTTAAGTCTTAAGCACTTATATATCTATTTTAAATCTTAAGGTTAAAAAATGCATACCCATTAAAGAAAACAATCACAATCTCAACTGAGATTAATCAGAGATTTGATAAGTGAATAGACATATGGGTGGATATGTGTGTGTATGTCAAAGTGCCAATTCCCAATGTTCATAAGCCAGCAAATAATTAAGATATATTTCTACATGTTGATGCATTCCCCAGAATACTCAATCGTCAAAAGCTGCTACAAAGAATGTCTCTATTTCCTATACTGCACATTGTTTGTATCCACATGACTCACAGTTATTCTGTTTAATACAAATCCTTTAGCTTTCTCTTTAAAAGCAAGGTCCATGGCACCACATTTGCCCAATGAGAATGAATCTCCGTCCTCTGTGCTTCTGGAAAATGTTGTTCTCTTATACCAGTTAGCACCTTCTGCTTCAAGCAACATATTTAGTTGAATTTATGTGTTACTCTCCTCTCTGAACTGTGAATTCCTTAATGCAAAGGCTGTTTCATGCTTAACTTTTGTCCCAAAATGTATCATGCAAACACATTCATTTTGTAGTAGCTTATAGCAAACATATTTTTATTTGAATTGTAAAGATTTTATGATTAGTGTTTAACTAGGAAAAAATAAGAATTGTATGTTGATTCAGACTACCCATCAGAAATAAGGGGCAAAAAGCCTCAGTCAGCTGAAATGACCATTATATGATTTTGCACAGGCAAGTAATCACAAATAGAGAGGCAGCACAGTACAAGGCTAAAAGCATGGTCATTCAATTTTCTGGGTATAAATCCTGACTCTTCCATTTACTAACTGGGTGACTTGTATAAGCTACTTAACCTCTCTGTGATTCAGTTTCTTATTCCATACCGGGCCTAATTAAAACTCTTAATCCTCATATGATTATGAGGATTAGATAAGATACTACCCACAGAGCACCTGGATTAATACCTGTCATGGAGAATGAAAACCATGGCACAAAACACACTTAGATGTTGTCCTCTGTGGGCAGACAGCAAGTGTTCAATAATGTTACCTATTCTTATTAGATCAATATATCAACTGTTCTCTTACTTCATTACAAAGTAAAATAAGTCTAAATTATGGAATGCAAAAGAGAAATGGGCAAAGGGAAATATTTTCTTAGAAAAGAATATTCAAGGACTCTTAACACCTATTTGCCTAATATGCTTCCCAAGGATCAGATGGTATCATAGCAACAAAACAGTATAAAAAATTATGAAAGAATTCACATTTCTACTACCCTCACAAATTAAGAGTGCACAGTACATAATCTCAGGTTCTTAAAACTTTTTCCATTAAATAAATACAGTACCATTTTCCTAAAATCAAGATCAATGTTATTGTACATTAATTGCTAATTTTTAAATTTAAAAAATAAACTGTTTATATCCCTTTTATGTATCTGGATTTTCCTAAAGTGTTTTTTACTAGAAATATAAAGATTCAGATTGTGTTAAGTCTAAACAAACTTTAATAAGTGATAAAATAGTGATTGAGGACAGTTAAGAGTAAATTAAGCATCAATTATACATATAAATTGTTATTTAAATTTTTTCCAAAAGTTATATTATCATTTTGCATTTAACTTAATTGTGGAAGTTTGCAATATCCCATGTTATTCATGCCTTTCAGAAGTCTAAATGCTCAAACTCCAAAGGTTATTTGAATTGTAGAGCTTTTAAATTCATGAGATCACCATTCAATTGTCTTAATTATGGATCAAATAGCCAAAGAATCAATCTTGAAAAAATACATTGCTGATTTGATGGAGGAGAGTAATTTACCTTTTTAAAATTTTAATTCCAGTATGGTTAACATACAGTGTCATGTTAGTTCCAGGTGTATAGTATAGGGATTCAGCAATTCTAAACCACTCAGTACTCATCACAAGTGCTCTCCTTTATCTGCAGGAAGCAACTTAATTATGACACATATCACAAAATATCACCAAATTTTACCCCGAACCTAAGCCTTGGTCCTCATTTATTCAACATCTGTTTTCTTACATTCCCCTAATAGAGACTATTATTTTTTGGAGCTTATTCTAATTCTCAACACAACAAAAGCTGCCCATATCAATGGAGGATGCTTCCAAATATGTGTGGTTTCTCCTTAGAAATAGGAAAAAGAGACAAAAAGGCTTGAATTCTGCCTTTCTCACTGACTCACTAAAGGACCTTAAGTTAACGACTAAATCATCTAAATTTCAGTTTCCTTACCTGTAGAAGGAGACCGCATACCCCCTCCCTGTTACTGAAATAATTCAGAGGAATGCCTGACTTTCCAAATAACGGTGGCTAATATAATTGCCCAAATTATCATTGCAGGTTCAGAAAGCACCAGGAAGAAAGACACCATATACTACAGTCTTTCAAATAAAGGAGTGAGAAATACTTTCTCCTCTCTGGTCCAATCACTCATGTCTATAGAGTTAGGAGGCAATCAGATATTCAAGGGCAACACCAGATAGCACTTTCAGCTCTGCCTCTGCTGAATTCTAGCTGCTATCCTTGGATAAATACTCATTACTGTTTTTCCAGGTAACTCCACAAGAGTGGAAACAACATATATAGAATCTCAGGAGGGGATGCATTTCAGAAACAGATACAAGGTAGCTCCCTGCTCTGAGGTGGAAGGACACTTACACCATCCAAGGCAGATGGCTATCTATCCCTAGTTATAAAGATCTCTAAGGATTGAACTTCCATAGTCCTTGGTTACCTGTTTTAATGTTTAATCCCTTCTTTATAGTTATGTTCATCTTTATGACCAACTGAACTTTTTGTCTTGCCACAATTTAAAAGTATTTCTTTTTATTTGGTCTCCTGTGGAAGTAAAGAACATCTGTTCTGCATCTTCCATATAATGACCTTTCAAATACTTGAAGACAGTTAAATCACCCCTTAGTCTTCCCTTCTCCAAGTCAAACAGCCTTGATCCCACAGAGCCCTCTCTTAGGAGCTAGTCCCCATTCCTTACATCACTTTTGCTGATCTTCGCTGGACCTTCTCCAGAGTCTCCATGTTCTTTGCCAAATGCAAAGACCAAAATCGAACACAGCAATAATGCCAAATAAAGCAGAAAGATTACTTTTCACTTCTGTAGCCCTTTCTTGATCAAACATTCCAAGTGGTAATGCTTGCCCTTTTTTTCAAAACTATATTGCTCTTCCTAATCCTCTTTGCTCTGTAATCCTGTATGCTGTCATCTTGTGGGACCTTTCTTGTATTGCATATCAGGGGTTTCAAATAATCCCTCCCTGTCAGTAAGGACCAAATTTAGAAGAGCACAGCTTCAGAACATTTTCTACCTTCTATAAAAGCTAAAATTAAATAAGCTGTGAAAAAAATAAAAATTTATACAATTCATGAAATAACCATCAACATTTACATCTTGATGACATTTTAGAAACATGTTTTCTTCATATGTTCATTGGATTCCATTTTCTTTTAAGAATGACATAATCTGGCAGACTTTGTAGGAGTATCTTGCAAACAAAAAACAAAAAGGCTAAAATTTACAAAAGGTTTTGTCAATAAGTTTGAAAAATGGTGAGTCCCCAGTATATTTTAAATCTGATTTAAGTTTTATAATTTTAATTAACACTCTAGAATAATATACATTGTGACAGATGGTAGCTATACTTGTGGTAAGCATATAACATGATGTCTTTTTAAAATACACATTAAACACACATTTTTCTTTTTCTTTTTTTTTTAATTTATTTATTCAGAGAGAGAGAGAGAGAGACTGAGAGGCAGAGACACAGGCAGAGGGAGAAGCAGGCTCCATGCAGGGAGCCCGACTTGGGACTCGATCCTGAGTCTCCAGGATCACACCCTGGGCTGCAGGCGGCGCTAAACCGCTGCGCCACCGGGGGTGCCCAGCACACATTTTTCTGACACCTGTATTGGTTTAAATGTTTCAATGTATTTATTAAGAGATACATTTCTGAGGGTTTTAGAGTTGCCAATAACTCTAGGGCTTTTTTTTTTTTTATTGTGAACTATTCAACTATATTTGAAACCACCTGAAATTTCTCATTTTCCCTCTTTCTGTTCATCATCATTAAGATACCTGACTATGGGGGATCCCTGGGTGGCGCAGCGGTTTAGCGCCTGCCTTTGGCCCAGGGCGCGATCCTGGAGACCCGGGATCGGGTCCCACGTCGGGCTCCCGGTGCATGAAGCCTGCTTCTCCCTCTGCCTGTGTCTCTGCCTCTCTCTCTCTCTCTCTCTGTGCGACTATCATAAAAAAAAAAAAAAAGATACCTGACTACGTACAAATTCTCATTTCACAAGCATGTTAAGCCAAAATTATATAGTTCCCTAATACATATATTATCAGCTGTTCAGATTTTTCAGATATCACTTAACCTTGTACTGCTTAGGAATGCTAAACCCAAAGATGTAAAAAGTATTACAATGAATTGAAGAAAAACAGTAAGAGTATGTCATCAATTTAGAAATTCAATTTTTTTAAGTGGGAATTTTCTTCCCAATTTCTCCTCTATCTTCAGAGCCTCTTCTGGGTGTTGCCATTCTTAACCATTCTCTCAAACAGCAGTACACAATCTGGGCAATATATGAATGAGATGATGATACCCATTTCTGCTCTACACATGAGCAAATGAAAATGTGAACTTACTCTATGAATCCTCATAACTTCATACTCAGGTTAATTTCACATTCTGTCAAAAGACATGTTAAGGAAAAAAAGAAAGACATGTTAAGGGAGAAGGCAAATTACAAACTGGGAGAAGCTACATGAAGTATATTAAACTAAAACAAGTATAAATAAAATACTCCTGGGCTATTATTCAGCCATAAAAAAGAATGAAATCTTACCATTTGCAATGATGTAAATGGAGCTGGAGCATATTATGCTAAGTGAAATCAGTGAGAGAAAGACAGATACCATATGACTTCACTTATATGTGGAATTTAGGAAACAAAACAGATGAACATAGGAGAAAGAAAAAAAGAAGAGAGGGAGGAAAACTATAAGAGAGACTCTTATCTCTAGATAACAAACTGAGGGTCCCTGGAGGGGAGGTGGGTGATGGGAAGGGCTAAATGGATGATGGGTATTAAGGAGGGCACTTATTGTGATGAGCACTGGGTAATGGATGTAAGTGTTGAATCACTATGTTCTATATTTGAAACTAATACTATACTATATGTTAACTTACTGGACTTTAAGACATTTAAAAAACAAAATAATATAAAATATTCCTACAAATGAGGAAAACACAAATAGCTCAGTAATCTTTGGTTAGGGAACACAAATCCAGACTACAATGAGAAACTAACAATGAAATATTCAAATGGTAAAAATAAAACAAATTCTGACCGTATAGGTATGAGATGGGATGTAGAGCCTAAAGATATTTTATTAATTGGTAGTAGGAAGGTAAATTGGTTCAACTACTTTGGAAGTAAGGTTAAACATTCACATGCTCTACAACTGATATATTATACTGTATGGCCAAGAGAAACTTTTGAATATGTGCATTAGGACACATGGTCTGTTTATAGGTTGGAAGAGTCAGGGCTCTACTCTGTATGTTCTTATTATTTTGTCTTCTATTCATTTTCAATCGTATTTCCATTCATTGACATTGTACACATACTAACAATTTTAATTTTCTATTATATTTCATCTCAATGACACATCAATTCACTTAGCCTCATTATTCTATCATTAAGCAGCACAGCAAAAGCCACTCTGATTTTTAAAATACTAACTTAAAGTAGTACAAATTTTTGCTATTATTGTTTGTGTTTTCTACTATCAAACCCTGCAGACATGGTATAGTACAGACTTTGGAAATATACAGATCCCTGCCACTAACCAGCTCTTTGATCTTGGGTAAGTAACCTAACTTCTCTGCACCTCATTGTCATCATCTATATGATAGACATGAGTAAGCTTCTCTTTAAAGACTGTTGTGAGAACCACATGAGATGCTCACTCAGTTTTTACATAGTAGGTACCAACAAGAACATAGTCACATTATGGAGAGTTTCACAAATATTAAATTTTGAAAAATCTCCCTTTTCAAAAAATTTTTTTCTTTTCACATTCTTATAAATGTGAATGATAACTAACACAGCCTAATTTAGTAACAAATGGACTATGATCTGACACCCTCAGGGAAGCCAACACCACAAGCCTTTACTGAGGTTTAAGAGTCTGTGGAACTAGATCTTTTGACATTTTGGAAGCAATGTATAAAATCCATTAAATAATCTGTGTGCTGATGGTTATACCCTGAATCAATATACTGACATCCTTATGTCTCTCTAAAATCTGGGTCTGGTGTGTAATGTTACTTCCTTTATCTTTCAGTTAAGATATGGCATAACCTGATAGGTAGGTATAATAAAAAAAATCACTCATAATATCATAGTTTTTGATCAACTAATAAAAAAGCATGCCAGCTAATATCATTAATAACTACTGTCACGGCTATATACAATAACCATATCAAAGATATAGTCAATACTTTTTCAGGAGCTGAAGTCCCCAAAATGAAGAAAAATAATATGCTCTTCAGAAAATCACAAAGGAAATTCTGAATTACGCTACATGAATGAATCTTGAAGACATTATATTCAGTGAAATAAACCAATCACAAAATAGGCAACACTGTGTTTTTCCACTTAAATGAGTCATCTAGAGCAGTCAAGTTCAAAGACACAGAAAGTAGAAAAGGGCCTGCCAGGGACTGGGGGAGAGAGAAATAGGAAGTTTTGTTAACTCAGTATAGAGTTTCAATTTTGCAAGATGAAAAAGTTCTAGAGATTGCAAGCACAATAGTGTGAATATACTTAACTGAGCTGTATATTTAGATGGTAAACTTTATGTAATGAATAGTTATACTACAAATATAAAATTTATGTTATACATACATGTATATGCTACATAATCATTGACCTGGCAATCTTAGAAGCAATTTGCCTAAGCACATAATTACATAATACCTAGAATTAGGTATTAAAAGATGTAAGTAGGTGTCAGTTTGGGTAATACGATTTTTAATTTTTTAAATTTAAAAATAGTTGACATACATGTTACACTAGTTTCAGGTATACAATATAGTAATTCAACTTCTATGTATGTTATGCTGTACTCACCACAATGTAACTACCGTATGTCATCATATAATGCTATTACACTACCATTAACTATATTCCATGTGCTGTACCTTTTAACCTCATGACTTATTCATTCCATAATTGGAAGCCTGTATCTCCCACCTACCCTCACCCATTCTGTCAAACCCCCCACTCACCTCCCCTCTCACAACCATCAGTTTGTTCTCTATGTTTATAGGTCTGATTCTGCTTTTTGTTTGTTTATTCATGTGTTTTGCTGTTTACATTCCACATAAGTAAAATTATATGGCATTTGTCTTTCTCAGTCTGACTCACTTCACTTAACCTAATACCTTCCTTGTCCATCCATGCTGCTGCAAATGGCAAGATTTCATCTTTTTCCATGGCTATGTAATAACCATTGTGTGTGTGTGTCTGTGTGTGTGTGTGTGTGTGTGTGTGTGTGTGTATCTCTATCCATCCCATATCTTCCTTATCCATTCATCCCTTGATGGACTCAGGTTGCTGCCATATCTTGGCTATTGTAAATCATGCCGCAATAAGCATAGGAATGCATAAAGTTTTTCAAGTTAGTATTTTTATTCTCTTTGGGTAAATACATACTGGTGAAATTATTGAATCATATCCTATCCCTATTTTTAGTTTTTTGAGGAAACTCCATTCTGTTTTCCACAGTGGCTGTACCAATTTACACTCCCACCAACAGTGCACAAGGACTGGATGTACTATGGACAATGTGGCAGTAAGGTTACTTGTCAAGACATTTTTCAGGATGATTTGAACAAGAGAAAAAAGATACCTGCTTATATGGAGCTAACATGTATCTGCCGAGAAAGATTGCATATATTAATCAATCAATACAAACAAAAACATATCAGGTAGTAAAACCTCAGAGAAAAATAAAATAGAGCAAAGTTGTAGCAAGAAACTGGGTGGTTGGTTTAGACCGACAGTCTGATGGGACTTCTATTCAGAGGTAATATATGGACTGACAAAAAGGAGTCAGCCACACAAACACAATGGTCAATCAAGCAGAAGAGTTTTCCAAAGAGAACAACCAGTGTAAAGTCTATGTCAGGAACAAGCCTCATGTTTACAAAGGAAAAAAAAATCAGAACTATTTTTAGAAAAATATTTTTTAAAAACAGAGGAAAAGGATTCAAAACAGTGGAATCCATTTTAAACCTATGGATAACAGTCCTGGACCCCACAAATTATTGCCTGTACTCAAGCCTTTCTTTCTTTTTTTTTTTTTAAAGATTTTATTTTATTATTTATTCATGAGAGACACACAGAGAGAGGCAGAGACAAAGGCAGAGGGAGAAGCAGGCTCCATGCAGGAAGCCTGACATGGGACTCCATCCTGGGTCTCCAGGATCACACCATGAGCTGAAGGCAGCGCTAAACAGCTGAGCCACTGGGGCTGCCTCAAGCCTTTCTTCTTGAAGATTGTTAAGTTGTTACAAAGAGTAACAATCCTTATTAAAAGGAAATGTATTGTTACACCTATATAAGCAAATTTTATTTGTTGCTGTGGGCTTTTCCAAAACTATTTAGAATTAGAATATTTTAAAATCACAGAAAAAATTTTAAAGAGTCCAAATTTATTCATAGGCTGAGAAAGTTTGTTATCACTGTCCAAATCCAGGTGCAAAAACATTTTTGCTAATGTTACAAATACACTACTTTAAAAAAAAGCTACCCAAACACACCTGCAGCTTTTCAGAACTGATTTAATATTGTGTTAAAGTAAACATATTAAGGACATGAATGTTTAGTCATCAAAAAACACTACTGCCCAATTTGCTACTTAGAGTGAATGAAATAAGCTACTCAAATTCTGATGAAAGATAAACCTGCATTTCGTGACCTCCTTTCCAAACTCAGTATTATCAGGTGGTACTCAGTGCTTATAAGGTCACTTTAAAATTAGTTTGGTCAAAGGTCTTACAAGTCTGAGAAAACACAGAATAACGAATAAGAAAGAGGCTGTGTTCTAAAGATACAGCATTAATGCCGTATTTCATTTATGAGGCAAGAGAGTACAGTAGTTAGGAATCCAGGCTCTAACACCAGACCACTTGGGCTCTCATTCCACTCCTGTCTCTTACTGGTTGTTACCTGTATGTAAACTCTATATACTCAGTTTTTCTATCATAAAATTAAACAAGTTAAAACATATAAGATGTTCTACAATTCCTGGCACATATCAGCAAATGACAGTTATAATAATACTAATTATTATTATACAAAAATATATACTCAGACTACTGTCAATCTATTCACTCCCATCAGAGTTTACATATCTAAATATATATCAACACACAGACATAAAGAAAATACATTAAGTAAAATACAAAATTATTCCAACAAACACAGAAATGAAATTTTAGTTTTTAAAATCTAGTAATGCTGTGATGATAATTCATTTCAAGGATGTGCCACACATTCTTTTAATCTTACAGCAAAAACAAATGAATGAACAAATCCCTCTAGTTTAAAAGAAAGACATATACATTTTATTAGAATGTATAAGTTAAGTCAAGAAATAAGCTCACATCTGGAAACTGTTTCAACATTTAAATTAAAAAGAATCATACTAAACAGACCACTTATAATCACCTCAATTTGGATAATTATACTAGTAAGATTATATACATTAGAAAGAAATTAACGTGTATTACCTATCTCTAAAACTAATACTGATGCTAATAAAACTCATAGTACAGGGATCCCTGGGTGGCTCAGTGGTTTAGCGCCTGCCTTCAGCCCAGGGTGTGATCCTGGAGTCCCGGGATTGAGTCCCACATCAGGCTCCCCGCATGGAGCCTGCTTCTCCCTCTGCCTGTGTCTCTGACTCTCTCTCTCTCTTTCTCTCTCTCTCTCTCTCTGTGTCTCTCATGAATAAAAAAATAAAATAAAATAAACTCATAGTACAAATTTTTAGATCTCATTATCTAAACGTTATAGATATAAAACATTACATATATAAAACATGTATTTTACTTTCTCAATGGATGTTTGCAATTACCCTTGAAAATATGTTTGAGGCAAACAAGGGTATTTGATGTTACAATGAACTGACTTACGAGAAAGTGGAAGAAATCCTATCTACCCATGCCCTGACACCTGTCCATAGTACTTAGTGATTACTGGAAATGAACATCTCTAACTCCAATTGAAGCAAAGGACAACTGTGGTGGGCTTTGGCCATATCCTCTTAGATCAAACACATTATTTTCTGAGTATATTTTAAATATTTTCCCCATTAAATAAAAATTAAACAAAATAACTTATCAACTAAGCAAATTAATCATTGAATATGCTTTAAAAAATTCAGAGCAAAATGTATTTTGGCAAATATCTACTGTTCTGTTTACTTATCTTTTCCCTCAGTAGTAGCTCTAAACACATTAAAAGACAGAGGAAGAGGAAGAGAAGGGAAGCAAAGAAAGAGACAGTACGTGTGTGTGTGTGTGTGTGTGTGTGTGTGTGTGTGTGCATGTGTGCATATATCGGTGTGCATGTAGAACATAAGTTTTCAGGTTTTCCAGGCTCAATCATAGGCCATCTATATATTGACTGATTGTAATGAATACAGTAACCAGGAGTTGAAGGAAGATATAGATTATTAACACTAATTATTACTACAGTTCATTAATTCAATGACTTTATAAAAATTGAGCAGTTTGATAGGACTGAATTTAGTTTTAAATCTTTATTCAACTTGGTAAAAAGAGCAAACAACTACATATCACAGGTTTATTTAAATCATCTATTTCTTTCATAAGGTCTTTTCTCTGTTGATTTGTAATAATCAAGTTAAGATTCATTAAATATAAAAAATATATATAAATATATTTTAAAAGATTCATTAAATATAAACTATAAACTTCCCATTTAAGGCATGATCCTAAGGGGAAAAAAAATTAAATCTCTCTGGTAATAAGTTCTTAAAATAGAAAACTACTGTGGGCTCTGGAGCCACTCTGCCTGGATTTAAGTCTTCAGCTAGGTACTAGTACATTTCTTAACTTTTTTTTTTAAAGATTTTATTTATTTATTCATGAGAGAAAGAAAAAGAGAGAGGCAGACACATAGGCAGAGGGAGAAGCTCCATGCAGGGAGCCCGATGTGGGACTTGATCCTGGACCCAGGAATCACGCCCTGAGCCAAAGGCAGATGCTCAACCGCTAAGCTACACAGGTATCCCCATTTCTTAACTTTGTGCCTCAATTTTACCATCCATGAAATCATTTTAAAAATTAAATAATACTAATAAAATCATTTTAGTACTAAATGTCCGAATTTCAATATGTTTTCAATAATGTTAGCTATTTATGTTATCAATAAAATAATGAAGGCATAAAATAAAATGCCTTAACTAACTTAGCCAATGTAGTACCAGAATATAAGTTACCCAGGCAGTAGATCTTGATCTCTAAATGAAAAAATCAGGTCTTTGTCCTCAAATAAACATTTTCTCCCAAAGCCTTATCATTCCAGTCATCTTGATGCCCTGATACAGCAAAAAAACAAACAGTATTCCACTTATCCTTCCTCCATCAGATACCACTGAGTTTCTGCTCTGGTTTTTGTCCACTCTTGCCTGGTCTATAATATCTGGAAACAGGTAGGGATTGCCCTACTTTTTAGTTCCATGAGTGTAGGACCAGAGCTATGATAATTGAGCATATTATAATAAATCCTTGGACTCTTAAAGTGGGACTTATAAAAGACTGATTTAACTGCAGAGGTGAGGCAGGGTAGTGGGACAAGGAGGTGGTTAGAGTATGAAGGGATGAAGTCCTGAACAGCAGAGTTGTCTGTTATGGTGATACCAGGTAAAAGTGATTAGCAGACAATACTGGAAGAATAATCCAAGAGACAATTCAAATAATTTATTACCATTTAACTGACTCCAACAATGAATAATAAAAATAATAAACATGACCAAATTGCATTTATCCCAGGAATGCAAAGATAGTTTAGTATTAAAATATTCCTTAAATATCTTGTACCACTTTAATAAAGGGGAAAATACAATATGATCATCTATCTCTATTAACTGCATATAGAAGGGAACCTTCCATGTCACACACACACACACACACACACACACACACACAACATTATAAAGAGGGAATCAGCAGACACTATCTCTTTAACACCAGGAACAACACAAGAAAGCTCACTATCAACAATTCCATTTACCCACGTACTGAAGTACCTTACAAGTACAATTAAAAAAGAAATTAAACAAGTGACTGGAAGAAAGATAACATAATATCATTATTTCTGAATAATATGATTACCTACATTGAAACCCCACTCACTCAATCTACTAACAAATTATAAGAAATATAATATATACAATGCAATTCACATTTCTGAGAAAATTTAAATATTTTTCTAAAAAGCAAATATTTAAATAAATATACAAAAGGAAGTAAGCAAGGGAAATACATATTCTAGGAGTGTATATATAGACAAAGGACAGCCTGCTCCAAGATGGGCCACTTTGGTATGAATATTATTTTGAGTTAAAAGCAATCCAATCCAGTAAACTCAGAAAAAAAACTCATTACCCCAACTGCCTACTTTACCAAGAAGAGAGCTATTAACAGAGATAGCTCTTTAATTAAGAAAATTATCTGCATAATTACCTTCCTTTAATGGTCTTTCTCTCCTTTGAATCCTCAAACCCATACCCTCTCCTTAACACATATAGGTATCATGTTGCCTCACTGTCTAGAATTTTCATGTCTTTGTGGATCCCTAGTACATATGCTATTAAACCTGATTTTCTCATGTTAATCAGCCGCATGTCAATTTGATTCTTAGTCCAGCTAGAAGAATCTTAAAGGGTAAAGGAAATTCTTCCTCTCCAACATGCATGATAAGAAAGAGAAATATGATTGAAAATGGGGGATAAAGAAGGAAAACACTTAAATTTTTTTTCATTAAAAATGAGCATAGTGGGGACTCATGGTAATAGTGCACTATGGAATGAGGAGCACAATCAACTATGTGTTCTGAGGTCCTTAAATTAAAAAGGAAGTGAGTGGCATGACATCAACTATGTTTTCTAAAACAAATACCTTCAAGGTTTTAGACTCACGCATCAAATTTTTCTGAACAATTTCCTTCCCTCCATTTACATCTCATAACTAATGTATGAAAATTTTGTTCTGATTGATCACTAGATAAGTGTTTTTCTTCTCATCTCTTCAAATCAGTACTGCAGCCAGGGCATTTCTTTCAAGCTCACCCCAGCACCCAGAGGATCACAGTAGTTCAAAATGCAGACAAAATGAGTTTTGAGACACTAATAGTCCACCTGACAGTCTCATTCATAGATTTTGAATAAAACATTGCTAGTTGAATGCCAGAGTCTTTTATAAAGATTGGTTTTCTAATATCAACATCATTTAAATAATTATGAGTAATATAGAAACTAGAGTAATTTTGCTTTTAATCCTCAACATAATTCTCACCATAAAAATAGAATATATGTCTCTATGTCTAACACACTTTTTATATTCTAATAGTTAAGTGTCCTGATCCCTCTGGTTAGTAGAAAAGGTAAGTAAGCACATAGTAGAAAAGATTGATGTGTTTGATATGTGAGTGTGTGTGTGTGTGTGTGTGTCTGTTTACCTGAGGTAGGAAGATTATAAGTAATGAGTAAAGGAAGATGTAAAAGAAGAAAACAATTCCTAGGAGCAAAAGAGTAGTAAGTAGGTAAGACATTCTGAATAAAAGTCGAAGAAGTCCAGTAGATTCAAGGTCTCTTGAACCTTAATAACCTATTCATATTATGAAAACCTTCCTAAGTTCTACCACTGTATTATACTGAATGTCCTACCAGATCAGACCCAGGTGGACACCCAAAGCAGCACAAGAGCAATGTCAATTTTTGAAAATCTGTATCATCCTAAATTCTAATAAGAGAAGAAAAACAGGAAAAACAGAACAACTTGGATAAAGAGAAATACAAACAGCAACATTTCTGCTAATACTAATTTAAGATAATTGTTCAACACATTTGCTTAATAAGTAGTAATAAAAGATAATCTTTGGTAGATAAAATTAGGTAATTTGGTAGGATTTTAAGTGTAAAGGATAAAAATTCCTACTGATCGTATAGGGCAAGAGTGAATTCCTTTCTTCTGACAAACTCAGTATTATTATTATAAAATATTGATGGTGATATGGTTCACTCTCATTCTAGCTTCTCATTATGTAACTCCTTAGAGGGTAAAAGAACCTCAGTTCTGGGGGATCCCTGGGTGGTGCAGCGGTTTGGCACCTGCCTTTGGCCCAGGGCGCGATCCTGGAGACCCGGGATCGAATCCCACGTCGGGCTCCTGGTGCATGGAGCCTGCTTCTCCCTCTGCCTGTATCTCTGCCTCTCTCTCTCTCTCTCTCTCTGTGACTATCATAAATAAATAAAAATTAAAAAAAAAAGAACCTCAGTTCTGATGGGGCTCAGGACACACTACCCCAAAATATGGCATCTTGGCATTCTGAATATTTTAAGCAGAAGCAGGAAGGTCACTCTGACCTCCTCCCTTTTCATTCCCCTTCCTTGAAGTAGTCATAAAACCCTCATCATGTTAGAGGTGCCCTCCCTATACACAAAGGAAAGAGCATCATTATCTCTGAAGATAAAAGACTGCCAAGAAGAATCCTAACAAAGAAGGCTTGCTCAGTGTCCTCCAGTTTACTACAATTACTTCATACTCCTTAACCTATCACATTCCCCCATGACTGTCCACTCTTCATCAAACCTAGCAAATATATTCAGGCCTGTTTCTTTGGGTCTTTATTTCCTCTTGAAGGCTCCTGTGTCACATAAAATATATTAAATAAATATGTAATATTTTCTCCTGTTAATCTGTGTTTATCAGTTTAATTTTCAGACCCATCCAGGGACCCTAAGAGTATCAAGGAAAATTTTGCCTCCCCTATACCTCTTAGAACCAGGAATATCTACACTTCTGGCCAATGGTTTTGTTGTTACAGATGGAATTACACAATGTAATTGGTTCTTCTTTAAATTATCTTCCCAAGTCTGTCATACATTTTAGGCACTAAACTTTTATATTTTATTCTCTCCACCTTTTAAAATCTTATTGCCAAGAGATTCATATTTCCCTTGCAAACCACCTCAAATTCTTTTGTAGAAATGCAGATTTAGATAGCAGATGGAAAGAAAAGGGAACCTAAAAGGGCAGGGATGAGAGGAGGATGTTTGAAAGCTGTTTCACAGAAGCATGGTCTGGCAACATGGTAGTAGAGGGTGAAGAAAACTGAGCCTGAGCAATGTGGTAAGACACTGCAATAAACCAAGTCAATCTAAGAAAAACTGAATTAGCAATATATAAAAGTAATAGCAAATGTATGAACGTAAGGGCAAGTATAAACAAGAGTCAACAGGAATCCATTGTTAATTGTTTTGTAGAATTGCTCATCAGGTAGATTTAAAATATAAAGCCTCTAGACTTAAAAAAAATGGTATTTGTGTATAGGAAGCAGATCTGTAAGAGAATAATAATAGGAGGCTTTTTTGTATTTTATTTTTGGCTTGATGACATATTAAAAAACAGACATGGAGCTAAAATCCCAGAAGAGAAATCAAGACTGCAGATCTGACTCATGATAACTGAAAACTTAGAAGTGGTTGAGATGAAAACAGTGAAATACAAGTGAGGTGAAAACGCCAAAGAACTGTCCTTGGGAAGAGATCCAGGGTGCTGAGAAGAAGGAAGCAGAATCTGCAGAGATAGCAGACAACAGCAAACCAGAAGAAAAATGGTAGGTTATTACGTAATAAAAGTCAAAGGAAGGGAGCATTTCAAGACATTCCGAACTGCTGTTACAGGCATCTACAGAGTTCAAGCAAATCCACTCAGTCTGAAAAGAGATCCTTGAATTTGCCCAAAGGGATTTTGAATGACTACTGAATGAATTAACAGAATTTAAGCCAATAGCTAAATTGACAATAACAAAGACCAGAATCTAAATAATACTCCGAAGAAAAAGGCTATGGCTTTTTCAAAAACATAAATTTTATTTGCTTTTTAATTTATGATTAGCTGATCTATCATCAATATTGCACTGTGTCTACATGGTTTTCTCTGTTGCTTAATTTTAAGTTCAAAAAAGCTAAGATCTATAACTAAATGAAGCAATGGTGACAGTATGTTCAATACAAAATAATCAATTCATCTAAGCCATGAGTCCATTTACTACTCCCTGAGTTAAAATTAATTGTACTTATGAATATGTTCAAATGTGTATTCACCAAAAAATACTATATATATTGATAGGTAGATAGATTTGATGCTTCTTGAAAATATCAATAATATTTGTAATTACTTTCTTGTTGGAGAGACAGAGAAAATGAGAGGGGGGAAAAGAGTGGAAAGGAGAGAAAAGCAAGTGAAAGAGAAAAAAATCAGTGTATATGTCTCAGTGATTTAAAATATCCAACTAATTGATAGTGAGCATATACTGGTATCACATAACTTGCAGTCTCAGTGAGTAAATGTGAAATAATCTTTTGGTTTAGTCGCACCCTTAATTTTATGAGAGAAAAGCTCTATCCAGTATTTTTGTACATAGATCTTACTAGGAAAATGTTGATTTCCTAATAAGATGATTTCTCAATAACAAGTTCCATACAAGCATTTATTTAGAAGAATTATAATTCTAATAAACATGAAACAAAGCAAATTATCTCATAAAAACAAATGAAAAGAATTTAAGAAGAAAGAATTTCAGCTGATAGTATTCACACTTATATACTTGGATATAGGTATTTAATGAAAAATTGGAAAGCATTGCTTTTATAATTAGTATAGTAATATAACATACTATAATTAATTAATAAACTGTACTTTATGTGCATAAGGTAACAAGGCATCACTCACAGTACTTAATCCCTACAAATATAAAGGATAGAAATAATCTATCTTTCTAGATGAAAATATTGAAGATGATCACTTGATCAAGCTCATAAAGCAGAAAATGGTAACTGTCAAAACAAAAACTAAATCAACAGACTATTAAACATTAAATTTCAGTCATATGGCACATACAGAGATGCACTGCTGCTAGGAAAAGAGCAAGATCTGGGAGACAGAAAGCCCAACCTAATTAAACAGGCCAGATGTGCAGGGATTGCTGATGCGCTGGAGGTGGATCTGAAAACTACACTCTATATCCAGCAAAAAATATATTTCAAAAGCAAAGAAAAATATTTTTGTCAACAACTGATAGGTGAGGAAAATTCACTGCTAGCAGACCTGCACAATAAGAAAGCTTAAAAGAAGTTATAGAGTTAGAACTGCACTTTCAATTAGAAATTTTGATCTGCACAAAGAAAAGTACAAAAGTGATCAAATGAGGGTAAATATAAAAGAATATATTTTACTTGGAATCACTTAAAAAACCAGTCTTATGTGAAATATTAATAATGTACTGTAGAACTTGCAACATACTTAGAAGTAAAAATGTATGACAAAAATAGAACAAACGTGGAAAATGAATGGAACTAGGGCGAAGTTCTTACACACTATGTGAAGGGGTCAGAATATTATTTGTTTTTGTTTTCATTTTTGTTTTAAGATTTTATTTATGTATTCATGAGAGACAGAGAGAGAGGCAGAGACATAGGCAGAGGGAGAAGCAGGCTCCCTGCAGAGGGAGCCTGATGTGGGACTCTATCCTGGACCCGGGGATCATGCCCTGAGCCAAAGGCAGATGCTCAAACACTAAGGCACCCAGGTGTCCCATATTATTTGAATATAGACTGTTAGAAGCTAAAGTTGAATATTACAAACTCTTTAGCCGATGCTAATTTTTTAAAGAGCAATTACTAAAAAAAAAAAAAAAAAAAAAAAAAAAAAAAAGAAAAGAAAGTTTAAAGAGGTATAAATAAGTCAACTATGAAGATAAAAAGGATTCATTTTTAAAAACTATATATAAAAGAAGTCCAAAAAAGGGAAGTCAGAAAAAGGCAAAATTTGGGGTACCTGGGTGGCTCAGTGGTTGAGCGTCTACCTTTGGCTCGGGTCATGATCCCAGGGTCCTGGGATTGAGTCCCACATCGGGCTCCCCACGGGGAGCTGCTTCTCCCTCTGCCTGTGTCTCTGCCTCTCTCTGTGTGTCTGTCACGAATAAATAAATAAAATCTTAAAAAAATGAAAAATGCAAAATTTGACACACAGAAAACAGCAAGATGGTAGAGTTAAATCATATATATAATTATGAAAACATAAGTCATCCAAATATACCAATTAAGGGCAGTGCTTGAAGACTAAATTAAAAAAGGCAAGACTGGGATCCCTGGGTGGCGCAGCGGTTTAGCGCCTGCCTTTGGCCCAGGGCACGATCCTGGAGACCCGGGATCAAATCCCACATCGGGCTCCCGGTGCATGGAGCCTGCTTCTCCCTCTGCCTGTGTCTCTGCCTCTCTCTCTCTCTCTCTCTCTCTCTGTGTGTGACTATCATAAATAAATAAAAAAAATAAAATAAAAAAAAATAAATAAATAAAAAAGGCAAGACTGTCCACAAGAAATCCATCTTAAATACATAAATATTGGTAAGTGAAAAGTAAAAGAATACAAAAACATACCATGCAAATACTATTTAAAAACTCAGATAACTATATGAGTACCAGAAGAAGTAAACTTCAGAAAAAGGAATTATTACCAGGAATAAAGAGAATATTTAAAAAATGATGTAGGAGTCAATTCTTGACTTTTATATCTAGAAACATAGCAAAAAGAAAAATATAAGAGTCATAAAGTGAACACATCAAAATACATAAAGCAAAAATAGATAAAACTGAAAAAATATACAGAAAAATCCATTATTATAGTTGGAGTTGGCAACACTCATCTTTAGTTGACCGAGCAAGTAGACAGAAAATCAGTAAGAATACAGAAGTCCTGAAAACACAATCAAGCAACTTGACCTGACTTTTTTTTTAGAACATTCCACCTACAACAGCAGAATATCTTCAGGTGTCCCTGGAGTAGCACTGACATACCCATATTCATATATCTTAATAAATTTTAAAAGAAAGAAATAATACAGAATTTATTCCCCTTTCATAATAGAATTAAAGTAGATATCAGTATCAAAAAGATATTTTGAAAATCTGTAATATTTGGACCTTAAACAACAACTTCAAAATAATTCATGGGTCACAAAGGAAATTTTAAAATCTTTTGAATTTAATGAAAATCAAAACAAACATCACAATTGTTGAAATGCAGTTGAAACAGTGCCAAGAGGGAAGTATATAGCATTAAAGTTCATTTTAAAAAAGAAGAAGGGTATAGCATCAATATTGAAGCTTCTACCTTCAGACACTAGAAAAAGAAAAAACTAAACCAAATGCAACCTGAAGGAAATGATAAAGAGCAGAAACCAATGAAATAGAAAACAGAAAAATAGTAGAGAAAAGCATTAAAGTTCAAAATCTAGTTCTTTGAAAATGTTAGTAAGTTCCCATATAGTTAAATCAGGATTAACTTACTAATATGAGGATGAAAGAGAAAACATCCCTACAGATTCTATATATACGAAAATGATATGACACAGTATTATGAAATTTTTGTGCCTATCTGATAGACAAATGTAATAGAAAAATTATCTGAAAGATACAAACTATAAAATTTTATCCCAAAAGAAGTAACCTGAACTTCCCTATTACCTACAAGAAATTAAATTGATAGTTAACAGCTTTCTCACAAAGAAAATGTCATGACTAGGTTTCACTGGTAACTGCTACCAAACAATTAAGGAAGAAATAATATCAACTCTATCCAGTATTTCCAGAATATCTGAAAAAACAAGTAAAACTTCTCAAGGCATTTTATGGGATCAAAATTACCCTGACACAAAATGAAGAAACATATTTAAGATATATATATCCATCAACTGGAGAATGTATGAATACACAAATTGCCCATCCATAAAATAGAATATTATAGAGCAATATACAAGAACAAACATACCTGCAACCTCATGGTCTCAAAAGCCTTAGTGAAAAATGGCTTTATACTATATGTCTTTAGTGATACTGACATTCTGTAAAAGGCAAAACACTAGGGACAGAAATCAGATGAGTGGTTGTCAGGGACTGGGAGAAGGGCATAAATATAAAGGAAACTTTTTGGCATTATGAAGACATTAGCATCCTGATTGTGGTGAGGGTCTCACTGCTATGTGTGTTTGTCAGAACTCATCAAAGTAAACAATTTTAGAACATCAGTAAATCTGACTTTCAAAAATGAATTATAAAATTAAAGGACTTGCTACTGGCTTCAAGAAATATGGTTAGCTGATTGCTTCCAGTTAACTTTCTTGGTCAGCCTCAACAAATGAGCAGATATCATGCTTTTCTCAGGATGGCCTCTGCAAATCACTAAACAAGACAATGGCTCTAAGATCAAACAATCTCCACCAACTGTGGGATCCCTTTAACACATAATCAGCAGCTCTCTTCTACAGGCCAGGGTGAATATAAGAGAATGTCGGGGCACCTGAGTGGCTCAGTTGGTCAAACAACCAACTCTTGATTTCGGCTCAGGTCATGATCTTGGGCTTTCTGGGATCAAGCCCCATGTTGGGCTCCATGCTCAGCACAGAGTCAGCTTGTCCCTCTCCCTCTAAGATAAATGGAAAAATCTTAAAAAAAACAAAAAAGCTCATGGCCCAGACAATAGTTTGCTGAAAGGAATGGGTTCATAGTGCCTTAAACTAACACTAAATATATCCCAAGAATCTAACATTCAACCTGTGTCACAAATAGTTAAGGCCCATCTCTTCATCACCTGTGGAAATAAATGGAACTTCTCACTACAAAGAGAAATTTCTCTGGAACTTATGGGGATGCCTCATCAATACACCTTGGCCAGACCCTGGAGAGAACATTCTGTCTTGACAAAAAGCTCACCAACTAAACTATACACATTCCTTCTTCCTAAGATTTAAAGCCTCTGCCTTGTGGCTACTATACCAGCTGCCATAAACCTCAGTGCAAGATAGGTGAGACATGACGTTAGCAGCCATTCCTTAAGAAAAACTTTCCCATTCTTCACATCCTCCCATTTTTTTTAGTTTTCTTAAAGATTTTATTTATTTGAGAGTGAGAGAGAATGAGTGGGGAGGAGGGGCAGATGGAAAGGGAGAAGCAGGCTCCCCACGGAGCAGGGAGCCTAACACAGGGCTCCCTCTTAGGACTCTGGGATCATGACCTGAGCTGAAGGCAGCTGCTTAACCCACCGAGCCACTCAGGCGTCCTCATCCCCCAGATCCAGACTTAATACTGCTTCAGAGTATCACCACAGCATCTATGACAGAATGCATTATTTTCCATTATAATTGTTTTTATTGAGCTATAACTCACATGCCATAAAATTCAAACTTCTAAGGTGTAAAATTCAATGTTCCTAGTATATTTACAAAGTTGTGCAATCATCTCCAATATTTAAGTTTGGAACATTTTAACACCCCACAAAGAAACCCGATACCTATTAGCAGTCATTCTCCATTCACCCTTCCTTCCAGCCCCTGGCAACCACAAATCCATGTTCTGTCTCTATGCATTTACCTATTTTAGACATTTTATATAAATGAAACTATTCAACATTTAGTCCTTTTGTCTAGCTTCTTTCACTTAGCCTAACGCTTTGAAGGTTCACCTATATCAAAGCATGCTAACAATATGTACTTCTCTCCTTTTAATGGCTGAATAATATTCCATTGTGTCTACATGCCACATTTCTTTACTCAATCATCAGGTGATGGACATTTGGATTATTTCCATTTTATAGTTACTATGAATAATGCTGCTATGAACACTGGTGAACAAGTTATTAAGCAGACCTATGTTTTCAAATCTCTTGGATATATGCCTAGGAATGGAATTGCTGGGTCATATGGGAATGCTGTGCTTAACTTTTTGAAGAACTGCCCAACTATTTTCTATTTTATATTTACACCACCAATATAACTGCCTTTCATCCACCTAGTCCTCAATTTCTTGAGGGCAGGGACTATCTTATGTTCTATAATATACCCCACATTTAGCACAGTGCCTAATGCAATAGGGGTGTATATGAATATTTGTTAAGTGGATGACTAAACTAAAAGCCCAAAATAATGTTTTTTCACCTTCTGCCTTCTTTTGGAGGGATACTTATCAAAATACTCCTTCATCACAATGCTCCCTTCCAATTCCTTTAACTTGCTTATCTCCAGACTTCCCTCCCCTCTGAAACTAAGTAAATAACATACTCTTAGGTACCAGCACTTCTTGAGATGGGTGCTCTATGATCACCATATCAGGACTGCTCACCTGCACACATTAGAGAAGTTAATATAATATAATCTGATGGCAGAATCAAGTGTTTCCAAGTTGGTACCAATTGGCAGACAGGCAGATAGATATTCATGCATATTTTCAAAGCAATTCTCCTGCAAGTATAGGCCCGAGACATATTTGGCTCTAGGTTACCCTCTGCTGGCCCTACTGTCAATAACACTACAATAGATGCTGTCAATAACACTACAATAGACCTGGGAGGGAAGGAGCAAAGTGACTCCCACAAGGGGCCAGAGGCAACATATGGGGCCCATTCCGTTACAGAGGCAGCCAGAAGATCTGCAGATTAAAGAGCCTTCCAATTCTAGCAGCTCTGGGTGGAGATTAGCCTCCCATGATTGGTACTTAAGTAGACTGAGGACTTCCAGCTCTGGCCAGTTAAAGAGACTACTGCATAGAATAAATATCCACTTTGATCCTCAAACACTAAGTGGACATGTGCACTTACACTTTAAACATGTCCAACTTCTCTTAATATGTAATAGGAAAAATCTCTAATAAAATATGAATATACATTAATTCCCTGTAAAATCTTACAAAAATCTCTCCGCTTCTGCTCCTGAGAAACATTTACTGATATGGAAAGACTCCTCCGGCCACACTGTATACATATACTTTGCATCATTTCAATTTTTTAAGAATAAAGAAGTTATGTGTAACTATGTTGAATAAATCATCAAACTTTTTTATAAATTACCTGCAGTAAGCAGAATGCCCACCCCAAGGATACTGATGCCCTAATTCCTAGAACCTAAGAACATGTTATATTACATGGAAAAAAGAACCCTGCAGATGTAAAGAAGGTTATAGACCCTAAAATAAGTAGATTATCAAGATAATCTAGATGGACTCAGGGTGACCACATGAGCCCTTATAAGGAGAGATGTTTCTCGGGTTGGAATTAGGAAAGATGCTACAGAAGGAGATGTCAGAGAGATTTGAAGGGTAAGACAATTGCAACCTCCTCTTGCCATAAGAGGACCACATGGAAAACAAGAGGACGAATGTGGGCAGTCTGTAGGACCTTGCAGCCCAGCCCCCAAAATGATAGCAGACAAGGAAATGGGGACCTCAGTTCCACAATCATAAGGAACTGAATTTGGCCACCAACTTGAATCAGCGTGGAAACAGATTCATCCTCAGAGCCTCCAGACCATGATTCAGCCCAGCCAACTCCAGGATTTCGACATTGTGATGTACTGAGCAAAGGACCCAGCTGACCCACTGTCCTCTTGACTTATGACCCAAAGGTCTATAAATAAATACACTCATGTTGTTTTAAGCCACTGACTTTGTAGTAATGTGTTATGGCAGCATCAGATAACTGATATATTACCAAATGTCAGTATATTAAATTCCAGAATTCCATGGTAATGAAGCATAATAACCACTAGAACAATCAATTAAAATTGCACACTCCTGGAACCAATTCACATCCCACTATCAAACGTTATTTGTTATGATAAATACATGGGAGATTTCTACCCATAATAACAGGGTAGATTTTAAATTATATCTAAGAATAATATAACAATTTCTAAGTAATTGTCCTCTCCAACACGTACAACTTCAGCATTCATTTTTAAAAAGTAAATAGGTAATTGCTTTGTCACATCTTTCATAGTGGCTTATTAGTTGATATAGTTCACTTTATGTATACATTTCTTTCAGAATATGTTTTAATTTAATATACATGTTTATGATATGTTTAATTAATATATTTAATTAGATTCCTATTTCATGTAAACCATATCTTAGTCATATTAACAAAAGCCAGTGACCGTTAATAAAGTTGAATGAATCAATGTTTACAAAAACATAAGAACACAAATGAGGTCAAAGATTTATAGATCTCAAAAGGACAAAGAATTCTAAGGCAAAAGGTACTTGTGTTTTAAGTACATAAATACATAAAGCCAACAACACTGACTTGTTTTTTAATAAGACTTTATTGGTATCATGACCATATTTCGGTATTTATGTTTCTTAGATCAATAGGTCCAAGGTGTATGTGACTTTTTTTTTTTTGAGAGATTGTATTTATTTATTCATGAAAGACACAGAGAGAGGGGCAGAGACAGAGGGAGAGGCAGAGGGAGAAACAGGCTCCCTGCAGGAAGCCCAATGGGCACTCTATCCCGGGACTCCGGGGGTTATGCTCTGAGCTGAAGCCAGACGTCCAACCACTGAGCCACCCAGGTGCCCCTGCATGTGGCTTCTTGCAAGCACATCACAGTTGCTCCAGTTCCTGATCTGCAAAACAGATGCTTAGGACATTTCAAGTTCTATGTGCTCCAGCCAATGTTTCTAAATTACAACAATGCCAATGAACTTGTACTTTTCCAGAGATTCTACAATATGATATAAAATCTAGATTGGAACACAGACACTTACTTTTTCTGAGTTCTTTCAGCCAGCATTGCAATCTCTATCGCTGCCTTCCTTGCTTCGAAATCTTCCCTTTTCACCACCTCTCCAGTCCCTCGGTAGCCTAGCTCCACCAACTGGCGTGCCAGGCTTTCATCCTAAAGAGAAAAGTAAACTGTAAGATTGGTGCATGAATTAGACATCTCATTTTATTCCATGTATACTGGAGAATTGTTTAAATGAAAAATCAAAATTATTTTTAAATGAGATGTATGAGATATGAAAAATTTTCTTTCTAACAATACTTTCATAAACATCATATTCGTCATTCCTTTCCCACAGATGAACGATGAAGGGAAAGAAAAAGAAAATAACATCAGTCACTAAATTTTCTCTAAGGGATTGGAGGACAAAGTCTGTTTTGTTTTTAATCCATTTATGAGGGCAGCTGTAGATAATTAAGAGTATCTTTAAAACAATAAAACTGAGACAATAGTACTCACACAAGAAAGACTTTTAAGAAAACCAATTGCACAAAAAGAGAATTGGGTTGCTCCCATAAAGTGTAACATTTCAGAAACTTACTTCCTTGAAGTCAATGAACTGATGACACAGAGCATTAAAACTTCAAATACAAAATAAAGAGCAGATGAATTTCCTATTTAGCTGGAAAGATATTGTTTCCATATAATGTTGGTACTAATAAAAACAGAAAAGTAGAAATCCAGGAAGATGACAACAAAAAAGCTTCAAGCTGAAAAAAATCTTCCCCCATCCTTTATTCCTTTTATATTTCAGCTACTTTAAGAAATGTTCCACACATTTGTGTCACTTGTATACCAAATTCAAAAAAGAATACTGTTTCCCCATAATCTGAAGAGGTATCATTTTATATTAAGTTACTGATATAAGGACTAAAGTATTACATAAAAATATGTATATGTTAATAATGTTCCTTATATTATTATCTTGGTTAAATATGAAATATTTGAAATAAAGTGAAAACAGGATACATTTTATTATTACAGACACTTATTTAATACATCACACTGTGGAATCCAAGAACCATCTGGCAGGATTAAATGAGAAAATGTAAGATGGCTGTTTACTAATCTAATCAGCCCTTAGAAGCTGTTTTAAAATTCAAACTATTAGAAAGACAACATTTAGTCTAGAAAACTTGCTTTCCTTTGCTGAACATTAAAAGCAAATACAGTTGACCCTCAAACAGCAAAGGTTTGAACTGTGCAAGTTCACTTACATATTTTTTTCAATAAATATACTGGAAAATTCTTTAGAGATTTGCAACAATTTGAAAAAAACTCACAAGTGAATCGTGGAGCCTAGAAATAGTGAAAGAATTAAGAAAAGGTTACGTGTGTCATAAATGCATAAAATATATGTGGATGCTAGTCTTTTTATCATTTACCCTAAAGCATACACAAACCTATCATAAAAAGTAAAAATTTATCAACACTTACAGACTGTACACCATCTTTTCATTTTTCATGTCTGGTGTTAGGAATACATATAACATCCACAGTGTTCTGTATCCTATAAGACAATATTGACGTAGGTACTGACAGACAATTCATCTTGCAAAGAGTTGATGTAAACCTACAGTTTAGATAAACAACAGTCCAGTACTGTAAATGCATTATCTCTTCCTTATGATGGTCTTAATAACATTATCTTTTCTCTAGTTTACTTCATTGTAAGAATATAGTGTTAATACATATGACATACAAACTATGTATGTTTTATGTTCTCTCCAATTATTTATGTTCTCAGTAGGACTTTTGATCAAAAGTAGGCTACTGGTAGTTAATTTTGGGGGGACTCAAGAGTTGTCCCTAGATATTCAACCACAAGGGGGTCATGCCCATAATCCCCTTGTTGGTCAAGGGTTAACAGCATGGAACTCTATAGTAATGGGGATGCACCTGCCAAGCTAATATAGTGCAAAGCACTAGGCCTCAGGAGGGCTATGGGCCTTTTTTTTCCAACTTGTCTCCTTGCTTACTTTACTGGTTATTCCTAGGCTCTTTTGTACGAGCCACAAAACTAAGCAAATGCCTCCACCTAGTGGAATTAATATTTAATAGAAAAAAAAAACAATGAAGATTGTGGATTTGATTTACAAAAGAGAGATGATCTGACTGTAAGTTTTCATAAACATATTATTACTAAAGGTAAACATATGGGAAGAACTCTCAGCTAAACACTGAGACTGGGCTTTTTTCTAGAAGAACATAAATGGCTCATAGTCAACACGGTATTTGATATAATAAAGACCATTAAAAAGCTGCTGTATTAATTTCACATATAGACTAAACTGTGTTATTTCTGTGTGCCTACCTGGGCCACACAAAATCATCTGATAGCTCTGCACTCATCTACATTATTGTATATTGCAACAAATAACAAGATCTACTGCGAAAACAGAAAGCTGAAGTTGTTTGCCTCGCCAACCATTACCACTAGTAGAATCATAAATCATCTGTCCACTTTAAACGGTCAATTGTCTTTAAAGAAATTATCCTTAAAGAAACCTGAGAAACAAAGCATTTTTACTTATTCACATATTTATCACTAGTGGTGCTTTTCATTCCTTTATGTAGATCCAAGTTTTCTACTGATGTGATTTTCCTTCTATCTAAAAAACGTTAACATTTCTTGTAGCACAGGTCTGCCAAAAACTAATTATCTTACCTTTTGTTTGACTGAAAAATAGATTTCATCTTTATTTGTGAAAGACATTTTTGCTGCAATAGTATTCCAAATTGACCTTTGACCTTTCAGTGCTTTAAAGATGTCACCCCATTGCGCTATGCCTCGTATTACCTCTGAGAGGTGTTTTAGCCTTTCCTGATTTTACAGAATGTGTCTTTTCATTTTAGATTCCTTTAAGATTTTCTCTCTATCAATTATTTTCAGCAATTTTAAGATAGTTCTTGGATTGGTTTCTTTTATTCCACTTAGAATGCCAAGGAGTCTTGGCTCTATGGCTGTATAGTTTTTACAAGATTTGGAAACTTCTTGGTCATTATATTTTCAAATATATTTTACCCCCTACTTCCTTCTGACCCTGCTAGGATTCCACTTACATTTTTTGGAAAGGCAAAAAGATTTTCATTTTTTATAAAACTCTAATGGTTTTGACTATAACAGTTAATTTTCATAAAAAATAAGTGACTAGCCATGAATAATCCAAGAATATAAATAAGGCAGTAATCTTGTACTAATCGTCAATGCTTCTTTCCTCATGTGATCATGAGCCACTGACTTCTGGAGGCCAGCAGTTTGGAACAGGTTAACTATAAGGAGGCATCATGCAAAGCACAATGCAGAGATGGCTCAGCCTTAAAGAGCAGGCTTCCTTGCTACACAGGAACTGTACAACAACATGTGGCAAAGTGGAGCCACCCAAGCAGGCAGCAGATGTCTATGGAAGACTTAATTCGGATGACTATTCTTCTGGGACAGATTTTAGACATCTCTCAGCTGCTGAGAGAGACATTTGACCCTAACATGTGCAATGGAATTGTGCCTTCCAGTTGCCGCAGCCTTGGACCTTGACAGAGTTGGACTGGGACTACAGGGTTCCATCCTAGAAGCCCACAGTGCTGCCCAGGGTCCTACTGATTTATGGAAAGCTGCGTACAGATCTGTGGCCTGGCATGCACAATTCACTACCCAAATAGATTTGGGGCTGTACTGTCCCCAGTCTTGGGCCAGAGCCCATCCCCACCCCTAGCCTGGCTGCACCCCTGGGGCAAAGTGCCTCCCACACTGTTCCTCCAGTAAGGTGAGGGGTAGATGAGTATCAGAATTTGGTGTTATGTGGTGTGAACCAGAGTCCTAGCAGGTGAGACTGGAATAAGGGGCAGCCAGCATCTGGAGCATCCAGGTATTTCTCATCAAAAGGAAGGAAAGAAGGAAAAGGGAGCGAGAGAAGAAGGAGGTAAGGGAAAAAAGGATGAGGAAAGGGAGGGAGGGAGGGAGGGAGGGAGGGAGGGAGGAAGGAAGGAAGGAAGGATGGATAAGACCCAACTACCGCAGGAAGGGTGGGTGAATGGGTCTAGGGCCACTAGACCCTTGACACGGCCCATAGGCTACTGAGGCTTCTTTAGCTTTTGTGTCTTTTGTTATTATGTTGTTTATTGCTGGAAAAGAGTTACTATTAAACTCCAATCTTAGATTTGGTCAACCAAACCCACTGATTGGTTCTAATAGGGATCCAGTTTAATTTTCTTATATTCTCAGGGCAGGTAATCATACTGTCTTTATAATAATATCTGACTTCTTCCAAATATTTTTGACACCCTTCATTCATTATAGCATTGCTGCGGTCAAACTACCAATAAAAAGTTAAGATTACTCACAAATATTTTTTTATCATGTTTCTATTCCAATGCTACACTTTCAAATGTTTAACCACCAATTATGAAGTTTACAGGTGTGTACTATATACTCTTCAAGTTATAACATGAGTTTAGAATTTTATCCTATGCTTTTTCTGCATCTATAGAGATTATATTTCTTTTTAAACTTAATGTCATGAGAAAATATATGAAGCATTTGCCCAAGTTATGAATTCAGAAAAGAACAGACGGTGGTTTTAAAAGTCCCTGATTTCCCACCACAAAAAGTCTTTATTTCACATTCCCGTATGAAGGCTAAATTACCCAGTTTAGTCAGTCCAGGCAAGAAACAGATGACACATTTAAATGGAGTAACTGAACAAAATTGAGTGGCTGAGTTAATTAACAAAGGTATAAACAGGGTTAAGAGAAATCCTAAAGAGATAATGAAGCACCCCACAGCTAGCTACAGCAATAAGCTATTAACAACCACTAACTAGTCCAAATGAGGTAAGAGGAGGGAGCAGTTAATAGAGCTCAAGGAAACAGCTGTAGGACCCGACCCTAAATTGTAGTTTTTTTGGAAGAAAATATCCATGCTAACCTACAGCACAGTATAGAAGGAATCTGGGGAAAAGAACTGCCTAACCTCTCTCTTCCGGCTTCTAATATTTGCTAGTGCCTCTCATCAGCTGAATCCAACTGGCCAAAGGGAAAGGGGGCCCAGTTGAAACAGTCAACAGAAATCAACCTCTTGGGCCATAAAGCAAGTTGGGGTAGGACAGAAAACACCTCTCAAGGGCTAAGCAGAAAATATCTAATATAACCATGGAAAGAATTTCAGATTCAAAATAACATTTTCTACAAGCATAAGGATATTACTCCATTTTCTTTTAGGAATCACTACTGGGAATGCAAAGTCTAAAATCAAGCTGACCCATAGGTAAGTTGTTGACACTTTGAATTATTTTTTTTAATTTGAATTAAATATACAACATTTAAAATTAACCATTTTAAGTCCAGAGTCCAGTGGTATTAAGTACATTCATACCATTGTGCAATCATTGCCACCATCAATCACCAGAACTCTTTCCATCTTACAAAACTGAAACTCTGAACCAATTAAACAATAATTCCCATTCTCCCTTTCTCCCAGACCCTGGCAATGACATTCTACTCTGCCTCTGTGAATCTGACTACCTCAGGTATCTCATAAAAGTGGAATATTTTTTATCTCGTAAAAGTGAGAATTTTTAAAGACAAGACACAGTATTTGTCTTTTTCTGGTTGGATTATTTCACTTAGCATAATGTCCTCAAAGTTCATCTATGTTGTCGAATGTGTCAGAATTTCCTTCCTTTTAAAGCCTGAAAAATATTTCCTTGTAGATATGTAGCACATTTTGTTTATACATTGATCCTATCAATAGCTACCTAGGTTACTTCCATCTTCTGGTTATTGTAAATAATGCTCTATGAATATGAGTACTCAAATATCTGTTCTAGTCCCTGCTTTCAATTCTTCTTGCTGCATACAAATTGTGGGATTATATAGGAATTCTAACTTTAATTTTTTGAGAGGTTGTTCAACAGCAATCAACTGTTTCTACAATGACTGCACCATTACATACTGCCACCAGTGATGCAGTGTACCAATTTCTCCACATCCTTGCTAACACTTGTTATTTTCTGTGGTGGTTTTTATTTTTTTTACTATTATTTTTTTAATAGCTATCCTGGGGACACCTGGGTGGCTCAGTAGTTGAGTGTCTGTCTTTGGCTCAGGGCATGGTCCTCTGCCTATGTCTCTGCCTCTCTGTGTATCTCATGAATAAATAAATAAATCTTTAACAACAACAAAAACAGCTATCCTAAAGGATGAAAAATGGTGTATCGCTGTGGGGTGTTGGGTTTTTTTTCCAGTATAGTTGACGTACAATGTTACATTAGTTTCAGGTATACAATTTAGTGATTTGACAAGTTTATACATATGCTACATTCACCACAAGTGTATCAACCATCTGTCCCATTACATCACTATTACAACATCATTGACTATATTCCCTGTGCTGTGCCTTTTATTCTTGCGACTTATTCATTCCATAACTGGAAGCCTGTATCTCCCACTCCCCTTCACCCATTCTGTCCAACCCCCTCCACCATCCCCTCTGGCCACCATTAGTTTATTCTCTGTATTGATAGGTCTGATTCTGCTTTTTATTTTTTTTTAGATTCTACTTACAAGTAGAATCATATATTGTCTTTCTCAGTCTGATTCATTTTACTTAGCATAATATACTCTAGGTCTATTGATATCATCTAAAATAGCACAGTCTCATCTTTTTTATGGCTAAGTAATATTCCTCTGTGTGTGTGTGTGTGTGTGTGTGACATTTTCCTTATCCATTCATCTACTAAAGTTGCTTCATATCTTGGCTATCATACATTATGCTGCAATAAACATAGTGGTTCATATTTTTGAATTAGTGCTTTCATTTCTTTGGAAAAATACCCAATAGTGGAATTAATGGATTATATGATATTTCTATTTTTTAAATTTTTGAGGAATCTCCACACTGTTTTTCACAGTTGGTGCATCAATTTACACTCCCACCAACAGCGTAATAGAGTTCCTTCATCTCTGCATCCTTACCAACACTTGTTATTTCTTGTCATTTTGATTTTAGACATTCTAACAGGTATTGGGTGCTATCTTACTGTGGTTTTGATTTGCATTTCCCTGATGATTAGTAATATTGAGCATTTTTTCTTTTTTTTAAGATTGTATTTATTTATTCATGAAAGACACAGAGAGAGAGAGGCAGAGACACAGGCAGAGGGAGAAGCAGGCTCCATGCAAGGAGCCCAATGCGGGACTCGATCCCAAGTCTCCAGGATCACGCCCTGAGCCAAAGGCAGATGCTCAACCCCTAAGCCACCCAGGCATCCCAATACTGAGCATCTTTTCATGTGTCTACTGACCACCTGTATATCTTCTTTGGAAAAATGTCTTTTCAGGTCCTTTGCCCATTTTCAATCAGACTGGGGTTTTTCTTTTTGGTGTTACATAAATTCTTTATAGATTTTGTATATTAACCCCTTATCAGATGTATCATTTGCAAATATATTCTCCCATTCAGTAGGTTGTTTCCTTTACTGTGCAAAACCTTTTTATTTCGACGTAGTTCCAATAGTTTATTTTTGCTGTTTTTCTCCTTGTCTTAGGAGGCATATCTAGAAAAATTTTGCTGTGGCTGATGTCAGAGAAATTGCTAACTGTGCTCTCTTCTAGGATTTTTATGGTTGCAGGTCTCACATTAGGTCTCTGATCCATTTTGAGTTTATTTTTGTGTATGGTGTTAGAATGTGGTGCAGTTTCATTCTTTCATGTGTAGCTGTCCAGCTTTCTCAGCACCATGTATTGAAGAAACTGTCTTTTCCTCGTGTATATATGATTGTGGTTTTGATTTGCATATCTAATGATTAGTGACATTAAACATCTTTTGATGAGCTTTTGGACCTTTGCAATGTTCTTGGAAGAAATGTCCAAATTCTTTGCCAATTTTTAATTGAGTTGTTTGCTTTTGTGCTGTTGTAGAAGATCTTTATATATTCTAGATATTAACCCCTTATTAGATACATAATCTGCAAATATTTCTTCTGATTTTATGGGCTGCCTTCTCACTCTATTTGATAGCATACTTTGGTGTACAAAAGTTTTTAATTTTGATGTCATACAATCCAATCCAAATTATTCATCAATTATCATTTATTCTCAAAACTCTAAAATTCTACCACTATCTACTTAGGCGTTCATCTTTTCATTTGTCCAAATACACAGCTAATGGACATTATAATTTTGTGCTTATCTCCAACACAGAGAAATTTTTTTTTTATTATTCAACTGAGTATTTTATTCCCCCTCATTTTATGTATAATTTCTTTCTGGTAAGTTTATTAGCTAGATATTGAGCCTGCTGGAATTATTCTTTCATATTTTTTTTCTTTCATACAATTCTTTCTTATTTTCCTCATCTTGTTTTCACTATATTCCGGGTAATTATATCACCGTTAACTTCCAGATGATTAATTTGTCCTTTAAAAAGCATCCATGCTATTAGTTAGCCCTTTTAAAAATGTTATCAATTATGTTTTTAATTTCTAAGAATTCTTTCTTGCTCTCTGATTGTTCCCTTTTCACACCAGTTTATTATTTTACTTATTAATTTCATTGATACTAAAATGTCTCTGAGATAGAAAATTGGCATTATTGGGATGCCTGGGTGGCTCAGTAGTTGAGCATCTGCCTTTGGCTCAGGGCATGATTCCGAGATCCCGGATCGAGTCCCACATTGGGCTCCTCACAGGAAGCCTGCTTCTCCCTCTGCCTATGTCTCTGCCTCTCTCTGTTTCTCATGAATAAATAAATAAATAATTTTTTAAAAAAAGAAAATTGGCATTATTTAAAGTTCTCTCTGGGATTTAAATGTTTTGTTTCATCTGACATGAATTATCCTCCTTTAATGGATACCCTCCATAGTTGTAAGGTCTAGTCCCCTAACTGGACTCTCCTCTGAACAGATGAACTGTGGAAGTTGTGTGTAGAAGAGCAGAATATAGCAATGTACAGACTTCACTTGAGGATATGTGGGCCTGAAGAAGGAAGGAGAGTTGGGATATATCCCACTCTCTCCAACCCAACTGCCAAAATAAGAGGGGCTTGGCATAAAGGAATGACTGTTTCCAGATTTTATTCTCCTCTTTAGGACTTCTAACAGTATTTAGTCACTCTGTGCTTACTTCTTATCTCTCAGGCCTCTTTATTCCCTCCAGGTCTTCTTATTAGGCATGTACTTCATTTTCTTGAGAGAACAGTTCTCTCATTCATTCTTGGGTTAAATACTGCGAGCACATATGCTATGTATAGGGTGTACTTCTGGTTTAGCTATGTAGAATTAACTTATTTAATCAAACACAAGTTCATTCTTGCCCTTTGTATTATTATTATTGACTCTGACATTTCTCTAAATCTGTTTTATTCATTTTGGCCTATGTTTTCTCTATCTTGTCAGTCTGACACTATCTGCTTTCTAACTTACCAAAAATTTGCACAATTTCTGCCCCCCTAGAGTAGCATCATTTCTTGTTTCCTAGTGCTTTTAATGATTTATTTTCTTTCATATTGACATAGAAAATAGGTAGACAGATGATGGAAAATTAGGGAGGAGAGGAGAGGAGAGGAGAGGAGAGGAGAGGAGAGGAGAGGAGAGGAGAGGAGAGGAGAGGAGAGGAGAGGAGAGGAGAGGAGAGGAGAGGAGAGGAGAGGAGAGGAGAGGAGAGGAGAGGAGAGGAGAGGAGAGGAGAGGAGAGGAGAGGAGAGGAGAGGAGAGGAGAGGAGAGGAGAGGAGAGGGAAGGGGGAGAGGATGGTTAGGTATATCCAGGGATCTACAAGTCTGCTGTGTCGCTTTAATTCTAGCCATACTTTTCTCTTTTTTTAATGTACTAAAAAATCCCTCTTTCCTCTATTTATATACCAAAACAAGCCATTCTCCCAGTGGAAGATTTGAATGATAAGCTACAAAGTGTCTGTTGAATTTAGTGACACATCCTTCATTTGTCACTATAGAAAAAAACAATTTCTATTGAATGATGAAGATGGCAACCAGCTTGCAGTGGGTTGAAAAGTGGAAGATGAGGAAATGAACACAATGATTAGTTTATGATTCATTCAAGAATAATAACTATAAGAAGGAATAAAATACAGATATGGTAGGGCAAGATAGAACTCAATGAGCTCAGAAACGGACTCGAATTAAAGGTGAAAGGAGCTAATCAGTACAGACAGTTCCCTAAAAGCATAAAAGGGAAGGGTGCAGAATGCAGGTAAATATCACCAATCAAGGGTATTAGCTGCAAACAGCAGAACTTACTGTCACCAGTACAAACCTAAAAAGAAACTATTAAAATATGAGAGCCCCCAAATCCCCCGAAAGTTGAGTTAAGCCTACAGAGCCAGAAACAACACTCAAAGCTACAGGAACTGTTTCAGCAAATGCTCCACTGTTGCCACTACTGAAAACAGATACTGTGACTCACCATTTGACTGAGGACATTAAACCCCAGAGCTTCTGCCACGGCATCAACTAAAGCGAAAAGCCTGCACCACCCATTCAATACCAAATGGATTCCACATGGTGCTTTCTTCTTCATGTTACTCTTCTCTAAAGAGCAGTCTCATGCAAGTGTGTGTCATTGGCAGTGCCAACATACCTGCAAAGATAACACCAGAAGCAACGGAAGCGAAAAAGTTAGTTTCCATCTCCACCTTAGGAAGGTGGGACTTAGAGTTTCTCAAAAACCTTATAATGATAATGAGGGTTCAAAATGAGGACATACTCAGGAAGCAGACAGACAGACAATACACATGGTAGAGTCTATTAAGAGGAGGTAAGAAAGAGTGGATGCACAGAAATTAAAGTAGTTTTATAAGTTTTATGCTGGAAAACTGAAGAGGGTTTCAGCTCTTGAACCTTTGTTGACTTTGAGGGTCAACAAAGTCATCTAAGAGTCAAAAGTCTGAAGAAAGTAGAGAAGGTATTTTAAAAAAACAAGTTATGAAACAAACCAACAAGAAATATCAAGAGGCAACTCACAGAAGAAATGAAAATGGACAGGAAACATATAAAGATGATCAACCACACTAAAAATAAGAGAATTTAAAATTAAAACAATGAGTTTTTTCTACCTATGATATTGGCAAAAAATGAAAGGGTTGACAATATCAAGTACTCGTGATGGCCTGAGGAAAAAGATGACTCATACATTGCTGGTGGGAGAGTAAATGACTACTCAAGAGGGCACTTCAACCATCTCCATTATGACCCACCAATTCCACTTTTTGATAGATTTACACCTGCACATAAAGAGGATGTACCAAAGATGCTCATTTCACTGTTGTTCATGATACTGTATAATGAAAACAAAGTTCTAAAGAACCAACCTAAGTAACAAATTCAATGCAGCAATTTATAAAGAATAGGGAGATCTATATAGAGTGACATTAAAAGATCTCCAAGACTTAATGTCAATTTTTTAGGTTACAGAGATATAAAAATTACCCTTTAAGTAGAAAATAACAAAGAACGGTATACGTATTTACATATAATAAAAATATATATAATTTTTTGAAGACTATTCATATAAATACAAGAGGAAGGATATTGGGTTGAAGTACAACACTTGCTGCTGCAGCGTGGCTCAGAACCACAACAAATACTCATCATCTCCTACCTCCACCATCTATGCTGGATTTCCCTCACATTGAACTAATACCGCTGCTAAGCGTCAGTAGCATAACTTGTGGTATGAACAAGACCTCATTCTGGAGAAGTCATCATTCCCTTTTTAAGCCCTGGTTGCTACACTGGTCCATTTACCACCACAAGAGGCATCCAAGTGAATCACCAGACTCTCAAACACATTCTTTCATTATTTATTGTAATACAGCCCTAACCTTCCTGACAGTTGGGGTCCATTACTCTTGCCAAAATAATGACTGTCTTCTTGCCTCCAGATTCCTAGACAAGGAGCCTAAAGATCCCAAGCAGGAGTTGTAACTTAAAATTCAGTGGGACTCTCACTAAGTCACCTGATGGGAGTATTTCCTGATTTGGTATTGTAAATAGCACTCCAATCAGTCGTTAAGGGTTATCTTAGAACTTCTTGCTTGCTGTCCCTTGATCTGTAGCAGAACTAATATGTTCTTTGAGATCTGTAGACCACTAGCCTTGAGGCGTGAAAGATCAAATTCTCCCAGAAAATAAGGCCTGACTACATCAGAAAACAGCTGCTATGGATGCCAGCAAGTCTATTTAGGGTCATGCTGTCAAACGACTTACTGCCTGGGCACCTATTCCTCTGCACACAACCTCCCTCCCTTTTCTGACATTTTCCCCTTTAAAGCCCTCTGGCTTTGCCAGGAAGATGAAGATGGCCTTTGAGACATTTGTCCATGTTCCCAGGTTGTTGACTTTCCACAAGGGACCTTTCATTTCCCACCATCAGTTGTCTCTCAAGTATTGGTTTTTCTAGTGGCGAGCAGCTAAATTGTAGTTTAGAATTTGTTCTCTTCCAGTGAGAGTACCAGGACAATTAACCCTATAGAGCCACAGTGAAGAAAGGAAAACAAATTCCCCAAGTTGGTCATTGGGAATGATGGTAAGATGCTTTATCCTATTAGTTCCCAGATCAAGGAAACAAACCTAAACGCAAAGGTCTTTAATTCAAAGTATTAAATGGCACTCCATCCCCTTAAACTATCATCCACAAATTGGCACTTCAGTTGTGCTTTCAGCAACTCATTCCAATGATCCATTTGCTGGCAGCTCTGAATGTTTCAGAATATATTATGAGATATGAATCACATAGATAGGTTCTTATTCCCACAGCTCCTTTGTTTTAAAATAGGTCCTTGGTCTGACACAATGTTATGTGGAACCCTGTGCCTGTGAATCAAATATTCCATAAGCCCCCATCCATAGATTCAATGCAATTTCTATCAAGATTCCAATGGCAATTTTTTTACAGAAGTAGAAAAAAAATCCTAAAATTTGTATGGAATCACAAAAGGCCCCAGATAGCTAAAACAAGCCTGAGAAAGAACAATAAAGTGGGAAGCATCACACTTCCTGATTTCAAGCTATATTTTAAAGCCATGGCAATCAAAAAAGAATGGTACTGGCACAAAAGCAGGCACAGAGATCAATAGAATAGTATTGAGAAACCAGAAATAAACCCATTCATACACAGTAAATTATTATTTGACAAGGGAGCCACGAATACTCAATGGCAAAGATAATCTCTTCAGGGGATCCCTGGGTGGCTCAGTGGTTTGGCGCCTGCCTTCGGCCCGGGGCGTGGTCCTGGGGTCCTGGGATCGAGTCCCACGCTGGGCTCCCTGTGTGGGGCCTGCTTCTCCCTCTGCCTGTGTCTCTGCCTCTGTCTCTGTGTCTTTCATGAATAAATAAATAAAATCTTAAAAAAAAAGATAATCTCTTCAATAAATGGCATTGGGAAATTGGATATTCATATGTAAAAGAATGAAATTAGCTCAAAATTAACTCAAAATGAGTTAAAGACTTAAATGTAAGACCATAAATGATAAAACTCCTAGTGGAAAACATAAGGAAAAAGTTCCTTGATATAAGTCTCAGGCACAATTTTTGGGATACGGCACCTAAAGCATAAACAACAAAATAAATAATAAGTAAAAGATACATCAAAATGAAAGCTTCTGCACAGTGAAAGAAACAATCAACAAAATGAAAAGGCAAGCTATGGAATGAGACAAAGTATTTGCAAATCCTATACCTGATAAGGGGTTAATGCTCAAAATACACAAAGAATTCATACAACTCAATAGCAGAAGAATAAATAATCCAATTTTTTAAATGCACAAAAGACCTGAATAGACATTTTCCAAAGAAGGTATTCAAATGGCCAACAGATACATGAAAGGAGGCTCAACATCACTCATCATCAGGGAAATGCAAATCAAAACTACGATGAGATATCATCTCACACCTGTTAGAATGACTATCATCAAAATGACAAGAGATAACAAATACTGGTGAAGATGTGGAAAAAAGGGAACCCTTGTCATTGTTAGTGGGAATGTAAACTGGTACAGGTACTATGGAAAACTGTGAAAGTTTTTCAAAAAAATGTAAAATACAACTGCCACATGATCCAGCAATTCCACTTTTGAGTATATATATGTGAAGGAAACAAAATCACTCTGCCAAGGAGATATCCACACCCCATATTCATTGCAGCATCATTTATAATAGCCAAGAAATAGGAAAAACCTAAGTGTCCATCAACAGGTCAATGGATAAAGGTAAGTGGATAAAGAAAATATGTCATGTATTAGAATACCATTCAGCCAAAAACAGATGGAAATCCTGCTATTTGAGACAACATGCATGGACCTTGAAGGCATTTTCCTAAGTGAAGTATGTCAGAGAAAGACAAATACTTCATGATACCAATTATATATGGAATCTAAAAACAAAACAAAACTCATAAAGAGATCTGATATATAGTTACCAGAGGAGAGATGTGGGAGAATCGGATGAAATAAATCAAAAGGTACAAACTTCCAGTTATAAGAGAAACAAGTACTGGGGAGGTACTATACAATATTTTAACTATAATAAATATTGCTGCATGGCACATTTAAATGTTTCTAAGAGAGTAGATCCTAAGAATTTCATCACACACACACACACAAAAAAAAACATTTTTTTCTTGTATCTATATGAAATGATGGGATGTTAACTTATTGGGATAACCATTCTGCAATAGATGTCAATAAGTCATAATGCTGTACATCTTAAACATATAGTGGTATACCTATACCAATATACAATTATAATATACAATTATATCTCAGGACAACTGAAAGGAAAAAAATATTCCATAAGGCCTTAGATAGTATAGCTGGCATGTGTCTGTACACAGAAAAGGTCAACCCATTTCTACCATATATGTCTCTTCCTACCAAATTGAACTGTTGGCCCTTCCAAAATGGAAGGAGTCCAACATAGCCAATTTTCCACCAAGTGGTTGGTTGGTCACCTTGAGAAATGGTGCTCTATCACAGGATTGGCCTTGATTGCTGACAGGCTGGACACTCAGAGTTAGCAGGAGCTAGATCAGCCTTGGTAAGTGGGAGCACATGCTAGGGGACTGCTGCATCGCCCCATCTCTGCTACTATAGGCCCTTCTTCCATGTGCCCATCATGCCAACACTAAGGTAGTAAATGAAAGAGGCTGGCTGACTGCAACTGGATATGTCTTTGTGTCTACCTGGTTGTTTATGCCTCTTCTATGGTAGGCACATTGTAACCGCTTCCACATGTGCAACCACATTTGTTTCTGGCATTTACTAGTACCTGTCTGTCCTTATATAGTCTAACTTTGTGCCACATCTCTGTTCACAGAAAGTAGACCGCTGAAAAGATATTGCCTTACCATAATTTTTAAAGACCACACCTAGATGACGCTATAGTGCAGCTACAGTCCATTTTCAGCTTGCACCCACATTCCAAATGTCTCATTTACACACCAAACTCAGACTTCCTTCCTCTTGTAGCCAGTTATAAGAAAGTCTCCACATAGCCACATATATAAGCTGCAAAAAAAAAGGTGCATTTCCAATAGCTGTGAAAACCTGGGATCTAGACTCCTGCTTATGCAGCTGGCACACCTGCTTTGTTCCCACTCATGCTCTATCCCAGATGCGCTACACCTCCATCTAATAATTTTTGCTGGGCCTGCCTGGCCTTATGACTTGGTGGATCTGAAAGAACTCAGCTCATTATGGGCAGCTCCAAGTGCATGGCCCCTTGTTGATTCCATGGCCAGCTGCTCTATTTTTATCAGAACCCAGCAGTATGCCAGGAGTTTCTGGTATGTAATTCTCTTTCTTATGGACATATAATTCTCCTCTGCATATGTGGACCTGCACTCAGTCTCTCCTGATCCCCTGCTTGCTGGCTATGATGCACTGCTTTACATTAATGCTGTTGCTATATCGTGTCCCTTTCCTATAACAAACTATAGATTTGTAAACATTGTCATTTTGGGTTCTGTGAGTCTTTTGTCAATTAAAGACTGCTCAACCATCACTGCTAGTGCTAAAACCGAGAAAGTCAAATACTGAAAACAGATTATTTACTGATAAATGTTGCTGAGGTTTTTCAACAAAACTACCACTTTGATTAATATACCATTCAATTGTAAAGACTTCTCTTATAGTTGTTTGGTTAATCAGTAGCTTTTGGTTTTGTTTTTGTTTTTGTTTTTTAATCAGTAGCTTTTGAAAAAATGTTTTATTGTAAAATAAAACATAGATACAGAAGCCCATACAAAAGATGTGACAAACAGAATTTAATGTTATTATAACATACACCCTTGTAACCACCATTCCAGTCAAGAAATAAAATTTGCTAGGCATCTCAGGAGCTCCTCCATATAGCCCTTCCTAACTACTACTGTTTTTCCCCTAAAAGTAGCCACTCTTCTGACTTTTATAATAATCACTTCTTTGCATTTCTTTATAGTTTTATCGGCCAAGTGTGTATCCCTAGATACCAGTTTAGTCCTGCCTACCTTTTAAAATTTCATGTTTCTTCTAAATTTCTCTTAATTTACATCTACCCTCCCCCCAATCCCTTTCCTATGTAAGGAAGAATATGTGTGGTCTGATCTATAGTTTCCTACCATCTGGTTTTGCTGATTGTATACTCATGGTGTAGTTCAATGTGTTTCTTTGTCTTCTCTATGTCCTGAAAGGCAGCTGGATACAGAAACTTGATCAGATTTAGGTTTGAGGTCTTTAGCAAGGTTATTAATGGTATTTTGCTTTTTACACACCGATGTCAAGCTTTCTCCTTTTGTGACATTAGTAGCTGTGAATCCTCAATGTTACCAATCCCTATATTGACATCATCTTAATTTTTTTCTAGTGTTCTTTCTATAACACATTAATTAGGAAGGACCTATTATTAAACTGGGTTATTGCATATTGATAACAAATTTGTATCCTTTATATCTGAAAGTCGGATTTGCAGGGTATAAAATCGCTATATCATTGGTTCATATTCTCTTCCCTTGAGCATCTTAAATAAGTAATTCTAATTTGTTTAGCATAAAATATATTTAAAAATCTGATAATTTAATTTCTTTTAACCTATAAGTCACATGCTATTTATATCTTAAAGTCCAAATGACTTTTTGTCTTTTTCTTTAAAGTTCATATAATTTTACTAGATATATCATGGTAATACCTGTTTAAATTCTCAGGTACAGAGTGTATTCCTCCAATATGTCATTTTGAATCTTTTTTATTGTTTATTTCAAGAAAATTCTGAATTATACTTTCTAGGATTTCTTCTGTTCCTTTGCCCTCATTTACTTCTTCAGGGACTCCTATTATCTATATGCCACACGTTTTTTTCTACCTTCAATAATTGTCAATTTTGCTTGAATTCTTTATCTCTTATTTTTTTATTTAAAATTCTCCTCCTTGGGCAGCCCCGGTGGCGCAGCGGTTTAGCGCTGCCTGCAGCCCTAAAGTGTGAGTGTGATCCTGGAGACCCAGGATCGAGTCCCACATCAGGCTGCCTGCATGGAGCCATGGAGCCTGCTTCTCCCTCTGCCTGTGTCTCTGCCTCCCTCTCTCTCTCTCTCTCTCTCTCATGAATGAATACATAAAATATTTAATAAAAAATAAATAAATAAAAAATAAAATTCTCCTCCTGTTAATCATCTATGTCTTTGGGAAATCATCTACTCTGTTTATCCATTCTCATGTTCCTTCTAGTTAGTTTTTATTTCTAAAGATTTTTTTTTTGTTCCTAATTACTTCCTGAATTCTGTTCCCTCATTTCTGAACACTTTCATGTGTGTATCATTGTCTTAATGTCTTTTAGTTTGTACTCAAAAAGAAGGTCATGGTTTTGTTAGGGAGATAGGGATGCTATTTTGCTCCTTACCCTCTTCTATCTTATAAATTTGAATGGGCTTCAACCTCAATGCTTTTCTATGGCTCGTGTTTGGTTCTCCTGGGCATTTAGAAGAAACTGTGGCTTATAGAACTTCCCTCTTATTTTATATCCATATGGTGTTCAAAGCTTTGGCACTTGCTTTCTATTTTTTTTTTTCTTTTTCTATCCTGTTATCTTCTCTTTCTCTTTCAAATTTTGTCTCTACTATCCCCATCCATCTCAATGTTGATTCCACTCCTAACAGTGTGGAGCACTTCCCAGCTATGGAAGGTAGTTTCAAGAGTTACTGGCTATTTGGCTATAGCTCCTTCAGAGCTCGCCTAGGAACCTACATACTCAAGAATGGCCAAAACCCTCCCACTTCCAGCTGCTGTTTTCAAAGCGGACCATTCCACTACCACTGAATAGCTAGCTGATGACTACTTTGCTGTTTCTTGTTTAGAGGTGCTTTAGACGGCCCATTGTCTTCTCTGCTTTTCAACTACATGGATGCCAATACCTTTTCAATGTTATGGCTATGGATGATTTCTCCCCATCTGCTTTAAGGCTGGGGTTCATAGAAATAACTCTCACCTAGCTTTGTTAAATGTTATTCAAGTGTTTTTGGTTTTGCTTACCCAACTGCTCTTGGCCTGTGGATCATCCCATTCTCCCTGTATCCTCCTACTTTTCTCAACCCCCTTATCATTGTTCTTGTGAGCACCACCTCCATACTTACACCTTAAGTAATGGTTGTTCTCCGGCAGTTTGTCATAAGCCCCCTGCCTCATCTCATTTTCCACACTCTATTGGGAATCTTCCCTGCCTCCACTCTTATCTCTTCCAGCAGTAGCTTTTGAAGTCAATACAAGCACCAAATAAAAATGGAGCATACTTTAATTACAAAGAATACAGATTTTTAGGGCACTGTTTGAGACACAATTGAGACACTGAGGATGATACTAGGGTCACAGCATTTAAAATTTATCATTAGGATAAAGTTTCAGAAGTACTGTGGATATGGCATTCTGGATTCAGTTTCACTCCCTGATCATCAGAATTCATGTCCATGAAGAATTAGATATTTTACTTATAGATAAGTACCTCGGCATTCAAATTGGCAAAGAAGTCAAACTCTCCCTCTTCGCCGATGACATGATACTCTACATAGAAAACCCAAAAGCCTCCACCCCAAGATTGCTAGAACTCATACAGCAGTTTGGTAGCGTGGCAGGATATAAAATCAATACCTAGAAATCAGTGGCATTTCTATACACTAACAATGAGACTGAAGAAAGAGAAATTAAGGAGTCAATCCCATTTACAATTGCACCCAAAAGCATAAGATACCTAGGAATAAACCTAACCAAAGAGGTAAAGGATCTATACCCTAAAAACCATAGAACACTTCTGAAAGAAATTGAGGAAGACACAAAGAGATGGAAAAATATTCCATGCTCATAGACTGGAAGAATTAATATTGTGAAAATGTCAATGCTACCCAGGGCAATTTACACGTTTAATGCAATCCCTATCAAAATACCATGGACTTTCTTCAGAGAGTTAGAACAAATTATTTTAAGATTTGTGTGGAATCAGAAAAGACCCCGAATAGCCAGGGGAATTTTAAAAAAGAAAACCATATCTGGGGGCATCACAATGCCAGATTTCAGGTCGTACTACAAAGCTGTGGTCATCAAGACAGTGTGGGACTGGCACAAAAACAGACACATAGATCAATGGAACAGAATAGAGAATCCAGAAGTGGACCCTGAACTTTATGGTCAACTAATATTCGATAAAGGAGGAAAGACCATCCACTGGAAGAAAGACAGTCTCTTCAATAAATGGTGCTGGGAAAATTGGACATCCACATGCAGAAGAATGAAACTAGACCACTCTCTTTCACCAGACACAAAGATAAACTCAAAATGGATGAAAGATCTAAATTTGAGACAAGATTCCATCAAAATCCTAGAGGAGAACACAGGCAACACCCTTTTTGAACTCAGGCACAGTAACTTCTTGCAGGATACATCCACGAAGGAAAAAGAAACAAAAGCAAAAATGAACTATTGGGACTTCATCAAGATAAAAAGCTTTTGCACAGTGAAGGATACAGTCAACAAAACTCAAAGACAACCTACAGAATGGGAGAAGATATTTGCAAATGACGTACTGGATAAGGGGCTAGTTTCCAAGATCTATAAAGAATTTATTAAACTCAACACCAAAGAAACCAAACAATCCAATCATGAAATGGGCAAAAGACATGAACAGAAATCTCACAGAGGAAGACATAGACATGGCCAACATGCACATGAGAAAATGCTCGGCATCACTTGCCATCAGGGAAATAGAAATCAAAACCACAATGAGATACCACCTCACACCAGTGAGAATGGGAAAAATTAACAAGGCAGGAAGCCACAAATGTTGGAGAGGATGCGGAGAAAAGGGAACCCTCTTACACTGTTGGTGGGAATGTGAACTGGTGCAGCCACTCTGGAAAACTGTGTGGAGGTTCCTTGAAGAGTTAAAAATAGACCTGCCCTATGACCCAGCAATTGCACTGCTGGGGAGTTACCCCAAAGATACAGATGCAATGAAACACCGGGACACCTGCACACCCCGATGATTCTAGCAGCAATATCCACAATAGCCAAACTGTGGAAGGAGCCTCGGTGTCCATCGAAAGATGAATGGATAAAGAAGATGTGGTTTATGTATACAATGGAATATTACTCAGCCATTAGAAATGACAAATACCCACCATTTGCTTCAACGTGGATGGAACTGGAGGGTATTATGCTGAGTGAAGTAAGTCAATCGGAGAAGCACAAACATTGTATGTTCTCATTCATTGGGGGAATATAAATAATAGTGAGAGGGAATATAAGGGAAGGGAGAAGAAATGTGTGGGAAATATCAGAAAGGGAGACAGAACATAAAGACTCCTAACTCTGGGAAACGAACTAGGGGTGCTGGATGGGGAGGAGGGCGGGGGGTGGGGGTGAATGGGTTACGGGCACTGAGGGGGGCACTTGACGGGATGAGCACTGGGTGTTAATTCTCTATGTTGGCAAATTGAACACCAATAAAAAATAAATTTATTATTACAAAAATAAATAAATAAATAAAGATAAGTACCTCTATGTACCTACCGAAGGAAAAATGTAGAAGTCCTCTTAAGCAGAGAGAAATTAATTTATGCTAATTTTTCTCCTATTGAATCAACAAAAGACAACAGCTGATTCTGAAATGCATGAAATAATATATTTTATAGGGATCATCTACTCTGTACCTGATCCAATAAATACTGGGAAAATGCAATAAATACTGGTTGGTTATTAGGTGGCTTACTGTATAATAAATTGTGCTACTGGATTTTTCCTGAAATCTCACTTAATCAGTGTCTGCTACATAAGATTATGTCCAAAAGGTTTAGTTTGTGTGATTTCTATTTTCTAAATAATAGAAAGATAATCTCAAAATAAAACCCTGACATTGCTAGTCTCTACAAGTTATTTAGCCATGACTACAATGCATTAGTCAGGGAAATTTAGAAATAATTCTAAAAACATCCTTTGATTCCTTATCTGGAAAAAGCAATTCAATAGCCCTTTTGGTTCTCTACTGGCCACAGGCAACCACCAGTGAAATGAAGGGATAAATGTGTTTATTCAAAATGGAAAAACTACCAAGAAAGAATCTGTAAAATCACAGTGCGAAAAATTTTGCCAAAATTTTTTAAGTATTTTTATATCCATTTAATGATTGGTTTAATCAGTTTAAGGTAACACTAACTCCTAGAATAAAGGAGCTGTTATTTGAATTACTGTTATTTGGGTTAGCAGAGTTAAATCTAATTGCTGATACTGTTATAAATGTCATGGTTTATAGGTATCATCCAGTAAAATGAGCAAAGCACAGTAGACAGAGAATGAAGAGCCTCTTTTATTCTCCTTAACCTATCTTACCCCTCTCCAACTCATCAAATAGTTAACTGGTACAGGTCTTCATTTTTATTGCATACGTCCCTTCCTTCCTACTCTTATTTTAGAATATATGCTGCCAAAGTGAGCACCTTCCTTCCTAATCCTAATCATATATAAAAAAAAAAAATTGTGGTTAGTATATACGTATACTACCTGTACACTTACAGAGATTTAAGATGTTAAATGATAATACAGAAGTTAGGATCATCGTAGGCAAACTCAAAGAGATAATTAAAAAGAATAAAAGCACAATTTACAAAAATATCACAAGATTAATGGAAACCAGCATAGGATGATGTAATATTGTTGGGCTAGTAACAGTGGGAGGTCACTAACACCATTAGGCCCTAAAAGGAGATGGAGAGGAAACAGTTCCTAGAACAGAGAATGCTGCCAGCACCAGGAAAGAATGCTGTAGTTGATGGAATAAGGAGCTGGCCAAACCTAAGAAATGCAGCCACTTCCAAGCCACAACCAGTAGGAAGATGAGAGGTAATAAATTCTCTAACACCTCTCTTCCTGCCCTCTGATCTCATATTGGCTGAAACAAAGCCAAAGCCAAAGAAAAAGAGCCTGGTTAAAGACTGCAAAGGACAGCTTCTAGGAACACACATAAGGTGGAGAAGAATACAGAATGCAGCAAAGATAATATGGCCACTTTGTATGTGAGGCGTTGGTAATAACTTTTACTGAAATCAACTGAAAACTTATAGCCAGAGAATAATATTCTATATAACAGAAGAGTAACTGTAAGTTAATAAACACTTGGAAAATGTTTGCTGAATAAATAAAAGTTAGACTGAACTGCAAGTACAATTCTAAAATCAGATGACTAGAACTGATTCTTAAATTCCTAGAATCAAGGCACTATCTACTACAGTAGGCTCCCACCGAAGGTTTATTGATTAGATGGTTGGATGAATACATGGATGCCTAGATGGACAGATGGCTATAGAGATAACTCATAAATTTTTACACACATAACCTTGAATGTTATCTAATCCAGGCCCTTCAATATGCGGAGGAGGAAATGGAGTTTCAAACTGGTTAAAACACAATACAGAATTAGAACCCAAATCTTATGACTCTAGGCTCTTCTGACTAAAATTTGCCGTCTCTCATTTACCATTTAAAATTTGCTTCTTTCACATCAAAGTCAATTACTGATGACCAAAACACACATACACACAAACACACACAGTGTAAAAGAATCACCTCACGAAGTGTGATCCATAATCCATGGCACATATCTGCTGTAGCATCCATACTACTGAACCAATCCTGAAGAGTCCACTTGTCTCTAAGTGAGAAATGAACTTGCTTCCACAGGAAGTATTTGAGAATATAAGTCCCCAGAGCAAAGGACACTTAAAATTTTTCATTACCCAATCCAAAATATATATACTTGCCTTATTAATTAAACCTTTATCTTCTATGAAAGTACAGTAAGAGTAAGCTAAGCCAGACCAAATTTTAAGTAAATTTCCTTATAATTTCCCCAAATACAGCTACAATTTTCCATTGTAGAGACCTTTAAAGTTCTGATTGATGAAACAAAAAAGTATTAATTTCTCAGTCCTAATTAACATTAATATTTTTTTAATTCTTACATGTAGAACTCTACCTTAAAAAAAAATTGAAACCCTGCTTAATGATACTAGGCTTAAGCTTAACAATTTTTCACATGTGATATGAAGATAATAAACATCTTAATCAAATAAAATTATCTATATTTCATTGGTGTTTATTTAGACATGCAAATATGTGGATGCAAACATTGTTTAGTACCATTACCTTTCAATCTTCATTTTAGAGTCTTAGATGCGAGGCATTCATGACTTTAAACATACTAACTATATAAAATATCAAAAATCTTGTCTGATCAAAAATCAAAAGCTATGTTGTAAGTATCTCCTGGATGTATTTTTTTAACAGATAATTCCAGAAAGATCAAATTATTGTCCAAGGTCACAGAACTTGTGAGTAGGAGCAGAATTAGATGCTTCTACTTCTTAAAAACTATATTCATATCTAGCACCGGCACCTGAATGTGTTTTGGAAAATAAGAACAAACCTTGCAATTCACATTCACATAAAATCATGCTTCACGTGATCTTTGGAGTCCAAAAATTTCAATGCACTAAATTGCAGAATTATGTTGCTACAGATACAGAGTTTGGGGAGTTGACTGCAGGATCCAAATCCTTCACAGACTCCACTGTGACTCGGCACCACACAGTGGCGTTCGCTCTGTGTGGCCTAAATAGGGAGGAGGCGATTTGGGGTTGTGTCTTGGCTCCAGGACGGTAGAATCCCCAGGGCAGTGCCCATTCCGTCGGCCTCGTCTGGCAATATCCCAGGGCTAGAGGGGTCCACGGTTCGCGTCCCGCCTCTCAGGACCCTGTGGCCTATTATCTTCCCGCCCATCCTGGTTCTCCTCACCGAGGACAAGAGCTCTCTGCCCCGCCCGCATCCCATCATCCCCGCATCAAACACACACCTGTAAAGAAGCAGGGAGGAAGACGGTTGCTGCGGGGAACACAGCAGGCAATCCCATGACGTCTAATTTTGCAGTACAGCAGGCTTTTTTTTTTTTTTTTTAAACTACCAACGTTAGTTTCAACTCTCTACTCCATCAATGCCAGGAACCTGCACGGCGACCTGTACTGCGCATCCGTAATTAAGGGGCGTTCTGAACCGACTAGGGTGGGGTGGAAGTCCACAAACCCAGATGCCCCATAAAACGGCAGGGACGCGCACCAGGTTGGTGCTGCCTCGCGCCCTGGAAGGATACGGTCTTCTGTGCTTTAACACAAATTGGCAAAGCAAAGAGAAACGGCGTGGCAGGCCTGCGTTACAGCCCAGGGCAGGGGCTCCGCAGGTCGTCGATGCGGTCTCCCCGCCCGCGGATGCCGAGGGTGCCCGTGTGTTCGCGCGCCGGCCTCCACGCGGGGCAGGAGTCCCGCACACTCGGAGGCCGCGCGGGGCGGAGGGGACCGGCGATTCCGCTCCGGCGCCGCGGGATGCGGGGCCCGACCTGGCCGGGGTCCACCGCCGGGGGGCGCTCACCGCACGCCGCGGGCGCCCGGGAGGGGCGTGAGAGAGGCCGGGGCGGCGTGAGGCCCGGGGGGGCGTGAGGGCCGGAGAGGGGCGTGAGGGCCGGGGGGGGGGCGTGACAGAGGCCGGGGGGGGGGCGTGAGGGCCGGGGGGGCGTGAGGGCCGGGCGGCGTGAGAGAGGCCGGGGGGGGGGGGGGGGGGGGGCGTGAGAGAGGCGGGGGGGGTGGCGTGAGGCCCGGGGGGGCGGGGCGTGAGGCCCGGGCGGCGTGACAGAGGCCAGGGGGGGGGCGTGAGGGCCGGGCGGGCGTGACAGAGGCCCGGGGGGGCGGGGCGTGAGGCCCGGGCGGGCGTGACAGAGGCCAGGGGGGGCGTGAGGCCCGGGCGGCGTGACAGAGGCCCGGGGGGGCGGGGCGTGAGGCCCGGGGGGCGGGGCGTGAGGCCCGGGCGGGCGTGACAGAGGCCAGGGGGGGCGTGAGGCCCGGGCGGCGTGACAGAGGCCAGGGGGGGCGTGAGGCCCGGGCGGCGTGAGGCCCGGGGAGGGGGGCGTGAGGCCCGGGGGGAGGCCTGAGGCCCGGGGGTGGGGGGCGTGACGCCCGGGCGGCGTGACAGAGGCCCGGGGGGGCGTGAGGCCCGGGCGGCGTGAGGCCCGGGGAGGGGGGCGTGAGGCCCGGGGGGAGGCCTGAGGCCCGGGGGGGGGGGGGGGCCTGAGGCCCGGGGGGGCGGGGCGTGAGGCCCGGGGGGGGGGCGGCGTGAGGCCCGGGGGTGGGGGGCGTGACGCCCGGGAGGCGTGACAGAGGCCCGGGGGTCGTGAAGCCCGGGGAGGGGCGTGAGGCCCGGGCGGTGAGGCCCGGGGAGGGGGGCGAGGCCCGGGGGGAGGCCTGAGGCCCGGGGGGTGGGGGGGCGGGGGCGGGGTCGCTGTGCGGCGCCGCGACCCTTACCTCCAGGTAGTACAGGTCCACCGTAGTGATCTGCGAGTCGAGGAAGTCTTCATAGGTGCTGAACTGAGTGACTATGTTGTCCACGGCCGTCAGGCCCTCGTCCTGATCCATCGCGGCGCCTCGGCCGAAGCGTCCCTAGCGACGCACGCGCGGGGGCCGGGCCGGACGTCCCACCCCTCGGTTTCTTCCCCTCGGCCGGACGGAACCGTGCGGAGCCTCGGCCGTGGATCCCGCCCCGGGGTCTGGTCCGCAGTTTCAAGTTTCCCTCCAACTCCGGGGAACCCGCTCTCGAATTACCCGCCGCAAACTGGGGTCCGGCACCACTCAGCTGACTCGAACCCCGGCGGAGCGTGGAGTCACGTGGGAGATGCCCCTTGCAGCGCAAAATGAGAAATCCCGGGACTGCGCGGAGGCGCGGACATCGTTACTGATCTCGTTCTAAAACGGTCTTAATGCGGGACAAGAATACCAAGGCCGGCACTCGAGTAACTGAAGGTCTATTTTTGCAAGAAGCGTATCTCCTAGCAAGTCTGTGGAAATGATCCTGTATCCAAACACAGTAACAAAATATTTAATGACCAAATTATTTTAAAAAATGATATCTTAAAAAATTAAAAAATTAAAAAAATTAAAAAATAAAAAATGATCTTAAAGACAAATCATTGCTGATGTTTGGGTATGAGGAGGAATTTATTTCCAAATTAAAAGAACTCAGTGAAAATATCTTTGAAGACCTCTTTTGGCCCCAAGCGGTTGTTTTTTAGACTTTTGTTAAGTTTCAAAAAAAAGCACACAATAAAAGACTGCTTTTGTTGAAGCTACCTTTCTTAGAGGACAAAATATCTGGAAAATTAGAAAGTAAAGGTTTTTTAGCAAAGACTTTTCCTTTAGAACAAAGTTTTGCATCTTTAAAACGGATTTAAAGTAATCCAGCGTCAAAAATAAATAAATAAATAAATAAATAAATAAATAAATAAATAAATAAATAAATAATAAAGTAATAAAGTAATAATCCAGCGTGACAGCTGGCAAAACTTTTCAGATTTCATATTTAGATTTTAATATTTTACAAACCGTTTGCAAATTAATATATAGTACAATACTCAGCCTGTGGTAATTGCTCTTTAAGTACTTTTGAATTGATTTTGAAGATGTTCAGGGGTGTAAAAAAAATTTTTTCCTTTAATGAAAATATCTGGTAAAATACTTGGCAGTCAGCTTTCCCAATTTGAAAAGCTCATCTCAAAAGTTAGGGTGTCACAAATGTACAAATTTTACGTGATACAGACACAATAATCTCTCAGTTCACTGACTTTTTTGATTAATGAAAATATCCTGAAGTATTTTAAAAGGCATTTAGACTTTTTAATACAATTTATTTTAAAAGGTTAACACAGGAGAAGGGTGGAAGGGCAGTGGGAGAGAGAAGCAGATTCCATAGGACCCCGGGATCATGACCTGAGCCGAAGGCAGATGCTTAACCGACTGAGCCACTCACGTGCCCCTTTTAATGCAATTTAATCATTGATTTCAGAAGAACAGAAAGGATAGAGAAACCTTGAGCACTCAAAATAGAACAACAAAAAAAGAAGGTTGCTGGACTGGTTCAATCAGTAGAGCATGCAACTCTTGATCTCTGGGTGATGGGTTGAAGCCTTATGTTGGGGGAGCCTATTTAAAAAAAAAAAAACACTACAAAATAACAATAATAGCAATTATTTATTGAACCTTTCCTGTATGCCAAACACTGTCATAAGCGCCACAGATTGGTCACATCTTTAACTAGTATTTGTGCTACAGTTAACAACCACTAACAGCTTGACATCATGTAATCTCTAAAAAGATATGAAAATTCAAATAGCTCTGGAATGAGAAGAAATCCATGTGACTTAAGATGTCCTAATTGACAAGAGATATAAGTCTCAATATTCTCTACTATCTAGAGAATAGGTATAGCGAATAGGAAAGTGACTTCTTAAAGTCACTCCTGAAAGAAGCATTATTCTGTGTGAACTGAGCACAAGCAAAGGCTTAGAAAAGTCTCAGCCACTTACCACATACAGAAAATACAAGTATTTGGTTTAGTATAAGAATATTTATTAAGACTACCATGTGCCAGTTCTGTTCTAAATACTTCCTATGCATTGTCTTGTTTGTCAACAAACCCACTCAAAAGGCAATATTAGCATTATTCTCAATATAGAGACACAGTGAATCTAAATGGATTGGTGGAAATGGTAAAGATAAAAATAGCAACATCGCTTAATACTCCTGTTTACCCACAAAGGAAAGCAGAGGTGAATAGAGGTTTGAAGAGCCACATGGAATTAATTATGAAAGCTGTTTTTTGGTTTATTAGAAAAATATGTATCCAACTGTGAGAGGGAGCATGGACTTAGAATAAATAACCAGAGTAAAAAAGGATGGTATATTCCAAGGTGGGGAGGCAAGAAAGATTAGAGTCTGTGTAGGGGAAAGCTGCACATTGTTTTGATGTTATGAGGGGGCAGGTGAGCATAGAGAAAAAGAAGCTTCCTAGGAAAAGAAACAGTAGGAAGGCTTTGAATAGCTTGAAGAGTTTGATAGCTTGAAGAGTTTGCAAAAGGTAGTAATCATGAACTTGAATAAGAGTAGTATACAATAAAAATGGCTTTGAATGATGATCATGCACTACTAAAAAGTTGGGTTTTTAAGATTTTATATATTTATTTGTGAGAGACACAGAGAGAGAGAGAGGCAGAGATACAGGCAGAGGGAGAAGCAGGCTTCCTGCAGGGAGCCTGATACAGGACTCAATTCCAGGCCCCCTCAGATCACGACCTGAGCCAAAGGCAGACACTCAACCCCCCAGCCACCCAGGTGCCCCCAAAAGATCGTGTCTTACTGTCAAAGCCTCCAGGGTATTTATATTTATATTTATATTTATATTTATATTTATATTTATATTTGCTTTGAGGTCCTCCTCTGTCAGGATTTCATCACTCTCAAGGAACAATAAAGCATCTAGAAAATCTTGGGTTCATTAAACTATAGCACTTTGATTACAAGGACCTATATTTTAGTAAAATGCCAGGTCATTGTTTGTTTCTATATCATACTATTATGATCCATTGTGATTGTACATTTTCAGTGGAAACTTCATTAGATTGACTATTTGGTAAACAACTCTTTAATAAAATAATCCCTGAAGCATCTAAATTTAAACAGTTATGTAAATATCTTCAGTCAATGAGCCTAGCTATCTTATTCTAACTCAAAACACTTAGGGTGATTTTCAAAAAGTCCGTTTCTCTATGAATATTTAAAAAGAAAAAGAAAATCTGTAATTCTCGCTAGCCTCGTTCCTCACAGAAAGGCTGAAATTATGGTAGGCCTGATTCCATTGTGTTTTGCTTAACTTTCAATTTAAGTTCAAAACCACTTTTTGATTAGCGCCTGAGAAAAAGAGGGCAACAGAGAAATTAATGAGCTTTGGCAAGTCCCTATTTCCAATTGCAAAGTCTTTGTTATGATTGGGAAGTACTTTATTTTGAATAATATGCATTCCTACTTAAAGTCTGGGGTTTTTGAAGATTGAAACTTGGAATTTAGTACCAAATCCTAGAAATTCCATTCCTTGCAAAAGGACCAGCAAGGATTATGTATATTCACAGCCAAATTCTAAAGTGTAAAAGAGAGTAAACATGTGCTTGTAAGAATAAGAGAATATATGCCATATTTAGCTTAGTTCTGAGTAAAACAAAAAGGGGGGGAAACAAAGGTCCTAAGAATGTAGGCAAAATCTAAGCATAAGTATGTCTTTAAAATAAACAGGCTTTGGTACTGTACTTACCTGGTGGAAGTATAATCAAAGAATTTTAAATTAAACCTTACACTTTTCTATTTCCAGATGTTAAGCAATATACTATGATGTCTGGGAAAGTGAATAGGAAACATACTTTTGGTATGTTGACAAGTTCAGGAGGGGAATGCCACGCTTATTATGCTACTGAGATGCTAAATCCTCTGAATAAGAACTTGTGGCTCTATTAAAATGGACTCAACACATTACCATATCCTAAGAAAGAAAAACATATGCTTGCACTAATAAGATAAGAGATTTGTGTCTGATGTTGCCCAAGTGCTTATTCAGTTTCTTTGGATTGCAGATGAGGACTATTGCTTAACGTCAGCCACGGAGAGTTCTTTTGTGCTTTGTAATAATGATGACATTGAATTTATTTAAGATATTTCTTGTGATGAGATTACTAGACTTCCACACTTTCTCAGTTGTTCCAAAGTGCTGAAGTTCTGGTTTCACAGCTTCCGTCTGGAGACACGATGTATAAATGTGCCATTACACCCGAGTTTTCTCCTTTCTTACTATATCTACCAGTGTATAAGAGGAAGGATCCAGAAGAGAGAAAGAACGAACTACTCCCAGGAGTGGGGTTGATGGGTGTCAACAGCTGGTAAGAGTTGAAAACTACTATTGTGCTATGGGATAGATGATAAACATCATAGCTACAACCATCTCCTTGGAACAGAAGGAAACTTGGACTCTTAATGGCTCTAAGTTTTTTCTAACAGTTTCACTGAAAATTCCCTCAACTTGTTTGACTGAATGGAAATCCAGCTCTACCCTAAAACACCGCTTCCCTTGAATTGCCAAACACTCAGAAAATGTCACATGGAAATAGAGCACTGTCAATGCAAAGTCACCAATTTCAAGTGCATACTCAGCACTGTCCCCACTGTCTTACTGTGTTTTTTCCTTCAATTCACTGATTTTCTACAATGGCTTTTCCTATTTTCTCATCTCTCTTTTATCCTACATCCTCCTGTCTCAAAGAAGATAATCTTAACTTCTACTCCACAAATGAAGTAAAAGTCATCAGATTAAATATCCTTTAGTCAAATATACAAGCCTACTCACACATCAATTCTTTCCTTATTCCCTGTTGCTTCAAAGGAAGAGATTTACCTCCTCTTAGACCTTCATTCCACACTAGTTCTCTCCTTCTGCCTGAGTAGTTAATTTTCTCCTACATATTCCCAGAGCAGTTTCTACTCCCCTCATTGTTATGACCGTCTCACATATAATAAGGTATAGGCAAGATGTCTCCTGTATGTTTTACTCCTTCATTTTTGTAAACTACTAGGTGAAAGGCACTACACTCAGTGTGAGGAATATAAACAACCTAAATCTTAGCACCCAAGTTTCAGAAAGGTCCTTTACAATATGAATATAACAACACAAGGTAAGATGATGTTTTTGAAGCACTATGCAAATCCTGAGCAGCTAAAAATCACTTCTACCAGGGAAATCCAACAAAAATTTTTTTTTGATCTGACAAAAATTTAATGTATAACATGGACTTTGTAGTAAATAGGAACTACTGAGACAGGGATATGGAGCACCAAATAAATGTCCATGTGAATGAAGCACATGTGCTAAAGTTTTGAGGTAAGAAAACACAGTATTGTCCAGGTAAATTTGATTACAGTGCAAGATGTGTGGAACAGTGGGAGAAATAATATGCTAAGTGAGAAGCTGACCAGGGGTGATTTGGCAACTTGAGTTCAAGTTTAATACATACTTTTTACACCTGAGTAAGATTCAGAAGATTTTTTACTTAAGATCAAACTTTCGCCTGCTCAAAATAAGAAATTCATCAATGTGGTTGATTTTTAATGAAAACTTGCTGGTACTTAATAAATTCAAATAATGAGGCACTGACTTGAAGATAAATAAATTCAGGCGATATTTCAGAAGAAAATAAAAAGTGACATCTTTAAAACCCCAGATACAAGGTGGAAACAGGCTGCCTCTCTGAGGAATATATTTAGCCCTCTAAAATACACAATGACCTCTATAGAATTCCTAAGAGCAGAGGCTTGATCTATTTTAAACCACTGTTTTTTTTCTAGCCTCTGAGGACGATGTCAGAGCTCATTAGATATTCAAGTATTTTGGGGTTTGTAATAACACAACCCCAGTTATAACTAAGCCAATACAGAAAAGGGGTTGGGGGGTGGGGGGAGATCACTAGACTTCACCAGCTTCTCTAGATTCAGAAGCATTAAAGGATGGGATGCCCATTCCATTAAGAGCTAGTTAACTCGTACTTGGCTCTGCTTTTCCAGGATATCAAACATTCTCTGATAACAGATAAATTAAGCACAATAATCACAATAAAAGACATTTTGATCCATCTCTCCCATTAGCTCTTACTCATCAAAACAAAGGTAAAACTGATTCACCCAGCAACAATATAACATAACCAGATCAGGCTCTGTGCTAAGTAGGCCCTAAAGGTACAAGACATAAAGCCTGGTCCTTTTTGTCTTCAAGGATTTTAAATTTTAGGGATGGGAGACCCAGAGAGCCTGGACTGGTAGGTGGTTGAGTGAAGGAAGAGATGAACTAGCAGATTTGGGGAAACAACTTTGGAAATAAATGAGGAAAATAAAATTTTATACAAGTTACACAACATGATATACAAGTTATACAACATGATAAAAATGTTTGCAAGATACAAAGTGGAACATGGGTGAAAAAAAATGATTCCATGCATGAATAAGAGACTTAAAGAATGCAAGCATGTTATGTTTTAAGAAATCAGAAAATAATTTTGTCTTCTCTACAAGAAGGGGGTAAAGTTGGATAAGTTCTATGATCTCATCTAGCTTCACAATTCTGTGATATGCTATCGAACATTCATGTTCTGTAAGAGTTTGGGTCTAACCTGAAGGAAGTCTGAGAAGAAAGAGGAAATAGTGGAGTTGTTACCCTCTAATGCACTTTGCTGAAAGAAAACACATTATCGTACTAAATTATTTTATATCCACAAATATCAGCATGCTTGGCAAGACTACCATGTTGTCACAGTGTGTCTGATTTCTTGTTTAAAAAAATAAAAGCCTGTTTCACATGTTTTTTTTTTTTTTTAAGATTTTATTTATTTGTGAGAGATAGAAGAGAGAGAGAGGCAGAGGGAGAACCAGGCTCCCTGATGTGGGGCTCAATCCCAGAACCCCAGGATCAACCTGAGCCAAAGGCAGATGCTCAACCACTGAGCCACCCAGGCACCCCACATCTTTTTTCTTGTTCAAAATTGTCCCCTTTCTTTCTACTCTCTGGATGACCACTCCCACCTACACACCTAGTACATCCATCTCTACATAGCAGTTTCACTTTGAAATGTAAAAACACGTAAGATAGATATTATTTTTAGGAAAATTCAGACATCACTAAAGCTAACCCTAGCCAAATAATCTGAACACCAAAAATATTACTATCTCAGAATCTATTTTTGAAAAAAAATTAAAAGCTTTTATAAACAGCCCCTACTACCATTTGCCAAAATGATGTTAACATTAGCCAAAGGAACACAAAAAATATTGATTTCGATAACAAAGAGTAAATATTTCTGGTGTTTCAGCAGTAAGTACTTTACATGCACACTTACTTTAATGGACATAACACAAATATGTACTTGTGTGACCATATTAAAGCATCTCCAGGCATTGTCTTTTCTATAATCATTAACATTTCTATCAGATTTGTTTTACCTTTCTCCTAAAACAACTTCTTTTCCATGTGCATTCAGAATATCTATCATATGCATATTCAAATAGACGATTGCTAGCCCACATTTTTATCTTTTCAAAATTATTACTGTCCTCAGAATTTCAAATTTCTTTGAGAATTTTCTCCCAGGGCACATCAGCATTAATGTCTCTGATTTGCATTCTAAAACATTGAGACAGAGGACATGATTGGCAGCAACACAACTGGAATGGCTGCGAGTGAGTCTGTGATAAAGTTTTAGTAAAGACCAAAACTTGAAAATGTATACATGCTTATCTATAATTGAATGCATTAATTGTAACTTAGGCCTCTGTTTATGATACCATGCATAATGAACTATGTTTCTTAATTTTTCCCCTTTCCATTTGCTATTTAGTTTATGAGTCAATTATTTGGATTTTTGAAGGTTTTTATAAAGGACTGATAATAAAAATTGATTGTAAAGTACTCTGAAAGCCTCTTCTGATAACTACTCTGGAGAGAAAAACAGGTCTGTACTTTCTGTTCCTTCATAATGTTTCCCAGTAGATTATGCATTCCAGAAAGAATGATATAAATTCCTAAATTTTCTTAAAATGTAGTTTAAGAATATTGTCCTTTACTTCAATCAAAAATCTAATATTTGCCTTGAATCATGACTACAACAATAGACTGTTGGCAATCATTTTGATTAAACTAAATCACTCTAAATTTCCAAATAATTACTAATACACAGGGGGGAATCTAATTTTTAATTTAAAAGAGACTAAAAATAGGGGGATCCCTCAGTGGCTCAGCGGTTCGGTGCCTGCATTCGACCCAGGGTGTGATCCTGGGGCCCAGGATCGAGTCCCGCATCGGGGTCCCTGCATGGGGCCTACTTCTCCCTCTGTCTGTGTCTTTGCCTCCTTTTCTCTCTGTGTGTCTCATGAATAAATAAATAAATAAATAAAATCTTAAAAATAAATAAGACTAAAAATAACCTAAGTAATTTCAAAAATAAAATTTAAACTCCTATTGATTTCTGAAAGTTTGACCTGCATAAATATTCAAGAGCAAAGTATTATTTTTATAAAATACTTGTACATTTTCTATTATAGGCCTATATAATTTATCGACCATTATAGTATACATGATCACATAACTGACTTGTTCCTCCACGTGTTAATTGACCTTAATTAATAGCTTTTCTAGGCTAATAAAATTTTTATTTAAGTCTTTGGATACTGACAGAAAATAATAATTAGCCTTTTGTTAGGTCAAGAAAAACTAAGACAATTTTCCTGAGAAGCCGACATATAACAATATAGCACTGATTTAGATTTTAGGAAATCAAGGTCTAGTTATGTTTAATTGGGAACCATTCTCAAATCCTGTAACTCCTTTTTTTTTTTTTTTTTTTTGTCTAACGAGAGACTCTGGTAATAAATTACAGCTTCCTTCAAGTCATAGTTAAACAGCGAAGTTAATTGAGAGAAATGAGCTGCATAAAACAGAAACCATGTTTTCTACTTTTCACTTAAAGTCATAAGATCCTAAACCCATGAGGTCTGTATGCCTGACATTAGATGACCACTGTTTCCAATCATTGGTCAGGTTCTTGATCCAGAACCAATTGTCCTCATTGATACCCCAGTTTCTAACCTCTAAATTGCTGATGACATTTGTTATTCTTCAGTTTATAATCTAACTTTGCCTTTCTGCCGGATATCTCACCCTACTTTTCCAGGATGACCTTGACCATTGCTTCTGACCTGAATTTTTCTTCTAGGTTGCTTCATCTTTCTCTGAGTAATGCATTTAGCATGACTTCCTGTGGGTGGCGCTCCTGCCTGAATCTCCCCAGCCTGAAAGCAGGCTGCCTCTTTGCCCTGAAGAAAACAGCTTTACCTCCAGGCAAAGGAGGTATGGTGTGGTGGGAAGGGCATGAGGCCTGCCAGACAACTCCCACTGCAGCCTACCTGCGATTCCAACCCAGGATCATTAGTGTTGCTCCTTAAAATAACTTTGTTTTTAGAATCCATATCCTCCTAGCCACCACTCCTACATTCTCCTATTGAAATAATTGTTTTCCTCCATGATTATTGAGCTCAAGGTTTCTTTGATTTCAACAACTGTGTTGTAGCAGAGCACATGGTGCTTGGTAAGAAAGATTTCATGATTCTTGTAATCTGTCTCCCTTTTATTCCGTTTTAGTACCAAGAAAGAAAGAAGTATTTACAAAAGTTTTCCTCCCACCAACAGCAAGCAATTGTACATGACCCAGAGGAGAGTGGCTCAGGACTGATGGTAACAAAAGTGATGGAAACTAACCAGAATGAGCAAACGCCAAAGGGACCCAGGGAACAGTATCAAGACTGATCCTCACCAGATGATTTGAATTCCTAAAGCCTAGGATGTACTGAGTTTTTGTTTCACTCTGGAGGCTGCTGTCCTTACACATGCCTTCTGAGCAGTAGATTTTAACAAGATTAAGCCTCTTGTTGCCTGAAAAAAAGAACACATTTATTGGTAAGTGAATCATCAAAAATACGTTTAATTAAATAAGTAAGCTACTTAACAGCAGTGCAGTACTTTCTGGAACCAAATGTTCCATGTTGATTTGGGATAAGGAGGAATGAGGAGCACCAAAGGAGAGGGCCCAGACCAGGTAGATGGCCCATGGCAGTGCAAGGACTAAGAAGAGGCCATAATAACCATGGGAGGACATGGTGGGAAGAAATCACCAATATAACTGATCGATGAACAAAGGAGGGGCAGAGCTTATTTTAACCAACTTGACCATTTGGGCCAGGTTTACAATTAATTTGTTCTGCAAATGTGCGTTCCTTGCAGAATAGAAGTAGCAACCATGGAAACATGCACGTAGGAGAATGTTTTATAAAGAATAGTCCCTATCCACTCCCAGGCCCACAGCCTCAAAGTTTTGCATGGCCCGGGAGTCCACTTTCCCTTCTTCTCTTGTTCCTGATGCACATGCTATGGACACCCAGTGTAAAGGTTTCATCTGGCTCTGACTCTGGCCCATCCACCCCATACACCTGCAGTGTGGAGGCCCTGTTAATAGGAAATTCTGGAATCCCAGCTAGCTAAAAGGAAGGGATCCAGGTCTGGGTGGCAGATTCTTTAAGCCATTTAACTCCTCAAACTGGGAGGGACAATAGTGCTATACACACGTGTCCATAATATTCATTTAGAGTGACTTTCATTTTAGTTCGAGACATGTACGAGACTTTACTAACACTATTTAGAAAAACAGGGAACATCTCAGCGAATGAGAGTATTGTCTTAAGTGTATAAATACTGGTAAAAATGGTGATCTCTTTGGAAGAAATGTCAAATGTGTTAACCTCTGCTCTCTGGATCACAGAAAAATCTAGTTTATAGCTTAAATATCATGTTTAATTTTACAGACAAAAAAAATTGAAATCGTTCCAATTTTAGTATATGTGCTGCCAAAGCGAGCATGAAAAAAAGTTAAATCCAATGAGGTTAGACATCTAGGTAGTATCTTGCATGTAGAATTAGCTTATAAATATTTATTGAATGACGAACTATTATCCCAAACCAGAGAAAGTGAAAGAGTCTTGATTCCCAGTGGGTTGTTTGGCAGTACTCATGTTTTCCCTTGTCGTATCCTACAAAGCATTAAAACGTAATCACAATCCTATAGGTCCAAAAGCCAATATGTGAAGGGAAGGGGAAAAATGAGAAGACTCCCCTCCCAATCACAGAAATGTGTTTTTGTGCACTTCTAGTTAAGGGAACTCTAGTGTCAGTTCTTTGCAAGAGTATAACAAGATGACCCTGGCAAGAAGGAAGCCATTCTAACTGTGTAAAAGTTTAGCTGTTTTAGCTTCTTTAGCCCAAATATAAAAAAAAAAAAAAAAAAAAAAAAAAAAAAATTGAAGTATATCCAAGTGTACCAATTCTAGAGAATTACTAAACAAAAATCTGGCCTACTATAACTTCCTAGGTATCTCAACAAATGGCCTATGCTGATTTTTACTTTACAGTATCAAATATTTTATCTAAACACAGTAGTTACTTGGGACAGAGGACTGGTTTCAGTAACTCTTTTATTAACAGCGCATTGTTTTTAAAAATAATACAACTACAGATCTCCTAAAAGCATGGAGTCATTCTCTACCAAACCAATGCTCCAAATGTAATTCCATCTGCTTGACACTTTGACATTTTAGGTCTGGAAAAGCCCAGGGTGAAAGATGGCAAAAAGGAGGGAAATTTTAGTACAGAAGTGAAACGGCTTGCTTAGAACAGAGCTTTAGGAAAGCAGAACACAAAACCACTGTGACTAATACATTTTTTCAGATTTATTAAGTAGAAAGGCTCAGAGGCAAAAGAGAGACGAGAGGCAAACACAGTTGGCTCTTGCACCAGCTCTTAGGATTCTGGAGTGATGCCTTAAGATTATTTTCATAGTCGGGCAAGAATGATAGGTTGTAAATGTATAACTCACTGGCAAGACAATACTTTCTGAAAATAGTATTTTCTACTGAGATATTATGAAAAAAATGGATATAAGGGTTACAGCAACTGTTTCTCTAGATAGGATGCACCTGTTTAAGAAAGAAAAACGTCTAAAGAATTTGTTCTCCAATTTCACATCCCTTGACCTTTGCAACCATTAACTTCACAATGCTAATAAGAGACAAACTCAAAGTTTAAATGAACCTGAACTTTGAAAGTATATTAAATGTTTATTCATTCAGACCGAATAAAGTTCCCTTCAAAAAACAGTCAAAAATGTTTCCTTATTTTGCACAAATATAATTGGAAAATTCTCATTGGATGGTCTAGATACTTAAAATTAAAAATGTCTGTTGCTTCAGAAATAATACTTTTTTGGCAACAATTTTATTGAATTTTAATTCACATAACATACAATTCACAAACCTAGAGTGTCTATAGCTCAGTGGTTTTAGTATATTAAGAGTTGTGCAACCAATCAACATGTTTCCGAGCATTATTATACCTCAAAAAAGAAACCATGTAGCCTTTAGTTATCACCCCACCCACCCAGACTCCTCTCCCAGTTGTAAGCAACCACAATTTTCTTTCTGTCTCTATATATTTGCCTGTTCTGAACATTTTATATGAATGGAATCTCATAATATGAGGTGAATTTTTGCTTAGCTTAATATTTTTATGTTCCATTTCTGTTATAGCTGTATCAGTACTTTAAATTTCTGGCTGAATAATATTCCACTATATGGATTATATCACATTTTGTTTTTCCACTCATCAGTTGATGGACATTTGGGTTGTTTTCGCCCTTTGGCTACTATGAATAATGCTTTTATGAAAATTGGTGCACATATCTTTGCATGATTATGTTTTTATTGCTCTTGAATGTATACTAGGAGTGGAATTCTTGGGTAAAATGGTAACTACATGCTTAACTTTTTGAAGAACTGCCACATTGCTTCCCAAAATGTCTACACCAGTTGACATTCTCAACAGCCATATAATGAGGATCCTGATTTCTTTACATCTTTACCAAGACTTGTTATTGTTTGATTTTTTTTTTATTAGAGCTACCCTAGAGAATGTAAAGTGTATTTCAGCCTGGTTTTGATTTGCATTTCCCTGACAACTAATTACACTGTACATTTTTTTCATGGGACTACTGGCCTCTGTATGACTTCTGTGGAGAAATGTCTATTAATATTCTTTGCCCATTTATTAAAAGGTTGCCTTTTTAGTATTGAATTATAGGAGTCCTTTCTGTATTCTAAATATTAGCCACTTATCAGATATATGATTTGCAAACAATTTCTCTCATTAATGAGTTGTCTTTTCACTCTTTTGACAGTATCCTCTGAAGTACAAAAACAATTAATTTTGGTAAAGTCTGTTTAATTTTTTTCTTTTGTTGCTTACGTTTTTGTTGTGTAAGAAACCATTGCCAAATCCATGCTCATGAAGATTTATCTCTATACTTTCTTCTAAGAGCTTTAGAGTTTTAGCTTTTATATTTAGGTCTTTAATATATTTCAAATTAATTTTCGCATGCAATATTGAAGTAGTAGTCCAACTTCATTCCTTTCAGGGTGGAAATAAAGTTGATCTAGTGCCATTCAGCGAAGACTCTTTTTTTCTATGTTGAATGGTCTTGGACACTCTTGAAAAGCAATTAATCATAGCTATGTGGGTTGATTTCTAGACTTTCAATTCCATTCCGTGGATTTATAGGTTTATCTTTATGCCAATACTATGCCATCTTGATTACTGTTGTTTTGTAGTAAGTTTTAAATTGGGAAATGTAAGTCCTCCAACCTTGTTTTTCTTTTTCAAACTTGCTTTGGCTATTTTGGATACTTGGCATTTCTATATGCATCTCAGGATCAGTGTGTCAGTTTCTACAAAGAAGCCAGCTGGGATTGTGATAGGGATTATGTTGAATTTATAGATCTGTTTGGGGAATTTTGCTATCTTAGTAACATTAATTCCAATTCATGAACACAAAATATGTTTGTTTACTTAGATTATTCGTTTCTTTTAAAAAAATATTTTGTAGTTTTCAGAGTATTTTGTTAAATTTATTCCTGAGCATTTTATTCTTTCTGATGGTTTTTTTAATTAAATTGTTTTATTTTTAAGATTTTTTAAAAAGATTTTATTTATCCATTTAGACAGAGAGCTCACAGGGGAAGGGGCACAGGGAGAGAGAATTCCAAGCAGATCCCACACTGACCAGAGCATTGCAGGGCTCAACTGTGTGACACCAACATCATAATCCATGCAGAAATCAAGAGCTGGACACCCAACTGACTGAGCCACCCAGGCACCCCAAAATTTTTTTCTTGATTTTCTTTTTGAATTGGTCATTGCAAGGGTATATAGTAGACTATAAACTCATATATACACACAATATATTGATTTTTATATATTGATCTTGTTGCCACAACCTGGCTAAATTTGTTCACAAGTTCTAGCAATTCCTTAGTGGATTCCTTAGTATTTTCTGTATTCAAATAGAAATCATTTTACTTCTTAGGAATTCTTCTTAAATGATAGTTTACAATATTTTAGCATTAAATGAAACAATTGAATGTATTATGTCCAGGTGTAAGAACTTAGACAATTATCTGGATTTTTCATTTTTATCAAAATCTGCTTTTAAAAAAAATCTGCTTTTTACTAATATATGATGATCTCTGATAAAACATTTCTCCAATTTTTGTTTTCTATTCTTCAATATAAATTGCTTGAACAATTGTTTTTTTCTGGATACTTTACTTCTTCACAGTAAAAATATTGCCATTCTTCAAATATAGAAATGTAATACCACTTATTTTGAAAGGATTCTACTACTTAATCACAGGGTCCATAGTCTTTGATTCAATAAAATAAGACAAATTTCTTTATAAAATGATTTTACACAGAAATCAAAAGTACAGAAGAGCAATGTCATATCACTCACTGTACAGTACATTTGTATTAATATAAATAAGGCAATAGAACATCTGTCCACAAAAGACCAATGAAACTTTAAATATGTGTATCCCCCATATCTTAAAATGTAAATACTTGCCACTTAACAGTTACTTTTCCCTTCTAATTAGGAAACTGCTCCCGTGATCACTTTGCAGCACACTGAGTAAAAATAAAAACACAGCATCTGGCACAAGGCTGATAGCAAAGCAATAAAAATTAGTGAAGAATGATATAACAGATTCCATGAACACTGAGGCTTTCAGCATGGCTCTCTGACTTGGTGCAAAATCCATCTTTCATTCACGTATGGCTGTCTTCATTAGGATTATGTTTCTGAGGCACTCATTAAATGAACTCAGCTGATGGGTCAGAGTGTGTTACCACAGAGGGGACCAAGTTCAGGGGCAACCCACTGACCCTAGGATGTGGCCTCCAGGACCAAGGAATATTGCAAGGAGGGTGATCATGAAGTTCCCCTGAGAAAATAGTATCTCTTCTAAGGAGTCTTATCTGGACGTTAGAAGAGAGACAGAGACAGAGAGATGCCCTGCTTAAGGGAAAGTTAAAATCCCTCATCAGAAAGAAATAGATGAATCTGTGATATGTCAGCAGTATGCTAAGATTGTTTGTATTGTGTGCTTGTATAAAGAAAATATATATAATTGCAGGGAAAGTTTAAGCAATTCGTGTTCTAGTCTGGCTGGCTGTATTTCATATTTTTGACAATTCCCCACTCACATTTTTTAAGACAAAGGTTTAACTGTTATAAAAACAGTTATTGAATGTATATTAAAATTTGGCAGAGCTGATAGCCTGTGTTATCATTAATTCATAATAAAGCAAACCACAAGAATGCTTACTTACAAATGACTTATCCGAACATGCCCCCATAAAGTGTATTGAAATGCTGTTGATTTTCATCTCAGTGAAGCACTGGAGCATCCTTATTAGTAAAAAGGTAAGAAAATCAATCTAGAATTGAATCCAGAGCCTTAGCTGCTATCCAGAATGATCTGAATTTTAATCTTCATCAGACTTTTAATCTTAGATCCACCCTTTTGTGACTATGTCATTTTGAGTAAATCACAAAATCTCTTAAGCCTGTTTATCTTTAAGTGTAAGCTAAACATAATAAAGAGTACTTAGTTTATGAAGTACTTTAAAGGATGAGATGAAAAAATGCACAGAAAAATTTAGCACAGTGCTTGACACATAGTTCTCAAATAGACTTTCAATCTTTTGGTGGGGAGGAGCAGAGAGAGAATACCAAGTGGACTCTTCGCCCAGCCCAGAGCCCTACATAGGGGCTCTATCTTACAACCCTGAAATCGAGAACCTAACCAAAATCAAGAATTGAACACCCAATCAACGGAGCCACTCAGGCATCACAACTTTGAATCTTACTCCTGTTCTTAGCCTAATTATCTTAATTTGTATGTCTTATACTCACATTTAATTATAATTAAGGGCAGTAAGAATGCACTATGGTTGGGATGCCTGAATGGCTCAGCGGTTGAGCGTCTGCCTTTGGCTGAGGGCATGATCCTGGTCCCAGAATTGAGTCCCACATCCGGCTCCTTGCGAGGAGGCTGCTTCTCTCTCTGCCTCTCTGTGTGTCTGTCATGAATAAGTAAAATCTTTAAAAAAAAAAACTTAAAAAAATTTTTAAACATCTAAAAATCTTTTCTTAAAGATTTTTATTTTATTTATTTATTCATGGGAGACACACAGAGAGAGGCAGAGACAGAGGCAGAGGGAGAAGCAGGCTCCATGTAGAGAGTCCGATGTGGGACTCGATCCTGGAACTCCGGGATCACGCCCACTGAGCCACCCAGGTGTCCCTAAAGATCTAAAATTTTTACAAAAATTTGTTTTAATGTGGACTCAAATTTTTATTAATAGGGTTGATTTCAAAAGGTATGGAGACGTTGGCTAGGGGAGTCAAGTATTTCTCACCCATTTACCTATACTTCTGCATACCTATTGATCCACCCAACCTTTTTTTTCTCAGCTTGAAATTTCTCCCACATGAAATTTGTTTATATCCATATATGATAGAAGAAAAGAGAACAAGATGTATGATTGAGTGTCAGTAGGTATAAAATGGAATTTGCGAAGTCTCTTAGGTATTTAATTCCCTAAGTCTCATAAGAACCACAGAAATTATGTCATAAAGGAACTCTACCTGTCAAATTTTTAATATGTATTTGAAACACTTCACAACTCAAAGTTGAGAATTTACTTTGATATATACCCTTTGCATCTCTCTTGCTGAATAAAGCATTCACCTTATAAATACTCAGTAAGATTTGTAGGGGTTTCAGTTTGTTTTCAAAAAAGGACTATAACTGCCTTTGATTGTGGATAAATTCAATACTAATTCTTCTACTTAGGGTCTTTTTTGTTACTAGTTTTCTGTCACAAACTGTCTTCTACATGAGTAGTCTTCCTTTATCAACATGAAATAGCATTAGATTTATACATAATAGATTACATATAACATGTAATACATTATATATAATAGATTATATAATGGTTACATATATTATATATTACATAGTATATAACATGCATTTTAAATATACATGGAGATTGAAAAGGAGATAAAACATAGTTTACAATGTATTAAATAATTGTTATCAATACTTAAAATATATCAGCGAGAGCAAAATTATTTGATTTTTTAACTTTTTAACTTATTTGAGAGAGAGAGAGAGAACACAAGCAGGAAGGAGAGGAAGAAACAGAAACACCCCCCTCCCCCCCCGCCCCAGCAGGGAGACTGATGCGGGGCCAGATTCTAGGATCCTGGGATCTTGACCTGAGCTGAAGACAGATGCTTAACCAACTGAGCCACCCAGGCGCCCCAGATTTTAAATAGCTATTATAACTGAAAAATATTCTTGCACAAGCCACAAAGACCCAAATGAGAGAGGTGCAGTATAGGCTCTGTTTACTAAATCACAATATCATTTTTCAATCCCATCTGCCAATTATGTAAAAGATTTTTTTAATATCTCAATTGGTTATTCTTTCATGCTAGTTAAAAAGTGCTGTACATCTTTAACTAGAGGAGGTCTTGTCTCCTCCAGTCCAATACCTTCCCATTTTACCATGTAGTCCTGGCCCACCTGACTACCTCCAAGACCATGTATCAGTGAAAGAGAAGGAAATGGCTTTTCTATTGAGGCTGCAAAAGTGTGCAGTGCAGGGGATGGTGGGGTATGTATATATGTGTGCACATGAGCATATCTGTTGTATTGATAGACACATATGTGTATCAAGGTTGGTTAAAAGCATATGAATGAAAACTGGCATTATTGGTTGACCTGTGTCTCGACAAAAATGAAAGTTTACATGAAAGTCTCAAATGAGCTTTTCTGATTTAATAATTCTTGGAGATATGTTAGAGTAAGGGGGAAAAAGGGAAAGAATGGGAGGGAGATACACAGGGGAAATAGAGATCTTTTATATATAGCAGAAAGAATAGTTATAGCATTAAAATGTAAAAAGGATAGAGTACAGGAGCAATAAAGGTAGAGGCCATATCTATCCTAAGTACTCCATTTAAAACCTATCCTTCTTTGATTTCCAAACCCAGCAGTTGAAACCAACCATGATGAATAGACCGTAGTAATTGTGTGATACGCTTCATATGATATCGCTCAGAATTGCATATGATCTGGAGCATCATTTATGGGAGGAAAGGACTGTGCTTCAGCCAAGCCCTTCTCGGCTTATAAGTTGGCTTCATAATAAAAAAAAAATCATGAAATCCAATGTAAGCACGTCTAACAGTAGTCTAAAAAAAGAAAAGGCAGCTTTTAAAAGGCAGTTAAAGAATCTTTTCAACTTTCTATGGCAAATTCCATTTCTTTTATCAAAACTTTACAGGTAACTTTACAGATTGCACCTGTGATTGCATTTGTGATTTTTTCAGTTGAAAGAGGTAAAGTGGACATTCTCAGTTCATAGTGTAAGGATAATTCTGGCAATTTCTGCATTTCCCTTAGAGATCTGTCTTACTGAAAAGTGAAAGGTTAACTTTAATAAATGAAAAAGTCAAAGGAAAAAGACTCAAGGATTGAGATCTGTGGTACACTGATTATGTAGTCTCTTAATAACAAAATGTACAAATGTCCATTTTTCATTTAACAAAAGAAACTATGAGTAAAGCTTTTATCTTCAAGCTGGAGGAAAGCTTATTGGGTGGAAGAGATTAATAAACAAGTACAGAACATTTAAGTTATTCTACGTTCTTAGTGGCAAGGCAGGTGTCCAACATGGATTTTCTCACTATGACACCAAAGTTTATTCCATGACCTTCCCTACCTTCCCCTTATACAGAGGATAGTTGTAAAGGGCAGTGAGCCACTTGTGTGTGGGCCAAACAGACCCATCAAGGCTGTTAAGAGTTCCCAGTGGGAACAATGGCAGTGACCTTGCGATATATAGGGTCTCCCAAGTGTGACAGGTCTGATAACCCAGCTAAATGGCAGCGGTTATCTTCCAAACTTCGTTACACTGTGCTTTTAAGAGAATATCACTAACTTCCCTCATGGTATTTTCAGTTTTCCAGTATTCCAAACTTCAAGTATCTGCAACAATAATTCTGAACACAGGCCATGGCATTAGAGTCCTCTAAGGAACCACTGAAAATAAGGACCCCTGGTTTCCCACCTCAGAACAATGAAATAAGACTGGCTAGGATCCAGAGTGGGTTTTCCTAGGTGTGGTCTTAGCCGTCTGGGGTTTTTGTTGTTTGTTTCTGTGGTGTAAATCTCCTTGGAATGGCATTTTTTTAAGTGCCCCCAGGGATTCCAATGTGCAGCCAGGGTGGAGAATCACCTGGACTTCTGCCCTCCTGGTGCTTTTCATTGTCCTTAGGTATGACTATAATGGCAATGACAGACCAGTCACCGCTAAAATCTCAGGTCAAGAGATTTGGTTCCTTCCCTTTTGGTTCCTTTGAGAAAACTTGCTCTAGACCAGTGTTGCCACACTTTCCTGTTCATCAGAATCCCCTGAAGGACTTACTAAAATACATATTTCTAGGCCCCATGCCCAGAGTTTGATTCAGGAGGTCTGGGGTGAAACCAGAGAAAATGCATGCTGTCAAGATCTCAGGTGCTGCTGGTCCAAGGATCACACTTTGAGAACCACTTCACTGAGCAGTTGGTAAAAACCCACCAGGTTCCTTCCTCCATAGCAATCTTTCCCCACCAAAGGCAAGATTCTTTGGCAGCTAGCTTTCCCAAGTCTGCACCTGCTTCCCTTCTGATGGGTGCCTAACCTCTAGCAAACCAATTTGCCTCTCAGTAGCGTTAGGAAGCTTCTAGCAGATTTTACCAGCTGAACTCTGCCATTTGCTTTCAGTTCTTTTTTTTTTTAAGATTTTATTTATTTATTCATGAAAGACACACAGAAGTGGAGACACAGGCCGAGGGAGAAGCAGGCTCCATGCAGGGAGCCCGACATGGGACTTGATCCCGGGACTCCGGGATCACACCCTGAGCTGAAGGCAGGCGCCAAACCGCTGAGCCACCCAGGGATCCCCTGCTTTCAGTTCTTAAAGAACAACTCTCTTGTCCTCGAAACACTTCCAAGACATTTGAACCGAGTACATTTCTAAAGAAATGATATTTTCCCCTAAATGATGCACAACCGTAGTTAGACTACAAGGTCTTCTGAGCATGCCACGCAGACACGAGAGGGCACAAGTATCTTACATTTGCCTTCTCACATGGTGCAAATAAAAGGTAACCCCCTGCCCCCCCCCCCCCCAGGACTTTCCTCCTTGTGAATGCATGAATTCGAGGAACCTGCTGCTGGTAAATAGAAACTGATGCCCAAAGCCTAGAAACACCATGGTTAAACTTAAGTCAGAAAAAAGGAGGACATCTAAAAGTTAGAATAAAAAGGACAGCATTTACCAAAGCCTACCATGGGCCTGAGCATTTCACATCTTTAATTCACAAGATAGTAGTAATCCCTCCAAGTGATTCTTTTTTTTTTTTTTTTTTTAAGCACAGAATCTATTAGGGACCTATGTAAGCCCAAATAATCACTCAGCATCAGAGAACAAGGCTTAGCCAGAAATATCATCCAAAAATCCCAGCCTGGAACTGCTTTTAAGATCCCACTGCTACCACTTCCGAGCATGAGCTGCAAGGTGAGCTGAGAAACCTTCAAGTGATTCTTATGCAGGCTAACATTTTGAGACCATTGGCCCAAGGAAATAAATATGTGAATGTTGGCATCTGGGAAGGAAAAATCACTTTGGGGTTTTCACAGGTCTGGGGGAGTCTCCCCTGAAAGAGAAACATGATGAGGGCAAGGAGGTAGCTGGGAACTTAGGGAGAATCACCCTGGGTGTGGGGGGGGAAGCAATGTACAAAGGAGAGATGAAGTCACCCACTTCAGGCAAGCCATCTGTGTGCCCTGTTGCCCTCTGTGAGTTATTTACACAGAAGATGTTTGGGGGGGGGCCCTTCTGGAGTGGGCGAAGAGGGACATTTCCACCATTCTGAATGTACCCAGGACTGCCTAAATGTCAAACATATACATGGATTTGTACGTGGAGTTAAGAATAAGTCAGGTTTGTGGGAGCGGTGGGTGTGACAAAGCAGGGGATGCAGGGAGGGTGCTGCCTGAGTCAGACCCATTCAGACTTAATTCTGATAGTCACTTCCTAGCTGGTGATCTCAGGCAAATTACTTAATCTAACTCAGGTTTTGTCCTTATCTATAAAAGGGGATAATCATACCTACCTCAGAGAATTGTTGTGAGGATTAAAAGAGATAATGACCTGCTTGGCACCCAGTAGGAACTCAATTGTCCAAAGGCAGCTGGCAGACCCAGCTCTCCCTCAGGCATAATGGAAGCAGTCCTACCTTTTTTCTTAAGTAGAAGCTTTTCTCCATGGGTTTTTGCTTTTCATTATCTGCTTTGTCTTATGTGAATAGAGATGACCAGAGAGAAAGAGCACGTCCTCCCCTGAGAGTAGGTGGGAGCTGGTGACATATCAGCTTCTTCTCTTATCCCCACTCCCCAACCTTTCCAGTCTTTTCCCTCCAGCTCGGGTCGAGGTGGGGGTGGGGGTGGGAGTGGGTATGGTGCCACAGGCATGTTTATATACTCCTCCAACACTCAGCCAGCTCTGCTTGGAGAATCAGTCTTAATTACTCACCTACTAGCATAACTCAGCACATCTGTGTTTTAAATAGAACTATCCTATATAGAACTTAATTTCTCTGTTTCATATTTGGCCTCAAAACGGTGAAACGGACTGACTATTCAGGAGAAAGGAATTTAGGTCTCATTTTTCCCCCTCAACCCAATTTTGGATTTGTGAATTTTAAAAGTAAATACTTATAAGGCACGGATGAATTCTGCATGCCAGCTACCTGTCAAGTGCAGCAAGAAGTCAGCCAGCTACTGCATTAGGTCTTGGTTTAAAGCCACTCTAAATGATTTATTGTTTTTAAATTATTTATGTGGCATTATTCCTTTCTTGTAAAATGCAAAAGTGCTGTCAGGAACAGCACAGCAGCAAGGTTATGAATGGTACTACAAGTAAATCAAGGTAATTAGAGGCTTCAAGTTGCAAATACTGACAAGTTCTCTACCAGCTACCACTTCACTGAAGATAATAAAATTTGCATGATTTCCTGACATTATACTCACACATATTTTCACTGCATGCTCACTGTAATTACTCAGGGCATGATCTCACGCTCATGGCAAGCAGAACTCTCACTGAACCCAGCTGTGTGACTATTATAGATGCTTAGAAATGAAGCGGATGGAATTAAGGGAAGAGTTCCCTACATAGCTTTAGGGATCTGTGATGTATCAACTGAATTTTGACAGCTACAAAAAAAGGAAAATATTCTCAACTACTCCTAACTTGTAATCAGGTCAAATTATAGTGAGACTAAACTAGCTCAAAGGCAGGATTTGAATTTTTGTGACTATTGATTTCTCCAATTTGTTTTCTATTTCTTTGATGTAATAAAAACAAGCCAAAGGTTATTTTAATCCCTGATATGACAGGACATCTAGGCATAACTCTGGGTGTAATGATGGAAAGAAAACTTCCGTGTTTTGCATCAAGGGTCAGAAAGGGATTTGAAGATCCCATGGGCGCCTCTAAGAGCATAGGGTAATTAAAGCAGGTCAATTCAATATCTGGACTCCATGGCTAGCCTCTCATTTTGTCATGCTATTCTTCAGTGCTTGAAGAATCTCTCGTATATGCCAGCACACGAATTCATGTACTCTCCCTGAGTAGGCTCTGAGAAGCAAATGTACATCTGACCATTTGCTCTTTCCAAACCCTATAGCACCCCCACAGCTATCTCTATAGAGAAGGAAAAATTTAGGTTTTGAACTGTGTAATACGTAACAGAGTTCCAAGAATGAATATGCTGTACAAACCAAAGCTTGGAATACAGGGAAAAAAAAAAAAAACAAACCCGATTTGGTTCTCAGCTTTGCCTTGTGATCTGAGGAGATTGATATAATCCCTCAGCCTCAATTTCATCAACCTGCAAAGGAGAAAATTACTCACATGAAGCAGTTGTGGGGGGCTACAGAAATAATGTGAGAGCACTGGGCCTCTAAGAAGTAATGCTCAATTATAAAAGAAAAGATAAAATGAATTATTCAGAAGTGTCTATCCTATTTCATAGATTGTTTTATTAAGTCCACATAGAATAGAAAGCCCTACTATGGAAAGTTAGTGTTAGAGTTAAAAGAAAGCCAGCAAAAGCAAGAAAAGGAACTTTTTTTCCAGATTTTAATAACACTCTTTCAGACGTGAAAAGGAGAATTTTGGAATGAGCCATCTCTCCCCACACCATGGAAAGCAGCTAGTGGTATAACAATAAAAGCAGCCTTAGTTGAGACAATCAGATCTTAGACTTTGGAAGTCATTACTTCAGAGCACAGTACTCTGAAACCCAAAGGTGTCTACTGGTAAATCTTTAAAGTCATGAAATCTGTGAAGGATTCCCATATCCTCACCTGGCTCTGGTCAAAGTTCCAACCAGAGGTACTGATCTTACCTCCTATAGAACAGTTACAATGCAGGCATCTGCTTTCTTTGCATGTATACGTTAGGGAGGGGGGTCACTTTTGTAATGGCAAGCTATATGAACTTGTAGTAACATATATGCAATCTTTAGAAAAGTAGAATAAAAGTCCATTGTAAATAGTTTGTGTTAATTACCCTAAAAGATTACATCAAACTCTGCGGTAGGTTTACTCATCTTTAATTATATCCATTTTTAGACCAGTAGTAACTTATGAGATTTCTGGAATGTGTTTAGTAATCCACTGAGGAGACTGACTCAGAGTCACAGAAGAAAGATATTCAGTATGTCCAATTGCCGTGACTGTTGACTTCTATCATTTGTTACCCACACTTAACATGAATAGGGAATGCATCAGAAGTACATAGTTCAATTAGCACAATAGCAAGCATGAAGCTATTATGGAGATGTGACATATTTTGTGTTGAGTCACATGAGTGGTCATAACTTCTGCTAAAAATATGCGTGTCATTTTTCTTAAAGTGCCCTTTCCTTTGCCCCCTACTGTATTTTAAAGGCAAAACAGACCATCTTTTGTAGAACTCATCAGTTTGCTCATTTTGTTGTTGTTGTTGATAACAATAGTGTTCTCATTTCTTCAACACAAGATATGTGGACAATTAGTCCTATCGGCTCTCCCAGAGACAAGATCACGAGTTTTCCGAATGAGTACCTCACTATGGGGTGTGTGGCTTATCACTGCAATATTTAAGCACATCTCAAGGGCGTTCCTTTGAGGGCTATATCATGGTTTTCCACTTCTGTAAGATTTTGAACAAAAGACATAAATTCTAGTTTACAACGTAGCAGCTGGTCAATCAATATGTTTACAACTAGTAAGTTTTACATATTTTGTAAAAGCTTAGATTTGGATGGTGCCTTGGAAGCAACTTAATCCAACTTGCTGTATCTTAGTATATACATATATGTATTTGCCTTGTTTTTTTTTTTTTTGTCACGTTCATGTTTTAGCTGTTAGATTTTTTTTTTATCCCCTTCTTTTCAGTTGGAAAGAATTCACTGTCAGAATAAAAGAATCTTAAAAGAGAAATGAGCTTATATATCAGTAGGTTAATGAGAGCTACACTAGGATACGTGATCTATTTTGAGAGTGAAGTTGAAAACAATATTTAAATCTAGTTGGAATTTAAAGGTTTTACTTATCTTTACACTGGAATAATCTCATCAGCTCTTACTCCAGAACGGAATAATGTTAAAGGAACCTTTGACAGCTGGCCTATAGCAGCAGAGGAAATAAAGAAATATTTGTTAATTTTTGTATTCACCCCATTAACCATCTTGAGTGAACTAGCCATATCTTACTGGCATCTTCTCTTCCTCTCTCAGTAGTCTATAACTGTTAGATTGTTCATTCTTGGGTACACATCTTCAAAAGTTTCAAGAACTATGTGTTCTTAGAAAAGTTCTTTTTCTTATTCCTCTTTACCTGCTAGGAAAGCTTGCAGAAGTCTCCGGAGTTTTGGTGGAAGAACAGAGTTCTCCATGATACCATTTATAGTCTGAACAAAGGGCAGCTCTAAATGTGGCCAATTTGGAAAGTGGACTGAAGGAGAAGCAGTAGAAAACCCAACTGTGATGGTTAATTTGATCTGTAAAATTGACTGGGCTAAGGGATGCCCAGATAACTGATAATACATTATTTCTGAGTGTGTCTGTGAGAGTCTTTCTGGAAGAGAGTAGCATTTGAATCAGTAGACTGAGTAAAGAAGACAACCCTCCCCAGGTGGATGGGCATCATACAATCCATCAAGGCCCAGATAGAACAAAGAGGTGGAGAGAGCATCAATTCAATTTCTCTGAGCTGGGGCAGTCATCTTCTGCTTGTGGATGGCAGATTATGGGACTTAGCCTTCATAACTTCATGAGTCAATTCCTATAATAAATCTTTTAAATGGATAAGGATAGAGATAGAGATATATCTCTATAAATATAAATATCCTATTGGTTATTTCTCTGGAGAACCCTGACTAATACACCTGCTCACTTTACTGAGAACTTTAGAAATCATTAAGTTAAGCCTCATTAACATGTTCAAGCCCTTTTAGTTAATTCATGGCAGGGCTAATGTCAGGTCACAGACTCCCATCTGCCAGTCTCAGTTCTTCCCATCACAGAACAGTACACACAAATGGCTCCCAGTTTTGGAGAACTTACACAGGAAGTGAGATAATATACATGGAACAACCAAAGGAAGAATTAAGACTTCCTTAGTCATTTTTACAGATCTGCACATAGTACATGTTTGAAAAATACTATCTCACATAAAATGCATGGCTCCTTAAAACAATAATAAAATGGTCTTTTATATATTAAGCTACTTTACCTGGTTACTGACCTATATGATTTGAAACTGGTATTATTTAATAATGAATGTTCATTTGACCTACAAAACGAAATAAAGCATGGAGCTCAAGCAGTTGTTGACTCAATGTATTGAAGCCAGTAATAAGTATATACCATTGAAAATTTTAATCCATACTGCATTGTTAGCAGCAGACAGTGGACCTAAATTAGCTAAGTCATATCCTTATTTCTTTTTGCCAAGGCAAATATCACCACAAAAAGACAACCTACTTTGAACATAACCAGATTAAAGATGGTTGCTGATGCTAAAAATAAGGATTAATATCAAAAGGTACAAGACAGGGACTCCTGGGTGAGTCAGGGGTCGAGCCTTCAGCTCAGGGCTCGATCCTGGAGTCCCAGGATGGAGTCCCGGGATCAAGGCCCACATTGGGCTCCCTGTGGGGAGGCTGCTTCTCCCTCTGCCTGTGTCTCTGCTTCTCTCTCTGTGTCTCTCATGAATAAATAAGTAAAATCTTAAAAAAAAAAAAAAAAAAAAAAAACGAAGCTACAAGACAGAAGTGTGCCTGGCACAGTAAATATGAACACAATGTGACTCACCCACAATGTCTCAATCTTTTGCTTCATCTGCAAAATAAGATTTTCTAATTCTAATTTTCTGTAAGGATAAAAGTGTCGTTTCTGATGTAACCCAACATATGCATTTCTAAAAATTGCTGCAATATGCAGAATTGTGCAATAAAAATCACAGGACCCATGAGAAACTCGGATTGGGGGTAAAGCACTCAAAACTTCATGAGACATACATAAAAGAGGATAGAAACTGAATAAAAATGAGAGTAGAGTTCACACATAGTACATGGTTAAGAAACATTAAATACTATAATGAATGCAGCATTTTACTTTTAAAAGGGTCTTATTTTTGCTTGTACTTAAGCTTCCAGTGTGTTCTGTATAAGAGAAAGAGAAGAAAGATAGAAAAAAAGTGAGGCAAAACTTTTATCATAAAAGAGATGAAGGAAAACAATAGAGAAAAGAGAGGAAGAGCAAGAAAAAGGCAGAGAAGAAAGAGGAGGAAATCAAAAGGAGGAAGAGAGGGAGCAGGCCATGGGTAGAGTTGTAGCTTGTGAGTCATTGTCAAGTGGTTTGTGTCAGTCTGCCATTTGTTTTCTCACAGATCTAGAGTCTGAAAGAGCTGGATCAAGGCTCTGGCAGATATGGTTTGTGGAGAAACTTTCTTCCTGGCTTACATACTGTCAAAAACGGACCCCTGTGCCCAGGAGCCAAAATATGCAACATGAAGACAGAGTTCGTGGATGAAGAAGGAAGATCCTTTATTGCTTTGCTGGGTAAAGGAAGCTGCAGCAGGCTAAGGCCTTCAAAAACACTGCAAACCTGCCCCAGGAGCTGGGGGGTTATAGGCCAATACTGGATCTAGCCGGTTTTGACAGGAATTGTGTAGGTGCTGCCAGCCTCCATAGTTAGTTGTTTTCAGGGTGGCATGGGGTTCCTGAAACAAAAGGCTAAGATGGGAAGAGAGGAGGTTTATGGAAGAAAGGACAAAGGTTACTTAGTTTAAAATTGAGCCTGGCCAAAGCATCCATGCAGCCATGTTGATTTTTGTTCAGATTTATACTTTAAAGCAATTTCATTCAGAGAAGTGTCTTCTTCATGTTGTCCTCACGTGGCCTTTTTCCTCTGCGTATTTGTAAGGAGAAAGAGTGAGCTCTGTTGGCTCTGCCTCTTCTCATAAGGATACTGGTCCTATCAGATTAGGGCTCCACTCTTATGCCCTCATTTAACCTTAATTATCCCCTTGAAGGCTCTATCTCCAAATACAATCACCTTGGGAGTTAAGCCTTTGACATATGAATGTAAGGAGGAAACACAATTCAGTCCCATAACAGGATTAAAAGAGGGCTATCTGAAATCAGGTGGAAAGTCATAAAACAAGATGAAGACAGTGTGGCTCACTGACATGAGGTATGTATAGTATATATAGTGTATTTCTATGCAGTCTGGCTCAGCTGAAATGCCTAGTATTTTTCATAGATGAATTGTATGTAAGCAAATGTCAACTTCACATCATGCGCAAATTGTTCTCTTGTATATTAATTGCATTGGAACAAACTAGTGTTTTTCAAAACAAGCATTATAGCAGGCTTGACTGTATTCATTCATTCTATCAACCTTGAGTGCTTTCTATGTGCTAGGCGCATTGCTTGGTCCAAAGAAGCTAGTGAATATGTTAAACAAGATGAGTTCCCCTAAGGTGCTTACATTCTTCAGGGGGGAGACTTCAATATTGTGATTTCTAAGAAATATAGACTTGTGGCTCGCAGCCCTCCACAACCCTTGAAATTTCATGAGCTATAAGAGCAATGGGAGCATTTTTTGTCATAACATTTAATCAATTGTCCTCAGTTTCTGAAATCACCTCAGAGCCATAAAGGCATAATGAATGTCTTGTTGTTCACAACAGTTTATGTTAGCGAGGTGACTTTTGGAAAACACTGAACGATAGGAGCTGGCTACTAGAAGAACCAAACATAACTAGAGAGTTGGAACTCTCAGTTCTACTCGGTGATTTCCAAGAAGGGGAAAGGGACTAGGGAGTCAAACAATCCCCAGTGGCCAAAGAGTTAATCAGTAATGCCTATATAATGAAGCCTCCATAGAAACCCCAAAAGGAGAGGGTTTGATTCGCTTCCGTATTGGTGAACCAGAACACTTCCATGTACCTTGCGCTGGACCCCAAACTCCAGAACAGAAGCTCCATTTTACTTGGAACCTCACCTATGTATCTCTTCATCTGGCTGTTGATTTGCACACTTTCAAATCCTTTGTAATAAACTGGCAATCTAGTGATTTAACTGATTTCTGAATTCTGTGAGCTGCTCTAACAAATTAAGCCAACCTGAGGAAGGGAGGCATTGGAATTTTTGTTCAGAAGCACAGGGGAACAAACTGGGCTTGTGATTGGATCTGAAGTGGACGGCATCTTGTGGGTCTGAGCTCTTTACTTGTGGGATCTGATGCTATTCTGGATAGGTGGTATCAAAATTGAGTTGAATTGTAGGAGAGCCTAGCCAGTGTCAGAGAATTGCTCGTTGGTGGGAAAAACTCCTCCCCCCACACACACCCTAGAATTGTTGATTCCGGAAACTTTATGCGTTGTATATATCTGAAAATCAGGTGGAAAGTCATAAAACTAGTTAAGGACAGGTGTGGCTCACTGACCTCATGAAATATGTGTTGCATGTATTGTATATTCCTATGCAGCCTGGTTCAGCTGAAATGCCCAGTATTTATGACAGATGAAATTCAGATAAGCAAACCCAGAATTCACATCATGCTCACATTGTTCACTCATATATCAATCAAGTGAGAACAAATTTAATATTTTCAAAACAAATGCTATCGCAGGACTGTACTCACTCATTTAATCAGTAAATGTTGAGTATTCAAGGTGCTTATATTCTACTGAGGGGAAACAGACTACTTACATCCCCATGGGGAAACCAGTAAACACAGAGGTATACAGGACAGTTAAGGAGTGTGGAAAATAAGCAAAAGAAAATAAGATGGGGATGGGACAGAAAATCTTGGAGAGGAGACTTTACACTGATTTATTAGGAAATGCATATCTGAGGAATGGGAGTGGGGTCAGTGAAGAGCTGGAGGGAAGATGGTCCAGTCCACTGTGGTTTGAGCAGAGCAAGTGGGGTGGACAGAGAGCAGGTGATGTGATAGAGAGGAGGACGATCCAGATCCAGTCTAATGGGTTGGGAAGCTAATGGAGGGTTCTAGGCCAGAGAATGGCATGATTTCTGTTTTAAAAATTTCACTCTAGGATGCATGGGTGACTCAGCAGTTTAGTGCCTGCCTTCAGCCCAGGGTGTGATCCTGGAGTCCCGGAATCGAGTCCCACATCAGGCTCCCTGCATAGGCTTCTCCCTCTGCCTATGTCTCTGGCTCTCTGTGTGTCTCTCATGAATAAATAAATAAATAAATAAATAAATAAATAAATAAATCCTTTAAAAATAAATAAATAAATAAATAAATAAATAAATACAAATTTCACTCTGACTTCTCTGTAAAAGCCATGCCACTGGAAAGAGGGAATACCACCTTGGGAGGCTAAACTGGTGGATCCAGGTGGAGACAAGGGTAGCTTGGACTAGGGTATGGAGTACAGATAGCAAGAAGTGGTTAGATTTAGGATTCATTCTGAAGGTTCAGACAAAGGAGTTACTGGTGGATGGGATGAGGTTTATGAGGAAAAGAGAAAGCACAAGAATGATTCCTAGATTTTGGCTCAAGGCACTGAATAAATAAATCATCATGCTGTTTATTAGCCTGTGGAAGTCAGGAAGCTTAACCGGTTTGGGAATGAGAGTTGAGTTTTGGACACGCTAGGTCTGAGATTCCTGCCAGACACGCAAGTAGCAGTGTGGAGGAGGCAGCCGTCATGTGAACCTGGAACTCTGGGAAAGGCTGAGGCTGGGAATTAAAATTTGGGAACCATTAGCATAGAGATGGCACTTGAAGCAGAGGTGAGGTCACAGAGAGCGAGTTTAGAGAGAGAATAGGAAAGAACCAGAAACAGCTCTGGGATCCTGCACGGTTTAGAGGCCAGGTAGAAGAAGAATTAGCCAAAGAGACAAGGAAGGAGCCACTACTGAACTGTCAGAAAGACCAGGAGCTTGTGGCACTTTGGAAAATTCATAAGAAAGAAAAAAGTATATGTTCCACGAAGGAGGGACTGATCAACTTTTTTTTTTTTTTTAAGGTTTTATTTATTCATTCATGAGAGACAGAGAGAGGCAGAGACACAGGCAGAGGGAGAAGCAGGCTCCATGCAGGGAGCCACATGCGGGACTTGATCTCCAGGTCCAGGCCCTGGGCTGAAGGCAGGCGCTAAACCGCTGAGCCACCTGGGCTGCCCGGAGTGACCAACTTTTAAAGAGATTTTCAGAAACGATGGTGATGAGTCACAAGTTGATTACGCTCCCTGTATAATTTTAGGAAATACAGTCCCTGTGCTTTGGTATAATACCTACACAAACACACAGATCCAGAGCCAATATCATGTGGTAGAGCAGAGTTCAAGCCTCAAGATCACACTTGAGAGAAATAATATTTTAATGTCTCTACAGCCTCTGAAACTTCTCAATTGGTCATTGCTTGTGAGCATAAAGATCTTTTATATCTATGAGAATGTTGAACTATATCCAGACAAATGTGAAAGAGACCTTTCTAGATCCTCTTGTTCCCGTCTGAGTTTTCCCTTTAGCTCAGGCAGGGTTCCCCTAAGTGCTCAGTGACCATCATACCTTTTCCTATGTGAATGTATTTCCTATAAACAGTCTGTGGCTGAGAATAGCACAGAGGAAGTTTATTGGGGAGTGCTCTTGAGAGTTACACCTGTAAATAGGGTTGCTAAATTTAATCAATAAAAATACAGGATGCCCATGAAATATTTAAATATACTAAACTAAACCATTATGCACTCTTTACCTGGAATTCAAACTTGAGTGTGTTGTATTTTGTCTGCATCCTTACCTCTAAGGAAGTGAAGAAGGCAGAGTAGAGCAAGAAGGTGATCCTCTGTATGGTTATAACAGAGGCCTCAGATGATCCTAGCCCTACTTTGAAGCTAGTATGTCCCTTTATTTATTACAAATTGTAGTAAGTGGGCCAGGCCATTGTATCTGAATCAGCTAGTCATTGGCCTCAGTCACTGCTTCTGGGAGTGGAAGTAACCTAGAACAAGACAAGGTGGTTCCCCAAGTTCCAGGGACACAACCTTGAGCAACTGCATCTCCCAGTAGCTGGGAATGAGTGCCCCAGGACTGAAGAGGAAATCTGCCCAGAGCACCACAATATCCAAGGTTAAATGCTAACACTTTAGAAGCTATTCATTTCTTTTTAGATGATTTCCTTCTATATCTAATTAGATAAGGTAGTTCAATGTATTCTGCAAACAAAAAGTGCTAAACTAAAACCTGCTATTCCAATGGAAGGTGGTAGTAGTAAAATTATCATAGGTTACTAATACTAATTATTACTGCCCACCAAGACCAGCCCCTCCACCATAGGATCAATGGGGCTTATTTAATTGTCTATCTTCCCATCTCAAATTTAAGCTCTTCTTCTTTTCTTATTTATTTGACAGGAAGAGAGCACAAGCAGGGGGTTGAGAGAGGGAGAAGCAGGCTCCCCGTTGAGCAGGGATTCCCAATGCAGGACTGGATCCTAGGACCCTAGGATCATGACTTGAACTGAAGGCAGATGCTTAACCAGCTGAGCCACTCAGGTGCACCCTCCCCTTTTTTTTAAGTTGGCTCCACGCCCAGTGGAGCTTGAACTCACTACCCTGAAATGAAGAGTCATGTGCTCTACAGACTGAGCCAGCAGACCAGCAGACCATCCTAGATTCTAAGCTTCTTAAAGGAAGAAACCATGCCTTATTTATCTCTAATTACCCAATACTTACTACTGTATCAGGTATACAGTAGGTACTCAACCAGTGTCCATAAAAAACAAGCAAGAAATAATAAGCAAGCCATCCAAATTATAATTGATAACAACCAGACCCACCCTCCATTAGGTGAGACATCATTTTCATTTTTTCCTCTTATGTTCTAGTAACACAAAACTGGCTCTACTTTCCTGGCCTTTAAGCTTATTTATCAGGCAGTTAGACACTTGACCAAATCCTAAGTCATTCAGTTCATTAGATATTTACTTGTTGCTTTACTGTTTTGAGGCATGTTATATGTTTTCATAACATATATTAAAGAGTTAAGGAGGACCCCTGGGTGGCTCAGCAGTTGAGCATCTGCTTTTGGCTGAGGGTGTGATCCCAGTTTGGGGTCAAGTCCCACATAAGGCCCCCTGTGAGGAGCTTGCTTCTCCCTCTGCCTATGTCTCTGCCTCTCTCTGTGTCTCTCACGAATAAATAAATAAAGTATAAAATTAGTTAATTAATTAAAGAATTAAGGAGATACAGATTCCTTCCCCCTTGGGTCCATGCCTTTTGGGAATTTTGAGTGTCCTTCCTAAACAGAAGACAACATCGTAGTTAACCCCAACCATGAAAGCCTAGTGAAAAGTACAAGAGGCCTCTATTTCTCTCTTAACCTGCAACCTCACCTCTTATGAATGCTTCCTTCCATTAACCCTTGAGTGAGTCACGCTGATGCTTGATGATAATCCTCTGGTGGACATGCTTCTCCTCCCAGAATGAGTGTTGACATGAAGAAGTTTCCAGATCCCCTACAGCCAGACCAGTGATCCCAAATTTTAACCACATTGGATCCTGCCTGTACATCCTGCCTCTGGCTCAACACCCACCTTTACGCCCACAGTATGAAGCTGTGACCACAGAGGCAGATACTTGCAGGGTGGTCCTCTGAGCACACCCTCAGGGCAAGAGACATGAAATATTTATTGACTGCAGGCCAACGTTAGAGGCACGCTGTCTGAAACCACTGCAAGGGTACCTCTGGAGCACTGAAGGTAGACAGCAACATTTGCCAAACCCCTCTCATTTGTCCTGGGGGCAGTTCGTTTGCACTAATCTAGCAGCCCCAAAAGCAGCAGCTGTTCTCAAAGGGGTCTGATATACTCCTTTGTTTAAGAGGAACAGTGGGGAGTAGTGTTTTCATTTTTTTTTAAGTGCTAAATTGTTAACAATTTTCCAGCTTCTTGCATACAGGTAGAAAGACAGCTGAAAAGGTAGGGCAGACTCAAGGCCACATTCGCTCCTTCATTGTGTAATCCACACACTTGTTCTAGCCTGTGTACATCTTTGTCTTGGGAAATAAATCAGACTCTGGCAAGCACAAGTCAGTGTTTCCCATTTTTGAGAAATCCCGAAATGAGATGGTCACTGACCTTCCAATCTTAGCTATCAAGCGAGGGTTGCTCATAGACCATTGAAATTTGAGGTCTCCCTAGAAAAGCCTACATTCCATTTTCATATGTTCTATCAGACTCCTAATTATCTTATTATGAACATAGAATAATCTTCATCTTTGTCAATAACCAGTGGAAAACATCCTATAAATTCTCAAAGGAGAGCCGAAGAAATTGGTGAAATACTTCCAAATTATGTAATATAACCTATAGCTTAAGCTTTTGAGTCCATTGTGGTAAGTGGTACTGTAATGTATTAAATTCCTTTAACAAGAATAAGTGCCATTTAACTTAGAACTGGATATAATGCACAGAAGATATGACTCATTGCTCTGATAATATAAGCAAGAATATAAGTTTCCCCCATCCACACTCACACAGGTCCTTTATTTTAGTTTTAGCCCTGGAATCCAGAACAATGCCAGCGTACTGTAAGGGGTTAAATGAACATTGAATGTTTTTATTAGAGATATTTTAGAGATTAGAGATTTCTGCCATAAATTATTAGCGACCAAGAAATTATTATTCTTTTAGTTTGAGTATGTAAGCTCCTTTGGACTGGGGAGTTTGCTAGACGGAGTTGATTTTCACATCATTAAACATTAAACTCCCTTGACTGGTAGAGAGATCTTGTGGTCTGTGCTCTGGGCCAGCAAGCTGGGATGTGTGTCTCCTTCTCCTTTGGTCTCTTGCTCTCCAGGTAGTAAAGGCTAAGAATCTCAGACATGATTTCTAAAGAGAAAACTGACTCTCTCGGAGCTGACCCAATTTTATTATCCAGTGAAACAACTAATGTGGCAACACCAATGGGCATGACTTTCCCTCCTAATCCTAATTGACAAGTACTGCAGGTCTGGGGGGGTGGGGGGATGGTGGTCGTGGCTATGACTGCTATTCTGCTATTCTGTCATTATTTTAAAACATGTTTTCACCTCTTTGTAATGCATCCTTTATGCACAAAACAGAATAGGCTGAGAACATACAACTTTCATGCTACTTTTCGTTTCTAAAATTTAAACTTATTCTGTCCTATGCTTCATTAGGATGTGACCATTAGGGAGGTCTTTGTATACCCTTCTGGTCCATTTAATATTCTAGTAGGCAGTTACACCTACTCTCTGGGGCCCGTTATTGAGGAGAATGTAGGACAACCAGCAAACTTTAAAATGTAAATATATAACCTGTGTCAAACTATGGAAACAGGTTACGGAATACACACATCCTACAAAGAGAACCCTATGATAAAATGAAATATTGCTGTGGAAGCAGAGACATAATTGCACTCCAGAGAGTAAAAAACATTGTGTTGCCTCCTCAGCAGAAATTTACCTCCTTTTATGAAAATCTAATGAATTTCCGGGTTTCCCACAGAGAAAACGACAGAGAATTAAATGAGAAACACGTTGGAACCAGACCTGTCACACAGTGATTATGTATTCGCTAATCTCTCTGTAGGGTACAGAGAAAGTCATTCTTCTCTGAGAGAGTTTATCTGAGTTAAGAGAAAAAACACATCTAGAAACAAATTACCAAAAACAAATGTCTTCACTCTCCCACTGATACCTACTGACACCTCACCGGACTGCTTGTTTGGCCTCCAAATAGCAAAACAGCAGGATTTGCACAGCAACATATTTGTAGGCTTACCAATGAAACTGAAGTTTTATACAATGAGTAATTCATTGTTACTTAAATGCAGCTTGCAAGTGCATATTTTTAGTTTGGACTCAGGATTTGTGTTTGAGAAGTACAAGTACAGTGAGAGGTGTAGCAGGGGTTCTTACTCTTGTAGGAGTATGTGACATTTCCTACGCCACATGAGCTTCTGTCGTCATTACCTTCATCAAATCTCAGTACCTATATTCATCCTACAAGCATTTCTGAGCACCTGACATGTGCCAGGAACCTATATGTAAACGCAATTATATACCAAGTTCTGGAATAAGTAGAATATCTCATAGGCTTCACGAAGTCATTAAGTCAGAGGGACATGTCATTCAAAATTGCTATCAGCTGAGAGCATTTCCTAAGTTCTTTTTATTAGCCTGAACTTGGGTTGGGCAATGTGCAAATGAGGGCAGATATATTTCCTCCAGAAATTCAAACCCAGAGTGTACACTGATGTTAACATTCACAAAAGAACATGCTGAACAAGTATTGAGCAAATAAAGGAATGTCTCACTAGTGTAGTGCTTTGTGCAAAGCAGGATCTCAGATTATGTTTACAGAATAATTGGGAAAGTAAGGGAATGATGAGGGAAGTTATGTCATGAGCTATATTTATTTGGAGGAGTTGTGTCAAGATGAGATTACATCATGAATTTCTAGAAGGCTTCATGGAGAAAGTGGGATCTTAGTCAAAACAGATATGTTCAAAAATTACATGTTTAATAAGGTCCTAAAACTATTGATTATCAATGAAAGGTGATACTACTCTGACCACTCCCCCATGGAATAATTCAAACTTGCAAAATCCATAAAATGCATACCCAAAGTTGATCCCCATTTTGTAAATCTCTTGATCTAATCTCACACTTTGTTATTTATTTTTTAAATCAAAGCCAAGGCTTTTCAAAAATATCTATGTTTGGGGCATCTGGGTGGCTCAGTTGGTTGAGCCTCTGCCTTTGGCTCAGGTCATGATCCTGAGGTCCTGGAATCGAGCCCCGAGTTGGCTCCCTGCTCAGCGAGGAGTCTGCTTCTCCCTCTCCCTCTGCCCCTCACCTCACTCATGCTTGATCTCTCTCTCTCTCTCTCAAAATAAAATATTAAAAAATAAAAAGCATCTATGTTTATCACCTTACTGACAATTTTTTTCATGTGGTTTTCTGGTATAATCTGGACATAGATTTTTAGTTTTATCTGAGAAGGAACCATGTCCTTTTTTTCCTACCTCAACGTTTTAAGACTCATCCAATCAATGATGACAAAGCTGGAAATGATGTTAAAGATTATATGATGGACAATGAAACAAGGGCTAGACAGTGACTTGTGGTAAATATATGGCAGAGTCAGAAAAAAAGATAATTTAATAAATAAAAAGTGTGTAAGAGCTCTTGATTTCTAATCCACTATTTTTACTACATAAAATTACATACTGATGGATGATTTGTAGGTCAATTGTCTCATGGTATATCTGAATGTTTGTGGTTCTTAAATGTAAAAGCGCCTGTATCAGCTCAGCTGGGGTTGGGTTCTCCTCCCTTCCCTCACCTGAGACTTTCCAACAGGCAAAGTCAGATGGAGGAGCTAAGTCTTTTCTTTGACTAATAAATTATATGATAATCTTATCTCAAAAACTGGCTAGTACAATTGGACTGACTACTAAAAGACAAAAGCTGATGAGTCATGTTTATTTAGCCAGAAGTTTCCTTCTCTCAAAACTTTTAAAAAAAGATTTCATATGATCAAAATTTAGATGTAGCAATGAAATAAATCTTAAAGGAAGTGTAGAACTCCTTTGATAGGGATCCCTGGGTGGCGCAGCAGTTTAGCGCCTGCCTTTGGCCCGGGGCGCGATCCTGGAGACCCGGGATCGAATCCCACGTCGGGCTCCCGGTGCATGGAGCCTGCTTCTCCCTCTGCCTGTGTCTCTGCCTCTCTCTCTCTCTCTCTCTCTCTGTGACTATCATAAATAAATAAAAAACAAAAAAACTTTAAAAAAAAAAAAAGAACTCCTTTGATAAATTATTTTTGTTTGTCTCTCAATGCAGCCATGCCAGCAATATTTTTATTTTTAAAATTAACTGTACAGGGGAACCGGGGTGGCTTAGTTAAGTGTCTGCCTTTGGCTCAGGTCATGATCCCATGGTCCTGTTCAGTGGGGAGTCTGCTTCTCCCTCTCTCTCCGTCTGCCACTCTCCCTCTCTCTCTCTCTCTCTCTCTCTCTCATAAATAAATAAATAAATAAATAAATAAATAAATAAATAAAATTTAAAAAGTTAAATGTACAAGCAATTTTCTGCAACTGTAAAAGTGGTGCCATAATTCAAGGTTTCAGTTTGTGCAATATTTTCATTCTGTTATTAAAAATGTGGGAAGCCGCAGCTTAGTCTCTTTGTCTTTTGGAAGGGTAAAAAATGTTAATTTAAGAAAATTATTTAATTTTCTATTTCAAGATCAGTTTTATAGAAAATTTACCTATCAGATTTATGGTGTTTTATTTTCACTTTCAAGGAGCAAAGTCATCTAAAACAATAGAATTATTATATTCAGAAATAACTTTTGTCGTTATCCTTTATTGTCATCACATGATTTTGAACTCCTGGCCCACTATAACTCAGCAAAAGAACGAAGATAATTTATATACACCCACACTCTCAAATTAGTTTCTTTAGAAGGAAGTGACAGTATCATTTGTGAAATAAAAACCACAGTGTTATTACATCTTATTGTTAACCTCTATTTATCTCTATAGATGTTCCAAATAAAGAATATCTTAAATTAAATTAAGCATAATATAATTAGTAAAACTGAATTGTCAATAGGAAGGTATTTGCCATCTCTCTCCTAGGCCCATTAGGTCCCTAAATTTTAATGCCAAATCACTGATGTTTTTAGATAAACATAATCATGATTAAACAACTTCATTTGATGTTAGGTGGGCCAAGTTACTTAAAAATTATCAAAAACAACATAAGCAAGGACCCTTCATCAAAAGTTCTAGGTAGTAGTAAGGAGTTATATTTATACATGTTTTCTGTACCTGAGTTCCTTCAATTAATTAATTTAGGTAACTTTAAGCTTCAGTGAGCATTAATTAAATGTACTTGTGTATGGCCAGTAAACTGAAGATACGTGTAACTTAGATTTTTAAAAAAATTTTAGCTTGCCTTTAAATTTTGAAATTAATGAGTCCTGACTTGCATAACATATATTTAGTAACTATCCTACTTTGAGTTTCATATACTAATCAAATCAAACTAGGACTACAAGATAAGCTATTATTTTATGGTTTAAACTACCAGCAGCATTAGCCTAATATAATATATGCATTAATTTAGTTTGTTGTTAATCATCATTAATACCATCTTTTCCTTGCCCATTTAGGAACTCATGTCTACTGTTCTGTTTTACGATTTTAATTTTTCCTGTGTACTAAGAACTTGATACATGGTGCACAATTCTTAACATATTAGAATAAACTAAAGGCTATTTTCAGCTTTGTACTGTGCATTTAGGTGATATGCCAGTTGGATAACAGTTGGACATATTCGTCTCCAAAATCTTATTTCATTTAACCCAAGAGAATTGTATAAAGAAAATTTTTGTAGTATTTCATTTTATATTTTTAAAAATCATGCATTAAATGCAAACAATGTTTAGTCAGATTATTGACTTTATAATAAAATATGATACTAGAGTATAGGCGTGATGTTTTTGCTGATCGGTGATTTCATATTATACGTGTATAGTTTGTTTCCATTTAAAAAAAAGCAATCTGTGTAAGTAGTAGTTGGTTCAATTGTGATAAATTTCTACTGCACATTTATGCACCGAAATAAACCATACCTTAAAAAAGTTTGTCAGGATCTTTTAAAAGAAGCGTCCTTAAATAGAAAACACAAGCTTTCTGTGAACTCTTGTTCTTCCTGTGAAAGACATACTTCTAAGCTTTAACTGTACTTTTTTTTATTGGCACATTTCTGAATGTAAACACTCACATTTTATAGAACTTCATAGAAATGATTGCCCAAGAAAACATATAAATTATGTAAATTCTCTCAAGTTAAATTTTCCGTGATTCATGCCCAATATTCAGTATGCGGGTTGAGAATTAAGTGCCACTTTCAATGATCAAGTTCCCAAATTAAATTCCCCATACCGCATGGCCAGCTTTTAAAAAAATCTACATCAGAAAGTATCTATCCTAAAGGGCTGTCTATTCACTGGAACGATTACCTTTAGGATAGCAAACTCAAAGGGCTCTAGTCTGAGTAATAAGAATATTTTTGACAATGGGACTCGATGTGCATAGCTGTGGCATGATTCATCTCCTACAGGTCTTCACGTTTTTCTGCTAAGTGGGTTGCTACCCGTGGATCTCTACAGTGGGGATAGCAGAGGGTCACACAAGAGGTATTTTAAAGCACTCTGGTTTCATAGTGTGTGCTTGATGGACAGAATAAAATGTATTCCTCCAGCTGTTCAAGAATGAGGGCAGGGTGGGTAGATAAAAGGAGAAATACAGGCAAGGCAGAATTAGATCCCAATAAATGCTGCAAACGTAGTGTACTTGTGCCTAGAATCCTTTTCCTTACCTCCAGATTGTAATTCCATCAAAAATCCTAATATCTTCTCCTTAACCCTAACCCGTTGCAGCCCAGCCACCAAAGGGGTAGGATTCTACATACTGTCATGAATTCACACACACACACACACACACACACACGCGCGCGCGCGCGCGCGCGCGTGCACGCACATGCACACATGCATAGACCTAAGCCTTTGGTGCCGTTGAAGAGGATTTAAGCATTTTTAAGATGAAGAACTAAACTTACATTATCTGCGGTACGGTAAAAAAAAAAAAAAATTATAATAATAATAATCAAAAGTGCAATAAATAAGAAAAATGAAAAAATCCACTTGTTACAAATGGGCTATAAACACATTTATATTCATAAACTGCATTCAAATGGTTATGTCATATTAATTAAAATAATAAAAGTAAGAAAATATGCTCAATGCAGAGGTACTTTAAAAAACCAAAAAACAAAAAAAAGTTAATAAAATATTTTATCTGCATCAAAATATTCTTTGGAAACCAAAAATAGAAATGTATCCATGTATGTTCTTTCGTGTTGATCTGTAAAAGCCAGAAAATCACATAGTCCGCGCTGTTTAACTTTCTGAAAATACAGAGCGTGCACTAAACCTAAAGCGAAACGTCTTGGCGCTCCCGGCATCAAACACACAATTCCAGTGCAGTCCCCGTCAGAGGACGTTTTTGTTTCAGCCGCAGTGAAACGAACGGCCTGACTTCAATGCAGGGTAGTAGGTAGAGCTTGCGGCTGCATCCAAACGGTTCTTTGTGTTTTGTGTTGTGTTGTGTTGTGTTGTTTTCGCTCTTCTGGGAGCTGTAAAGACCCATGCAGCCTCCCGAGGGCAAGGCATGGTTTCTCACCAGGCCACGCGGAGTCTCACCCAAAGCGAAACTTGAGTCTGTATTTCACTGTGTTGGGACTTTTCCGAGGAGCAGACAGGGGAACCTTTGGCTTGACGTGGCTGGGTGGCTTCTTCTTCTCAGGGACAGTAACTGTGAAAGAAAGTTCTGGGTGCTCCAGCTGCTTGAACCTTGGCAGGAAGTGGGTGGAGACGTGCTGGGGTTTGACCCTCGGGCTGCAGCCCCGCTTAGCCTTGCCCCGCTTGTTGAGCGCCACGTACCACTCCCGGCCCGCGGGCTCACTTCGGTGTATTGCGGAGGCGTAGGTGTTATAGCTGTTTTCTTGAAATCGCTCCCTGAACTTGCAGTCATCTGTAAACTTGGCCTGGGGGGGAGAGAAGAAGAAGCTGAGGTCGTACCAATATTTCAGCATCTAATAAAATGAGGTCTTCTGCGGTAAAAGGAAACCCAAAAACTGTTCACCAAAGCCTTCCTCCCAGGCCTCCCCCCACCGCCTCCCTGTTCTCTTTTGCAAAGACGTTTGCTTCTTTCAAAAGGTTGCTTTAAAATACCGTGTGCATTTCTGTCCTCCTACTTTATTCATCCTGGTAATGCCGATTTCGGTTTACTATGTACTTAGTGAAATAGTATCAATAATTATATAAAAATGATAACAGGAACTGTGTTATATTGAAATTCTGTTATGGTTCTAAATTACTTTGAGATTGGCAGTAAAAAAAAATTGACTTTTAATATTTTAAGATTTTTTCCCCCCTCTTAAGCCATCGAGAAAATAAATAGAACTGAATTACTAAGGAACAATTGCCTCGTAAAACAGGAATTCATGTTCGGAGAAATGGGGTCATATTATTCCTTTGAAACAAGAATACATTTTTCAGTGTTAGCAGTGTGATTCATGGTGCTGAGAGAGGGGTAGCATATGGCCCTATTAATATTGCATGTGTTAGAGTTCTTTAGGAAAAAATACATCTTCACACAGTGATACAGGAGAGAATATTGATGCCAAGAAGAAAAAATTTACTTTTGGAGTCACTAGCAATACCTCATCCAGATCTCTCTCTCTCTCTCTCCCTCTGCAGACACACACACACACACACACACACACACACGCAATGTCTGCCCTTGAGGTAGCATAGAGGAAGGGAATCTAAGAGGATGGAAGTGACCAGGCAGAGGGTAGGGAAATCTCTCTAGAAAAGGTGACATCTGAGCTACGTTTTCAAGTACAACAAGATACTAGCAAGGCAGGTGACATAAGAAAGTGTTCTCAGAGCAGGAACAGTGTGTCCACAGGTCAGCACGACCCTGCTACAGGTGTTGACTTCCATATAGGATGTGTGGTGGGAGGAAGAAGAAGTAGGGCTGACCACGTGGGCCAGGAAGGGCTCTGAAAATCCGTAGTTTACCGTGCTTGCAATGCTGATGATTTTCTGTTTACTGTGTACTTAGTGAAATAACATCAATGTACATAAAAACAAGAGGAACTTTTAATATATTTGAATTCTGTTACTGTTTTTAAGTTACTTCGAAATTTCTAATTAAATTTTTAACAGACAATTTTGTTGAGGAATTAAAGGAAAATGTATGGAGGAAGAATATGAGCACGGAATCAGACCTACGATTCTGCCAATCAAGGTCTTAGCTTTAGGCTCCTTAACCACATCCTTATCCATAGGGCTCCTGTGAGTACCAAAATATTTTTCTAAGGAAAATATGGGTAGCTTTCATCAAATGCAAAAGAGGCCAAAACTCCCAAAGAAAGAGAATTCCTATCCTAGGCCAGACCACCATGTTTCACAATTTCAAGGAGCACCATTGCCTAGAATTCCCGGGTTTGTGAATACCAAATATGTTGATGTCTACAGAGAAAAACACTAAATATATAGATGATATCCTTTTCATATCAGACCAAAAGGTACTGTACTGGAATTAAGATTTCTTTTTTTATCTTGGTTTTTCTAATTAAGCCAATCTTTTCTCCGCACAACGCTGTCATCTGAAAGTCAGAATGCTGGAAGGCAGTCTATGTAAATCTACTGTTGATGGTCACATTAATTTTTTGACTTGTGCAAAGTACTGACAATACTGGTAGACAACCAATTTCAAGGGCTTCCAACAGCACGTTTACATTATATATGACAGTTTACCCAATTTATTTACATTCAAGTATAGTTCAATCAATAAAGCTCTTTACTTGAAGGCTATGGAGTTATATATATCTAGAACTTCCACAAGCGTACTGGTGATTTGCTGGATTTGATCTCTAGCAGCTGGAAGCGGATGTTTTAAAGAGCCACCACCATGGCATCCCTCTCTTCCTAGCATACCCTACCAGCCTATGGCTAGGCCAAGGGTGCTGTGCTGACGTCATTATAGTAGAGTATACATTTACTATTCCTATTTTTTATTGAAAAGACTTCCTGTCAAATGTAGATGTTTTTATGGTTGCTTAGGTTTTAAAAGGACTTAAATGCTCTCCCACTTCATTCAATAATACTGAAGTTTTATTTTAAAATAAAACCTATAGTCATCTGTAATGTTTTCTGCTACATAAAACAATAAGCATTTTAGAAAAGGTATAGGAGGTTTCATCAGAGAGTAGCAGGTATATTTACCCTGCCTCATATTTTTTTTCCTCAAATGTACTTGAAAAATATTTTTAAAGATATATAATACGTTATACCTTGACCTGACCTCTACTCTTGTTTTGCAAAAATCCATTTTCCTGAAAAAAGGATAGCAGTGATTTCTTTATTCAGTTTTGACAGTTTTTTTTTTAAGTATACTGCATTATTTAACTATTTCTTTACTGACACACACTCACCATGGCAATGTAAACCTATAGCAATTCTATCTTAGAGTCTTCATATGGGTGAAAGTCCACCAACTCCACCTCCTAAAATTATTCCATTTAAAACCTTACTCTTTTCCTCCTTAAGATTTGTGTTCTTAAGTTCTTTCTTAAGATTCAGGCTCTAGGGACGCCTGGGTGGCTCAGTGTTTGAGCGTCTGCCTTCAGGTCAGGGCCTGATACCAGGGGTCCTGCAATCGAGTCCCACATCGGGCTCCCTGTGGGGAGCCTACTTCTCCCTCTGCCTGTGTCTCTGCCTCTCTCTGTGTGTCTCTCATGAATAAATAAATAAAATCTTAAAAAAAAAAAAAGGAAATAGATTTTAGCTCTAGATTTTTCAAGGGTTACCTGTTACTGGGGGCAGAGATGTCCAGAACCTGAGGACCCGTGCATTACTGGCAGCCCCGCAGCCTTTCCAGCTCCTTCATTAGAATAGGAGTAAAGGCAGTCAGACTATTTTGGCTTTCTTAATTGACTTCTAAATTAATGTTTTGTCTGAAAAATTTGCCCAGCTGTGATGGAACAGAACTATTTGAAACAAACATTTCAATGAATTTTTTCATCAGGAGATCTAGTTTCTTCTTGAGGGATTGACTGCTTCTGTCACTATTCCTGCCCTTGTTCAGACAAGATGGTGACTCTAAGCAATGAATTTCTGTCCCTAATATCATGCATGAACCATTTTTGTAGCAGAGAGTCAGTAAGCAATATAGGTCTTAAATATACAGTTATTTAAATATATATACATTTACCATTACTCAGTTTTGGATAATACATTTTCCAAGCTACTTTTAATTTTTTAAATCTCCTGTGAATTGGGGCATCTGGATGGCTTAGTTGACTTAGCGTCTGCCCTCTGCTCAGGTCATGATCCCAGAGTCCTGAGATAGAGCCCAAAGTCAGGATCCCTGCTCAGCAGGGAGTCTGCTTCTCCCACTTCCTCTGGCACTCCCCACCCTGCTCATGCTCTTTCTCTCCTCTCTCTCTCAAATAAATAAATAAAATCTTAAAAAATAAAAAAATAAATCTGTGAATTGTAAGAAGTGCTTTGGCAAAATACATATTTTTAAATAATAGAACTACGTTATTTTTCTAGAAAAAGTGAGGTTGCCATGAAGACTTTTTCTGTTGTTAAGGTGTGAAGTAGAGAGGTGAATGAAATTTCAAATAAGCTACTGAATTCAGAACCCCCATCACCTCTTCCTGCTAGCACCATTGGCCACTATGAGACCAAACACTAAAATGTTCTTAAAGAAACCATACCTTTGTTTCAAATTTGTAGTTTACAAGTCTAATGACAGCTGCTTATTGATTATGTATCCCATGTCAGGCACTGTGCTAGTTGCCACTTTTACAATGAGAAACAATACAGACATGGCGCTGTCCATGTTCTTTGTTGAGTTAAATTATATGTTTTTCTCTTAATTTCTCCTTGATCTTGCAAGTGTAAAAACAAGTTACATTCAACAAATAATAATTGCAAAATTAAAATGAAATATCAGCTAACTTTTAGGTAATTTCACATAGTCCTGATGTAATTTAATATAGTCCTCATGGACCAAATAAATAAAACTTAAAACTATTTTTGCTTGGAGAGCCTAATTCTTCAGAGGAGGGAAAAGAATGCAATTAAGGAAAACAAGAAATTTTGGATTAGAAGGACACTGTGCCTTGATTGTACTCATCTCTTCACACAGTGAGAACTCACAATGGATGTTTAGAAGAAAGGTCAAATTCAGTTCAAAGAAACTTTGATTAACTGGGATATTTTAGAAAGGACTAATTCTGCTTAATTGAAATCTGAGGTTCAAGTAAGGCAAACAGAAAATTCTTTCTGAAACATTATTTTTTAGAAGCTTTCTAAAACCTCTTAACATAGTTTTGTTCCTTAGTAAATATCCTGTTGTGTGATGATTGAGGATCTTGCAGTGAATGAGTTAGGCTATGCAAGCAAGCAGCAATTCTCACTTGGTGCAACAACAGAAGTAGATAGGTAGTATATGCAAGGGGTATGGGGATAGGAGGGAATCTGGACCAACACCGGTACAATGCTTGGAGTTTGTGGGATAAATAAAAAAATTAAAATCAATTTCCATTCTTCATTTCACTTTGTTTTCTTTGATTTGCCTCCCTTTTTTGAAAAACCTTATGAAGAAATAATTAACCAAATACAAATAATTAAAATGTTATTGTGGGCTGTGATATTATTAAATAATTAAAATAAACTGTAATAAAAAAAAAAACAATTATAAACCAAACTGTACTTTAAGCAAAGTTCCCTTACTGCACGCACACCTGCCTCCTTTCAGTGCTTCTTCCATCCCATCCCGACTCCCACATATGGGGCTGCCCCTCCAAGGTGCCTGTATCCTAGGCTGCTTTGTATCATTGTGGTGGATGTTCCCCCAAACAAAAACATCCTCCTTTGGTGGTGATTAAAAGCTAAAAGGCAGACCCTGCTCCAACAGCTTCCACACAGAATACCCCAATGCAGGGCAGCATGCGCCCAAAGGGGTGCCTTTTACTCTTGATTGCATAGGCTCCTTCTAGGGGTTGCAGCCATACTATGCTATCTTCAGGGCAGAGCCTACTTCCTGTTTGGCACTGGACATCTGTCCATTCTATGTCTCGATTCTTCATCCTGAGTGACCAAGGGAATATGCAAGCTGGATTTAATAATAAACCGACCTGAGGTAATGTAACGAAGAATACGAACCACAGGATTTCTCACCCTCCAAACTTTATGAATTGACTTAAAAGTACTCCAGGAGCCAGTGCAAAATGCAGATTCCCCAGGCCCTACCTCCAGAGATTGTGTCTTAGTAAATCAAAGGCGGAGTCCTTGGAATTGCCTCATTAACCAGCATCCTGTGTGATCTGATGCGGGCAAGCTAAGAGTTTTCTCTCTGATGTTCTTCTTAACTCAAAAAACTGAGCTACTGGGGGCTCCTATAGGCCAGGGATTTTACATCTCTTATTTCACTCTCACAATAATCTCATGACGAGCAAGGCACTATTATCTAATTCTCCAAGGCAGACAAGTAAAGAAAACGATCCACGAAAGCCCGATGTTTACCAAGTGCCAGGTTGGGCACCTGTGACCTAAAGCTCCAATTTCCCAGTTTCCTAGGTTCCAGCTCTTTAACACCACACAAACCCAAGGGCATCTCCTAGACTTGTCTTAAAGTTGATCCATGTTAAAATACTGATGAAGAACAATACCATTCCCCCAAACCAATGAAGAACAAGAACACCATCCCTCATGTTGGGCTAAAATGGATCTCTGAAGCTACAAGTCAATGCATCACATCCAGATTTCCTCAATAAAACAGGCTCTCTAGCTAGATTAACATACTGTGAAATTAAGGGAAAACTGACATTTACTGTAAAGGCAGGGCCCTGAGCCCGTTTTTTTAGCCTACATTGCTGGACATTTGGTTTTACTATGTAAATTGAAAGCCCTTAGAGGGCAGGTAGAATTTCTACTCAAATGCCTTTATAGAACTCCTGGGCTCGACTGGGAGAGTGTAGTGCTTAATACGTTATTTTTTTAGAATGATGGTAAATATTGCTCAAGTCTCCATTTCCCCTTTCAGTAAACATGCCTAGCTATTAAGGCTGCATACTCTTCCTCACACTGCCCCCAGCGCAGGAAGTCCAGTCCAGACTCCCATTCTGGGCAAGCCAGCTGGCACCCTCTGAAACCAGGAAAGGAAGACGTTCTAGTCCTTGCTTAGGGCTGATCAAGCACACATTCCATGCCTGTTTCGTAAACTCTGCAATTAGCTTTCCTTCCAAACATGATCCCCTAAAACCCTGAGAAACAAAAATAATTCCACCACATGCTTCTCTCTGGACCTTTAAAATAAGCTAGAATGTTTTTTCCCAATAGGCAATGAGCTATCATGCATACTTTGTTAAAAAAGGCTGAAAAATGCATTATAACCATCTTGTTCAGGATTTACATTTTCTTTAGGGAAAAACAAAATGCACCAGGGCTTTAAAAGAATTATGAGATTATGATTGAAGAAATCTTTGCCTCTTTAAGAGCTTGCGCCTGGGAATTTTGCTTTCAAATTAGGCTCCTTGAAAAAAAGGAAAACTCTGGAGATAAGGGACTTCGTAGGCACAAAAAATTTGGACCTACACAAAAAAAGGTCAATGATAAAAAAGGATTTGGGGCTGGTCTAAATATCTGAGGGGTCACAGCTGTCCAACCCCCAAATCACAAAGTCTTGTTCTGAGAGAGGAGACTGGATCATTATACAGCTGCCTGAGAGCAAATTAAGGAAGATCTTTTTAAAATGAAATGCTGAATACTTTCCAGGCACTATGCTGAGTGTTTTATATGTATTATCTCATTTAAACCACTCAACTGGGCAGCCCCGATGGCGCAGAGGTTTAGCGCCGCCTGCAGCCCAGGGCCTGATCCTGGAGACCTAGAATCGAGTCCCACGTCAGGCTCCTGCATGGAGCCTGCTTCTCCCTCCTCCAGTGTCTCTGCCTCTCTCTCTCTCTCTCTCTCTCTCTCTCTCTCTCTCTCTATGTCTATCATAAATAAATAAATAAATCTTTAAAAATAAATAAATAAATAAATAAATAAATAAATAAATAAACCGCTCAACTATCACAATAGATTGCTCCTTTAGTTTTCCTTCTTTTTATAGTTGATAAAACCAAGGAAGAGAAAGATTAAGTAAAATGACTAGGTTTAATTTAACTAGATTGACGCAATCTGTGTTCATAACCACTACACTCAAGGTCTCTCACTCCTACATCTGAACCTACCTCAGATAAATCCAGAAAGGCTTTCTAGGGGGATTTTGATAGATAAAACAAACCTGAGGAGAGAGCAGGAACAGGGTGAGGAAGGAACAGGAACAGACAAGCAGGCAGAGAGACAGTGACAAAGAGAAGTAAGCTCATTTCCACAAGTACCTCAGCCCAGAAAATTGAGAAGGAGAGTGTAGGTCACAGAGAAGGCTCTGACGAACCCTCACAGCAATCAGGGAGGCATCTACTCCCACTCTCATTGATTCCCAGTACATCTTGAGAAGACCAGACACCTTCTTCCTCATAAAGAATGCTGAAAAAACCTGTTCGGTAGGAATCTGGCTGCCCTGTATATTTGGAGGATATTGGTAAAGACTGTAAGGAGAGCTGCATGTGGGTTGCTAGATTCTGTAGGCTGAATGAGTGCCGGAAGAAGCACACACAGAGATGAAGTTCTAATACAATTTCTCTTACTGAATTACAGAAAGAAATCAGCACGAATGTTGCCTAAGTGTAATCATTCTGGGCTCTTATTTCTATCCACCATCTTTGCGTCTGCGAATAATGAAGCGTTTTCTAAATGAAAAATCTCAGTGAACAAAACAGAGCTCTCTTCTGCTTTGAAAGTTCATCTTGAAAGGTGTTCCCTATGCAACGTATCATCATATTGAATGACCAACGTGTAAAAGTCTGTGAAAAGTTCTGTGGCAAACAATCCCTCTGCTTCTCTAGACTTTAAAGTCAAATACCAGAGACACAGAAATAAATGGGAAAAAAAGAGTCCCAACAGAGCTTGGGTAAGGGGGTCCACAGCACAAGAAAAATACTGTAAGGACATACCCCAATATTTATTCTTTAACATGTAGTATGAAAATATTATTAAACTATGTGATTATTAATTCCTAGAAAACAATGTACCTGGTTCCAAACAAAACTTAGTGTCTTCTTTCAACTAGCTTTTCCCTAAAAAGCATTATAGCATTTACAGAGAAAGAGAAATTTAAAAGGATGGTTCTGGTTCAGTCACTTGTTAACTGTGTTAACTTGGGAAATGAGTTAACATATCTAAGACTCTTTCCTCACCTAATCATGTAATGAGATAATGTGAGTAAAAGAGCTTTTAAAGAACTGTGCAAATACATTGTCTGTGCCTAGCAACTAATTTTTAGCATTCTAATCATTACTATAAAAACCGAGTTGAAAATCTACAATTATCCATTAATATTCTTCAATATACTGTGGGAATTACTTTCCCCAGAATTCTGGTTCATAATTACTTTTATAAATAAAACCCTATTTACCTTTATAAATAAACTCTATTAATTTCAAATGTTTCCAGTTTTGTTAAGATACAGTTGGCATATTAACACTGTGTAAGCTTCAGATGTACAACATGATTTGTATATATATATATATATATATGCTTGTATATACAGCAAAATGATTATAAAGTACCCTTTAAATGCCTCTGCACATATTAATTTATTAATTTAAAGCAGCTCATGGATTACACATTTAATCATAAGAATATAAAGGTTTTCAGCCTTTTAAGTGACAATGCAATTTAGTGAAGATCAAAACTAAATCAAATAATTATATCTAAAGTTACAAGAACAATTTTTCAATGTGTTTAACTAGAAGAAAACAAGAAAGAAACCATCTGGGCATAAAACTGATAATTGCTAGGATTAATACTATTTCTAAATTAAACTTTATTAAAAATAAATCACTTCATAATTTAATTAGGTTTCCATCTAAAGAAAAAGTGATAATAAAAGCTCAGATAGGAGAAAGTGGGCTTGGACAATTGATTTAAAAAGAATCCACATAATTGTAGGGCTTTATTTTTTATCTACAATTCAGCTCAAAGTCATTAGAATGACTTTTATATCAAAGAGCTTCAGTGAGTGACAAGAGCAAGACTTGCTTTGTACTGTTTAAAAGTCATTATTCCATGAAATAACTTTAGCCTGCCAAGATGAGAAAGAATAACAGATGCTGTTTTTTCATTATCTGCATTATTTCAGCCAGCCATCCTTAAACATTTGGGTCAAATTTCTGAAAATTTGTTACTTGCATTTGACAGGGGAATCATGTATCCTCACCTCTCGGTGTGACCTTTCTAATTGGCATCCATTTGTAATACTTTGAGTAGTGTGGCAATTATCCTTAAGATGGCTCAAGTTTAGTCTATTTTTTGCATGTACTAGAGCATAAATCAGAACAATTTAAAAGTTAAGGTACTCACCCTAAACAAACCAATAAAAGAGTTTCTTTACAGTGCACTGCACTTTATGATGATGCTTAGGTTCTGAAAGTGTTTCAATTTTCTACAACCTTAAAGTAGGCTGTGGAAAAGCGATTGTGTTTAGATGTGCTTGATCATTGTCTTCTATTTTGCATGCTGATTTTTTTAAATCAAATTTTTTTAATAAAATGGCATGTCCTACTTTTGCGCAGTGATGCAGAACTTTGCCCCTTAAAATAAATAAATGAGGAGTGATTACCTTATGAAAACAATATTATAGTTTGCTGAATTACAATAACCACCTCAGAAGATAAAGCAGGTAAATCTTTTTATAATTCTTTTGATTGGTGATTAAAGAGGTTAGCAACGGTTCTTCATTTATCTCAATCAACTGAGATTTTAGTATCTATTATATTTAGATTACCAAATAATAGATAGTATATATTGAGCGCTTACAATGTACCAAATACTGTTTTAAAAGTTTTAAAGTTTTATCTAATTTAGTCCTCATATAATTATAGAAATAGCTTGAATTCTGCTACCCCCTCCATGAGATATTAACAAGTCACCTTTAGAAAAAGGGAAATTGAATGCTAGAAAAAGGAAAACTGAAATTCCTACACACTGAAGCAAGTGAAATTCTCAATGAATTTTTTTAAAGATCTGTAAGTAAAAATCATAAATAGTAAGTTTCAACTGATTACACTCTTAATTAAAAGTTCCTATATACTTCAAAAACCAGAAAAGTGATTATTTCTCCAATTCATTTAGTAAAAATCAAAGAGAATAAGAGTTAAATAATAATTGCTTGAAAAAATGATGTAATGTGACAAATCTTAGTACACTACAGAAAAAGCATACATCACTTTTTAAGTGCTGGGCATATGTACTAAATCAAATCTGTAAGTCATATCTGTGAGTAGCAAAACTAATCTGACATAGTTTATTATCTTTCAAATGTTTTAATGCTTCTCAACTAATGAGCATGTTCAGACAAAAATAGAAATCTGTAGTTTGTAAATTGATTTAAAAATGTAAAATAGCTTGAAGAAATTTTTGAGTGCAAAATTGTCTTCATAATTTTAAGAAGTATCGTTTTTGATGCAACAAAAATACAAAATGAGTCTTCAAATGGATAAATTGAATTTCCCTAAGAAAGATCAAAATCTTCTCATTATTGGTTTCTCTCCATACTTATTGTTGTGAAAATATATTACTTACACCTAATTTTTGAAATCATGAATCGCTTGTAAAATTGAACAAGAACCTGATCTACTAAGTATGCACAATCACGAGAAAAATGCACATTTTAATTGTTATGTAGTGTTATTAGTATTCTCATATTTCCCTCAGTTGGACCAATTTTAAGAAATAAATAATGGCGATCACTTTGAGAGTGCTATTTTCAAAATCATTTATTCTTAAGTTTTTTGTGGACTCTTATTTTTTCAAGTAAATGAAATATGAATATGATTACTTATAAAAACATGTATAATTAATTTGGTTAAGTGTACACATACTTTTTAAAAACCCAAGAAATCATTAAGTCCTCTGAGCCAATTGTTCATCTAACAATGTGGAAAATCATTTCATTCCATTCTACAAATGTAAAATCTCCATAACACCTTTAACAAATAGAAAGTGGTTCTACTTACACTTGCATGGAGTTTTCCTTTTTTTGACATCGCTAAAAATTTGTTGCTGAAAACTCCTCGTATTCCTACAATCCCCTGAGACACAGCAAATATTTCCAAAATACCTAGGATGACAGAAATCCCAAAATAAAACACAGACTCCTCTATAAATCATGGTGAATTCAATTTCTACATAGATTCTTTTCATTCTTTATAGCTGTGATTTAAAAAAAAAAAACCCATAGTATTTAACATCCTTATTTTTCATGACCTTCATTAATGTTAAAAAAAAACAACCTAGAACACAAGTGTTCCCTTAAAATAACAAATTTTAAAATTCAAAAATTTAGTTCTGATTCATTAGTAATCCTTTTTTGTTACAAGTGATAAGTCACTTTTAGTAAACAATTTTTAAAAAGATTTTATGTATTTATTCATGAGAGATACTGAGAGAGAGGCAGAAATATAGGCAGAGGGAGAAGCAGGCTCCCTGCAGGGAGCTTGATGCGGGACTCGATCCCAGGATCCTGGGATCACGACCTGAGCTGAAGGCAGATGCTCAACCACTGAGCCACCCAGGTGTCCCAACAATATTTAACCATAGAATTTTTTCAAGTTGTAAAGGAATCTAAAAGAATTTCTTTAAATACTTTTCAAAATAATTCTCATCCATTGTTTTCTATCATCGAGATAATATACTGCTTTTAATATTAAAGCTCATAAAGTCTGACCCAAGACTAATATAAACCATTGAAAGCCAGAGACAAATTCTTTATTTATTTACATGAAATAAATCCCTCTTTCCAAATTATAATACCTACACAAGTACAAATCAATATACACCATATTCAATCATTCAATGAGTAGTTCATTTAAAGATTACACATAAAAAGATGTTGAAAGCATTATAAATAATTTTGGATTATTGGCTCAATGAGCATTTAACGCATTATGCTTTGAGACATCTTGCATTTTAAATGGCTTTCCTGGCAAAAAAAAAAAAAATAATGAGGTATTTCATTACATTATTGCTTATATTTAGTATTTCATAGTTAGCAATATCAAATCAATATCCTCTGTCTCCTATAATAATTTGAAAGTCCATCAACTGTGTCAGGAGAATCACACACCATAGTTCATGAGGTATGTGGGGGGGGAAGAGAACAAAATAATGTACTTTACTAAAGCTATAAAGAGACTTATCTTAGGAAGAAAGGAAGGAAAGAAGAAAGGATGGAAGAAGGGAAGTAAATCTCAACCTTTCAATATACAATATTCTGAATATATATACTAATTAGGATATCTCAACAGTATTCTGTTGAATAGAGAAATTTACCAGAATTTTTAAAAATAGTAACCTCACCCTGCAGTATTTGAAGTACATATAAAATTATTCAGTTAACAAAAAAGTAGTTCTGTGGATATACATGTATATGATATATATAAATACTTATATATGAATATTTTTATTAAGCACTTTTTTGTACAATGTGAGCTAGTACCTATAATCATAGCAAATACTGCTGCTTATTCAACCTGATTTCTTAAACACTTTGTCAGGAAGTTCATGGGGGGAAGGGGTAGCTGAAGAACTATTGTCTTTGTTAAAAGTTATTTAGTCCAGACTAGATAAAACACATTTCAAGGAAACTGCCACTACCACTTTCTTAGTGTATGTTTCTTGAAAATAAAACAAAAAATCCCAAAAAACTATTAGAAAGGAACTACTCTTGCTTTTAAGAAGAAACTCTGAAAGAAACATTTCCTCAAAATGTTTTCAAAATGCTCTTTTCAATATATTTGGATGTACAAATTATTTGGGTGTGTGATGCATACCCAAGGATTTAGAAGCATTATCATTTAATCAAATAGTGACAAAGCATACAGAATGCTTTGTAAAGTTAGATACAATAAACGATGTGTATATCACGATGCTGTGATCATGTTATTAATAAAGCATAAATAGAACATGATACAAAGTTATATTTCTATCACAATTACAGTATGATATTAAAACAGCATTAATGATTTTAGATATTTGGAAGATGGGGGACGTGATTATGAATGCTGTGTAAACGTGTTAAAAAACGAGACACAGAAATATGAGAAATTGTCTATGTGTGGAATAAGAGAAACACAAAAGGGACAATATGGAATTGGTAGAAAAGAAAAGTTGGTTGTATGTTTTCCCCCAACTTACTCATGATTCTACATTGCTAGAGAGTTTTTATTCCATTCTTTGGAAAATTACTTGGTTTGGCAAACGCAAACCTGTACAGACGTGTAAGTGAAAAAATACACGGTAGCATAAAAGATAAAATTCTTATTAAATATATCTTTTTACAGGTTAACATTTGAGAGGTCAAGACAAAGTCCCTTACAAATATAAATATTTGTTCAATGGGAGCACCACTTTGCCCATGTAAACTATAGCTTCTGACAAGTAACATATTCTATTTTTAAAAAACACATTTTGAGTCACTTGTTTGCTAGCACACTGTATATACATTCTGTGTGTATATGCTATGTAAAATTTGCATCATAACAAATTATATGAAGAAGAAATCATACATGGAAAGTGTTATTATTTTATTATACACTGCTTGGTTTCTTTTCTTGCAAGTTCCAGCATAAAAATGATATATTGCCTGGGAATTAATGGATTTTATAATTTTTTTTGGATTTTATAATTTTGAAAAATTAGGGGATCCCTGGGTGGTTCAGTGGTTTAGCACCGCCTTCGGCCCGGGGTGTGGTCCTGGAGACCCGGGATCGAGTCCCGCATCCGGCTCCCTGCATGGAGCCTGCTTCTCCCTCTGCCTGTGTCTCTGCCTCTCTCTCTCTCTCTCTCTCTGTCCCTCATGAACAAATAAATTAAATCCTTAAAAAAATGAAATAAAAATTATATTTAAGTGAAAACTTAAAAACATGCTTTTACATATATTATTCTATTTAAAATCATGAGGGATGCAGGAAAGATAAAGATGAGATCAGATGAAATAATTATTTTTTACATAGGCAATTTTGCTATGATCTTCTAAATCATGTAATTATGATGTAATATTGAGAACGGTATTAAGATCGTAATTTCCAAAGTAATTTCAACGGTAATTTCACAGTGTCTTTTTTACTAGAATGTTGGAGCAGATTCTACAAGCCCTACAATTCAACCTCCTGACTGCACCTCCAAGACATCATGCAATTATTGATTTTACCATGCCAAATCTCAGTAACTCACTAAAGAATTCTATACAGTATCTTATATCCACATGCATTAAATCACAAATACATAAATCCCAGAAAACATTTCTGTAAAACTAAATTTTTCTTAATTTCAATAATTTCCTGACTCTCATTAGAATCAGTAATAATAAACCTTATGAGAATTCACAATTCACATTATGGATGCCAAGATGGTATTCCTAAGCAAAATTGTGGAAGGCCAAAGTGTATCTCACAGATCAGACAGATAGTCAATGAATATTTGCTAAACTGGATTGTTTTCTTTGACCTTCTCACTACCTCTCTTTTGTCTTTCAGGACACCCTATGCAGCTTTGGCCCTCTCTCGCTTGGGGGATGGGGCATGGGGAGAGGATCAGTGTAATTGTTTCCTATTACAGTGCTAGTGACAATGTGTTATCTCTCCTAGGGTGTTAACCTGTAAGAGGATCAAAAGAAAAAACCAGCACTTAACAGAAAGAGCTATTTTCTCTTGGTAGAATTTGGGGGTTGACTTCCAGATTGAAGGAGGCAAGAATTTATACACAGGTTGTTTAATCCACCTACTTACAAGCATAGGCATGCATTACAAAGTAAGTTTTTTTCAGTAAGAAAATATATATCTAGGTGTTTACCTTAGTCCTTTCCATATTTTTTAATACAAGAATCTATTAATGATGGTCGATAAAATTATATAGGTGTCCCCCTTTTTTCAGTGAATAACATGATAACAGGTAATCAGAAACTCTCATCAGCTCATCTGAAAATCCTCAAAGAAAAATAATTTAAAACTGAAATTTCTCTACTAGCATTCACACAGCAACAGATATGCTGCATCTTTATCAAATCTGAGTCTTGAAATATCCAGTTTAGCAGTTTTCAGTGATTAAATTAGTAACAGAAATCTTCCATTTGATGTTTTCTATTCAGTTACAGATTCTGGTTTAGCTAGGCATGGGGGACTATACAAAGGTTGAATTTACATGACATCAACATTGATAGTGAATTTTGATTTTTAAAACTTGGTAAAATTGGGATCCCTGGGTGGCTCAGCGGTTTAGCACTGCCTTCAGCCCAGGGCCTGATCCTGGAGACCCAGGATCGAGTCCCGCGTCGGGCTCCCTGCATGGAGCCTGCTTCTCCCTCTGCCTGTGTCTCTGCCTCTCTATCTGTGTCTCTCATGAATAAATAAATAAAATCTTAAAAATAAATAAATAAAAATAAAAATTGGTAAAATTGAGGGTTCAGTTTAGTCAGAATATATGTCAGAATTTTCATATTTTATGTGAACACTTTGACTTGTGTAGCCATAGCTTCAACTTCTGTTCCCTGAACTGATAATTACTTGACTTCCTATTCATCAGTGGCCCCACGTAAGTCAACAGAAGCTCTGAAACTAAACATGAAAGCATATAAATTAAAATCTTTGTTTCAATTTAATAATTGGATTTTATTATCCATCTTGTCCATTTTTCTTCATCTTTCAGTAGTATTTTTTCATAATACGAGTGTATCTGCAATGAGCTTGACTATCTTTTCTGTCTCCAAAACTTGGGATAACTACTGTATAAGAGAAGCGAAGAACACATTGAGTGGTATGCCTTAACTAAATAAATTGTGTTTCGAAATCTATGACCAGGGTGTGCTTCTGATGGCGAAACTTAGAAAATATTCACAGTTTGCAGAAATTTTAATGTCAAATGATAGTTCTGAAACATATGAGTGTGTGTTTATCTTCTGACAAACATTACAGAAAATTACTGAGTTTAAAAGAACCTGTTAGAAGACAGTTTGATGCAAAGTTTTTATTCTTTTCTGAAGTAGCATCCTGAGCCCAAAGAGATGTAAGTTTTCTATTACTGCTAACTCATAGAAAGTAAAATGAGATGATAAGGTAAAACTTTTGGTGTATCCTCTATGGTCCTCTTTGGTCCCAGCTTTCAGCATCTCTTGTGAGACTTAAACAGCAAATGTTTCCTTCTGTCCTCTAACCAACAGCCCATGACCAATGCCTTAGTTTATGTATGTGTTGGGAAACTGTCAAGTGCTGCTTTCAAAGAGTTATATGACCACCCAATAATTAGCAGGCTTCTGTTTCTCTTTCACAGCTATTTAGGGCAGAAACTTATTTTAAATTTCCAAATTACATGCTTTCCCACTAAACATGACATATTTCATAAATTCTTTATCCATCCATGGTAATGAAATCGTAGTTAGTAGTATTGGACACTCCAGACATCACAAAGCAGAAAATCACCATAATTTAAATACTTAAGCTATGGTTTCCTCTGTGAGAAAAATCTATGGAAGGCAAAACAAACTAAAAAATCCTCCAACTCTCAAAAGTAATCAAAATGTCAAGCTTGATGATGATGCAGGTAGCCTGTTATGGATGCATGAATGAATGAGTGAATGATGGCAAGCCATATGAAAGATACAAACCAAACTCTGAAAGGCTATTCTAAACTGGAATGAACTGGGGACGGTTAAGGAGGTTTTACTTAGATGCTGTTTAGTAAACATCCCTATTCTTTTTTAGGTATCTTTCGAAGTGGATTTTAAAATAAAGTATACCTTGGAAATAGCAGATATTGGTCAATGCCTCCTTTAGCTGAATGTACTCTTTGTTGATCTGTTCTCATTTTCCTTCCTATGCTTTTCTATAACTTCCCTCTATGGCAAGGCCTAAGCTGCAAAAATCTTTGCCTTTTCCAAGAGGAGAAGGTGAATATCTTGGGAATGAGTCTGGTGTTCCGAGATCCCCAGTATACCTAAACCCACCCTAGATACATTCCTTTATCCTCCCCACCCCACCCCACCCCACCCCACCCCCGCCCTTACCCAGAGATCCAACCTGCAGCTTTTGCATCTAACTTTGGGTCCTCCCTTGGGAACACAGAACTTATCTAGTGCTGGTGCTGATTACCTGGATAAACTACAAGAACAGCACAGAAACAGTTCTCCTGTAAAAGAAAGGTGGAAAGAAGAAGAAGTGGGGAATGAGCTCTGGTGTCTGATGGAGTAAAGAGGTGGTGGGGGGGGGATGAGAAAGGCCAATGGAAACACTGAAGTGCATGTGCCTCGCTGCGCCTGAAATCTCAGCAAACTCCCCTTCACCCTACCAGACTTTGCCCTTCAACCCCAAAGACGGCGAGCTGTTTGAAAAGAGTGACATGAACCTTGAAACCTGGAGAGAGGCTCCTCCGGGCGGCGCGGGAGGCCCCGGGACTCGCAGGGGGTCCCCGATGGGGCTCCAGGCCGCCCGAACCCGCGCAGGCGGCCGGCAAGCGGCCCGGCTCGAGGGCCCGGACTAGGCAGGGAGGCAGGGGCGGCGCGGACCGCGGGCCTCCTGCACCCCCGGAGGGGCCCGCCCGCCGCCCGCCGCCCCCCGCCCCAGGACGCGCGCGCCTCCAGCCCCGCTGTGGCGCCCGCGCTCCTCCCCAGCGTGGGGCAGCGAACGCTCGGTGGCCCGTGGGGCCGGTTTGAAGCGAAGCAAGTCAAGTACACCTGGGGCTACCAGGCTGACACACGACGGCCAGGTGACCCAACGCCGCCGCGCAACCTCCCCGCCACCTTCGCGCTCTTCCGGGACACCTGGCAGGCCCGGCCGGAGGTCTGTCTGCTGGATCAACCCCTGCTGCATGAGCGGCCCGGCCCCGGCCCTACCGAGGGAAAGCCCCCAAGGTCGCCCCAGGGCCGCGCGCGCCCCCAGATCGTCTCCCCATCAGCTGCCTAGAGGCAGTGAGAGCAATCAGGGCGGCGTGATAGGCCGGGAAGACTAGGCAGATGGGGCGGAGGGAAAGAGGCCGTGGGCAGAGGGGAGAAGAGAGAGAGCTAAAGAGAAAGCTCCGAAAGAACATTTAAAGCTTAGCATAAAAAAAAAAAAAAAAAAAAGTACACAATACACCTGGAGGGAACTGAACCTCCTCTGAGTTCCTTCCAAAATAAAGAACTTTTCCTTGATTGTCCTTGGGGACCAAAGGCTGGCCGCTTCCTAACGAGGTAGGTGTTGCCATGGTCTCAACATACTAAACGTTGCTGAACCCAACTCGGAAATCAGTCACCCGAATGTCCATCCCGTATCCTTCCCCAAACGTGTCGGGTTTTCCAGATCACTGCCTTCCTCTACGCAGGGGATGTCTGGTCTCCCCTCGAATATACATACATGTTCTCTATGTATACAATGTGCAAATATGTATATGCAATAGACATAAACACGGATAAATATATGTATAATATATATTACTTTGGGGTTTCTGGTGGCCTTTGTGGGGGGCAGCATGTGAGACTTGATTCTTCTAAAAAAAAAAAAACTGTTCAGTTATGGACAAGGAAAAGGGATGCACTTTGATGCCTCAAGAGAAAATGCTAGTCTCAGTAAACAGAAGCAGGAGATGAACAGAAACCAAAGAGGCAGATTTTTGTTTCTTTGCTCCAGACACAGGCTGGAGGCCCCTCGTGGGGACCCCGGGAACCTGGAGACAAGGTGCCCGTGTCGCGCTCCAGCCCCTGGCAGCGCACACGCCGGGAATCGCCTTTCCTCTTACCCGCGATGGGGAGACGCAGCCCCCCGCCCCCACCCCCCCCCGCGCGGCGGTTTCGAGGGCCGGCGGGGTCCCAGGGCCAGGGCGGCCAGGGCGGCCAGGGTGCAAAACAACCGCGGTCCCTCCCGGGTCCCCCGCCGTCCGCTTAGGACGCGCTCTGCCGGGAGCGCGAGCAACTTACTTAACATATTGGCTTCGTGGGAGCCATTGACTTTGCCATCCGGGTAGATCTGCAGATGGAAACCGATGCCCACTCTGCAGTAGAGGCTGCCGGTCCGGCGCCCCGAGGGGCTCCACTGGAAGCTGCCCTGCTCCGAGCCGCTTCCTCGGATGCCCGGCGAAGCCCCGGGGGCGGAGGAGACGGAGGAAGAAGAGGAAGACGTCGTGCCCCCGCTGGTGCTGCTGCCGCCCGCGCCGCCCGGGTTCCGGCCGGTGGCAGCGGGTCCGGGTTGCCCTTTGGGGGCGAGGTGCTTCTCCCCGTGAGCCCAGGCGCTGAGGATCAGGTGGCTGAGGAAGAGGAGGAGGAGGAGGGACAAGCTCATTCTTCCAGCCGCGGGGGCTCTAAGCGCATCTTGTAGGGCCGGTTCTGGGCTCGGCAGCCCCCGCGCGGCTGCGTGCCTCTGGCGCTGCCCCCCTCGCCGCCCCGGGTGGACATAGCCTCGGGGAGGAGAGGGAGGGGGAGCGAGCGGGGAGGCCACTCGAACGGGGCTCGGCGCGGGTCCTGGGATATTTATACCGCCGGTGACCTCACCGCTCCGTGCACGCCTGCGAAGCTTCCCCTCACCCGCCGCTTTGTGTACTCTCCGGCCGGGGCCGGGAGGGAGCCCGGCGGCCCCGGGGGCGGGGGTGTGCAGGCGGGAGGGGATGGGAGACGGCGAGTGGGAGGGGAAGCGGGGAGGGCGCGAGCTGCACCCCGACGCCGGGCACGCGCAGACCCGGCCACGCACCCCGGCCGCCCTCCCGCGCCGCCCCGCGCCCCTCCCGCTGGGGCCAAGGCTGCGCGGCGCTCGGCTCCGCTCGAGCGTACGAATCCCCGGGCAGCAGCACCCGCAACGGGCCGGGCCGGGCCGGGCCGGGGTGGGGGGTGGGGGTCCAAACGGGGAAGGGAGCTCGCGTCCTCGCCCACCTCGCCCACCCGCGTCCCAGCAACGCACTCCGCCCACCCAGCACCCAAGGTCCAGGTCCCCTCCCGTCGCCGAGCAGACAGCGCCTGCACAAGCCCTCCCCGGGAACCCCTCGGGAACAAGTCGGGCCGGGAGACTCCCAGCACTTCAGAGCGCTTGCAGCGGGGACCCCCCCCCCGCCCCGCCCCCGGGACTCGCAGTCCAACTTGGGAAGCCTTTAGTGCGCGCGGCAGGAGGAGGCTGCTGTGGCTGCTGGTCTCTGCTTTATTCAGCAGCTAAGGCACGGGTTTATTCGGCAGTGGGGGAGCCACTTTGAGTCTCTAGGCCACGATTCGAGCTACTTTCCTACTGGAAACGCCGGGTCGTGCTCAACGTTTTGCCGAATTTGCTTTTCCTTACGGGAAGCTCTCGGTCCGCTCTCGGCGCGCTCGGGAGCCGGGCAGGAGAGGCCGGTCTGGGCACCAGCACACGGGGTGACCGCCCGGTTGTCCTCTGTCCCCCCAGGATCCCCTTGGCAGGAAGGATTAGCCAAGGGCTCGCTCGGGCTGACTCTGAGCTGCAGTTGACTGAAGGACCGACCCCAATGAATGATTAATGATGCGCGCGCCGGGTTTCAGGAAACCTGAGAACCCGAGAATTTCCGCGTGTGCAGTGCCTCTACTGTCAATTATCTGAGAAATATACCTGACTTGCATTCTTGGAATGTTTGTCTGCAAACATATTTGGAGCTTTAAACTGCACTCTGATACATTATTCATTGGTCATTTTAATGAAAAGACTGTAACAGTGACCTATAAGGTCGATTCACATAAGCTGAAGTTGATGCTAAGATGTAGCTTTATCCATTATTGGATTCCCATTTAAGGGTTCCTATCTCACTAATGAAAAGCTTGTAAGAGGCATTTAGGTTTTCCAGGATTGGAAATATTCCATGACTACAATATCTAACATCAAAGCAGCTGTAAAACAGAAAATCACCTGTACGGTCCAGTGAAGCCACTGTGGGGAAGAAAGGTCATATCACACACGACGTGCATAGCTTGGGCACATGCCCCTATTACACTATGTAAGATGCTGTCCTGGACTGAACACCCCTTCTCTTTCTACTCTAGACTTCTGGCTTTAGCTAGTGCGGGCAAGCAGAGCCTTACAAGGCAATCCTGAAAGTGGATATTTGAGAACAGACAGCAGTCCCTCAGAGCAGTATACTTGCCTGAAGTCTCTTTCCTGAGTGAATGATTGTGGGATGCTGACCTGGGCACTGTGCCTTCTGCAGGTGATGCCCTTGGTTCTGTGACAAAGCTGTCAGAGTTAAAGGCCCATAGGTAGGTGCCACTGGATGCCATTAATAAGTTCCCTTTCCTGTCACACAGTCTATCCCATGCCTCAGGGGGCAAAGATTTTCCAAACAAATCCGGTTGTTTATTTCTCTTCCTCTTCTCCCTCAGGAGTCCGCTGAAAGAGCAGAAGTACTTCCAGCCTCAGCCTCTTCCCCAAACCTGGGAAGCTGAAGACCACTTGGCCAAGCTTCTGGAGGCTGAGATTTGGCCTCTTGTCTTCAGCTTTTCAAGCCACACCCCCATTGAAACAACCGTTTTTTGTGTCCCTCTCTTCAGCTGCAAGAGTCCAGTAGAGGACCATACTTTTGTCTAGAGATGACCTAGGAAGGCCACAATATCAGCCTGGGCTTTAGTCCACCTCATCCTGGAGGCTGGCGAGGTGCACTCAGACTTCCTCTGGGATCCGAGGGCAAGATTTTAGGAAATGCCTTGTGTTCGCTAAGACAAGAGAAGTGACCAGCTCTCGCCGGCAGGGATTGAATTGGAACCCAGACCCTAGGTTCCTTTTCAACTCTCTTGGATACTGGGGCAGAGGCGGGGTTGGAGGGTGGTGAGTAGTGCGTGCTTGGAACAGAATCCTCCTGGTGTGCGCAAGCAAGCAGGGTGGGGCCCACTAAACTTTTAAAATCTGTAAGGAGAGTTAAACATGTGTGTGGCTATTTAAAAAAAAAAAAAAAGACCTGCAGAAGCTGAACAGTGAAAGAAGACGACACTTCACGGGGTTCGCCTGCAAGCCCCCGGCACCGCAGCTTAGCAGAGCTGGGACCGCCCTGTGCCCCGCGGCGCGCCCGCCCTGTCCCGAGCCTGGTCCAACCCACCGAGCCGCCGACCCCGCTGAGCCTCTGTTCACCGCAGATGTGCGGCCGGAAGAATCCCCCTTTCCGCGTGGGGGCCACCCCAGGCTCTTTACTCCCCTAAACTCCACTCAGAGAGTGCCGACCACTTCTCCTCTGGTTACTTCTGGGATCATCGGAAGCCCCCTGGCTGGAGACGTCCCTGAGGCCCACCCCCAAGCCTCCGCAGAGCCGGGCCAAGGTCCCTGGGCGCAGGCTGACACCCACGCAGGGCCCGGGCGCGGTGCTGGTCTTAATTCCCCGCAGTCTCCCGGCGAGGACGCGAGGACCCGGAGAAGGTGCGTGCCACTGGCCACCTGCGGAGGCAAAGCAAAGGGTCCTCCAGGGCTAGTTTCCACTCATCGCCACCCGACAAGGAACCAGGAACCCGGAAAACGAATCCACAGATTAGTGGCCACCAGCCACCTAGGCGCCAGGTTCCAAGGGCAGGTGCGTCACGTCGCCCCCAACCCCCGCCACCCCCCTCCCGCGCGTGTACACACACACACACACACACACACACACACTCTCCTGGGTATACCTGCCGCCGCCCCCACCACCTCAGGCTCACCTCGCCTAACACCAGCACCTGCCTACTTCCTAGGCCTCTTCTAGTTCTGCCTGGGAAACCAGATGGCAAATTTCTCTCATGTCTTCAGTAGCTATGAGCTGGTCACTAGCGACAGGACTCCCAAAAGTCTAGGGAGAAAGAAGTCAGGGCCAAAAAAGTCAGTGACCACGCTTCCCTTCGCGGAAGGGAGATGTTCATGACTAACAACCTTCTCCTGATTGTAAACAGAGGCCAGAGGTTCCAGAGGCCAGCCGTGGGTCAGGCGGTAAGGCCAGTGCCTGGTCCATCCTATGTGCGTGGTGCAGGGACAGAGGGAAGGTAAGGAGGTAAATCGTGGGATAGGGTGAGCAACCCTGGGCAGTGCCAGCGGGAGGCTGCTGGGAGTCCCCGGAGGCTCTCCAATCTAGAAACCAGGCTGCTACTGAACCAGCAGATCTTGCCCAGGCTTTGTTCAGAGAGCCTTAGTGGAGCCAAATCTCTGGGGGATTTGGGGGTGCTCACACTCTGCGAGGTTTGCCCAGTCTGAGGTTTCTTTCTTTTTTTTTTTTTTTTTTTACATTTTTTTATTTATTTATGATAGTCACACAGAGAGAGAGAGAGAGAGAGTCAGAGACACAGGCAGAGGGAGAAGCAGGCTCCATGCACCGGGACCCGATGTGGGATTCGATCCTGGGTCTCCAGGATCCCGCCCTGGGCCAAAGGCAGGCGCCAAACCGCTGCGCCACCCAGGGATCCCTAGTCTGAGGTTTCTTACACTTGAAAACAAGAACTGATTTTCATTGTTTGATCCAAGCACACAAGAGCCCAGAGGTTTTCAGAATGTTTTCCTGAGTGAGCTGCTTGAACCTGGCCCTATGGCCAGCCCTCCCTTTGCATTCCTGCCACCCCTTCACACACTGAGAGGTGGTATCCAGGTAGCAGGATCACTTTTTGCTAACCAGGTCCCTGATGACCTGTCAGTGAGGTTTTCTTCCATAGTTTGTAATGGAGGCCCAGTTGTCTTGTGGGAGGAGGCAGGAGTAGACCCTGTTGGGGCCTTAAGTCCATGTTCTTTCCAGGACCCTCTATTTCCTCCAGGCCTGACTTCTCACCAGCCAAATTGGCAGCAACTACATAACAAATACCCTGTGGCTGAAAGAAGGCTGAATAGGCTGAGAAGGATGGGGAGAGACTGTGTGAGAAGGAAACAAAGACAATGCACAGACCGCATGGCGGTGTGTGATCAGAAATTCTGCGGGTCCTGAGGTTATAGAGCTCTTCCTCTGTCTCTAGCATCCGTTTCTTCCCTCTGAGGAGGCACTTATTTTGAAATGGCCAAAGGCAGCTGGTTTTCTCTATTTCATGTGGAGTCAGAAAGCAAAGCAACTTTTGCCAGTAGAAGTGGGTCTTTTGTGACTTGAATTGACTCAATGAAATCAGTGATCTTTTCTTTAAAAGTAACTCAAAGCTCAATTAAAGCTCAACTATATACCTCAACGATAAAGCTCATTTGGGTGCTTTTCAACTAACCTAGCAGCTATTTTGGTTTTCACTTCTGATAAATCTGTGCACTGAGTCCCAAAGCACTACAGGCTCCCAGGTACCTTAGCATGCAGTTTCCAATTCTAGGGGAATCACTGTTCTGAGAGTACTGGAAGCCTCTTATATAGTCTATGACTAGTCATAGAATATGAAGGGTGTGATTCCTAGTGCTTATTATACATGAGTACAAAAAAATAGGTATATTTTTAAAGATCATGTCACCCTCCCTTCCCCAAACAGCCCTTTCTGCCCTTTGTAACAGGTTGTTCCTGGCACATTCTGTATCTAATCATGTTTAGAGAGGTCATTTTGAGCATACGTGGAAAGATGTAGGTACTTCTGGTCTTAATTTCCCATTCGAAGTGTGTTCAGTGGTAAGAGTGGGGAATCAGAGACTTTTCTTGACTGTGAGAGGAAAAATGGTTGAATTAGAAATACTGCCATTGGAATAGCTCTAGCATTCTGGATGTTTGGTTTGTATCCAGAGAGGCCATAAGCAAATGGGCACTCATTCAAGAAAAATGAGGGCGGGGGGATAGAGAGAATGGAGGCACAGTGTCCTCTTCTAGGACATCCCTCTTGTGCCAAATGAGATAGGAGAGAAGAGAACAGAAGTGAGACCAAGTCTATTACCAGTGATAAACAGATAGGAAGCTGCTGAAACCCAGGGTACATGGGCTATCCATTCACCACCCCAGTCAAAGACCATTTGTTCCAAAAGTAATTTGATCAAAACTGATTTCTCAAAGTCTGAAAGCCAGTCCACGGAGACTAAGTTTTTCTTTCTAATAACAAGATGCTTATTTTTTTTTCCAGTGTTAAAGGGACAGGGGGGCCAAAATCGGAGATGCAACTGTTGTCAGGGAAATACACAAAACCGTAAAGATATCTTTAGCAATAGCAAGTGGATGTTTTGCTTTTGTTTCGATTTTTTTTTTCCAAGAAAAGCATAGGTATCACATTCTAGAGAAATACTCCTTACATACTTTTCTAAAATCTGGAACTTTCTGAGAAGTCCAAAAAGTGATTTCAGCTTCACCAAAAGCTGTTTTAAAAAGACAAAGCAAAGGGCACCTGGGGAGCCAGTCTGTTAAGGGTCTGCCGTCAGCTTAGGTCATGATCCTGGGATATCCTTAGTGGGGAGTCTGCTTCTCCTTCTGCCCCTCCCCCTGCTCCTACTCTCTCTCTCTCTCAAGTAAATAAATAAAATCATAAAATCTTTTTAAAAAACACAAAGCAAATAAATAAATATAAATATAAATAAAACAAAGCAATGACAATGACAAAAAAATTTGTAAAATAGTATCCCATTTCTGTGACATCTAGGAGAATTATTTGTGAAAAGCCTTTTTTGTTCCTCTTATTTTTTTTTTTTTTTCCACATTGCAAAACTGCTAGCTCAAAAATCCTGGACCATTCTTTTGGTAACCACAGTATAAAAGCATTCAGTAATCACAGTATGTCACAGATAAAATTGAACTACTCACATGACTACCCCGAGTTCCCATGTAAACAAATACAAATGAGATTTAAATGAAGCCAAAGGACCTAACACAGATAATTTATTTTGAATATTGTGATTGTATATATATAATATAAAAATCATGTTGATAAAGTCCATGACTTTTTCTAATCTATCTGTGTCTTTACCATTGGCCCATACCAGACCAGAGCAGTGACAGGATCTTTAGATCCTGGAAAAAAAAAAAAAAAAAAAAAAGACTAATTCATATTCACAGATTTTTTTAAATTTGCATTATGCAAACTACTTTGCTATCTGCTCCCTCTTTGAAACTCCTGCATGATCCTTAAGTAAGAGGTTGAGGAACACATACTATATTATTATCAAGACTTTTCTTGGTTGTAGATGAGGCAGTTTCTTGCTGGAACCCAGAGGGGCATACAATGGAACTCGGTGCTGTGATGAAGGCCATGACCAAATGTATTGTGGCTCAATTATTGCTTAGCTGTTTCACTTTTCTTATGGGTATAAATGGTCTCCAATAAATCATAAGTTCCTCAAAGGCAGCCTCCTTTCAGCATACACTGCCTTGTAATCCCCCAAAGACACAATAATGTGAATCCAGAATGAGGATCCTTATCAGAAAAGATGGCTTACTAATCATTTCCATTTATCATCAAAAGAGGCAGGAACATTAGTATTTTTTAAAGATTTTATTTATTTATTCATGGGAAACACAGAGAGAGAGAGAAGAGGCAGAGACATAGTTCAGAGGGAAAGCAGGCGCCTCACAGGATGCTGGATATGGGACTTGATCCCCAGACCCCAGGATCATGCCCTGAGCTGCCGAAGGCAAATGTTCAACTGCTGAGTCACCCAATAGTCCCAAGAACATTAGCTTTTAAAAGTACATTGTAGAGCAGCCCGGGGCAGCCCGGGTGGCTCAGCGGTTTAGCACCTGCCTTTGGCCCAGGGCGTGATCCTGGAGTGCCAGGATCCAGTCCGACGTGAGGCTCCCAGCATGAAACCTGCCTCTCCCTCTGACTCTTTCTCTCTCTAAAAAATAAATAAATAAAATCTTTTTAAAAAGTACATTGTATGTCCATTTGGTTTATTTTATAGATTCCACATATAGGTGAAATCATGTGGTATTTACCTTTCTCTGTCTGGCATATTTCATTTAGCATAATACCCTTCAGGTCCACCCATGTGGTTGTGAATGACAAGATTTCATTCCGTTTTGCGGCTGAGTGATATTCCACTGTGTATATATACCATCTTTTCTTTTTAAGATTTTATTTATTTATCTATTTTGGAGAGAGAAAGAGTGCAAAAGTCAGGAGAGAAGCAGCGGGAGAAGGAGAAGCAGACTTTGTGCCAAGAGTGGAGCCTGACTTGGGCTCAGTCCTACCACCTGAGATTATGACCAGAGCCAACACCAAGAGTCGGACGCTCAACCAACTGAGCCACCCAGGCACCCCATACCTCATTTTCTTCATCCATTCATCGAACAGTGGGCACTTTTAGGTTGCTTCCATATCTTGGCTATTGTAGATAAGCACTGTAATAAATATAGGGGTGCATATACCTTTCCAGATTGAAGTTTTCATTTCATTTGGATAAATACCCAGAAGTAGAATTACTTGATTGTATGGTATTTATATTTTTAGTTTATTATGGAAACTCCATACTGTTTTCCATAGTGACTGCACCAGTTTGCATTCCTACCAACAGTTCATGTTGGTAGGAAATAACAAGATGTAGAGAAAATTTTATTTTTTTAGTGGTTTCCTTCATTGTACAAAAGGTTTTTATTTCGATGTAGTCCCAATTGTTTATTTTCACTTGCTTCCCTTGTCTGAGGAGATAGATCCAGAAAAATATTGCCAAGGATGATGTCCAAGAAATTACTGCCTATGTTTTCTTATAGGAGTTTTATGCTTTCAAACAAACAACCAAGAGAAAAACAGACCCATAAATGTGGAGAACAAATTCATGGTTGTGAAAGGAGAGAGAGGAGAGGGGATGGGCAAAATGAGTGATGGGAATTAAGAAAGGAAAAACATCAGGGAAACAATAAATAAAGCTTAAAAAGTTTTTTAAAGTACATTGTAATGCTGGGAGATGTGGTCTGTGATTTCCTCTATCAAGAAGATGAAGGACTTGGGAAAGTGTAAGTGTGAATGTATGCATTTTTATTGTTTGCATCACTATAGCTCTTAATTACACTAATCATTTTCACAAATGGGCTTTGTTTTCTAGCTGGCTCCTTGGCTTTTGGCAGGCGGCACCAGGGAAACACCTGTTGTCTGGTTATACAGAGAAACACCTGTCGGTGGAGCCACTAAGTACTGACATAGGGGCTGTCATCCATAGTCTTGGGAACCTTTGCAATTGTCAGCAGAAAGGAAGGAGCACCTGCTTAGGGCCCAGGAGGACTGAATGATTGCTCATTGACTTTTGACAGAAGATGTTGATGAATCCAGTCCCCTTCCTCTGCCTACTCCCAAGAAATGCAGCCTGTGGCTGCAACATCTGTTAATTAGTAAATGAAGGTGGTCAGATTCAAGGAAAATTCTTTTAAAAAGGGACCTGGAGTTTAACACATATGAGGGCTTTGAAGCATCAAACTCTAAGTGGCTTCCATGGACAAATATCCAGTTGATAAGAATGGAGGAAGGGAAGCAAGAAAAAAAGAGAAGATAGAAAGAAACAATGGGGGATCCCTGGGTGGCTCAGCAGTTTTGCGCCTGCCTTCGGCCCAGTGCATAGTCCTGGAGTCCCGGGATTGAGTCCCACATTGGGCTTCTGCATGGAGCCTGCTTCTCCCTCTGCCTATGTTTCTGCCTTTCTCTCTCTCTCTTTCTCTCTCTGTCTCTCTCTCTCTCTGTGTATGTGTCTCTCATGAATAAATAAATAAAATTTAAAAACAACAAAGAAAAAATGGGGCAAAGAAGATTTTTTCCATATGATAATCTACTTCAAAAAAAAATTTACCATTTTGAGAGGCACCCAGGTGGTTCAGTTGGTTAAGTGTCTGACTTTTGATTTCTGCTCAGGTCATGATTTCAGGGTTATGAGAAGGCACACTGGACTTCCTGCTCAGCAGGAGTTGGCTTGAGATTCTCTCTTTCTTTCCTCTGCCCCTCCCCCTGTTCTCTCTCTCTCTCTCAAACAAACAAACAAACAAACAAATAAATAAATAAATAAATAAATAAAGTCTTTTCTAAAAGAATACCACCACTTTGAGTACATTGGTGGTATGAGCCTGGCTCTATGTAGAAATTGGTATATCTAGTCTAATAGGATTTACTGGAAAAGTCAGTGCCAGTTCCTGAAGTAATCAGTTGTTCTTTGATAGTTAAGATATTTATATATGGCTTATACCCATACATGGAGAGGAATAGGAAAAAAAGTGATGAAAAGGTCTGGGAAGAAGAGAGAGAGAAAGAGAAAGAGAGAGAGATTGGAGATTAAAATCCTACATTTTTCAAAGATAGATTTTTAGCATCAATATTTATTTTTAAATTTCCTAACCTCCTGTTCCCCATGTCCAAGATATATAGAAATCCATACCAGCTCAGAAAGATATCTTGATCCTGATTCATCCCATAGAAGATTACCCACAGAGCTGGGCATTCTATGGATGGGGCCATTGAGCCTCTCTATTTGTATCTCTTTCTAGCTGGGGCTGTTACCCAGGATACTCCGTGGGAGGAGTTGCCAGTCTGAATTCCTCCTCCAGATGGAGTTTGTTTCTCTCTTCTACGCTACTGTCTCTCACAAAACCACCTCCTTTCCTTACGTTATGATTTTTCCTAGACTTAGGAGCTCTCTTGGCATGAGATAAATAATGCTGGAGAGAAAAGCAGAGGAGGGGGATGGATACAATTGTAGGTAGGAAGGAGGACAGATGGGAGAAGTCATTATGAGGACTTTTAATCTTGGATTCATTTTTTTTTTCTTTTTTTCCTGTCCTACACCCACCATATGCAATTTACCAAGGAACTCCTTTGGGTTTCATCTTCAAAATGTGTGCAGAATCCAAACATTTCTTATGACCTCCATTGCAACCACCCAGGTTTAAGCCATCATCACCTCTCATCCAGATGGCTCGTCTCCCTGCTTTTGTCCTTGCCTCCCTACACTTCATTTTCAGTGTAGCATTGTAATCTTTCTAAAGATAAAAGTCAGTTTATGCCACCTGTCTTCTTATAATTACCAATCACTTCTCACTTCTCACCTAAAATAAAAGCTAAAAACCAGCCTTACCTGATCTCCAGGCTACCTCTGTTCAGACCCCATTGGCTTCTTTGCAGTTTTCCCAACTCAGCAGCCACATGCTCAGCTTAGGACTTTTACAAAGGTTACTCCCTCTGTTGGGATTGCTCTTCCGCAGCATATTTGGCTGACTGACTCCTTCAAGGCTTCCTTGTATATTTTTTCTCAAATGTCACCTGGCCAACCTGTATAAAACTACACCCTCTATGCACTCCCTAACACCCACATGCTTTTCTTTTCTTTTTTTTTTTTTTTTTAGATCTTATTTATTTATTCAGTGATGCTGCTTTTATTTCCCTCTGAATTTTTGCCACCCTAAGTTCCCCTTACAATTCCATCTACCTTCTCCACCCCGTATTTGGAATGGGTAGATGTGGGAGGGGGTGAACATGCAAAGGAGCAGGAGGCTCACTCTTGTTCTTACACACACATACTAAACACCAGCTAACCCTTTCAACTCTGTTTCCTGTAAGAATTTTGTAGTAATGGCAACTCACAGATAGAGGGGTTTGGAAGCAGCAAATGGGGACTATGTGACAGAAATGTGGCTGGTTCTTTGTGGTACCCACACTTAACAAAACAAAGCAAACCTTATACATCCAAATTTCTTAAAATCTCAGCACCATAGAGGGGAAACCTGTGGTGCTTCAAAACCTAGTTCATATTGTAAAGACACTGGGGAAGTGGTGGAAAAGACACTCTAATGAGAATCAATGTCTATGAATTCTGATTCTGCAGCTCACTTCTGCATATAAACACACACGCATGCAGAGTAACAGGGTAGCATTAGTTAAATCTGGGAGCCTCATTTTCATTCTCTGTAAAAATAGGGGTGATCATTTCTGTTTGATGTTCTTTGTTTTGAGAAGGAAATAAGAATACATGTGTGACTATGAATGTGAAATCATTACACAAATTTAATTTTTAAAAGATTTTATTTATTTATTTATTTATTTATTTATTTATTTATTTATTTATTTATGAGACACAGAGAGCGAGGCAGAGACATAGGCCAGGGGAGAAGCAGGCTTCCTGCGGGGAGCCTAATGAGGGACTTGATCCCAGGACACCGGCATTATGACCTGAGCCAAAGGCCGATGCCCAACCAGTGAGCCACCCAGGCATCAATTATACGCAAGTTCAATTTATACGCAAGTTCAATTTATAATTAAAATTACATAATCATAAAAATTGCAATTGTTTATGTTAAATTTGTCAATATAATGCATTTCCTTAGTATACCAAAAAAAAAGTCTGACTAATGTATGAGTATAAAAATATTTTAATTATGGGCATCTGGGTGGCTCACTAGGGTAAGCATCGGGTTGTTGATTTTGTCGCAGGTCCTAATCTCAGGATTGGAAGACTGAGCCTTCTTTCCCAGCTCCAGCTCCACACTGGGGGTGAAGGCTGCTTAAGATTCTCTCTCTCTCCCTCTGCTCTTCCCCTTGCTTGCATGCTCTCTCTCTCTAAAATAGATGAATCTTTAAAAAAAAATGTAATGAGGGGAGTCTGGGTGGCTCAGTGGGTTAAGCATCTGCTTTCGGCTCAGATCATGATCCCAGGACCCTGGGATAGTTTCCTCCTCAAGCTCCCTGCTCAGTGGGAGTCTGCTTCTCTCTCTCCTCTGTCCCTCCCCCTGCTCATGCTCGCTCTCTCAAATAAATAATAAATTAAATCTTAAAAAAAAAAATAATGAGTTCATCTTGCCTTTGAAAAATGCAGATAATAAAATAAATAAAATTAATGGTGCATATATCATACCTTGTGTCCGAAAAGCATGGTTTGGTCTGTGTTTACAAGGTTGGATTATGACTGCTGACAGGTATTTCAGTAGCTGAAAGGCAATTGCAGTGAACATTTGTGAATTATAGGAGGAAGGAGGTTTATCTGCTTTATCCTGAAGAACACTAAAGGTAGATATCAAAGTGCAGAAGCCCATCTGCATTTTCAGCTCTCTTCCTCAAATAATAGTGATCCCTTTTATTGCTAGAATGATATGAAAGCAGCAAGAGCCCCTAGTGTGTCATCTGTTCTGACTGTGAGGCCTCCGGCCACTACAATGCAAGTTACAGGATGTAAGGATCTGCTCAAATAACTTGCCTCCCGCTTAACAGGAAAGCAATTTTGCTTCAGATTTCCATATCAGAATACCTTGGTAGCAGCCACCTGTTGCCATAGTGGTCAAAGCTATGGGTTTTAAAATCAAGCAAATAATCTCACAATGACTGAATCAAATAACCTCACAGTAGCTGAGGTGCTAGAAATCACTCAGAACAAACTCCAACCCATTTTCATTTCTTTTTCTCCATTAGTAAATCTGAGATACAAACTTGTTAGCCTAAAGATGGTTTCTCATACATGATTATATTTTAAATAGGAAAAAAAAAAGTATTTTATGGCTTCTTAACCCCATTAAGTTTCATCTGTAATGTGCTTTGTTTGGAGAAAGATGAGCAACAAGATTGTATGCTTAATATAACAAAGCATTATAATCAAAGTTTTGGGAAATGTCTAAGATTAAAAATTTTAAAGGTCAATGTATCGTAAGGTAAATAAAATCATAAAAGAATCATCTATTTCAAAGGCAAATAGATGCTTTGTTGCTTTGTAACCAAAGCGAGTAAAGCATCTTGAAACATTTGAAATTGTAATTAAAATATTGGTTTTATATGAATTAGTAAGGAAGGAAACTCTTGCCACTTCCCATTGTAATTGTTTCATACCTAACCTTGTTGCCTTTTCAATGGCAACACTGAAAGCCAGAAGAGAGATTGGTAACTAATCAAAACCCTGGGGGCTCTTATAGCTGCTGCTGCTTCTTCTTCTTCTTCTTCTTCTTCTTCTTCTTCTTCTTCTTCTTTCTTCTTCTTTTTTACATTTTATTTATTTATTCATGATAGACACAGAGAGGGGCAGAGACAAAGGCAGAGGGAGAAGCAGGCTCTCTGGGGAGCCTAATTCAGTACTTGATCCCAGGACCCAGGGATCCTGCCCGGAGCCTGAGCTGAAGGTGGGGGCTCAAACACTGAGCCACCCAGGCACTCCCTCTTATAGCTTCTTAAAGGGAATCACAGGAAACCACCTTCAATGTAAATGTTAGGAACCAGATCTGAAGTTTCTTTTTTCTTTTCTTTTCTTTTTTAAGATTTTATTTATTTATTCATGAGAGAGAGAGACAGAGAGACAGAGACACAGGCCGAGGGAGAAGCAGGCTCCCTGCAGGTAGATCCTGGGTCTCCAGGATCACATCCTGGGACGAAGGCGGCGCTAAACCGCTGACCCACCCGGGCTGCCCAGATCTGAGGTTTCAATAAGAATTGAAACAAGACACAGGCATCCAACAGTAAGAAATCAGCATGGACCTAAACATGAGATAGAAGATGCTCTAGTGAATTACTCAGCATTATTCCTCTCTATGAGCACACTTGACCTTGGCACATAAAACACACAATCAACCTTCCACAACCAGAGCAAGGCTCAGAGCACTTCCTAGCTCTGCAACCTGGAGCAAGTTTCTAAACCTCTCAGGGCCTCACTCTCCTCATTTGTACAATAGTCATAATAATCTCTTCTGTTTTAATGATTGCTGTGAAAATCAAGAAATTACTGCATATAAAATTATCCATTCCTGGCACATTGGGTGCCTCCAGACCATTAACCATCAAAATACAATCTCCTTTTCTCCTCTTACAGAATTTGGAGAAAAATCATTTTGGAGGAGAGGTGGATTTACATTTTGGTGCTAGTCAACAAATGCATCTAAATGAACTTTTCTGAATCAGACTTCTTCAATTCTGTAAAAGGGAGAGAAAATGAGTGGTAAAAAAAAATCACAAGAAGTTTCTTTTGTCATAAATATCAGAGACAATGTCATCAGATGACACATGGAGAAATGACAGGCCTCCGATTGCACAACAATGGTACAAAAGTTTTGCAGACTATGAAATATGATCTTACATGTCTCCCCATTACTGGAGTGATGACATTCAGGCACCTATATCATGTGTTCTACCAGTGAGTGAAGCTGCATCTCTTCTAGATAACAAAGACACCTGTCATGTAATGCCAGAATAAAGCCTTCAAATGACACTCCATTTGTCAGATCATTATGTTACAAAACACGTTTTTCTTCTAGGGATTTTTCAAAATGAAGGCCATATTAAAGAGTCCTTCTTGTGCTAAAAACAAAATATTCAGACAAAGACAAACAAAAACAAACATTCCAATCGCAAGGGGAAGATTACAATTGCCAGGAAGCACACATAATCCTGTGCACAATTGTGTGTTACTTTTGCTACTCAGCATGAAACCAAAGCAATTGTACAACAGTAGTCAATGCTCTATTTAATTTGTATTTTGTTTTCGTTTCTTTTAAAAAACCTACATACAGTAAAATTCATTCTTTTTGTGTACCGATCTAAGTTTTGACAAATGAACAAACATGTAACTATCACCACAGTCAAGATCTTAATTGGGTTTTAATTGGCCCTACGATAAATGCAATGTAATGTCATATACATGACAAGGTGTAAGTGATTCTGTCCTTTAAATGGAAAACACAAAGGAGAGGGGGATGGTTCCTTCCACTTCCCACAATTTTCCTTGTCTAACTTCTTTTTTATTGCTTTATTTATTTTTAAAAATATCTCAGCTTCGTGTGAGCTGCTTTCTCACAAGGGCCTTCCCTGACTTATCTCCCAACCCAGATCCAAGTTAGGCCCTTCCATGATGTGTTTTCAAAGTATTCTATTCCTTTTAAAGTTTCCCTGTATGGACACAATGCTGTCCATGCAGCTTTTTTTCTACATAGCTTTTTATGAGTCTGATGTCTGTCTCCTAAACTGGGTAAGCTAAAAAAGTACTTGAGTGTGTGATTGGTCCTGCTAGTCTCTCCAAAAACAGCATTCATTTCAAAAAACATTCCAGGCACTAGCCTCATTCTTTCACCAAGGTCTAAACTACACTGTACAAACCTCCCTCCAGGGGTTAGGTAAAAGCTGTGAAAGTGAAGAAAGGTCAATGTGTACAACTGAAAATCAGCAGTTTGATTTATATGTGCATAAGCAAAGTTAAATTTGGAAGCTTTCTTGTATGGACTTGTTTCCAATCAGCAAATGGCACAAAAGTTGCCACCTGTTTCACTTCTCCTAGGATAAGGAGTTAGCCACACTTGGGAGGAGTTTTTGCTGGACAATAAACTGTAAGCCAGGATAGTCCACAAAGGTTAATCTGGGTTCAAATACTGGAAAGAAAGCCAATATGGATGCTAACAAAGGCAGCTTTTACTTTGTTTTACTAAAAAACAAGCAATCAAGGTAAGTAAAGATCATATACCATGAAAGTTTACAAGGGAGTGTATGTGACTGATCATTTCTGCTGAATTCCTCATGCTAGTGTGTGCAAAGGGGTTTGGTTTATTCAGTCCCTTAAGGAACCAGTCAGGTAAGAGGACCCCCAAAAAACATAAGCCTATTTCTGCCTTTTATACTTCCAGTCTGGGGGAATGGGCTACATAAGCAGCCAAGATCCTATCAACTAGGAATTCTTGCTATTCCACAATTAAATGTTCCCAAGTTCTCTTTCTTATGTCATCAACAGATATATAGCAACCCAGCTATGGACTACCATGAGCTCCATGAGGGCAGGAACTGTTTGTTTTAGTCGCTATTAGAATTTGCATGCATTTCCTAGCATGATGCCCGCAACTGAGAATACACTCAGGAAATATGTATTACACGAGCAAAGAAATGAATGAATGAATGAATGAATGAATGAATGGGTTCTGGTTCTAGCCCTGCCATTTATTAACCTGTGGTTAGCCAAATTACTTACTTTATCAATGTTTCAGGCTTTCCTCAGCCATATGATGTAAAATCTGTAAAAGTGATTAGATTAGATAGTTACCAAGATTCTTATAAAAACAAGGCAAATGTCATAAACAAGATCAATAGGAAGTCACTTATCTCTATTCTTAATCTTGAGCTTTACTGACCATGAAGCTTATCTCAACTAAATTACATTAAAGGGCAGGAAGAGCATGTTTTAGTCCTGACGATGCTGATTATTAGACTGTGTCTCTGAACATATCACTTAAACTTCATAGACCTCCGTTTTCTTTTTTTTTTTCATTTTCTTATATATGTTTATATATAAGAAGGATGAGAACATTTCTGACCTTCTTTAAAATCGCCAACATTTGATTAGTTTATTTATTTATTTTTAAATATTTTATTTATTTATTCATGAGAGACAGAGAGAGAGAGAGAGAGGCAGAGACACAGGCAGAGGGAGAAGCAGGCCCCATGCAGGGAGCCAAACGTGGGACTCGATCCCGGGACTCCAGGATCACACCCTGGGCTGAAGGCAGGCACCAAACCACTGAGCCACCCAGGGATCCCCTGATTAGTTTATTTAATATGTTTTGTTTAAAGTTGTTCCTTTTCGTGTGAAAATCCTTGAATTAATGTCTTTTGAATGCCCGATTTCTGATGATTTTCTTTAAACTTAAGTCAAATGAACAAGTCCTCTAAAACTCATGAAAAGGATATATATTATGGGAAAAAGTTACTTCTGAAAAAGACAATAGAAAGTAGGTATAAAACTGCGAGAAACAAAGCATAGAGGTATATGATACCCTAGGAGATACCCTGGGGATTATTGTGCCTGCAGAAGGATTAGGGGAAGGAAACATGATCAGAGCATCCTTGGGACAGGAAGAGGAAGAGTGCTCTCTAACTTACAAGAGTGGGTTAATCATCATTTCATCTCCCAAACTTTCCATTTTTTGTTCTCTTTGAGACAAGGATTTTCTACTTTCAGGCTGGGGGAATTCAAGCAGATTCAACGATTCAAATGGAACAATTTTACTTCTCCTAGGACAAATAGCTTTCATTTCTGCAAGGATTTCTTTTAGTCTTTGGAAAAGTGCTAAAGATCCAGGATTTCTCCAGATTTCAACCACATTTCTGACACTGTACATCCAATAAGATAGGGCGTATGGACATAATGGTTTCCTAAAGGTATTTTTTTAAAAAGAGAGGAAATGAAACGTCTTTGTTACAACTCTTGGAGATTGACAAAACCAGGCAGGATCAAACTATCTTTTATTGTATATCTTTCACACTTTTTTTTAAAGAATGTTAGTTTGCATTTGATGAAAGAAAGACACAGAGAAGGTAAAGGAACATGCCCTTACTCAGTGCAATTAGATTGGGAAAAAGATTAGATGTGGTCTTAAGGCTAGAAACTCAAGAGGGACAGAGATTCTCTGAAAAGAAGCTAGACCTGTATATAGTTACATATAATCCATTTGAGGAAGAAAAAGATGAAGCATTTTAAACAACCTTCCTCTTCCATGAACTCAGGCTCTAAAAAAAATAGTAAAATAGGAGAAGGGGCATAGAACAAAACAAAAAGTAAATGAGTGACAGAAAGAACAATTTTTGGAAGGATAAAAAGCTAAGTAGATCAAGACAATGGAAGTTATTTATGAAATGACACTAATTTCTAGCTTTCTGGGGCACCTGGGTGGCTCAGTGGTTGAGTGTCTGCCTTTGGCTCAGGTCATGATCCCACAGTCCTGGAATGGAGTCCCGCATTGGGCTCCCTGCATGGACCCTGCTTCTCCCTCTGCCTCTGTCTCTGCCTCTCTCTGGTGTGTCTCTCATGAATAAATAAATAAAATCCTAAACAATTTATAGCTTTCTAAGGGACATCTTCAACTAACCTTTTCAAGAATTCTAAAGTTTTACATGTCCTAGATATCATTCAATATCTTTTTTATTTTTTATTTTTTAGAGTGAGGGAAGAGGAGAGAAAGAGAGAATTTTAAACAGCTCCATGCCCAGCATGGAGCCAGGTATGGGCTAGATCTCACAACCCTGAGATCATGACCTGAGCCTAAATCAAGAGTTGGCCACTTAACTGACTGAGCCACCCAGGTGCCTCTGATTCATTATCTTTATCTTAGATTTGATCAGAGCCTGAGACAAGGATTGGGTCTAGATAGTTTAATTGAAAGATGATCCTAGAAAGCAGAAAAGAGTCAAGAGAATGAAACCAGAAATGGAGAAAAGGCCAAAGAAAGGGAGGGGGTGGATTATTAAACTGGTTACCAGCATCAGTGGCTGGGGTTCAGACCCACTGGGGACATGATGAGCTTCCTTTGGAACCTACAACAAAATTGTCTCACACAAGTATGGGTAAGATGGAGCAATCATTCACTGATTCCACTTCCTCTTCCTTCCAGGCTGCATCTGTGTGCTGTGTGCTGTGTGCTGCCCATCCCTTAGAAGAAACACCTGAGATAGAAACACAGACAGGTATAATAGTTCCTATTTGGAATAGGACCCTGGCAATACACAATAACTGCTTCTTCCAGCAGTGCTGAAATCATCTGGGCAAAGAAAAGATGGTGCAAAGTATCTTTTCTATTAGTATCTTCACTCCAAATTACTCCACCTCATATTCACTTTTTCCACTAAATTCAATCACCTTGTACTGAGTTATCCAAAGCAGAATGCTTTGCATAACATCATACATCTCCCATCTCCCATACTTAGTTTTGAGAAGTTTTGCTCTTTCCATACTTAAAAAAATTATGCTAAAACACACATAAAACTTACCATCTTAACCATGTTAAAGTAATATTAGTTCAGTAGTGTTGAATATAGTTACATTGCTGTGAAATAGACTTCCCAAAATTTTAGTCTTGCAAAACTGAAATTTTATCCCCATAAAACAACAACATTTGCCTTTTATACCAAAGGTGGGGGAACAGACCATATCAGTAGCCAAGATCCTTTCAGCTAGGAATTCTTGCCATTCCACAATTAAATGTTTCTTTTTTTTAAGATTGTATTTTTTTAAAGATTTATTTATTTATTTATTTATTTATTTATTCATGATATATATATAATAATATCATGTGTCTCTGCCTATATATATATATATATATATATATATAGAGAGAGAGAGAGAGAGAGAGAGAGGCAGAGACACAGGAGGAGGGAGAAGCAGGCTCCATGCAGGGAGCCCGACATGGGACTCAATCCCCGGTCTCCAGGATCACGCCCTGGGCTGAAAGGCAGATGCTCAACTGCTGAGCCACCCAGGCGTCCCCACAATAACTATTTCTAAGTTATCTTTCTTATATCATCATTGAATACATAACAATTTGTTTAAAAAAAGATGAAGGTCATTTTAATATTTTTCCAGTTTTATTAGAGAAATAATTTACATACCTCATTGCAGAAGTTCAATGCATACACTATGATGATTTGATCTACATATATTATGAAATGATTACTACCATAGGTGCAGCTGCTACCCATCTTTTCATATAGATATGAAATGAAGAAAGAAAAATATTTTTCTCCTTGTGATGAGAGCACTTAGAATTTATTTTCTAACAACTTTGCTGTATATAATACAGCAGTGTTGGGATCCCTGGGTGGCGCAGCGGTTTGGCGCCTGCCTTTGGCCCAGGGCGCGATCCTGGAGACCCAGGATCGAATCCCACATCAGGCTCCCGGTGCATGGAGCCTGCTTCTCCCTCTGCCTATGTCTCTGCCTCTCTCTCTCTCTCTGTGACTATCATAAATAAATAAAAATTAAAAAAAAAAAATTTTTATAATACAGCAGTGTTAGCTATTATGAAGTTGTACAATAGATACATCCCTAGTACTTATTTGTGAGTGGAAGCTTGTACCTTTTGAACACCTTCCTCCAATTCCTCCTCCCCCAACTCACCCCATCCCATCCTCCACCTCTGATACCACTTTGATTTCTTTTTCTATGAATTTAATTTTCTTTTTTTAAAGATTCCACACAGAAGTGAGATAATACAGTATTTGTTTTTCTCTGTTAGACTTATTTACTAGCATAATGCTTTCAAGATACATGTCACAAAGAGCAGGATTTCACTGATTATGGCTGAATAATATTCCATTGTATATGTACCCCACTACCTCTTTACCAATTCATCCATTGATGGACACTTAGATTGTTTCCATGTCTTGGCTATTGTGAACAATGCTGCTAGGAGGATGGAAGTACAGATATTTTTTTGAGTTAGTGTTTTTCCTACCTTTGAATATATTTCCAGAAGTAGAATTTCTGGATTGTATGGTAGTTCTATTTCCGTATTGTTTTCCATAGTGTCTGTATCAATTTAGAAATTCAGGGATAAATTTCACTTGATCACGATGAATGATACTTTCATTGTGCGGCTGAATTTGGTTTGCTGGTATTTTATTGAGAATTTTTGCATCTATTCATCCATGATATTGGCCTATGATTTTCTTTTTTAGTAGTGCATTTTTCTAGTTTTGCTATCAAGATAATGCTAGCTTCATAAATTAAATGTGGGAGTGTTTCCTTTCTCTGATTTTTTGGAAGAATTTGGAAAGGATTGATGTTAATCCTTTAGATGTTCAGTAAAATTCACCAGTGAAGCTATCTGATACTGGGCTTTTCTTTGTTGGCAGATTTTTTATTACTGATTCAATCTCCTTATTAGTAGTTGGTCTGTTTTCAGATTTTCTATTTCTTCCTGATTTAGTCTTGGTAAGTTGTGTGTTTCTGAGAGTTTTTCCATTTCTTCTAAGTTGTTCAACTTGTTGGCAATATAGCTGTTCATAGTAGCCCTTATGATCTTTTGAATTTCTATGGTGTCAGTTTCAATGTCTCCTTTTTAATTGATAATTTTGTTGATTAGGTCCCTTCTCTGTTTTCTCTGATGGGCTAGCTAAGAGTTTGTCAATTTTGTTTATCTTTTCAACGAACCAACTCTAATGTTGGTTAATCTTTTCTATGGTTTTTCTGTTCTCTATGGCATTTACTTCTGCTCTAACCTTTATTTGTTTCTTTTGTTCCACTAACTTTGATCTCAGTTTATTCTTCTTTTTCTAAGTCCTGATGGCGTAAAGTTAGGTTGTTTATTTGGGATCCATTTTACTTCTTAATGTAGACATTTATTGCCATGAACTTCCCTCTTAGAACTGCCTTTGCTGCATCCCACAAATTCTGGTATATTGTGCTTTCATTTTTATATGTCTCAGAAAACATTTTTACTTCTCCTTTACTGCTCCTTTACTTCATTGATTGTTCAGGAGAGTGTTTTTTTTTAAATTTTTATTTATTTATGATAGTCACAGAGAGAGAGAGAGAGAGGCAGAGACACAGGCAGAGGGAGAAGCAGGCTCCATGCACCGGGAGCCCGACGTGGGATTCGATCCCGGGTCTCCAGGATCGCGCCCTGGGCCAAAGGCAGGCGCCAAACCGCTGCACCACCCAGGGATCCCAGGAGAGTGTTTTTTAATTTCCATGTGTTTATGAATTTTCCAGTTTTCTTCTTGTTATTGACTTCTAGTTTTGTACCACTGTGCTCAGAAAAGATATTAGATTTTAATTATTTCAATATTCTTAAATTTGCTAAGATTTGTTTTGTAGCCTAATGTGTGATCTATCCTAGAAAATGTTCCATGTGCATTTGAGAAGAATGTATGTTCTGCTTTTGTTGGATAGAATGTTCCATTCATGTCTGTTAGATCCATTTGGTCTGTAGAGTTGTTCAAATTCACCGTTTCCTTATTGATCCTTTGTCTAGATAATCTACCCATTGTTGAAGTATTAAAGGTATTACTGGGATATTGAAGTCCCCAACTATTGCTATTGCTGTTTATTTCTCCTTTTAGTTAGTTTTTGCTTTATAGATTTAGGTGCTCCAATCTTGAGTGCATAAATGTTTACAATTATTATAGCTTCTTGATGTATTGACCACTTTATGACTAGCTTTGCTCAGTACCTGAGCCAAGAGGCAGGCAAGCAGAACAGATTACCCCCCAAGCAAAGCTAGTACTAAGCCTGGATGTTTCCCATGCTGGGCACAGGCAGGGGGATTAATTCATAGCCAAGTCTGAGGGTAACTTCCAGCCCCTTCCAAATACACAGCATGTTTGAGAAATTGAGACTAGTGTTCCACCTCCTTCACCACCTTCCCAAGGGGCTGAGACATACTTTTACATGCTGTGGAGAAAGACCTGCAGCCCCATTTGACCAGTTCCTAGAAGCTGTGCAGCCCAACAGCACTCAAGCCAAGAGAAGGGCAGACAGAGTGATGGCTTGTAGAGCAAAGCCAGTGGTTCTGTTTGGTCAGAGAACTTAGAGTGTGACTCAGCTGGAGTTAAGAAAACAAAGAGCTTTATCAATTTTAGAGCTGCTTCTCCCACTGCACCTGGGCAGAAAATCTAATTCATAGCCCCTCTCATCATTGAATACAACCTTTAGCCTGTCTGACAAACCTAACCAAAGCACATGGGAAGCTAGGCAGCCCATTCAATAGCTCTATCGATAGTGCACTTGAGAAGAGAATATTATCCATGGCTTCTTCCTCTGTGGAACAAAATCGGTGGCCCCACCTGACCAGGAACTCAGTGCATACTCAAGCCTGATTTAGGTCCCCAAACAATGAACTGTGCAAGCCCTGGGCCCTGGCTTGCTGGCTTGCCAGGGTAGGAAAGCTAATTCATATCCCCAGCTACTACTGAATATAGTACTCAGTCCTGAGCATTTAGCAAGCCTGACCAGAGAATCCAGGCAACCATAGACCTCATGCTATAGCTTCACTTAAAAGGGGGAGATAGTGACATCACCGAGATGGTGAAAGAGATTGTCCCTGACTTTGCTCCTTCTCACAAGAAGAACAACTAAAAACTATTAAAGAATAAGACACTGTGAGGTTGAAGTGACCCCTCATGCCCCATACCTCAGAGACCAGACAGACTGTATTAGGAGTGCAGTGCTATACAATGACCCCATTGCCTCTCCCCCAGGCCAACGTAGCACCACTCAGAGAAGTCTCCCCCGAGCCACCAGTTCCTGCAGTGGGGAAAAAAATCAACCAGTCTCCCCCAGTACCGTGGGTCACTTCGCAGGAGCCCCTCCTCTGATCCCACACTATAGGGAGTGGAGGAATCTGCAGGGCTCAACCACTGCAAATGTGACTGGGACAGAGAGAAGGGAGAGGCTGGAAACAACCTGTATGTGGATCTTGGCAGACTGAGTTCATACTGGTAGTGCCCACATAGTAATCTCCACCTGTGGCTTTGCTTATTTGTAGAACCAGGTTGGGGGCACACTCTGACTAGGGAATTCAGTGGGGTACAGATCTGCCTGGTTTGAATTTTCAAACAAGGGGTGTTGCTTGCCCAAGACCCCCGTTTGCCCGTGTGTAGCCAAGGTACTGAGTCATAGCCCCACCTGCTGTGGACAGTATTTTCTGGCCCCCTTTGACCAGAGGGGCTGGCAAAAACTCCTGGAAGCTGTGTGACCCACGGTACTGGGGGAGACTGGTTGATTTTTTTCCCCACTGCAGGAACTGGTGGTTCGGGGGAGACTTCTCTGAGTGGTGCTACGTTGGCCTGGGGGAGAGGCAATGGGGTCATTGTATAGCACTGCACTCCTAATACAGTCTGTCTGGTCTCTGAGGTATGGGGCATGAGGGGTCACTTCAACCTCACAGTGTCTTATTCTTTAATAGTTTTTAGTTGTTCTTCTTGTGAGAAGGAGCAAAGTCAGGGACAATCTCTTTCACCATCTCGGTGATGTCACTATCTCCCCCTTTTAATTTTTTACTTAAAATAATATAAATTTTCATTTGAATATAATTAAAGAATTTGTCAAAAAGCAGAGGAGGTCCAATCACTTATGATTCTAACACCTAACCATACCAAAGTCAATACGTTTGGTCTGTTTATTTTCTTTTTTATTTATTTTAATAAGGAAGTGTATTTTTCACATAATGACAACAATATTGTATGTACAATATAGTTCCTTTTTATTTTAACATGGCAAACACAATCAAATTGAAAATAGATAAAATGCGATAAAACACATAGGTCAAAAAAAAAAAGATCAAGAGCTCAAGTACAAGATAGACATTAGAGGACCTACATAGTTTCTACTAAAACACTCACAAACATGAGGCACCTAGGTGGCTCAGTCTGTTAAGTGGCTGCCTTCAGCTCAAGTTCTCAGGGTTCTGGGATCAAGCCCCATGTCTGGCTTCCTGCTCATCAGGGAATCTGCTTCTTCCTCTCTCTCTGCCCCTGCCCCCTGCTCATTCCCTCTCTCTCTCTCCTCTCTCTCTCATAAATAAATAAAATCTAAAAAACAAAACCAAAACTAAAACCTCACAAATGCAATACACAAGTAAGAGATCTGGGGCCATTAATTTGCCACAACCTCAATATAAATCTCTACTGAAATAAGCCTTCTAATATCAATTGAAATATCGGGATACTTTAAGAAATATATAGATAAATATTTCCAAGGCAGGATAACATATTTTAAAATAGAAACAGAGTTACAACCAATATGGTGTAAAAGATCTGAGAATATTATCATTTGATCGAAAGATCTGGGGATGTCTAGCATAGAAAATAGAATTGGAGAACTATATATTTTTTTGGAATTAAAACTTTTTGACAGCATTTATTTGGATGTATTTCTGATTTCAACCTAAATATAAAAGTAAGTACATAAAAAATAAGTGGACTTATTGCCATAATTTTGTTAGAGTTGAACAACTCATCAAGATCTTTTAATGATTCATGTATGAAAACCTGGAGTTCCTTCAGTATGTTTGTCACTGTGATTGGGAAAATCAGCCCATAATTTCCAAACCAAATGAAATCCTAGAAGCACGTACAATTACAGAACTGCATAGATTGAACTTTACAAAAAAAAAAAATGTTTTGTGTTTTTAAATATCGGATCATTTAAGTTAAAAGAGGAATGCAAACTTATTCAAGCAAAAGAGATGGATATATATTTTTTTAATTTTTATTTATTTATGATAGTCACAGAGAGAGAGAGAGAGAGGCAGAGACACAGGCAGAGGGAGGAGCAGGCTCCATGCATCGGGAGCCTGACGTGGGATTCGATCCCGGGTCTCCAGGATCACGCCCTGGGCCAAAGGCAGGCGCTAAACCGCTGTGCCACCCAGGGATCCCATATATTTTTAAATATATAATTACTGTTGATATGTGGTACATTCTACCATGCTTTTTAAATGCTATTTCAAACATTGATCTTCAAACATATATTTGGGTTGATTCTTGTTTGTTTTAAGAAATGAGATATTAGGGATTCCTGGGTGGTACAGTTGGCTAAGCATCTGACTCTTGGTTTCGGCTCAGGGTCATGAGATAGAGCCCCATGTCTGGCTCTGAGCTCAGCACTGAACCTATTTAAGACTCTCCCCTTTCCCTCTGTCCTTCCCTCCACCCCCCTGTGACAGGCTCTCTCGCTCTCTCTCAAATAGATAAATAAATCTTAAGAAAAATGAGACCTTATAATACATATGGTTGTGCTTCCCTCACATAAAAATATACCAAGAGTAGCTCCCTTTGACTACATATAGATCAACATGTGTAGATCTAATTAACTCCCTCAAATATTTGCCTTATGTCCATGGAATAATATATAATTAATATATATTTTATGGTTATTTAATTTTTCTAGTATTTTTTTACCATAACTACTCACAATGCAAAACATTCAAGTGTACCGCTTATTATATTTCTATGAGATAGATTCCCCAAACTGGAATAGCTTTAGATCAAATGTTATGTGCAATTTTTATTTGAATAAGTATTTTTCTAAAGATTTTATCTATTTATTCATGAGAGACACACAGAGAGAGAGAGAGAGGCAGAGGCACAGGCAGAGGGAGAAGCAGGCTCCATGCAGGGAGCCCAACACAGGACTCGATCCCAGGTCTCCAGGTTCATGCCCTGGGCTGAAGGCAGCGCTAAACCTGTGAGCCACCAGAGCTGCCCCTATTTGAATAAATATTGATTACTTTTCAAAAAGTAGTATAGCTCTCCACAGACCCCTCTAACAATGGATGAAACTTTTGACTCTCTAATTGTACAGAAGCATGGATATTCTGAATTTTACATTTTTGTAAAGCTGTCTTCAATTATTTAAAGGGATTTGCTAATAAAATAGAACTATTTTGTATAATTCTAGAGCATAGAACTAGTATAAATGAAATTAGCTTTTAGCTTGGTGTAATTTTCTAGCGATTAGAGCTGTTCATAAATGAAATAGATTGCCTTATTAAGAACTCAGTTTACTGTTTCTGGAAACTGTGCTTTGGAAATAACCTGGTTAAAAATAACCCTTACATTTGCATAGTAGTTTGTAGTTTACATAGCACATTCATATATTTTGATTTCCATTCATCTTTGGATCTCCATTAATCCATTGTATGTATACACAATTTTTTTTAAAAAAATCTTGTTTCCTGAAAATTTTTATTTATTCCCAAATATATTGTTTCATTTACTTTCTCTCTCTCTCATCCCCAATTTTTCACTTTGGCATTTTGGAAGAACAGAATATTATGGGGCACATCATTCATCCAGAAGTATGTGGTATTTCATCAATAACTTTATATTTTTACATATTATATACCAAATTAATATTCATTGTAAAATCTGAAAATTTAGGGATGCCTGAGTGGCTTAGCAGTTGGGCGTCTGCCTAGGCCCAGGGCGTGATGCTGGAGTCCCAGGATGCAGTGCTGCATCGGGCTTCCTGCATGGAGCGTCCTTCTCCCTCTGCCTGCATCTCTGCCTTGCTCTCTGTGTGTCTCATGAATAAATAAATTCAATCTAAATAAATAAATAAATAAATAAATAAATAAATAAATAAAATCTAAAAATTTAATTGAGACTTACCCATAAACATAATAGGGCTTTTTGATTTAGACATATTTCTATGCCCTAGCTAATGTCAGTGATACTGAAACCAGACTTTTACAATATATCTCTCCCTTCCTCTCCCCATAACTAAATTTTGATATGAAAATCAAGGAGAAGTCTTTAAAATCAAGCTAGAGTAGTTTCAATTAACAGCTTTTATTTTGGTAGAGGATGCAGTTCTTAGAAAGCCAAGGAAAGACAGCATTCGTAGAATAGTAAACACCACAGACCTCAGAATTTAGTGGTTAAATATCTTGGCAGCAATGAGACTAGTACACCATCTCAAGGACAGGTGACATGATATTTCCCAGATGTCACTGTTTAGTTGTGTCACTGTCCAGTAGCAGCCACTGATTCGAAAAACAAAAACAAAAAATCCTTCCTCCCCCTGAAGGAGCATGGCCAGCACTGAAGGCAGTAGGGGAGGTGTTGGCAAAGTACCGGAACAGGTGGCAGCAGCAGGTGTGATAGGCGAGAGCTGACAAGGGCACCGAGTGTGCTGTTGGCAAGCTGTCGGGAACCAGAGTTCAGGAACTACTGAGAGCAGAGAAAGAGCAGAGATGGTGGCATGGGGATAGAGGAGCAGGGCAGAACAGACTGTCATAGCAGGATGACAGGTACCCCCTGAACAAGCACAAATAGGGAATGTGATGAGAGTGGAAGTGGTGGCCCACAGCCCCAGACCGGCTTGGGAGGATCACACGGTGATGACAGCGAGGCCTGCAGTCCTCCAGCCGATGTGCGAGTCACCCAGAGCTCACACGGCAGAAGGCAGCCCGCACACGGCAGCCACCGCGGAGAAAAGAGAACAAAGAGAAAGGAAACTTGGTGATATTTTATTTTTCAATTACTGCTGATACTGCTTTTGTTTTTCCATCCAAGGAACAGTGATGTGAGAGGAGCATCTGGGGGTCCCCAAATACTCTAAGAACCCAGAGTTCTTAGCTTCAGAACCAGAGATTGAATATCTTGTTATGGCCTCAGTTCTATTTGCTCTATAGCCCTCTGAGACCAGCTATCATGATGGCCAACGATACATGATGGTAAAATGCCTTTCTCATATGATTCAATTGAATAAATATTACTGATGCCAGATTACTGCATAAAAAATCTGCACAACAGGGAGCCACTGAGGACTGCCGCTCTGCTGGATTTGGATACTGCCTTGACACTATGTAACTATACAGTGTGAAGACATTTAATTCAATGTGACAGAACTCCATCAATATTTTACTATGTCTGCTTTGACAAATTGTCTCACAAAAGAAGACATTCCTGGAGGAGGATAGTATTCCAAAGCGTTAATCCTGCTCAAGGGAGAGTTGAGTTGCAAAGTTTAGTTTCAGTAGCTTACAATGTATTAATTTTTTTGATATACTTAATGATAATTTTAAAGATAGTGGTTTTAAAATTGCCAAGTGGTAGCAATGAAAATATTGGTTTATTCATTCAGAAAAAATTTTCCTTAGTGCTTACTTTGTGCCAGGTGTTATTCTGGTTGTTGGAGATGTCATAATAAACAACAAAACAGCCATAACCTTTACTGAACTTTCATTGCAGTGAAAGGAGGCAAATGATAAGTAAATAAACCACTAAAAATATTACATATGGTAAACAGGATGGAGATATTAGGTTGGAAGATAGAATGTTGCTATTTTATACAGAGTGGTCAAGAGCAGCAGCATTTTTTGACAAATTGCCTTTGGACAAGACAGAAAAACGAAGAAGCAAGCTGTACAGATACGGAGAGGAAAAAATATTCTGGAAAAGACAGGCTTGGTGTAATTCAGGAAGAACAAAGAGGTCAATGTGATGGAAGCAGTGGGAATGAGAGTGGTAGGAGGAAAGGTCCAAGGGGGATGCTTATCCTGTGTGGCCTTGTAGCTGATGGTAAGGATTGTGAATTTTATTCTGAGAGAAGGGAAACTGTCAAAGGATTCTAAGCAAAATAGTGTGATCTAAATTAATTTTCCAAAGGATCACTCTGGTTGTTGAGTACAGGATAGGTTGTAAGGGACACAAAGGTTGGAGCTAGAAGTTCCAGTAGGAGGCTACTGAAATAATCCAGTGCTGGAATATGTGTCTGATGATGTGTCTTTGACTGACGTATTTTCAGTGGAGGGAATCGAAGTGGTTGGATGCTGGATACATTTTGAAGATTAGACAACAAGAGAAACTGACGGATAGAATGTGTGGATTATATGGAAAACAGAGGGAGCCAGAAAGCATGCCAGGATATTTGAACTAAGCAACTTAACAAAATGGATTTGCTATTAACAGAGATAGGGAAGGCTGCTGGAAGAGTAGATTTGGAAGAGAAAATCAGGGGATCCATTTTGGTTACCTATTGGGTAACAATGTGTTGATAATAAAAACCTGGAATTAGGGAGAAATCAGCTCTAGCGATATAAATTCAAAAGCCATGTGTATATAGATGAAATTTAAAGCCTTGGAACCAAATGAGATCACTCAGGAAACTAATGTGGAGAGAAAAGAGGTGTAAATACTTCAAAATGAAACTGTGAATAAAAAGAAAAAAAAAAAAAAGAGATGCCAACCTCTGGCCAGTGAGCTGAAAGAAACACTGAGATAGGGCCGAGAAACCCAGGAAAGAAATGATTTCAAGAAGGTGAAAGTGATCAGTCGTTTTAAATGTCAATAGTTAAGTCAGATGAGAAGTGAGAATTGACCGTTAAATTTGATGACACGATACTCATCAGCGAAGGAAAAGAAAGCAAGCTTGATTGCAATGGGATCAGGAAAGAATGAGAAAAGGATTGAGGGAACTTGTACTCATTTATGAATTTTGTTTCTTAGGTGACCAGAGATATGGGGAGGTAGCTGGAGGGGAATGCAAGAATGAGAGAATTTTTTTTTAAGATGGAAGATATTGGAGCACCTGGGTGGCTCACTTGGTTAAGCATCTGCCTTCAGCTCAGGTCATGATCTCAGGTCCTAGGATCAAGCCCCACGTCAGGCTCCCTGCTCGGCTGGGACCCTGCTTCTCCCTCTCCCTCTGCCTGCTGCTCCCCCTGCTTGTGTGCTCTCTCTCTGTCAAATAAGTAAAATCTTTTTTTTCTTTTCATTTGTTTTTATTGAACTTCGATTTGCCAACATATAGTATAACACCCAGTGCTCATCCCATCGATGCCCCCCTCAGTGCCCGTCACCCACTCACCCCATCCTGCTGCCCACCTCCCCCTCCACTACCCCTTGTTTGTTTCCCAGAGTTAGGAGTCTTTCATGGTTTGTCTCCCTCTCTAATTTTTCCCACTCAGCTCCCTTCCTTTCCCCTATAATCCCTTTCACTATTTCTTATATTCCCTGTTATAAGTGAAACCAAAAATCTTAGGGTGGGAGATACTAATGGTATATGTGTATGAAGGTGGGAATGGTCAGATAAGAGGGGAAAACTCGTTGATATGAAAGAGGGAGGGGAGACATTAGTATTCATAGTAGGAAGATATGTGTTGGGGAGGCAGAAACAGTAGTGGGGAAGCAATAGCAGGAAAGAAGCCCAAAGTTATAGGATACGAACGTGCTCACTCTTTCTCCTTTTTGGGAACTGGCAACTCCCAGCCAAGCTATACCCACTGAAGGGAGTGACGAGGGGAAGGTATAGAAAGACCTTCGAGTAGGGAAATTGAACACCTAAGAAAGAAAAGGAAGGAAAGTGAACTACTGAGAGAGGAAGTGTGAATGTGGAAAGGTATTCCAAGCATTGGTGCATCTCCACTGAAGGAATGGAAAGTGAGCAGAAGGAAAAGAAAGATTTAAAATAGAAAATGGTCATCAGAATAAAATTTAAAGAAGGAAGCAAGCAGTGAGACCTTTGTTAAAACTTACCCAAGATAGCTAGCTTAGAGGCTCTATCAAAATCTTACAACTATAGAGATATATTTATATATTAGATATTAGATATCATATAACCATAAACATTACAGTACATATATAATCTCCCAGAGAGTTGAACAGGTAACATGGTCAAAACTGGAGTATGTTGAGCATTCTACTAACTGTGCTGCTATGTGAACAGGGAATGTTGATTCGTTTGGCCAGCAGTTAAACTTAAACGGTTTTCCAGATTCTTATATGTTGCCATGGCAAGAAAGAATATTTGGCAGCCATTCTGATTTCAAGAATGAATATGTATAATTTAAATTTTGAGGAAGAAAATTTATTCAGTATTTTCAAGGAAATTGGGGGCTTGGGTTTGGTTTGATGATATGTTTGTACCCATGTTTTGTAACAACAAAATGCTGAGTTTTGCTTGACAACAGAGGCCACTACAAAAGGGCCAGGCCTGATTACTTATCCTCCTTTTTTACTACACTCTACATTTGACCAAGAAAGCAAGCACCTGGCAAATTTAAAATGAATAGGAATAAAGAATCATTTATTTTAAAGTCATTTTTTTTTAAAAAAAGATTCTATTTATTTATTCATGAGAGACACAGTGAGAGAGGAGAGACACAGGCAGCGGGAGAAGCAGGCTCCCTGTGGGGAGCCTGACATGGGACTCCATCTGGGACTTTAGGATCACGCCCTGGGCCAAAGACAGGTGCCAAACCGCTGAGCCACCCAGGGATCCCTAAAGTCACTCTAACTGTGATTCAGACTAACCATAATAGACTACAAATGCAACTGACTATAATGACCCCCCAAATGGCTATTTTATTTGTTTGCAATGAAGGCCTGATATTCCCTCAATTAGAGACTTGGCAGTGGCAGGGAAGGGAGGGGCTAATGTATAATTTCCAAAGAAATTCTTTTAAAAGAGTCACTTGGGTGGCTCAGCAGTTCAGCATCTGCCTTCGGCTCAGGTCCTGATCCCAGGGTCCAGGATCAAGTCTCGCATCAGGCTCCCCACAGGGAGCCTGCTTCTCCCTCTACCTATGTTTCTGCCCTTCTCTGTGTGTCTCTCATGAATAAATAAATTAAACTAAAAAAAAAAAAAGAAATTCTTATAAAAGTTTAAACCTAACAATAGGGGAATAGTATGCTAATATGCTATCTAATGTATTATATTGTTAACTTTTAAGAATAAAAATACATTTGTAGATCATTCTCAGGGTTGCCATGAGGATCAAATGAAAAGATATTTGTATGAAAAGTATGCAAAATGCTTTGGTAAATATAAACACTACAGAGGTTTTAACACTTATTATTCATAGTGCTCCTGAAATAAGTCATTATAAATGTGCCTGACTGATGGCTCAACTAAATGAAAACACTAAACGATAAAATACATCTGAAGAAAGATAATTCAGTTCCTACACATGTAGAGAGAAATGAAATTTAGAAGACATTGCAAATATTTAAAAGAAAAAAAAAAGAACAAGGAATGTTGACCAATGATACTCTTCTAAGGAGATAATGACCAACCCAACATGGAAATTTATTATATTTACTCATGGGGAAAAATTTGCATAGAAATGCCTTGTATTTGTAGGACATATTTCAGTACAATTAAGAAAACTTGGGCAGTCCGGGTGGCTCAGTGGTTTAGTGCCACCTTCAGCCCATGGCGTGATCCTGGAGACCCAGGACCAAGTCCCACATCGGGTTCCATGCGTGGAGCCTGCTTATCCCTCTGCCTGTCTGTGCCTTTCTCTCTCTCTCTCCCTCTCTGTGTGTGTCTCTCATGAATAAATAAATAAAATCTTAAAAAAAGAGTAAGAAAAATTGACACAGTATTGTTGTTATAATGAGCAATGTTAATAATGAATGGTTTTGTAAAGATGGGATAGGATGGTAAGCAGACATAGTGCCTCAAATAATTTATATGACTGGCCTGCAATGATGCTAAATAAAAATTAAATTAAAACAAAGAATATAAAATAAAGTAGAAGGTCAATTGGCAATGGAAACTCTGTAGAAGATGACTGTAAGCAGTAAAAGAAGAGTTTCTGAGAAAAAACTCCTTGAAAGAATGAGGGAAAGGGGAAAGAACAGAACCTATTGGTCCCACTGCATACATAAGCTGTTGTAAATAAGGTCAGTTTCATGGGTATGACCTGTATGGTTGCACAGGGCTCGAGACTCAGAAATGACCTACATGGTTTAAAGCTATGCTATTGCCATCATGAAATTATTTTTTGTTTAAGATTTTATGTATTTACATGAGAGACAGAGAGAGTGAGAGGCAGAGACACAGGCAGAGGGAGAAGCAGGTCAATGTGGGACTCAATCCCAGGACTCCAGGACCATGACCTGAGCCAAAGGCAGATACTCAACCACTGAGCCACCCAGGTGCCCCATTTTTGGATATTCTTTAGTAATCATTTTATGTATATATTCATATTACTTTAGAAATGGTCTTAAAATTTAGAGGTAATTAGAGTGATGAACATGGTCATTTTGAACTCATTAAACAGTATTAAAATAACATGATTTTGTTAATACTCTTTTCTAATATAAAAGAAATTCTGTAATCCTACAATTCTTTCATTAATATCTCTAAAATAGGGATCCCTGGGTGGCGCAGCGGTTTGGCGCCTGCCTTTGGCCCAGGGCGTGATCCTGGAGACCCGGGATCGAATCCCACGTCGGGCTCCCGGTGCATGGAGCCTGCTTCTTCCTCTGCCTGTGTCTCTGCCTCTCTCTCTCTCTCTCTCTCTGTGACTATCATAAATAAATAAAAATTAAAAAAAAATCTCTAAAATATATTCTTTGTAAACCAGCTTGAATTAATTCTGCTTATTTCCTAAGTTAATTTCTTTAGAACATTAGTTGATGGATTTTTTTTCTAGCCTATCAATCCTATAACCAATGCAAATATAACTGGAAAAGTTAAACTTCCATTTTATTTATTTTATTTTATTTTTTTAAGATTTTATTTATTTATTCATGAAGGACACACAGAGAGAGGCAGAGACACAGGCAGAGGGAGAAGCAGGCTCCCTAAAGGGAGTCCGATGTGGGACTCAATTCCCAGACCCCGGGATCACGCCCTGAGCCAAAGGCAGCCTCTCAACCCCTGAGCCACCACGGTGTCCCTAAACTTCCATTTTAAAAACACCCATCATTTCTTCATTTGGTCAAGTGGGGAACTGAAGACAGACAGCTCTGCATGCCTAATTTCTCAAAGCAAGTCAGGAACACACTTCCAAGTTTTATACTTACTGCATTTATTACACTCTAATACTTAATTCTGCTTGCTCATTTCCACCCCAACTAGTTATATAACCTGTGACCCAATCCTGGCAAGTTGATACTCAAAATATCCAGGTAAGCCGAATTAGCCAAGATTATGTGATGTTGCACATACATATCCTTTGACTCATTCATTCCTTGACCACTGCAACACAACCATGAACACTGGCAATGCAATAGTTATTTAAGTCTAAGTCAAACAGCTCTACTTATGAGCAATAATTTTTTAAGACTGTGAAAGAAAAATATTTTTGGTTCCCTCATTTGTAAGATAAAGTGATGCTACTTAACTAGACTAACTCATTGTGTTGTTCTGACGTTTGAATGAGATAATATGTGAGAAAGAGCTTTGCAATCTCCAAAGGAAGCATTTACAAGCAAAATAATATTATGGAAAATAAAATCACAAAATTTATAGTTACATATGAGAATGCTGAAAATGATAAAAATTTTGTATTTCATTGGTTTATAGGAGTAAAATAAGATTTGGTATTGTCAGATATTTTCAGAAAAATAAACTTGAATAAACATGTCATTGTATTATTTCCTGTGGTCACTGAATGATCTCTATTACTCTTCAATGTGCTTTCTCTCTGTCTTACAGCTAGAAACCTCTTAGTCAAGAGATAAATTATTTTATTTTTTTAAGATTTTATTTATTTATTCATGAGACACAGAGAGAGCGAGAGGCAGAGACACAGGCAGAGGAAGAAGCAGGCTTCTTGTGGGGACCCCTATGTGAGAGACACTCAACCACTGAGCCACCCAGGCATCCCAATTATTTTATTTTTAAATCTTCAGTTAACTTTTTTATCTCTTCAAGCTAGCCTCTCTGCTACCTTTCTTTCATCTTCTGAATCCACTATCTCCAGGATAAGACAGAAAAATTTCAGCTAAGAGTTGAGGAAGGAGTGTTAGGATTAGAAGTTTCATTAAATTTTCAACATTTAATGAAATAATGGATCAAGACAATGATCATCAATAGTCATTATCATTTCTAAACAAAACAACCTGACAAGTGACTCCTGAAGCAAGTCCATAATGCCACCTATAAAGAATTCTGGTCAAGTCTCTAGATCTAATTGCCAGCTTACAGGAAGTAAAAATGACAGAGAAATATAATTTTATGACACCACAATAAGCAATCAGAAAAATATGCAGTCCATGAAATTTTATGACAAATGGCCCAGTTTTTTTTTCCACAAAAAAAAATTGCTAGGAAAAAAATAAATAAAGGTTTTGTATATTTTAAAGGTTTAAGAGACATATAAATCGGGTGCAGTTTAGATATTAATTCAAACAGATTGGTGGCTCAGTTGGTTAGGCATCTGCCTTTTGCTCAGGTCATGATTCCAGGAGCCCTGTGTAGGACTCTGCTCAGGAGGGAGCCTGCTTTTCCCTCTCCCGTCTGCTCCAGCTTTCTCTCTCTCCCCCTCTCTCTCTCAAATAAATAAAAAAAAAATCTAAAAAAATCTTCAAACAGATTGTAAAATCAGTTTGACAATTAGAGAGACTTGAACACCAATTTTGGTACTTGATGATGTTAAGAAATTATTCCTAATTTTTAAAAATGTAATTATTATTTTTGTTTGTTTTTAAAAGATCCCTTATCTCTTAGGAGTACATACTGAAATATTTATGGATGAAATGGTTTTCCATCTGGAACTTGCTTCAAAATAATCTATTAAAGGAGAGAGTGGAAAGTTGTAGATGAAAAAGAATTGGTCATCATTGGTAATCATTGTTGAAGTTAGGAGATAGTTACATATGAGTTCATTATTTTGTTCTTCCTACAAATGTGTATGTCTGAAATCTCCCATATGAAAAATGCCCAGAATTTAATCATCTTCTACCACCACTAGCCCAGGTGGAGCTGCAATCACCTCTCATCTGAATGATTGCAATGTCTCCTAATTGATCGCACTGATCCCATTTTTGCCTCCCTTTACAGTCTATACTCAACCCAGCTGCTAGAGTGATTATTTTGAAATTTAAATCAGATCAAGTCACTGAAGATGGCAAAGGGTTTCCGCAAGGAGAAGCCTTGGAAGGTTATTATAAATAACCCAGGTTTAAAATCATCGTGGCTTGGACCAGGCAAGTTGGTCGCAGCAAAGATGATGAGGTGTGCATTGTATTCTGATACACGTTGATGTAGAGCCAATGGGATTTGTTGATAGATTGCATGTGGAATCAAAATTAACTCCACGGGTTTTAGCATGAGAAATAGTTGTAATTTAATAGCAAATATTTTATGAAGAATAACTACACTTTCCACCACCAAAAATAATTTAGTTGGAAGAAAAGCATTGTTTCACATTTTTAAGGATCTCCTTACTCTCTGGGTTAAAAGAGAGCTGGATTCTCATATCCATATTCAGTCTGTTGAGATAGAGCCTGTCTTGTAGCCTCGGGAACACTCCACTCCAGTGTGAGAGACTGACATTATCAGGGATAGTATTGACATTGCAGACTCCTGAATAGCATCTCAGGGATCTCTGAACATCTAGAACTGCCATTGTATACCACTGTTAAATATTTAGTTCACATGTCCATTTCTACTTCTAGAACATGAGAATGACAATTGAATCAATTCCTCAGGTTTTCAGACGCATGATTTTCCTCCAAATTTCAATATTCATTTTCTATGCCTGGTACAAAATAAGCATCCTTTAAATGTTCATTGATTAAATTTCAGAATCCTTGTATTCTCATTAGCCATAAGCATTCATTATAACAATGTCAAGAACCAATATTGGAGTCCCTATTGGTAAATCTTAAGCACCAGTGTTCCTAGGAAAGAACTGGATGAAGTAATTATTATATAATTTAATATTGTTTTGTACTTGATATTTTAATCAACACCAGTGATATATTCTTTATATCTTTGGCAACAGATTTCACCAACAAGCAACCTTAGGAAAAAAGGGTTTCAATTAAAAGAAATTCTGAAGGTTAACTGTTTTGACTGCCTCTGAATATTTTTCTGGGATTAGCCCCAGCCTCACTCACATTGGGTGTTTAATGGACTAATTCATACTGTACGTAATTTATTTGGAGTACTGGGCAACAAAATAACCCATTATAGCTCAACACTTTGAAAACAGTAATTATTCCATATAACAAGAATAATATTTTACTATGTTATATTCAAATTTAAAATTAATGCTGTGTTCCCTAACTTAATAAAGGGTGACTATTTAAGCTTTAGCAAAATCATAATGACATATTAAAATTTTTCCTGTTAAAGCCAGTAAAAGACATAGATGCCCAATATTCCTTCTAATTTTGAACATTTTCAAAATCCTAATTAATGCAATAAACCAGAAAAATAAATAAGAGGTATATATCTCAAGAAGAAAAAAAAAGTCATTATTTGATGATGATATGATCATTGCAGTAAAAACCACTCAAGATGATCACCTGACAAACTCTTAGAACTAATAATTAGAATTAATCCACTGAGGTAGACAGACACAAAATCAAGCTTTAAAGTAGCTTTCAGGATACTTAAACAATAATTTTAACAATAAAACCATAAAAGAATGAGAAGAAAATACAAGATATTAGATAAATCCTTAAGGTATACATTTGAGGGTAAGAGCAATCTTCTTGAGCAAGATACCAAATTTTAGTCATATGAGAAAGAATTGATAAATTGACAGCATAAAAATAAAAAGTCTGGAGTGCCTGGGTGGCTCAGATGGTTAAGCATCTGCCTTTGGCTCAGGTCATGATCCCTGGGTCCTGGGATAGAGCCCTCCATTGAGCTCCCTGCTCTGTGAGGAACCCGTTTCTCTGCTCCCTCTGCCTGCCACTCCCCCTGTTTGTGCTCTCTCTCTCTCTCTCTGTCAAATCAATAAAATCTTTTTTAAAAAAAAATCCTTCATGACAGATAAATCATAAAGTTAAAAACCAAGAGATGGACTTGAAAAATATTTGCATGAATGTAACCAACAAGCACTTGATATTCAATATATAGAAAACCTCCTAGAGATTGGTAAGACGAAGCAAATGATGCAATTGTAAGGGGAGGGGGTGGAGTATAAATAAGAAATTCACAGAATACGAAACCTCAACAAATGTACAGAAAGATGATGAACCTAAATTGTGCTCATACCTAGGCAAATACAACTGCAAACACAAGAGGTCATAGAAATGACAGAAATGTAAAGTTTGATCCTGAATGCTAACCAGGGTACAGGGAGCCTACTACTCTCTAATTGTTGCTGGACGAGAGGACATTTTTGAAGACACTGGGAGAACTGGTTGATGGTGTCTATTAAAATGTTCAATTCCTCCTTTTCATGATTTCTCAATGCTCTTCACAATACCCAGTCTAGTGAAACGCTTGATCGTGTGCATGACAAACACAGACAAATTGCTTCTAAGAGGGTAAAGACAGAAAGAAACTAATAGTACTTCCCAAGGAAAATGGGTAAATTATGGGTATGTCCATTCTCAAAGACACTGTGCCCTAGATCAGAAGAATGAGACAGATTCATAGAAAGTGACATATAAATAACTTCAACATCTATTATTGAATAAAAATCCAACAGAAGGGAGAAGAAATGTGTGGGAAATATCAGAAAGGGAGACAGAACGTAAAGACTCCTAACTCTGGGAAACGAACTAGCGGTGGTAGAAGGGGAGGAGGGCGGGGGGTGGGAGTGAATGGGTGACGGGCACTGGGGGTTATTCTGTATGTTAGTAAATTGAGCACCAATAAAAAATAAAAAAATAAAAAAAATAAAAAAAAGAAGTGACAGAACAAATTGTCCAATATCACATATATCTATTTTAAAAACACACATGTGCTTCAAACTGAATAGTATGGTAGATATTCTAGAAGTACACACATTTGAATGTAAATGCTTACCACAAGGTATGGGAAAATACACAAAAGGAGTTACCTTTGGAAGCTTGGAGGTTAGGGCTGGTAAGCAGAAACCTGCAGCTGATCTGCAGTATTTCAGTATTTTCCATGGGGAAATGATTCACATATTACATCTGTGCATGAAAATAACTTTAATAAGTAATACTATTAAAATTAGGTATCATGCTTATAATTTAAAGCACACCTGGTGTTTAAATTTTTATTTTGTTTTCAGATATTAAATATTTTCTATGAGAAAATCTTTTCATAAGTGGTAGAAATTATACTAAAGCATCCCTGTTATAGTGTATTTAGACAAGTTAGTGGTACATGAATGGTATAAAGAGATAGACATTCTTTTGGAAAGCAAGAATAAATTCCTACGTGACTTCTTTTTAAAGATCTCCATTTCATAGAGAAATGAGGTATTGCACTATCTCTGAGTTTTAAAACTGCCTATTTGGGGTAAATTTTAAGAATAGCTAAAAAATATTTTAAGATCAATACAGTCACAGATACAGGAGAGATGTAGCGGGCATTTTTTTCAATGGGAAGCCAGAAATCATGGTCTTATTCCAGGTGGTTTAATAGGAAATACACAGGACTATGAATACACACACACACACACACACACACACACATATAAAATGCCTATGTTTGTCATTTTACTTCTTGTCTAGGAGTAGTGATACTAACAATATAAGAGCAGCATGTGAACATTTTTATGCTACTCAAACCCTCAAGCATAAGGAGAAAAAGATAAGCCAAAGTATATTAGGCATCCAGTTAGATGAAGTATATCAGGCATCACATTTCAGAGCCATTGCTTTTCAGAAAGTAGTTCAAAACATAGCTAAAATGGATTACAAGAGAAATTAAATCAAGAAAGATAAAACTCAGAGATTTATCAACAAATATTGATGTTGGATATTTTTCATCAGTACTAGTGTTTATGGCAAGGAGAAGAAATTGAACGGTTGCTTAGTCCTGAGAAGGTGTACATCTCTGGTTCTTTCACATTAATACATCTTATAAAGTCCATTAAAACTTTAGGAAATAGGTGTGCCTGGGTGGCTCAGTGGGTTAAGTGTCTGCCTTCGGCTGGAGTGATGATCCTGGAGTCCTGGAATGAGCCCCATGTCAGGCTCCCTGCTCAGTGGGGAGTCTGCTTCTCCCTCTGCCTCTGCTCCTGTCCCTCTGTTTCTTCCCACCACACACACATGTTCACGCTGGCTCTCTTTGTCTCTCTCTCTCAAATAAATAAATAAAATATTTTTAAAAACCTAGGAAATAGACATATGTTGCTAGTGTTCAAATAGTGACATTAAAACAGAAGAAAAATATAGACCTAATTAGGTATCCAAGAAAGTCATTAAAAATATCACAATAGAAACTATATTTGATATATAAGAATGTATGAGCCCAGAATCAGAAAGATTTCAGAAAAAAAAAAAAAACTTGAGGAATAACAGAAATTTTCCTGGGAGAAAGCAAAATTTCCAACAGTGGAAACAAAGACATGACAAAAGATTCAATGACAGGAATCAAAGTGAATTTTTCCATTTTTAAGGGAAATAAGTTGAAAAGTGACCTCTAGTGGACTCTTAGCTTCATGTATAAAGCTGGCTTTTTCATTGTGAAAAAGAATACAGGTTTCTATAATGAATGTAAGTTGCTGAGGACATGGAATATGGACAGTGTATTTAAAAACACAGTAACATTATGTATTTATTTTGATAGCATTCAAAATTTTTAAACATGATTTCAAAAGAAGTTCACAAATTCCCCTGATATAACATTATATATCTAAAAATAACATAAACTTTAGAAAGTACTTTTCACATATGGAACAGAATTTACTGGCCAAAAAAGCATTTCTAGTCAGCTAGGATGGACAGTTTAGATTCAGGAGATGTGAATGGTGAGAGCTCATCAGCACATGTATTTGTGGGCCTTTTAGTTCATTTCTTTTACCTCCCACATTGCTGGTCAATGGCATCCCCTGCAAGACCAACCGGACAGCACATTGCTGGTTTCTCACATTCTAGAATCAGGCTAGGGGATGTGTCGGTGGCTCAAGTGGTTGAGCGTCTTCCTTCGGCCCAGGGCGTGATTCCGGGGTCCTGGGATTGAGTCTCACATCGGGCTCCCTGCAGGGAGCCTGCTTGTCCCTCTATCTATGTCTCTGCCTCTCTCTGTGTGTCTCTCAGTAATAAATAAATAAAATATTTTTTAATGTAAAAATTAAAAAAAAAATAAAGGAAAATCAGGCTAATCCTTTGTAGGAGCCCAGATCCTCAGCTGAACAAAGTGCCTAAGCCAGTACCAGTTGTTTTCCAAGGTCAAGATCTGGAAGGAAATTTGTTAAAAAGTATATTTTGGAAACAAAACACTATTTATAGTAGTGTAATGTAGTAAGTGTAGAAGTCCTCACCAAGTTAAAGATGAGATTTTGTTTGAAAAGCACCATAAAATATAATTTTCTTAAAAAGATATAACCATTTTTTAGAGAGTGAAAAAAATGAAAATGCAATTCATTAATAAAAAGAAAATGTATTCAGAAACCATATATCCAAGTAAACAGAAATTCTGTGCAAGTTCCAAAGAGCATAGAAAATTCCATGAATAATCCTTTTACTCTTTCTAACCCAAGAAAATTGTCAAATCAGTAATTATCTTGAAATTAGAAGCAGAACTTTATAGGTCTTTCTTAATAATATAAATTATAATAACTATTATAATTATAATTTTTAAACAAAATTATATTATTTTACAGGACTAATGAGATTTCAGTAACTGTTGAAAATCTGCTTATTCAACCCCACACCCATTCAGAGAAATATTAAATGGAATGAGGTGTCTAAGCTTAGTATTACTTTCACTTACTTTTCATATCCTCTTCGAACTTAATTTGGGCTGAAACTGAATTACACAAGGATTGGATTTTACCCTCTGATATGTGTTCTGTTTTTGTTTGTTTGTTTGTTTGTTTTGTTTTGTTTTTTCTTTTTACTCAGCTGTCTTAAAAGGGAAACCACAGAACCTTGAGTTTTCCATCCATACTGGCTAGAATTCTTCTAGCACCTAGGTAATTTAGAAACAAAGAGAGCTGAGAGGCTCTTTAAAGAGATAGGGTAATTCTTTTCCAAATTCAAACTTAGATATATTTTTTAAAGACTTTATTTATTTACTCATGAGAGACACACACAGAGAGAGGGGGAGACACAGGCAGAGGGAGAAGCAGGCTCCATTCAGGGAGCCTGATGTGGGACTTGATTCCGGGTCTCCAGGATCACACCCTGGGCTGAAGGCGGCGCTAAACCGCTGGGCCACTGGGGCTGCCCCAAACTCAAACTTAGATATTTGAAAATGTTGTATATAGAATCATTTTTAGGGCTCTGATAGGATAATGTTAATAAAAATCCATGCTTTTGTTCCTTTTTTGAATACAGACTTTGTAGTGACCACTCAGCAATTTGTCTCACCAGTGTGTAGGAGTGCTCAGAAAGCATCTTGGGTCCTTAAGTAGCCAGCTTATCAGGACCTCCCACGCTGCTCACGCCAAGCAAGAGTGAGCACACAGGTCTGGTGCTATGCCCTACAGGTCAGCATTCCTGGGCTCCATCAGACCACCAGGGAAGGGAGCTCTCTCAAGTGGTAGTTTCTGAAAGAGTCTGGAGGAGTGGATTTTCCCCTGAGATGTTTAGGGGAGATAGGCCATCTATGCCGATGAGGGAGGAGTCTATGGTTGAGATTCCCCTTCATTTGTCTTATCTTCTCACCTGCAATTCTCAGGAAGAGAAACAGTCTGTATCCTAGGATATCTCCTTTCCTAGTTTTCCAGCAACATCCTCTTCTTATAGAAAGAGGGGAGGAGATGTCTCCCTTTATTCACGGAAGGGAGAAAAGAGTTGGTAGCCCTAAAGTTGAGAAAGCACAAGATTATGGAAAATTCAGAAAAGCCTATAAATGGGAATTATGAAAATGATCATTTGTATGTGTCTAGTGCCTACTATGTGACTTGGGCCCCCAGACTTTCATCTGCAATCTTTATAACAACTCCATATGGCCTTCAATATTCCACTTTACAGGTTCAGAAAAGCAAGGGGACTTGCCAACAGTACACATCACAACAGTATACTACTGAGTGGTAATGTCAAGGCTTTTCTGAGCCCAATACTCCTTTTTCATGCCCCACCTCCCAATACAGCCTAGAAAAGCAAGGAAATGCAGTGGTCATTCCTTAAGTCCTCAGTAATCTCAATATCTGAACGATCATTCTTATTAAATGCCTAGCCAATAATTCTGAATCCTGACTTCAGTTTTATTCCACCAATGAACTAAAAACAAAACAAAACAAAACAACAACAACAACAACAACAAAACCCAACCAATAACAGAACAAACTAAAACAGACTTTTCTCAGGCCACTTCAAAACCAAATACATCCACTTGAGTACACAGAGGTATTAAAATATCAGATATAAACCCCAAATGAAGGCTCTGTCTCTAAGCTACATATGGAAAGCATTCAGGTACCTGGTTTAGCCTGTCACTGAATACACTGTTTAGAGTACAGCAATATACAGGACAAAAAAATTGTCATGATTTGAGATATTGAAAAAGAAACGAAGACTTTGAAACTCTGAGGCATTTGTTTGACTCTTAGAACACTAGAATATTCTAGGCTGCTTGCCAAATGAATGTTTGGTTAAATATAAATAAGTTTATTATCATGCATATGTATAAATGTATACACTAGAATTGAGGGTTAATATGACATTTTAAACCTATACAGACCAATGTTTTATCTGAAAGAATCATTGCTGCTTTTCCTTACATTTCTGAGATAGTTTTCCATCTTAACATTCTCTGAATTCTAAGTACCAGCCATACTTCCAAATTATTTCATTATATTTCAGCTTCTTTCATTACGAGCCATAGAAAAGTATGGAATTTAACATGTATGACGTTAGAAATCCCTTCTTGTTTATTGTACAAAAACCTTTAACTTTCTTAACTCAGCTTCCCTGGAATGTGTATCCGATGAACATGGATTTGGATAATAAAAAGAAAAAAATCAATGCAGTCAAAACCAAGTTACCCTATAAAGTTTCCTTTCATAGGCCTGTACTCAGGATTCCTCCTTTCACTGAAATGGAATGTTTTAATTTTATTACTAGAGAGAGAGAGAGCTTATCTAACCATTACATATGCTATTTAGTACTGTTCCACTACAATACCGGGAAAATGCTATCTTAAAGAGAATAATAGTAGTCATCAGTTGACAGATGCATGTGATCAAAAAGCAGATATATTAAATTATGCTGAAATGTAAGTGGTACATCAATCTTAAGAGTTTTTTTTCAAACCTACAGAAATTGCTTCCCTAGTGACAGGTGTCATGACCCTTAATTTGTCCTTGTCACATCCAACTATTGTTTCAGCACGCAGTACCCTCTTTCATATTTTATTGCTCAAGCTACCTACCTACCTGAAGAATAAGAAGATACATAATAGGTTGGCAACACTGATAATGAAAGTGATGTGAGGCAGCCATATAATCTGATAGAGTAAAGAACGTCTCACATTATTAACTGAATTTTTTTTATCTATGCAACTAGGTAGATCTGGTTATTAGGCTATTTGTATAAAAAAAGCAGTAGGGGAGAAATAGTTGTTCATTCTAAGAAAGCAGGTAGTTTCCAGCTTTGTATTCGATACCTAGGACATTGTTTTTCTGCTGTTTTGCTTATTTAAAAAAGAAAGTAAGTAGTAAAATGGGCAACAAACACCATAAAATGTATCTGAGAATAAATATTACTAAACAGAACATACAAAGAATTTCTAGGAAGAAAAAAAAATGGGACTCTAGAAGTCTCTGTTCCTCTCAACTGTCAAAAGCAATTCTCCCAGACTTTATTCAGAATAAATATACTCTGGAGACTAACCATTTCTCTGTCTTTTGTTCCCTTTTCTTCCTTCTTTCCTTCCTTCCTTCCTTCCTTCCTTCCTTCCTTCCTTCCTTCCTTCCCTCCTTCCCTCCTTCCCTCCTTCCCTCTTTCTTTCTTTTTCTCCTCCTCCTCCTTCTCATTTTCTTCCTCCTCTTCCTTCTCCTTTCTCTTCCTCTTCTTCTTCTGTGGGGATGGGACAGAAGAAGAGAAAAGAAAAGGAATTTACTAGAAATAATAAAATAAGCCTTCCTGAGTACCTTAGCCCTGGACAAAGTCTCAAACAGAAGTTTGATATCAATCTTTTCTATGTCCTCTAACCCTTTTATTAGTGCTTAGATGAACGCCATGCCTTACAACTAATTATTTAAAAGTTGAGTGAGTATAGTGGACTACCTACCTGTAGTATTTCATGACACCTACCAATGTAGCACACTTGTATCCTATGTCCCATAGACACAATGACATTCTCACATGAAACACATCCTATTTGAAAGGGAAAGACTTCTGTCTTAATGCTGTAGAGAAAGAAATTGTATCCAAGAATGTGATATTCAGTGTGTATCTAAGTCAAACAATGTGATAACTTAAGCTCCTCCAAACTACATCCTTGGAAATAGTATCTTTCCAGGGGGCAGACACATAGTAGTGTTAGCTCCTAAGGCTCATTGCGTTCTTGGGACTTACCAAGGGCTACAGAAAGGGAAGTGTCCTTAAACTCTCCTTTCCTTTTCCTGGCCTATGGTAAGAAAGACTTAAAGAATTACCAAGTGGTTAATACTGTCCTTCATGCTTACTTACTAAAGGTCAGCAACAGCCACTCAGTTAATAGCAACCTTCTAAAAAGTTTAGGACAGGAAACAATAAAGGATGCTATCACCACATAGAAGTGGCCAGGATAACTTAACTGGATAGAATGTAATTGCTGAAGTTAAAATTAGCCATGTCACCTTCCTCTTGGGGGGAATAAAACCCTGGGAGCCTGGCAACCAAGTAAATAGATAGGAACTTCCTTTCCATTAATAAGCTTCTTTTAGTTCTATGCTGAAATGCTACTCCAAAGACATACGCCTGTTAACTCACCAATGCAATGCTACTCTCTAAACTAAGTTGGGCACTCACCTAATTATTAAAAAGACCCTGGGCTTGATAGAACTATAAGTGTGTGTTATAGATATATAATCTGATCACATTAGAATTGAAAATAGCGGGACGCCTCAGTGGTTCAGTGGTTGAGCATCTGCCTTCGGATCAGGTCATGATCCTAGAGTCTTGGGGTTGGGGTCCTGGGATGGAGCCCCACATCAGGCTCCCTGCAGGGAGCCTGTTTCTCCCTCTGCCTGTATCTCTGCCTCTCTCTTGAATAAATAAATAAAATATTTTAAAAAATAATCGAAAATATCTAATCAGTTATGTAGTTCAACACCACTTTTTCAGATGAGGACACAGGTCCAGAGCTGTAATTTGCCCAAGCTCCATTGGCTATAGTTATATCAGTTGTTTGCTATACTTCTGGTTTTCTGTGGATAGTAAGCAGTCTTTATATTTGCCTGTAAATACTTTTGTCATTTTAGCTAGATGTCCTTGAGAACAATTATGTTCAACTTTATCACTCAGCATATAGCAGTAGCATATGCATATGAGTATATACTAAGAAAGAATAAAGAACACATAACTTAAAAGTAAAAAATGACATGTCAGCTAAACGTGGAAGACATCATTTGATTAAAGCATGGTTATTCATGACTGAAGAACATTTTTAAGCATTTCTTGTACTAACCATTTTGTGATTTAAAAACTGAATGACAACCAAATGATTCTGCCTATTTTCCACTAGGTGGCAATATATCTTTTTCTTTATAGTCCATGTTTTTCCAGGGTATGATGAAAATCCTTGGATAGTTTCTCTGAGTAGTTCCAACTGAAAATTAAGATTAAAGAAATCTTAAGAAAGAGGCATGAGAAATTAGGCATGTATTGGATAGGTAACAGGGTTGTCTTATAAAACCCAGAATTAAAATTAAAATAATAAATTCCATTTCATGTATGCTTTTAATTAAAATTGACATTAAATTTACATGACCACATCAAAAATTTGGTAGTAATTTATTGCTTAATTAAAATCAAGCTTGCTACTTCTGATTGGTAGCAAAAAAACCCTGGAAACTTTCTTAGTCCTATCAACTTAAAACATTGTCCTCAAAATTAGATTATAGTATTTTAAACTGCATTATTTCCGTAGTTTATCTTTAGTCAGGACTTTGAAAAAAATACTCATTAAATCATTTTCTTCTGGGGGGCACCGAGTGGCTCAGTGGTTGAATGTCTGCTTTGGCTCAGGTGGTGATCCCAGGGTCCTGGGATCAAGTCCTGCATCATTTCTCCCTCTGCCTGTGTCTCTGCCTCTCTCTCTGTGCCTCTCATGAATAAGTAAATAAAAATCTTTTTAAAAACTCATTTTCTTTTTTAAAGTTTGTGTCCATGCAAGATATAAATTGATTCTGAACAATAATAATAGATACCATTTTCTTTAAAGTCAGTCAGGTTTCAGAAAACTATTCAACCAATGTCTTAGTTTTCCTAGGGCTGTCATGACAAAATATTACAAACTGGAGACAGCAAAGATTAATTTTCTCACAATTTCAGAGGTGAAAAAGTCCAAGATCAAGATGCTGACAGGGTCAGTTTCTTTTGAAACTTCCATTTTGGGACTACAGATTGCCACCTTCTCCTTGTATCCTCACATTGTAGTCCCTCTGTGTTGTCTATGTCAAATGCAAATTCTTACACACAGGCCACTGCCCTTTCATCCCGAATCTCCAGAAATGGAGCCAAATCGATTTGTCAAGTGCCCTAGTAATTATTATAAACCCTAAAATCTGAGAAGCTCTGACCTAGTCTAACCATCTCATTTTACAGGTGAGAAGACTGGAGCTTGAAGAAATTAGTTCATCCAAGGTCACACAGCTGGGAAATGGCAGAGTCAGAAGGAGATTATGTGTTAGGTCTCCTGAAATCTGATCTCTCTCTCTCTCCCTCTCTCTATCTCTCTTTTTAAGTAAGATTCTCTGTGCTAATGAAGAACTGTTTGGACCTAAAATGATCTTATAGTTCTGGCCCTGGTATTAAGCTGCACCTACCTTTGGATTCAGGCATGACCTGACAAATCTAGAAGCCTACTAGGACAAGATTGTTATAGTTACCTTTACATTTTTAAAAGATTCCAGGAACCCCTATCCTGTTCAGGGATAATGGGCAACATCAGAACTGATGGGTTACAGTGAATGCTGCACTACATCTGGTGCTGCCAGGCTTTTCTGGCCCTACCCCTCAGACTTAGCTCTGAGTCCCTAATGGAGATGGCAGTACCAAGTTAGCAAATTCAGTGAGATGAAGCCAGTGGAGGAGTGGTTGTTTCCATGGCACCAGTAGCTTCTGCAATCTGAGTTGGTGGCTTAGACTCACTCACCATCAGAAAGTGGCAGTCTCTGTGCAGACACTGCCATCAGAGAAACAGCAGTGGTTGATTGGTGAACCCAAACAGGGAGCAAACTGATAGCTTAAGAGATTTTCAGTTCTGTTGCTATTCTCCTTTGAAAACCGGTGGGTAAAGCGAGCTCATGGGAGGTTGTTATGTCACAGCCTGATTGGTGAAGGCTGTGAACACAGAAAAGCAAATAAGTTGTGACACAATTTTAGAAAACCCAAAGTATCAAAACACACACACACAAAAAAATAAAAAGCAAATCTCTCATGGGGTGAGGATCCACAAACATTTAAAATTTTTCCATACAGATTTAACTTAAAGATTTCTTAAACAGAGGCTCTCTTATGCATTTATGTATTTTGTGGTTGTTGTTGTTTATACTAATGACCTGGGCCTGAATGGGAATGAAAGAGCAAAATGTTGACATGTTATGAATCACCAGAAATTGAAAATTGATCTGAAACAAAGATTGAGCACCAATAGAAGATTTTTTTTAAAAACTTTTACTGCATATTTGTAACACTATAATTTCAGAAATATAGCAATTTTCTAGACTGAGGTACTCATATATTTTAATTTGTTTCCATAGGGCTAATTTCTGCTCTAAGCAGAAATTAACATTTCACAATGTTTCTCAGAGTGTGGATCAAGAACTATTTGCTCTACAATCACCTAGGATGATTACTTAATTCACAAGATCCTGGGCCCATAATGAGATCCACCCAATTTCTGGAAATGCATCTCAGAATCTGCATTTTTAACAATTAGCTAGGTGATTTAGAGAGATCTCTTCCTCAAGGACCCCTATAGCATCCAATGGATATTAATGCTTTATTGGGAAATATTACTTTTCTATTATTACTATTAGCTCTTAATATCTATCATTTTTTAAGGTTTTATTTATTTATGTGAAAGAGAGACAGCACAAGCAGGCAGAGAGACGGAGGGAGCGGGAGAAGCAGGCTCCCCACTGAGCAGGGAGCCCAACATGGGGCTCGATCACAGGACCTTGGGATCATGACCTGATGAAGGCAGACGCTTAACCAACTGGGCCACCCAGGCACCCCAATATCTATCATTTCTAATGAATATTTCTGAGAATGAGATTTGGGGAAAATTATCTCCTTTTGGAGTTGTTTCCTTAGAATCAATGAAATGGTGACGTCATTATCAGAGGTCCTCACTTTTCATTATCTTTATCTGTTTTTTCAGCTGGCCATGTTCCTGGATCCCTGAGCAGGCTATTGTGAAGAGCTGATATGACAGAGACAGAGACTATACATATGAAGCTTCAAATTTCTCCTCCTGCAATGTATTCAAAGGAAAGCCACCAACCCAGAGAAGAGAGAAATGTGTGCTATCTGAAACCCCAAGTCCCTCTTTCTGAGCTATAATAAAAGTAACTTTTTAAAAAATATATTTTATTTATTTATTCATGAGAGACACAGAGAGAGGCAGAGACACAGGCAGAGGGAGAAGCAGGCTCAGGCTCTCTGCAGGGACTGGATCCCTGGACCCCGGGGGTCACGCCCTGAGCTGAAGGCAGAGACCCAACCGCTGAGCTGCCCAGGCATCCCTAAAATTAACTTAATACTGGGGTGCCTGGCTGGTTCAGTCAGTAGAGCATAGGACTTTTATCTTGCTTGGGGTTGTGAGTTTGAGCCCCATGTTGGGCATGGAGCTTACTTTTAAAAAAATTGGCTTAATACCAAAATAAGTGTATTTTGAATATTTAAAGGATTTAAGAAATTCAGATGTGAGCTGCTAGCAGTCATGTAACTTGATGAAACTTGTCTTACCATGCTATTATCTTTACTATGCATGGAATTCAATTTTTGAGAGGTAAGTTTTCTAAATATCTCCCTGGTTTTATGTTTAGGCATGTTTGGAAGCTTAATAAATACTTTCAAGTGCAGCCTCAAAATCAAAGACTTCAGATTTGGAAGTAGTTTTAAGCATTATCACCCCAGGAGTAGAAGAACATCTGCATACCAATGCCTCATCCTTCTTTAGACTATTCCAAAATTAGAAATGAAGCTCAAGAAAACAAATGGAGGGGGAAATGTCTCCAAGTAAATTCAAATGTTTTTTCCTTGCTATTTATTTATACCAGTGGGAATTTTGTATACCACCCCTTTGCTGGAGGGGAAAGGACTAAGGGAGACTTAGGAACTAAAGGCAGAGGCAAATGAAGATGGAAGTTCTGAGATGGTATTCAGAGAGCAGATTAAATGTCCATGAGAATGAGCTTCATGGTATTTACTGTTTACCTCTAGCAGCCCAGCTAAAGCAAGTAGTTTTACCTGGACTCTCTCCAAAAGCATTCTATCATTTGGCTCCTCCACTGAACTCCGGAGCCTAGAGACGTGTATGGATACTACTCCATCCCAGGACTCCAGGATCATGCCCTGGACGGAAGGCAGGCACTAAACCCCTGAGCCACCCCGGGATCCTCCTGGATACTAGTTTTTTAACTGCATGATTTGCATTGATTTTTGGGCTGGGTGTCGCTGTTTGGCTGTGTTTGTCTTTCTCAAAGACCCAGTGAAATCTTGCCAGAGGGGGAAACAGATCTTAATTCATTTGTTTGTCTGTGAGAAAAGAAGCCATCAAAAGCTTTTCTAAAAAAGTTTCACACTTCAAAGAAAAGTAACTAAACACAGAAAAAAACTACTTGGAGTTCAGTAAGCGATAGTGTCACACTGGCACACCCATGCAGAGATGAATCCTCATGAAGGACTATAATCGTGTTACATTTTTTCAGATTTCAACCTCCAAAGCAGGTGTGCTCTGGGATCCTGTTCAAGGGTGGAACTATTTTCTGGATTTCTCCCCTGGAAAAACCCTCATACTCACACTCCTGCTTTTCTTCAGAGAAGATTAAAAAAAAAAACAAAAAAAAAAAAAAAAACAAAAAAAACAACGAGAAGAATTGGAATTGGTAGCTAGCTGAACATCTGAAGAGAAGTAAAGAGATAAAGAACTGTTAATTAAGTTTGTCCCATGATTTTTCTTTCAAATCTCATTCCTTTCTTTGGTTTACAAAAAAATCTTAATATTTCTCTGAAGAATTTCCCTCAAGAATTTGGGGAAAAGAAGAAGATACTGTATATCTTCTTCAAATCTCCTTAAAAGTCAGGAAATGTATAATAAACTAATGTATTGTAGCTTGAGGTCCATTTAAAAGCACTAAAAATCTTGAGCTGGAGTCAGGGGTCCCTGGCAGATCAAAAATCAAAATCAAACCAGCTATTACTCCCACCTCTGCTTATAAATAAGTGAAAATCACTAATGGAAGTTAAGATCACATAAGATATCTTATAGAGGTAATAGAGCATCCCAACCACCTGAGAAAGGTAAGTTGAAGCTAAAAGCGTATCTCTTTCACCAGCAGGGAAGACAATCATGTATAGAAGTGAAAAGCTGGGATCCCTGGGTGGCTCAGCAGTTTAGTGCCTGCCTTTGGGCCAGGGGGTGATCCTGGAGTCCCGGGATCTAGTCCCAGGATCTAGTCCCAGGATCTAGTCCCAGGATCGAGTCCCACATCAGGCTCCCTGCATGGGGCCTGCTTCTCCCTGTGTCTCTGCCTCTCTCTCTGTGTGTCTCTCATGAATAAATAAATAAAATCTTTAAAAAAAAAAAAGTGAAAACCTCCTACGTGAATGGTTTGGTTTGCTTTTCAAGACACAGCTGTGTAGTAAGACCAGAGGTGGTATTATTCACAAGTTCCAGTAAAATAAGCTGAGACCCATGCTTGAAAAGGCCACAAATTTTGGAGCAGGCCTTCTGACTTAGAAGCCACTATTCTTTACATTACCCCGTATGATATCCATCTTTCTGTTCCAAGATGACAGCTGTGCTAACCACACAATCCTAAAACACAGAGGAGTGGGGCTCTCTGTAGGCTTCTTCTTGGGTAAGTTGTGAGAATTAAGCCAAATCAACAAATAAAAAGTACTGAGAATAGTGCCTGCCAGTTGTGTGCCTGTGTGTGTGTGTGTGTGTACTAAAATGGATATGTACACTTGTATATGTAAATATATATCTGTGTATATAATATACACTGTATATATCTGTATATATGCCATGTGTGCAAACATGCATACATATATATTTCAATACACACACACACATAACTTGAAAAGGGATAAGTAAATAATAATTAGTATAACCAGGTTAGCTATTTAAGTAGGATGCTTTACCAGACTTCTAACTCTATAGATTAAAAAAGAAAGAAAGAAAGAAAGAAAGAAAGAAAGAAAGAAAGAAAAGGATATTTTATTTTATTTTTTAAAGATTTTATTTATTCATGAGAATACACACAGAGAGAGAGAGAGAGAGAGAGGCAGAGACACAGGCCGAGGGAGAAGCAGGCTCCATGCAGGGAGCCGGATGAGGGACTCGATCCCCAGTCTCCAGGATCACGCCCTGGGCCAAAAGTGACGCCACCGGGGCTGCCTGAAAAGGATTTTTTATTTTTTTTTGTTTTTTGTTTTAATTTATAAATTTATTTTTTTATTGGTGTTCAATTTGCCAACATATAGAATAACACCCAGTGCTCATCCTGTCAAGTGCCCCCCTCAGTGCCCGTCACCCAGTCACCCCCACTCCCCGCCCCCCCCGCCCACCTCCCCTTCCACCACCCCTAGTTCGTTTCCCAGTTAGGAGTCTCTCATGTTCTGTCTCCACCAAAAGGATTTTTTAAATAGAACTTTTTCTTCATCTATTACTACGGAAGAAGAGATGCGTTTCTGAAAAGTTCTAAGTTCCAATTTAAAGTAAGAAAAGCAAAAGCTACCTTAGGAATGGGGTCTGTGAAGCAGAGAGGCAGAGCATCCTTTCTCCCTGCCCAGCCAGATTATAAAGCCAGGAGGCATTTGGGCCCACTAGTCTAAGACATACCTTTCAGGGCAACCTGGGTGGCTCAGCGGTTTAGCGCCACCTTCAGCCCGGGGCGTGATCCTGGAGACCCGGGATCAAGTCCCACGTGGGGCTCCCTGCATGGAGCCTGCTTCTCCCTCGGCCTGTGTCTTTTCTTTCTTTTCTTTCTTTCTTTCTTCTTTCTTTCTTTCTCCTTCCTTCCTTCCTTCCTTCCTTCCTTCCTTCCTTCCTTCCTTCCTTCCTTCCTTCCTTCCTTCCTTCCTTCCTTCTTTCTTTCTCTTTCTTTCTCTTTCTTTTTCTTCTCTCTCTCTCTCCTCTGTATGTGTGTCTCTCATGAATGAATAAATAAAATCTTAAAAAAAAAAAAAAGCCATACCTTTCCACCTCAACATTGTAGGCCTCATGGCCTGCCTGCCTGCCTGTCAACCAAAACGCATGTGGAAGAGAAAAAGAGGTGGCCCAGCGTCTCACTCCATTCCCAGTTCTGCTTCTGGCGCTAAATTTTTTTCACCCGGTCGAGGTGCTTTTGCACCTTCCGAAGACGACATTTCCAAGCAAGACCAAAAGCAACATCAGTTCAAACACCAGGCCAGCTGCTTCCTTTCCGAGGAGGAACTACCTTAGAGGCGACTGTGCGTAAGTCTGGAGGGAACTGGCGCTGCCTCATTTCCAAATCCCTGGGCCAGGTGGGGGAAGACCTCAGTGCTCGGTTCCGACGGTGCAGTCCTGCGCGCGGCTGCGGCCACCACCACCGGGAGTCGGTGGCCCGGGGGGCAGGCTTCCTCCTTAAACCCAGCAACATCTCAGATCTTCAGAAGCGCTTAAGAGGCGTGTTGGTGAGGAGGGACTGAGGGAGGGGAAACGGGAGAGAGCACGGAGTGAGCCAACAATGATTTCCAGGGGGATTGGACAAGGAGAGAAAAAGAAAGAAAATCTCAATCTGCCCCCCCCCCGCCTCGCCCCCCCCCCACGCGGGACACCTGCAAGCCCCCCCCCCCCCCCCCCGGCTCAGTCTGTCCCCGCGGTCTGCTCGGGGGACCCCTCGCCGGCTCTGCGCACCGTCCCGCTGGCTGAGGGGGCTCCGCGCCGAGAGCGGGTGGAGACAGAGCCCCTGGGAGCCCCTGGGAGCCCCTGGGAGCCCCGGACGCCCCCCCACACACACACCTAGCCCGGCTCGGCCGCTCTGGGGCTCGGGCCTTCCGGAATCCGGAGAGGCGGGGGCGCACCTCCAGGCGGGGGCTCGGGTTTGTCTGGTCCTGGGTGTCCAGGGTTTCCCCGCTCGCGGTCGCGCTCCTGGCGCTGGGCGCCTAAGGGAGAAGCTGCGGGGGGCGGGGGGGCTTCACGGAGGACGGGAGGCAGGCGCACCGCCGCTCGGAGGTCGATGCTGGAAGCTTCGGCCCAAAGCACCGGTCTCCCGTCCTCGCACCCCGCCCAGTGCGGCGCGGAACGGCTGCCGCAGATGCGCGCCTGCAACTGTCCGAGGGGGCTGCGACTGCAAATCGGGGGACCTTGGGCCTCCCAGGGCAGCAGAGCCTACGGGCGGGCACGCAACCTTGGGAACTTTGTCCGAGCAGGTCAGGCGTCGACCTGCTCTCGACAGCTCCCGCGAACAGGTGCGGGGGTGTGAGTGTCTTCTGGGGCCCTACAGTTGCGCAGCCTACGAGGGTAAACTATACCCTGAAAGCAGATCCTGGGAAATGCAGCATCCCTCCCCCGCCCCCACCCCGCTCCTACACACACACACACACACACACACACACACACACACACACACCCCGCCCTTAGCCTACCCCGCACTGACAAAAGCCAAAAGAGGAGAGGGATTCGGGATCTGCTAGGAGAGCCCGCTTGGAGAGCGGAGGCGCTAGGCACCCGGTAAGTCGAGGCATTCCGCCCCGACTGAGACACAGCAAATGCTAGAGCGGCAACCCGTTGCTTTTCCATTTCCCCAGTCTTTACCACCGGCGGCTACCGGGCTGTGAGCTCAGGCCACCAGTCTAGACTTCACCAGACCAAGACAGCTGCAAATCTGCATAACCCTGTGACCTTGCTACCTCCGCAGGTGTGTGCAGACATCTATGGCCGCGGCCTCAGCCAGCGACCTCGGTTAGCTGGGTAGGTGGGTGGGGTTACGGAATCTTAGAGAGTCTCATCTGAGAACAATCAGACATGGAGAGGGTTAAGATACATCCGAAAGCTTGAAAAGGCAGCATTACAACAAAACATTTCAGTTTGCCTTGGCTGAAGGCAAAACTAGCTCTGGGCACCCTTCCCCTACTAATTTCCACCAAAAAGGTCTTGTGGGCTGATTAATCAGCACAGGGGCCTAGCCCTAAAGTGTCTGCCACAACACACCTACCTATGGGGATTGTCTGGGCAGTAGCTGAGCCAAGATTAGTCTTTCTTCCTGATTGTGTGGTTAAGTTAATGACCACACAAAAGAAAACACAAGCGAAATCGCCTAGTATCCTTCAAATTATATGATTCCAAGCTTTACAAAAAGGAGCATCTGCTTACCTTTTTCTAGATCTAAGTTCATCTCTGAAACCCCAACAGGTAATGAAGCCACCTAGTGAAGAGGAGATTCTGGACAATTGGAACGGAAACATAGGGACATTTAAGTTTTGGCGATTTTGTTTGTTTGTTTGTTTGTTTTGGAAAGTTAGGCCCAAGTGACCTGTGTTGTTGGTTGGTTGACTGGTTTTAAAGACACTTTTGCTCCAGAGATTCACTAGTATCCCAGGTATGGACAATTTAGTTGGCCTCTCAAGCATTGTGATTTAAGGCTCTCTCAAGTCCATCTTTCATTTGCCCCCAAATATCTTTCTTACTTCTTGCCATCAAATTTACTTCATGACCAATCTCGGTATTTTCTCTATACATCTCCTTTTAGATTTAATTGGGGCCTGAGTAGCCCATTGCAAAAAACAATTCCCCAGTGCTGGGGAGTTTCAAGATAGCAGAATCTGTCTCACTTATTGTATAGATTGGGAAACCAAAATGCAGCTAAATCAAATGATGCCAGTAATGACACAGAGTGATGTCAGTCATGAAGATCAGTTAAAACTGAAATTTTGGACCATTCTCATTCCACTTTGCTGGGGATTAGTGTTTCAGATCATTGAACTAGGAAAACTGAGAGTAGGCCTCAGAGAAATGTAACAGAGAAAGCCCTTAGATGATTAAGTCAACCTACTTTTTCACCAAGCGGGGGTCACACCATGGAGACATCTCTTTGCCCTACCCTTGGTCTTTACTTGCTCCATGCCCTAATTATAACTTGTTTGGTAGTCGCCTTAAGATAATGAAGGTTTTACAATCCTTTTAGAAGGGAAACCATTGAATGCCATCATTGAGACAGTGTGCAACTTCCCCATTTCAGACTTTCTCACAAGTGTCCTCCTTCCAGTAGAGCACTGGCAAGATGTGGAGGGGAAAAAATGGGAAAGAATAACCTCCTGTGATAGATAAATCAGGGTAGTGTCTATTAGTAAAGCAATTATAGAATGACTCTGAAGAGAATGGACTAAGTGCATGCTACTGTAAGACCCAAAGGATCACATGTTTATGGTTTTGCACCTAATGGTTGCTGAACAACTTAACTAAGAATTGTTGTCAGTGTATGAAGAGTACAGAAAGACTTTCCATAAGAGGAGGAACAGGAAGAGGAGGAAAATTATCAGGTTCCTCTGTATCGTATCATAATGCTCTAGGACAGGGTTTTTTTCCAGAGCCCGTGCGGCTGCTCAAGCCTTTAGAAGGAAGGCTGGGCCCAACATTACATAGACTATCATGGTCATTTCACCTTGTTTCTAAAGAAACTCCCCATTGGATCTCTTAATGGATAACAACAGAATGCTGAAGTGTTCCAGAGCATAGAATACTCCTCCATGTAGGTATCACCGTAGAATTAAAGTGGGCTTCTCATTTAGCTTTTCTGATCAAGGCCCGAGAATGGTGTCTGGCTACTTGTGAAGCTGCTAACTATCCTGCTGCTGAAAAGAATGCTGACATCCCACGGACAGGTTGGCTTCACCGCAGGCATCTTTGTCTAAATGATCTGCCCTATGATGAAGAAGCCCAATACTTTCCCGCTAAAGATTTTATAAACAATAATCAAACTTTGTCGTCTCACTTTTAGGTTCCATATTGGCTTAGAGAAAATAAATGTATGTGGGACAAGGTTTATTACCCCTCTCTTCTTTCCAGAGATTCAGTGAAAATGGATGGTATCTACTCAAAGTGTAGCCCTTAGCTACAATATATATGTATCTACACTTAAAAACACTTTCCACATAATTGCTTTGAAGAAAATAGTCATTTATTGTCAAAGCATCCAACATACCTGGATAATCTATAAAGTTTAATAAATCTTTCCAGGGATAAAAGAAACACATAACTATTCAGACTCCATTTCACTGGCACAAAATTACACTTTGTATTAAAAGGAAATACATATTTACATAATGATGACATTCTTCATTGAAGTCCATAATCATTTCATGATACATGCACTTCCCCCTGGAAACTTAAATTGAATGGTGACCCCTTTTTCTTCTTTTTATTTGTTTTTGTAAGAACACAAACTGTCATCAAGAAATGCAGAGAGCATCTCACCCTCCTCCTTTACTTTATATCTAAAATAAATTTTGCCCTTACATAGAATTATTACATCTAAACCGTAAGTGCTTAATAATTTAAGTAGAAACGTATGACAAATGCATCAATATGTTGCAATATATGACATTTCAAAAAATGTACCTTTATTTTTGGAAAGTGAAAATGCGTGCATTCAAAGAAAACCCCTCGAACAACCCACCCAATCAAAAATCCACCATCCTGTCTTGTGTGTGTGTGTGTGTGTGTGTGTGTGTGTGTGTGTGCGTGATGCAGGTCTCCGGTAAACGTGTAGTGCCAAGGTCGGGGTGGCGCGTGTGTGTTCCTGTCCGTCTCCGGGTGCAGTGTTTCAGGTCCCAAGCAGGTGGTGGATGTCCTCGCGTGCTTTCCCCGTAGGTGGCTTGGTTGTGAGTGTACGCGCGTGGAAAACCAGGGTCCTTTCCGGTCAATTGTGCGAGGTCATGTGCCTGGAGAGGTGGTGGCGCTCCCTGAAGGACTCGTTGCAGATGGGGCACTTGAGCTTCTCCTCCCGCCGCCGCTTCACTAGGGGCTCCATGGCGTACTCCTTTTTGTGGTGCGACCGCATGTGGTACACCAGGTCGGAGGTCATGCGGAAGGAGGCATTGCACTTGGCGCACCAGTTCTGCGCGGGCAGACACAGCGAGGTGAAGGAGGGCGGCAGCAGCGTGAGCGCCGAGGGCAGCTGCAGTTGCAGGGGCCCCGCGGCCGCCGCCGCCGCCGCCGCCGCCGCCGAGCTCTTGGGCCAGAAGGCGGTGGCGTAGAGGAAGGGGTTCTGCTTGGGCAGCGCGCCGCACCCGCCGTTCAGGTCCGCGGCCCCCTGGAGCTTCACGGCCAGAGGGTCGGCGGCGGCGGGGTAGAGTCTGGCGGGGCCCACGCCGTCGCCGGGGTGGCACGGCTCGAGCGCGCTCAGCTTCTGGCCCAGCACCAGCGGGGGCAGCTGCGGGAAGGAGCGCGCCGGCTGCGAGAAGGCGCTCTTGCGCTCGTCCGACGGGGCGCCCTGGCCGCCGCCCGCGCCGCTGCCGCCCGACGCCCCCGCGCCGCCCGCGCCCGCGCCCGCGCCCGCCCCGCCCGCGCCGGTGACGCCCGCGCCCGCCGCGCCCAGCTGCGGCACCGAGGTGAAGGCGCTCCCGCGCGCCGGGCTGCCGCCCTCCAGCCGGCCGGGCAGCGGGGCCCCGGGCCGCGGCGCCAGCAGCGCGTCTGCGCCCCCCGGCGAAGCGGCCACCGGCGTGCAGGAGCCGCCGCCGCCCGCGTCCTGGTCGTCGCCGGCCGCGCCCCCGCCGTCGGCGGCCGCGTCCTCCTGCAGACCCGCCGCCCGGGCCGCCTTCTTCACCTCCACGAAGGCGCTGCGCTTCGCCTCGCCCGTCTCGGGGCTGGGCGGCGCGAAGAGGCGGCCGTTCTCTTCCAGGCTGAAGTAGCTGCCCGAGGCGCGGAACTGCTGCGGCGTGCACACCAGGTCCTCCTTGGAGGCGGGCACCGGCCGCTCGGCGAAGCGACCCCGGCCCCCCGCCAGCCCCCCGCCGCCGCCGCCCCCGCCGCCGCCGCCGCCGCCGCCGCCCTCCGCCGCCTCCTCCGCGAACTTCCTCTTCCCCTTGCCGCCGCCGCTGGCGTTGCCGTCGGGACTCAGCTCCGCCTCCTGGTGGCCGCCGCCGCTGCCGAGGCTCCGGACCGGGGAGCAGCTGTTGCCTCCCCCCGAGTTTTCGAGCTCCCGGGCCAGGTTGTGAAAGTCCGTGGAGGGCTTGGCGCCGCCGCCGCCGGCCGCAGGCGGGTTACTGCCCTCGGGGGAGGGGGCCGGGTAGTGGGGGATGGGGCCGGCTTTGCCGAACTTGGGGCCGGGGCCCAAGGCCGTCTCTTGCTGCTGCTGCTGCTGCTGCTGCTGCTGCTGCTGGTCCTTGCCCCCGCCCCCGCCCCCGTGATCCTTGGCGCCCACGCCGCCGCCTTGCTCTTCCTGGGGGCTGGCATCAGCGCTGTGAAGTCTCTTGGGGCAGCGGAAGCGCAGATGCGCCACATAGGGGAACTCAAACTGGAAACGTTGGCTGCATTCCAGGCATGTGTAAGGGGATGACCCTGCTTAGTGAGAAAACACCAAACACACGCGCACGCGCGCACACACACACGCACACACACACGCGTGCGCGCGCGCACACACACACGCACACCACATGATTATTAAGCATCGTCTCCATACCAGTTTGCCATCACCCTCTGTAAAAATCCACCTTCCATCTTTCAGGACCTGAGCGCCTACAAAAGAGTATCCTGTCCGACCTGAGCTAACTTTCCCCCCTCATTTGAGGGGAGTGCAGTAATCACACCAAGTGTCCCCCCCGATTTATTCTCATCTATCTGTCCTGGCTTCATCCCAGACTATACCTCCGAAGGTTCCCAGCAGATGCCCTAAGGGAGGACAGGCGCCAGTGCGCCAGAGTGAGCCCCCCCCCCCCATCCCTATGTCTCCCCCGCTAGTCAAGGGCCCGGTCGCAGGTCTCGAGCCAACCTACCATTCATTTTGCTGTGGGATCTAGAGGGGCAGAGCAAGAGTAACTCAGTCAGTTCTTTCCCATACCAAACTAGTAACTCCTCGTCTTTGGCAATCCTGCGGAGAGAGCGGTAAAACAGCTGTCCGTTTTTTATATAGGCTTCAAGGTTCTGCTCCTCTTTATCTCTGGCTGATTGGACGAGTCGCAGCCACATTAGACCTTCTGAAGAACCATTTGCCGCTGAGGTGTCTACCTACAGTTTAGGGGAAAAAAAGGATACAAGAGGGTAGGGGCGTGGGAGGAGGGAGACTCTCGTGAGGGTATGAAGCCAGGGGAACCAGGACTATTTCCTTTTTGATATTCTTCTCCAAAGAATTATCTGAGATCAAGCTTAACCATGACTTAACGTGGCATCCATCTTTGTGTTTGTAACCAGCAGACGAGATAGCTGTCCTTTGAAACACTGTATCAATCATATAGATTAAGCTTGGGTTTCATTTATTGGTTGAATATCAAATAAGGAAATTTCTCCTTACAATCTAATTCGTATTAACCTCTTGAGAATTCACTTCTAAGTTATCCCACATTACAAAAGTGTGAGGAATTTTGTTTGCCTCGGAAGTTAAAAAGCAAGCTTAGATCTTAGAAATTATTCTGTGGCATCCATTCATCTTCCTAATTTTGCATTAAACAATTAATAGTTTTTCTTTGTGAAAAAAGAAGAAGAGAGGGTGCCTGGGTGGGCTCAGCGGCTGAGCACCTGCCTTCGGCTCAAGGGGTGATCCCAGAGTCCCAGGATCCAGTCCCTCATCCAGCTCCGTGCATGAAACCTGCTTCTCCCTCTGCGGGTGTCTCTGCCTCTCTCTGTGTGTCTCTCGTGAATAAATAGACTTAAAAAAAATAAAAAGAATAGAAAGCGGGAAGGCTTATATCTTGAAACTCAAACATATGAATTTAATGATATTTTATTGTCAAATCATTAACATTTTCATTAAATACAAATTCTGGACACTAGCTAGCTTCCTAGAAAGAGTAACATTTAGGGGAAAGGAAAGCCTTTGGAACACAAATGCACTCAATTCTTATAATAAAAGTACTTACAGAAAGTATTTAGCATGCAAATGGCTTCTACCCTAGTTGAAATCTCTCAAAGAGTTAAGGAAGTTGTGTTCATCACCAGGAAAGCCCAGAACTGAGGCAGCAATTTAGATCTACCTGGCATTCAAAATCAAATTTTGTCATTTATTCCAGAAATCAGTTGACAATAATTTGAATTTAATTTTCCTTTTCTATTTTTTATGTGTGATATAGGATGTCTCTCATTTTTTCACTTTCTACATTCAGAACAGTTCTCAGCTTGTCAATAGAACGATCCTTGGTCAGTTTTCAACATGGGATTACCCTCATACCCTATGCAGCACTGGCCAAGACTTACCCGGAAGATATAGGGGACTGTTCTCTTGTCCGTGGACTTGAGAGCTATGAAAGCTATGCTGTCATACAGGGAAGTATGGCTCAGGATGCAGGGACCGAATATAGCATTCTCAGGGATGTCGCAGGTGGTGTAAACACTGGTAAAAATATCTGTCAGGCATTGCTGGACAGCCTTGGCATCTCCATCCCAGATGCCTCGCTGGATGCCTGAATCCTCCATCACTGGTGACAGATACACAGGACAAGGAAACAACTTATATTACTACTTGTTTATACTCCTTTTGCCTCTATGAATCCAAGCAGAACATTTCAACTATTAGACATTATTTTTCTTGAATTTGCCTACTTTTTGCAAAAATAAAGCCAGTGGCAGATTAAATCTGGCATATTTTGAAAATGCCAACTGAGGAATACTCCCCCCGCCGCCCCCCGCCGCCTTTTAAAAATAAATGGAATCGTGGGAGCTCAGAGCTGACCGCTTTTGAGAAGGAAAATGGGGCTAGGAAAGACAGACCACTTTTCTGCATTACCTTAAGGGAGGATGGGCCAGAATTTGGGGAATAAGGGTAGGGGAGAACAATAGGATTTTTTTTTTTTTTTCTTACTAGCCTATAGACTTTCCTGACTGAAAGAAACTTCCAACCCTTGGGAGAAAGCTCCTCTCCTCTCTTCTTCTGTATTGAACTGGGTGCCCAGGAGTTGATTTTTTCTTTCTTCCAAAGAGGGGAGCAGCCTTAATAAGCAGGCAGAGACAGCGGAGCATGGAGAATGGATTTCAAGTAGAGTGTCAGGGCCACTGATTCTGTGTCGGCTAACCTTTCTCTGCAGCCTACGGACCTACGTCTGTTCATTACCATAATCCAAGACTGTCCCTCCGAGGCTTTAATTAAAAGCAGCAAGCAGAGGTAATTATTTTTTTCTCGACATGCTTATTTATGGATGAGGGTGAATCCCAGTTACCTTGTTATACAAGGGGGTGGATTGAGTTGCATGTGCCTCATGAAGTGAGCAGGTACAGGGCAGGCCTGAAGTGTCCCCTGATTGAAATACTGCATGTGTAGTGACTGGTGTGTTCTCACTCCCCCACATATGACTCTGTGTGGGCAAGAGAGGGCAGCCCCACTTGGGTAGACCTCTGTGGGCTCCCTATTTAATCCACAGCAATTTAGAATGTTTAATACCTTGATGGAGGGCTCTATTAAGCTGTCACAGACATTTTTTTTTCCTATACCACTGGACACCATTACAAACTTGTTATTTATAAAAAACAAAGCAGGTATTTAAATTTTAAACTGGCTTTGAACAAACTGCATTGTTAACTCTGGCTGATTAAAAGACTCCCCCAAATTGGGTTTTCCCTAGTAATGGTGCGATAGGCAGTAATTTATGTATGCTTTGTATAAATTAAGTAGCAGGAAAGAGTAGACCTAATTCTTTCCTTGAGAAGCTGTTCATTATGGAATAATATTAGTAATGTCCATTTTTATCTTAATGTCTATTAACCAATTAATCTTGCAAATGTGATTACAAGGTAGAGCTTTTTCCCCCCCCTCTTTTCTAGCTAACAGAGCATAAAACTTTGGTCAGTCTCTTTTTCCATTCACTCTGCTACATCCTCCAAATGTCAAGTATTGAGCTGTTTCTTTCTGCCAGACAGAAATAAGAGAAAATATCCATAAAGTAGAAACTTACTTTATTATATTACAGCCTCTATCTCTGGGTATTTTTACCCCCACACAAAGTAGCCTTTCTGATCTCTAATTGCAAATTTAAATACGTCAAAAGAAAAAATAACACAACCCTTCAGAACCTCTCATCTCCTTTTCAATGGATTCCTATTCTCTCCTTTTCAGTTTCCTCAATTCAGCATTTTATGCCTCAATTTCTCTCTTCCCTTTAAAAGTCTCTTTCACACAAGCGTTTCATTGTGCCGGGAGGTCGCCCCGTCACTTCGGGCGACAGCAGGGACGCAATCATTAACATGCGGTTCTACCTAACAATACGGTGAAAAGATCCTCGCTGCGCCGCGCGGAGAGGGGTTCGCGTCGCCGCGGCGGCCGCCCCGAGCCTGGAGCTGGCCACGGTAACCGCGGGCCGGGCCGAGAGCCCGAGCTCGCCCACCGGCGCGGACGCCCCCGCCGCCCAGCCCTTCGGAGCTCCGCAGCCTGCCGCAGGCCCCGGCCCCCGCCGCGCGAGGGACCCTCCCCAGAGCCCCTGGGCTCGCCCACTGCCCGTCGCTGCCGCCGGCCGCTCGCCCTCCCCGTAGGCAGGCATTGTCTGGCGGCCGCGCGCTCCCCCGTCGCTTGCTCCTCTCGCAAAGTGATCCCCACCCGCTCCTCCCTTTGTATGATCCTATTGCCAGTAGCGAGAGATCCCCTCAACAATTATGCTCCCCTCTCTCCTGGTTGATGACGAGACGGACGACAAAATCGTCCACTCTCCCTACCAAGCCTGCCTTCCTCCCCATCCCCCTCCCACGGCAAAGCACAGACTTACCGGGAATAAGGTCAGGAACGAGTCGCGCAAATAAGGCCACTGGAACCGAGAGATGCGAGCGAGCGTTTCTTTTGCCTATTGTATCAGTGCATTTCCATGTCAAGAGGTGTTGGTGTAGCGGTCTCGTAGGCTGTGCCTAAAGAGAGGAGAGGGAGACGGAGAGGGAGAAGGAGAGAGAGAGAGAGAGAGAGAGAGAGAGAGAGAGAGAGAGAGAGAGATGGAGAGATGGGGTTGGAGAGATGAGGAGAGAGTAAGAGAGAGCGAGACAGCGAGAGCGCGCGGAGAGAGTTGTACAGATGGACCCGATGCAGTGACTGACTGGCACGCAGACACACACTTTTTGTTTGCTGCACATAATCTGCCCAATGACGCGTGACAGCCCACGTCCCCTCCCTTTAACTCTTTGCTGGGCTGGGCGCTCCCTCCGGCGCCGCCTGCCTCGCAGCGGTCTCTCTGGCCTGCCCGCGCCCCGCAGGTCCTGAGCACCTTCCCCAAGTGGCAAAGCCTCCCTGAGCGCGGCCCGGCCCGTCTCCTCCTAAAGCTTCCGCCCTCTGGGACTGCGAGGAGGGGGAAATCCGTTTCGGGGTCGGAAAGGGAAGTACCAAAAGAACTGGAGCGGGCCTTTCTCCGTGTCTCTTGGCACTTGGAGAACCTCTGGCAGAGAGCTGGCCATCCAGCGCGCCCTCGGAGCCGGTGCGCAGTTCTCGAGTCTGAGTTCAGTAAAGGGGTGGGGGGTGGGGGGTTGCAGATTAGCCTAGAGGGATTCCCTGGCCTGTGAGCCACCGCTGATTTGCGCAGCCAGTAGCCTGAGGGTGATAAGCCGGCGCCAGCTCTCTCTCTTAGAGCGTTCACCCTACCCAGCCCTTCCGAGCGAGATTCAGAAAGGATGCGCTTTGGTGAGAACTTGGCTCAGTCTTCCCTGGGACCCAGAGATGGGGTGAGGAGGATGGAGCAAGGATGCCGCCTGACCTCGGCAGGGGATTTACTGGGGTCATCTGGTCCCAGAACTCGAGTACCTGGGCGAGGGAAGGGTGGAGAGGAGGTGGGTGGTAAGAACCCAGGTTACTAGACTCGAGATGTTGCTGCCTTTCCGCTCTCTGCCAGGTGCGTTGCTCGTAGTCCCCGAGGAGGTCCCATGTTGGGGGCAGCCCGTATTCTAAGACCTCAGAGGGGGGCAAAGTAAAAATTATTACCAAGATGGGCTCCAGAGAGCAATTTACATCCAGGCGGTGGTGGGAGAGCGGAAGGGGTTGCGCGGGAGTCTCGGGAGCCTCGTTTGTGCGCTAAGCCACTTAGAGGCGCTGGCTTGCCCCTCTAGTGCAGCAGCTGATGCTAATGACTTGAAGACTTTTAACAGCCTGGAAGTTGACTCCTTCAACAGGGGCCGCAACACATTTTCGCTGGGGAATCTCTGGGTTCTTTTTCGCCTTTCAACTCCTAAGGAAAGAAAGACCTTTAAGTGTGTAGAAGGCTCCACTCTCTTAGCCCCACCCACACCACCACTTCTTTGAAGAGGACAATCTTAGCTTCAGGATAAATCGGATTGTGTAGCCCGCTGAAATGGACCGAGCAGAACCATGCCTTAAGGAGGAGACAGTCTCGTTTTTATCCAGTGTTGAAATAAGGTGAGTGGTTTGGGGGTTGGCAAGGAGCGGCTTAGAAGGAAAAGTTGTGCACAGTGTTGCTTTGATCCCCTCGCAACTGTGAGACGCCCCGCCCTCCGGAACCCAGTGGGGCAGCGAGGGGCGCTCTTCCTCGCCGCGCCCGCAGTCCAAGGAGGCCAAGGAAGGATTTTGCTGAGCAGAAATAAAAATGTGGGAATAATTTCCCGCTACGTGAGTTCTCCTCTTGATTTCTCTCTCTCTCTTCCTCTGTTTCTCTCCCTTTATTTTCAGCCAGTCTTGGTTAGCTCCCACGTCCCCACTAAGTTTCAAGTTTTTCTGATCAGACGGACCTGCTGCCTCGGTGTAAACCGGGATTCCGCAAAAGAAGGGTTGCAAAATCCCCATTTATTAGGGAAGAAGAGGGCAATTTTCTCTCCATTTCCAGGTTAGCTACTAACTTTTCAAAGCTTCTTAAACTGCAATTGTCTTTCATCTTAACCTATCATTTCTCTTTATGCACATATGAACACTTTTATTTGCCAAAGGGCGATTCCAACCAAAGGTCAATGCTGAGGACTCTCACATGTCTGTATATAAGAATCTTGGAGTGTTTTAGCCACTAATTGTTTGATGATTGGATGCTTCATTCATAAATCCGTGCGCTCTCTCTCTCACAAGAAAGTATTCCCACCCCCATCACTTGTTTCAAGAAAGGGTGGGAGAATTAGAAACGTCAAAAGAATTGCCTCAAACATCTGAAAAATAACCCGCAGGGATGAAGAATAGTGGTCACTTAAGTGAATTCAGAGAAGGAAAGGAAAAAGAAGGGGCAGAAGAGGCACAGGTGTAAACAACAGCAGGTGAAGATAAAGAATTAGCCACAAGAGCGTTGAGGTCCCCTAGAAACTACAGCCCGATAGAGCAACAGTGTGTGTGCAGTGCCTATAACCTTAGTTCCATTAAACTGTTGAACAGAGCGAATTGCTCTGTTCAACAATTTAATGGAATTAGAGATTGTGATTTAGAGAATAGAAAGTTTGCCTTTCCCAAGAAAAGTCATCTATTTAAGCCACTTAAAAAAAATACTTCTACATATTGTAAATATAAAAGCATCCACTCCAGAGTGTGGGCATTTAGATAACCTTAAACTTTAAATGGGACACATTTTTCTTTACCCTGGCCTTTCTTTTCTTAAATACACAGGACACTTACATTGTCTCCTTTGAGGTTCTGAAATGTAGACTCCAGATTGTATAAAATTAAAAATGCTTCTGATACCTAAATTGGGGGTGGAGGAGTTTGACCCTTCCAAATCCCAAGCAAGAAAATAGGTAAGATCCTATACATCAGTGAGGGGAGAGACATATTGAGAGTCTGGCCATCAGATATTTACTGTTTCTCTTTTCTGCCCCCTGATTAAGATTTCCCCTACTGATTTCAGGTAAAAACACTAAATAAAAGAATTTCTAACATTCTATGAATCCAAACCAACTCTTTGTCTAATGTATTGAATGACTGCTATAACAAAAAACAAATATGGGTAAGATTAAGCTTGACATTCCTACTTTGAGGGTTTTCCAGTATTTTAGGTGATGCACATTTCCCTGGTAATATAAATGATCTTAATGACTATTATTAATAGGATGTAAAGAAAATATACAAATTACTTTTATTTCTCTAGAAATTTATGGGCTAAAATGGTGCATAAACTACTTTGAAATCACTCTGCATTATTCCTTACTGGAATTCACTGATACTAAATGAAGAATTGAGGCATTTTTATTCAGTTTCAAACAGTACTATAAAAATGCATCTCAGTCAATAGTTTTATCTGGTTCACATGGAACAATGGGTTTATATTTGGAGCTCTTTTCCCTGGGATTTTATTTCCAATTAAATGATTAGGGAGATAACAATGAAGAGTGGAGGTATGTTCACCTTGCTCCACTTTAGCAAGGCTTCGCGCAGTTATGGTAAAAAAAAAAAAAAATCCACATGTAGACAACTGCGGTATTGTTTGGGAAGAGAAGGCTGGAGAGAGATTGATGAATGATTCCCAAGGTGGTGCCTTTTATGAACTAAGTGAGAGGGTGGAGAAAGGGTAAGAAAAGAAATCTGATTCTTAGTGAGTATTAGAATGGGAATGCCCTTTCTCCTCCCAGGGTAGGGAAGTGGGGCCTAAATACCTCAATTTCTGTGATAGGATGCTGGTGAAATCTTGAAGAATAACTTATTTAGAAGAATCATTACCCTTTAAGAATGAAAATACATTGTTTTTCTTTCTCTCTTCCTTTCCAGGTCATGGTTCATCCCCCTCTCATCCTACTTCAAAAGCTCTACACCAGCAAAGCCTCAGCTGTCCAACTGAAAAATAGAAAGAAAGAAAGAAAGAAAGAAAGAAAGAAAGAAAGAAAGAAAGAAAGAAAGAAGAAAAAGAAAGAGCAACTCATGGTGAAAGAGAGAATGCACTGGAAGACAAGAGGATGGCCAATGAAACAGTGTGTGGAGGCTTTTTCCTAAGCTTATTAATGTCACATAGGGAGTCTCTGGATGGTGCCCTGAAGGTTGGGGGAGGTAAAGAATGGAACTTCACAGAGGGTTGTTGCATTGCACCTTGGAGAAGTGAAACTTTCTTAGAGAATAAGAAACTTTCTAAAGGATAATTTGGAGACAACAAGGGACAGCCTTGCTGAGCTGGATAAAAGTTTACAGGGAGGGGAGCATGGCAATCTCAGTTTGGGTCTATTCCTTGCCTAAGTATTACAGTTGGTTCATCCAGTGATACATAAGTGAATGTTTCCTTGGGTTGGTCCTGGGATAGCCAGACTCTCAAAGGATGGATAATTTTGGAGTCTGGGAAAAGGGACCCCAGTCTCCCAAGTTCAGGGACCATTACTCCTGATTCATATTGTTCTTGCTTCAGCTTTTCCTGTTTCTCAATAAATGCTAGCAGTTTTTAATGCTGCTGCTGTACTACAATGATTGCCATTATGATTATAACCTACCTTTCTCAAGTTTATAACTTTCTCAATGAGGAATCTCAAGTTCCACTCACCCTTCTTTTGGGAGTTCAGCTGTGAGCTGGATCATCTTTGAAGACTGTGTAGTTCATTTCCTCTCCTGGATGGGAGCTGTAGTTAACTGACTTAATGGCTTTTGAGTATGACTTCCGGCAGGCCTAGCAAACTGAGGTGATATTGAAGACAACTACCACAAATCTGATCAATGTCTCATTGTCACCTGTGTAAGTGTGACCTGTGAACCACAGATCCAATATCCAGCATCCTGACCCCTTAGATTCTCCCAGCTTTTATGCTACTCTCTATACAATATCTAGAGAGCTGGCAGGGAATATCCTGGTTTTGTCAGATCTGTAGGTTAGAATGTTCTTCCCAGACTCAGACACCACAGCTCCTGAATAAGTCTCAGCCAGAGGAGTAGGGTGGACAGAAGGAAATGTAAGGGCCACAGTCAGCCACTCAGAGCTTCCTCACCCTCTGAGTCAGGCTTTCAGGGCAACTAGGGACCAAGGGCTATCCCCAGTTTCAAATAAGAGAGAGCATTAGATTTTAAGAAGACTGTCTCTAGGCCTTAGGAATGTCACCAAGTTGAGAGGTTCTACATCAAATTTCTTTACACAGCCAGGAGAAGGGACATTATCCAAACAGTACTTGAGTTCTACCTCTTTTTCTCTCCATTTTAGGCTGTGTATAATTCCTGTGTTAAAAAGACAGGTGCTGATTGACATACACTGGATTCATAATAGGAAGACTACCTAGCATCTGATCCCAGCTAGTTCATTCTGAGGTATGGACTTTGCTTTTAAATTGGGCTGCTGGGGGATGAGCAGCATAGAGCATTCCTCTCCTGGGGAGGGAGTCTAGGGACAGTGCACACATGCCCAGGACTTTCTAGCTTGGAATTTGTCCATGGCATACTTTCCTGAAGGCTGAAGAGAGAGACAGATATCTGATTTTCTCTGAGGAAAAGAGAGGCAGAAAAGAAAAAAAAAAATGAAAAGGATTTGAGGAAATAGATATCAATCAGTAACCAACCACAGCACCAGTGATTCATATTGCTTTGTTAGAGCCTTGAAAATATAGTTTGATTTCTTCACAAACTATGCTCTCATACCTAACCTACTCCCCTGATCATATCACATATTGGACTTTTTGATTGCAAACCATCTTTCATGATTTCAATTCAAGTGAACTGCAAGTGTTTCATGATTTAATCCAGGCATATTAATCTAGCATTCATGAGGGAATGTCTCCCCAAGCATCATATGGAAAGCCTATAACTTTTAGTGGATTTTCATAAGCACTTATAAGCTACCCATGTAAGTCTTTCTTCAATTCTAACTGAAAAAGCGGTCTCTCAGAGAATTCAAAGATCAACTTGTTACAAACAATAGTAACTGCATGACTACTATAAACAATACTACTGTATATACATTATAAAATGTCAGAAATGCCCTTTCACGAAGATGGTGCAGAAGGTGAAGAAGGAAACCCCTGCCCCTCCCAAAGCTGGAGCCAAAGCAAAGGTAAGAAAGCTAAGAAAGCGGTGCTGAAAGGCGTGCACAGTCACAAAAAAAAAGAAGATCCACACGTCACCTACATTCCAATGATCCAAGACTCTGCGTCTCCAGAAGGCAGCCCAAATATCCTTGAAAGAGATCCCAATCCCCCCCCCGCCACCCCCCCCCAGAAACAAGCTGGATCACTATGCCATCATCAAGTTCCCCTAACTACTGAGTCAGCCATGAAGAAAATACACACTTGTGACAACAACACACTTGTGTTCATTGTGGATGTCAAGGGCAATAAGCACCCGATCAAACAGGCTGTGAAGGTCAACACCTTGATCAGGCCTGATGGAGAGAAGAAAGCATATGTTCGACTGGCTCCTGACTATGATGCTTTGGATGTTGCCAACAAAATTGGGATCAACTGAGTCCAGCCGGCTATAAATCTAAATATAAATTTTTTCACCGTAAAAAAAAGTCAGAATAACAGGCAAGAGGATTGAAAGTTACATTTGTTCTCTTGAACTTGCTGACTGGAAAGCCAGTTCCCAGATTGATTCAATAGTCTTCTGGTAATTTAATATAAAGGTAACCAAGATATAATTTATAATCTCTTCTAAAGTTCTGAGGAAAATTCAAATTTTAAAAAATAAATAATATCCAGAAATATAAATAAATTATTCACAAAATTCCAAGAAAAATAAACATATTGAATATAAAGACCCGGATGTTGAGATTTCCTGAAGACCTAGAATTCAGTTTAGGTCTGAACAATTTTTAAACCTAACCAGGTATGGTCTTTTAATGTGTGTGTGTGTGTGTGTGTGCATGTGCATGTGCGTGTGCGTGTTTAAGCAGGTTGGGAGTGAATAATGTTCAGGTAGCACTTTAAAAAAAACTTTCAAGACTGTCATTTTTCTTGGCTCCATGTTTATAGAGTAGTCAGTGCTCCTTGTTGTATGTTTTCATGTAGGATGGTTTTGAGAAAATAGTTTGTGTGAAGTCCTATAGAAGAGTAATTGTTCCTAGAGGAGCAAAACTGAATAGCATTCTAAAGAATATATTTCCCACATGATTTGAGTATCTACTACCTTGTATGTGTGATCAGATGCCTCAGCTGTTATCTACATTTTAGACTCAGTTTACCTGAGGCCCTAGGAAGTTAATGTTTCTAGATAAGTGGGAATCATCTGAATATGTGAAAATATCTTGGGAAAAGTCAATGTACTGAGAGTATGGCTGGTTCCATTCTTATATATGCTACAGGCAGACAATTTCTAATGTCTGGAGTCCCTGGTGTTGATGTTTCAGTAAAGAGTTCAGTGACAAAGAGTGCAGACAAGGCCAAATAACAGTGATGGGCTTCAATGTGGGTATGTGGGCTAATGAGGTCTCCCTGGGAGAGACTAAGGAGGTTTCCTCTGGGTATCACAGTATCACCAGGGGCAGATACAGCTCCCACTACGTTTGGGATGAGTCACCAAAGTGTAGAGACCCAACACTAGACAGGACCTGGGCAGAACAAGACTAGCCAACTTCAGAGAGGGTGCCTCTCTTAGAAGCAGCCAAAGCAAACCTTAAACCTGGGGGGGGGGCGGCGAGAAGAGGCCACGAGGTGTGCTCCCCATACTCCTCGGACTAAGCAGAGAGGAAGTGCCACGTTTTCCGGGTTCTGCAGCCTCCTGCCCCCTCCCAGAATTATTACCAACTTCTGTCTCCTGCTGAGTGCTGAGCGGCACTTTCTGGACCGAAAGGCGTCCTGAGGGCTGGGCTTCAGGGAGCAGCGATGCTTTGACTGATTGCTTGATTGATTTTTTACCACCACCACCACCATCAGCACGACCACGACCACGCTCCTCCTCCCCAGCCCCTTCACAGGTCCTCTTGCAGTAGGTCCACACCGCCCCCTTCCCAGAGGTGTGGGCCTATGTTCTCATCTTTTACGTGCTGGACTGCCAGTCACCTCTCCCAGGCTTGTTTTTTCTCCTCAGCAAACTAAGGCTGGAAAGAGCTGCCTTCCGGGTCGCAGTGAGGACTGAAAACGAGGGTGAACGCGTTTAGGAAAGCCAGTTCCTGAGCAGATGGTAAGGGATTGCTTCCAAGAGCTGGGGTTAGTTTTATTTCAGCCTTGTGCATCCCAGAGAGGTCTTAATGCCTTTGTGAGGGAACCTTCTTCTGACTCAGATGTCTGGAGAACCGACCCTACAAGTCAGGTTCACACCCCGATTCAACCCCGGGGAACTAAACTCCCTGGGTTTGAATCCTGGCCCCTGACTGACGCCCGGGCAGGTAGTTTAACCGGCCTGTGCTTCAGGCCTTCATCCCAGAACCGAGGAGCAGGAGTGGTAAAGGAAATTCTCTTCATAAAGTCGTCGTGCGGCGTGAGGTGGTATCTAGCCTGTGCAGAGCACAGTGCCTGGCACCTAGTAAATACGGATCGGGTCGCTGTTGCCGTTGGCACTGCCTTCGCTTCTCCTTTTTAGAAAATCTGGGAATTGTAGCGAGTGCCCTCGCTTTCGAAGCCACTCAGTGAAGGCTAAAGGATTTCTCAAAGTTTCTAGGGAAACCAGAAGGTACTGGACGACGAAGGAAGCAGGAACAACGTGTTTAGATGTTCAGGGACCCCTTCTACTGCCAAAGGGAGTGGAATGTTCCAAGCACAGGCGGCAGTCCCTACTCCTTCCTCCCCTCTTCATTTCAGGAGAGGCAGCAGTTTCGTGCCGGGAGGCCGACTAGACTTCTATTCCTCATCTTCCAGAGTCCTTCCGTTGGAATTGACAGCGGCGCCACGTCAGAAACGCCCGGAAGTCAGGGCAGCGCCACCGCGCACGCAGGGCACGGAGGTGAAGGCGGTGGCCAGGGAAACCTGCGGAACCAGGCCGCCCGCCCTGACGGGGCTCAGGACCTCCGAGCGCCCCGCCCCTCCTCTGCCTCGCAGCGGGCGGGCCGGGGGCTGAGGCGGCAGCAGGCCTTCGCCTCCACACGCAGTCCCCGTCCCGGGAGCGAGGCGGGAAGCGGCGCCCAGGCTTCGAGCTGCGCACGTTCCCACGCCGCCTACCCTCGGCCCCGCCCCCGACGCCCGCACGCGGGCTGCGCGCGGAGCATTGTGGGCCGCACGGCCGACGGCGCCCCGCGGGAGGCCGGGGCTGACGGGCGGTGCTTCCTTCCGCGCCCCCACGCGGTTTCCGCAGCCCCGAGCAGGCTGTTACGTTTGCCCACGCCTAGGGCCTTCAGCTTGGCGAATCTCCCGCCCAGACCGATGCTCTGTAGCAGACGTCAGTTGGGGGGCGGGGGAGGCGGTCCTTATTGCTCTTCCTTGTGAAGGATTCGAGAGGCGGTGGTTGAGAGCCCCGAATTAGGGATCCTAATTCGAACGTAATGTTCGAACGCCCTGATGTAATGGATGAACGTAATGTTCGAACGCCCTGATGTAATGGATGAACGTAATGTTCGAACGCCCAGATGTAATGTGATGAACGTAATGTTCGAACGCCCAGATGTAATGTGATGAACGTAATGTTCGAACGCCCAGATGTAATGTGATGAACGTAATGTTCGAACGCCCAGATGTAATGCGATGAACGTAATGTTCGAACGCCCAGATGTGCAGTCGGCTAGCTGTGTGTCTTTGAGCAAATCACCCGACCTCTCTGAACTCCAGTTTCCTCGTTTGTAAGATGGCAGAGGAAACATTTATCTCAGTGACCCCGTGGCTACGGGTATTGTGAGAACCACCCTGGGTTCAGATGCCAGCTGGACTACTTGCTTGGCTTAGCTGGCCTCTCTGTGCTTCCGTTTCCTGTGAAGTAAGGGATCGGTGAACTAGGGAATAATGTTCGACTCAAAGGGTCATAATTATATGCAGTAAGCCTGGAAGAGCTTTCAGTCTAACACACTATAGGAGCCCAAACAGTTAATTATTTAAGGTATCTCAATGTCTGCCACTTTGAAACCTAGGTAAATGTCAGCTCTAAGTCTAGGTTTTCCTGCTCCACTTTTTCTCCTCTTGAAAGAGAAACAACGCACAAAGGTGTGTGTGGCTACGTGGGGGTGATAGTGCCTGCAGAATTGGGAAGAACTAGCTTGTGGCAGAAAGTTAGAGGACACTTCTGGATGCTGCATGCCTTTCCTTCTAGCCTTTCCGCTTCAGTTTCTAGGGACAAGGTAAAGGAAAAAGAATAGGAAAGGCAGGAAAAAGGAGCATACAGCATGAAAGATTCTGAACAAAAGTTTCTTGACTAGAAAATGTCATTCCAAATATTAAGGAGACAGGGAGTCTGAAGTGGAATGGGAGAACCAGGATTGGAACTGGCTTCCATGTCTCTGTGCCTGGCTGCCAGTAGGCATGTTGGGAGCATTTCTGTGTCTTTAGTTATGGCCCCTAGGAGGGGAAGCTGTAAAGGGGGAGATGGAAGAGGGGGTGGCACTGCTCTAGGGGACAGGTTTTGGGAATAGAAGGGGCAAGGGGGTGCAGACTTCTGCATATGCAGGAGGGATGCATTCCTGCAACAGATATAGGGCATATCTGACTCTTGAGAAGTAAAACTCTGGTGAAGGGAAGAAAAAAGATGTAAGGGTCAATTATCTTGGGGTGAATTAAACCTTCAGTGCAGTGTTGGGAGTCTGTATAATCTTATAAGCTTGAAAATTCTATTAGGAGTCCAAAAACTGACATTCACAGACATCCCCTAATCATCCTTGCAGCTCAGACTCTTTCAGAGTAGAGGAGCATACCTACATCACCATATGCCTCATCAGGGCCCCACTTCTTCAATACCAGTGACCTTCTCTGATTTTTCGGATGGGAGCACTTACATTCCTTTTTGTTCTCTATAGATAATAGGATAATGGAGGATGATGTTTTACCCAGGAACTAACAGGACATCCGGGAAAACTGGCCCCAGACAACGTTCAAGACTATACCCTTCTATTTTACTACCCCCCCCCCCACACACACTAACGGAGCAGAGAATGCTCATGCAGCAATGGTCACCCAAGTTATGCCATAAACTTCTAGCTCTTAGTCTGCTCTCCCCTCAGACTCTGACTAAAAAAGTGCTATTAGTAGAAAAGAGAATAAAATAAAACCAATTCTTCAGTAGTTCCACCTCCCCGCCACCCCCCCCCCCCCTCACCACCAGCAAAAGAGACAACTGGTGAGAAGGAGCCACAACTTGGAAAAGATTTATTTTTCCTGGCCATAAATCTCACCCCCTTGTTCCTCTGCCCAGCGAAGCATGATAAAGTCCTTTTCCATAAAGTATTCAGTATTAGAGCCACAAAGCTCCCCCAATCAGTAGCCATCTGCTTCTACCATAACTGCTGCTCCCGAAGCAGGGAAAGCAGCAGCAGAGAAAGGGCACCACTGTGAGGCTGCTGGACAAATGAGGAGACTGAATAGCTTTGGTTTTCCTTGTGTATCTGTATCTATAGAGACAGGAGAAGAAAGGCCGCATTATATTGATACAACAATTGTAAAACAAAACACGGAAGAGGCATCTAAAGGGCAGTATCGCATGCATCAGGGGTCCCCAGATAAAAGGGGAGCTAACAGATTTATAGAAACCTTTAATTGGTTTTCAATTGAAAGCTAAAGAGGCTGGGGCGAAGCTGTGAAGAGTGGCAAAGTGCCCTACTTCAGCTGTCTGGGAAGCGTGATCGATTTCATGGAGGGAGAAAAGAATACTAAACCGTCCTGCGCCTCTGCCAGAGCAGGGAGGGACTCCGTGGTACAAGCATTTCTCTTTGGCCAGGGAGTTATGATATGATCATAATAATAGAATCTCCAAATCTTTTTCTTTCTCTCTCCCCCTCCCTATCTTCTTCCCTTCCTCTCACTCTCCCTCAGACGAGTAGGCAAGTGGAGAGGGAAGGAAAGGATCCGAAAGTAAATCTAGAAAGTAAATCTAACGTATCAATCTCGGGAAGAAATAGACCCCAGCCTAAAAACACCCAGCTTTAAGTCTGTTCATCTGCCAGGAGGGAGGCCTCTTTGACAGAAATAGGAGTCCTACTCTCACCCCACCCAAATCCTTTCCTCTCTCTTGCTCTCTCTCTTGTTTTTTTTTTTTTTTTTTCCTGCACTCAAACAGAAAAGCTAAAAATCACAGGGGACTCTCCACTTAGTACGGTGAGAAGTCTTTGCTTGCACCCACTGGGGTTATTTCAGAGCAGACGCTCCACTCAGCCGACACCCAGCGCCTTTTCTCAACCCTTTCCTGCCCAGCTGGAGGCAGCCCCCACCAGGCTCCGTTGGCAGTACTCACCCATACAACCCCATCCGTCTGTCTGCATCTCCATCCCTGAGGCTAATTTATTGGCCCGACCCTTCACCATCTTTTTCGATTTCCTAATTAATCACAGATAAAAGGCAATGGTGCAAATTATGATTATGAAGGACTGGAAGATAGGTTTGAACAAAATGGGAGAAGGGAAATATGATTAATTGAATATGATGGTGAAATCTCAAGTGTGAGGAACAGGCCTGGGGAGGGGGGAGTGTCAAACCCTGACCTCTGCTAGCCCGTCCGCCAGCCCTAGCGCCTTCGTGAGGAGGCAGCCGCCAGATTAGGTCACTTGGGGAAGGAGGAGAACTGGGTTCTCCTGTGGAAGGAGGAGAACTGGGTTCCCTCTCCCAGCCTCCTTAGGTGCCTGCCACTCAGCTGACTCGCCCTCACCGGCCCTCACCCACCTCCTCGTCCTGGAGAATTTCAGGACCCCCGACCAGGGATTCCACTCCCCGGCCCGTGCGCCTTTTGGCTCAAGCGCACCACATCACTGCATCGATGCCCCTCAAGTTTCTCACAGCTTTCTGACCTTTGGGCATTCCTCTAGTGAGACCGACTCTTCGTGAAATTTCAGGAAGACAAGTCTAGTAGGTCAGAGATTGTATTTGTTCGTGGAGGGGATTAATAAAACCCCTTTCCGATGCCGCTTTCCAGAATTACAGTCGGGATTAAACAGCAGACCCGGCACGGGCACACATTTTGCATTCACTGCTGGTTGTGATTAATGTTTCCGAGGGGATTTGTGCGCGGGAGCTTACGGGGCGCGCTCTGGGGGGTCTGATGCCCGAGGCCCGCAGGGCAGGGCAGGGCAGGGCAGGGCAGGGGCGTGCAGAGGGTCTGCGGGCACGCGCCGGACGCGGGGGATTAGACAGAACCTCAGACGCGCCCCCCCCGCCCCCTCCCCCTCCCCCCGCAAAACTGCTTTGGAGGAGAAAGTGGGAACCTCCCGGGAGCGAGGCTTCTGGCGTCTGGGGATGTGTGTGAGGGGACGATGCCCTCGAGTGGCCTGGCTTTTGGGTGGATGAAAGGAGCCCAGGACCAAGCGTCCGAATTTCACAAAGGCGTCCTCCAAGAGGCGTTAACTCCCGACGGCTTGCGGGGGCAAGCGCTGCCCCGAACGCGTCACTCACCGGCACGTCAGGGGGCGCCCGCCCGGCCTGTACGGGAAAGGCCACAGCCCGCGGGTCTCAGGCCGTCTACGCGGGCACTCGGAGAAGCGTCCGTCTGTGGAGCGGAGCCGAGCTGAGGCGTGGGAGGCGCGCCCCCTCCCACCACGCCCCAGTGGGCGGACAACCCGTTCCCGAGCCAGGGAGGGGGCGGGGAAGGTGTGGAAAGTTCCAGAAGGTTAGGAGGGACACGGCGAGTAGGGAGGCCGGCGAGAAAAAAGAAGCAAATAGGAGAGGAGAGGAGAGGAGGGCGGGGGAGGGGAGCGCGGGAAGCGGGGCCCGGCCGGGCGCATTACCGCTCTGTGGCAGGAGGGGGCGCCCTTCCGGCCCGCACAGCCTCTGGGCAGAGCCCGCCTCCCAGCGCCTCCCAGCGCCTCCCAGCGCCTCCCGCTCCCGGCCCCGGCTCAGGGCAGCTGGGCGCCCCCTCCTGGCGGCTGCGCGGCCGCTCCCCGCCGGCCTCGCTCGGGTGCTCGGGTGCAGCCGGCGCTCGGCCTGCGGCGCGGGGAGGAAGGTCGGGGTCAGAGGGGGCGGGGCGCTGTGAGGGCGGTCAGGCTCGCCCCCCGTTCCGCACCCCCGACTCGGCTGCCTCACCTGGGCCTGCGGGGCTCGGCCCCCGCGCGCCCCGCGGCCGCCCCGCCCGGAGCCTGCCCTCGTGCACGGCGCTCGGTGCCCGTCGCGGCCGCAGCAGCTGGGGGGAGGGAGGGCGAGGCCGCCGGCTGCTCTGGGCGGCGTCTGGGGGCCCCGAGCCCCACGCGAGGAGCAGCCATCTGGAGCCTCGGCGGCGGGCGGGGTGAGGCTCGGCCTTTGCAAAGGGGCAAAGGACGGGGGTCTGCGGGCGGGAGTGTGTGTGGCGGAGGGTCGGGGGTGTGGCTCTCGCGAGCAGCGGCAGGGGCCTGCCCCAGGCGAGCCCGCAGTTCCGGGGGCAGCTCCGACCCGCAGGGGCCTACCGGGCAACCCCTTCGTCGCCCCTGGGGATGGGAGTGCGGCGAGCCGGGCAGGGGGGCGGGGCGGGGGCGGGGCGGGGGTGCTGGGGCGGGGGCGGGGCGGGGCGGGGGTGCTGGGGCGGGGGCGGGGCGGCGGCCCAACACCCGAGCGCTCGCCCGCTTTCGGTGAGAAGCGGTTTCCTCATTTCCCTTTCCTCCCACTTTGCACGTTTCACTTCAGGAGCCGGTCCTCTCCAGCGGCGTGGATTTGGGGACGCCCACACACTAACTACCCAGCCAGAACGTGGGACGGGCACTGACAGGATATCACTCTTGGGGATGAACACACTCTAGTTTCCAGTGGACAGTGGAAGAGGAAGAGGATGGAGTGAAGAAAGCTCTTGCACCTTTAGGGTAGGGAAGGAGAGAACGGGGTGGGGGTGCGGTGGGGGGGTAGGAAGTGTGGTTTCTTCCCACCCCTCCTTTCATTTCAGATCCTCCTGCCAGTGTTTTTATATCTTGAGCTTAAAAAAAAAAAAAAAAAAAAAGAGAGATCCCTTTCCCTGAGTTCGAATGGAAGAGTGGACCAAACTCAAGGAAGGAAAAAGGTGTGAATATGGAAGAGAGCCAAGGGATCTATCTGTTCAGGGAGCTCAAGCTCTCCAGAGAGGCCCTCGGCCCACTGTAAGGGAAGCTGATTGGGTGTATGGGCGGTGGCGGGAGATCTGAATTAAAAAAACAAAACAAAACCAAAAAAAAAAAACAGACCCACTTCCACCCCAAGGCATTAAAATATATTCCCCTCCCCCAGCTGCCTGGTGTCCGGCAGAATGGCATTATGTAAAAGATCTGGCATGTCACCCAGTGGCACATCTGGTAGGTGTAGATGGCATTCATTAGCACAGGGCTCCTACTCTGCAGCATGCCAAAGCCCTGACAGAGATACCCGCTGCCAATCATTCATTTGCTGCCAGCGGCCGGGCGGGATGGCTCCCTTCCACCCTGGCACCAGGACTGCGGGGAAACAATGTGTTGCGATATGAAGAGATGAAAGCAGAGCTGAGGATGCAAGGCACCCAACAGATGTATCCCGTGAGGAGATAACGGTGCAAAGAGTCATTTAGCAAGAAAGCATATGCAGGATATCAGGAGGGAGGCTTGGGCAGGGGTCTGCCTGCCTAGGTCTGAGCTGAGACAGGGGCAGGGAACCCCCTTGGAAACCCCAAAGTTCAAGTTTGTTCTCTACATACAAACACCAATCTCCCCAGCTCTAACTGTAAGACCCCCTCCACATCCTGTGTGTACCTCTGTTTATATAACCAGCTCCAAAAAGGTGAACTGTGGTCCTCCTCAAGTCTTTATTACCAATTTAAGAGAACTTTTAAAACTGCTGATTTTAATGTTGCACCATTCTCTTTGCCTTGTAATTTGAGAAGGAAAGGAAACTGTCAAGCTGTCTCCTGAATTCTAAAATGATAAAGTGTGTTGGGACTAAAGTGTTTCATACAATAGCAGCATGGTTGGAGACAAAAAAAAAGCTAAAGGTCTTGATTCCTAGCCTTTCAAAAGGGATAAAGATGAACAAAAGAAAGCAAAGAGGATTATTAAAACGGCAAAAGATGGATAAACATAAAATCTAGAATAAAGCTTGCCTCTGAGGTTGCCCTTTTCCTTAGGCTGGGTGGCGATTACCTAGCTGGTTAGTGCATTGTTTTTCATTATATAATGCATATATTTTATAAATATTCTTTTTATCCATCCAACATATTTAAGCAACAAGAAAATTCAGAGGTTTGAGGGTTTGCAGAATGAAATTTTTATGTTAAGTCTGCCAGTTATTTATTGAATATGTACTTGTACAAAATTATAATACTGTTTTTAGTATAAGTACATATTATAAAATATTTGGGGCATTCTTATACTGGTTCATGGTCACAGGATGACTGCCATAATTCCAGACATCACACCATTGTAATAAGCATGAAGAAGGGGACGGGGCAAAAAAAAAAAAAAAAAAAGTTATTTCCTTTTATCAGTAAAGGAAAAAGTCCATTTTTCATTAGCCACACCTGGGTCATGTGGCCACAGATACCCACGAAGGAGTCTGGGGGAACTAGCCTTGAAGGAGGAAAAAGATAGGGATAAGGGAACTGAGAATGGTTATTGAGTTGTAGCCCAGACTGTTAGCCAAAGAATTGAAGGCAAAGAAGACTTAATGTTAGCACCAGGCAAGAGCAGATTATCAAGTTTTATCATTGTTTTAAATAAGAGTCTCTTGTTCTCACTATAGTCATTAAAACTGATCAGTTAGGGATGCTGTACTTGAATTTAGCAATTTGTGAATTTCATCAAATTCTATTTCAGAATAAGGGCTCAAGCTTAATCAATATAGTCATAATAAAATAGCTGACATAAAATATGATTTATATTTAAATAAAGTCTTTGGAAAAAATAGAATGTGTATACAATTATTTATTTATTTATTTAAAGATGTATTTATGTATTTGAGAGAGAGTGTGTGAATGCACACAAGTTGAGGGGAAGTGCCAAGGGTGAGGGAGAGAGAAACTCAAGTCGACTTTGCACTGAGCATAGAACCCAATGCAGGGCTCCATCTCAGGATCCTTAGATCAGACCCCCGCTGAACCCAAGAGTAGGATGCTTCAACTGACTGTACTACCCAGGTGCCCCTGTTTACAAATTTAAATGAAATAAGGAAAATGGCTTTTGTTAGGACTAGAGTTTTATTTGTTTTTTATTTATTTATTGTTTTTAGGACTAGAGCTTTAATCCTAACTCTGTGGTTTACTAGATGTGTGACTTTGGGCATTTTACCCATCTAAATCATGTGTCCTTACCTGTAAGTGTGTAATAATGTTAATAAAGTCTTACAGGGTTATGGTGAGGTTTAGAAATAATGTCACACATAGATTTTAAAAGATAGTAATTATTAAGGACCCAGAAGGAAATTGAATGAAGTCCTAATGAAGAGACTATTTACAAAGATGTGGTCATGGTTATGGGAATAAATGAGATGATGAAGCACACAGAAACAGTTTATCGAGAAGGTCTCATGAGAGAAATTAGTGTTTCTAGAGCTAAGTAAGAACTAGAACCTTGGAGGGGCCAAGTGAGAATCATAGAGACACAGCTAATGCCAGAGAAGCAGTAGTATAGCAAGGAGGAGACAGGGAAGAATACCAATCTCTCTTTTCAAACCTTCCAGTTTCATGTTGACATCTAGCATTGGCCAAACCCAATTGGAAACTAGGTGGTAACATGTTGGAACATGGTGAATGGTCAATTCTGCATGGGTCAGCTTCTGAGGACACAAAGCTGGGCATAGAAGGATGGAGAATAGATCTCAAGGAGACAAATGGAGAATAGCACACAACTATTATTATTCATAAATAAAATGCTCTGAGAATCCTCTCTGCAAATATATTTTTAATTCACATTTCCAACTGAAAGCAAAAACTTAGCAGGCTTTGTAAACTTAAGCAACCAAGTTTTTAAGAATCATCTCTCAGAGTTCTTTGGCTGAAAGGGTCCAACTAGCACTCATGAGAGATTTCCAGAGGTCCTGGCAGGCTTTGCAAGCCAAGACCTGGGAGAATTTGAGAGTACGCTCTATTAACTTCCTTTGGGTATCCCCAGGTCTCTCATCATTTTGTGGCTTCCTGTGTCAAGATCAGTCTTGCTAGGTCTGGTTAGTCATTTGCTTACTGTTATTTTCAAGGAAGCCAGCAAAGCTTCTGCAAAAGGTGACTACCTCATAACAAATCAACCCCACAGCAACAGAAAGTCCTACTAACGTCTTCTCTTGAGTTGAGAGTCTATGTGGACTTCATATTGAAGTAACTTTTCCTCTTTCTAACTTTGCCATCCCTATCTTTTCCTCCTAAACCTGAACTAAACCATAGATAAAATGATGAAAGAGGACGGTAGTGGAGGAACACGTTTCTTTCCTCATTTTAGATAAATTTTATAACTAGAATCAGTTTTGAGTGTTCACTCTAGATATTAACATAAAAGCTTCATTTTGGAATTTCTAGAAACTAAGAGTTTAAGAAATTGAGTGTACTGGTATAGATTTAGAAGTCACCATTTTAATGGAGAGAAGCAAGTTAACTCTAGAAAAATTAGTGACAAGCAAGGATGAATACTTCTGGACATATTATGTACAACTAAACAATACAGCTAATGGAAATTGATCAACTTCTGTCATGATAGCATGGGGAGCTCTCCTGAATCGCCCCCCCCCCCAGGGAAATTAGTGAAAATTATATATTTGCAAAAGATGGTCATTTAAAGCCTCTGGAAATAGCCCTGAAGGCAAACAGCAAATTAAGAAAGGTCTAAGCAAGAAAATTTATGAAAATTTGGTAAAATGGATGAAAGTCTGTGGTATTTGAGCCAAGACCACTTTCTTCTACCTCTTCCTAACTCACTGGGCATTGACTCACTCAGACTGTTGCAACCAAGAACATAGGGCTCCCTTTATCCTCCAGGTCCTTACTGGAGGATTTTCTTTGCAATGGGAGCAAGAGTTCTGCTTTTCTAATCCTGCCCCTAGCTACTTGTTGCTGAGGCTAGGTCTCAGGTGAGTGTGGTTAGGAGATTCAGAGCTTCTTCCTTAAGACCTAACCCTTACTTGTGGAATAGAGGTTCTACTTTGGGTATGGCACATTGGGAATCCCTGGATCCTGAGAGCCCTTCCCTCAGTCCTTGAGGGAAAGATTCTGTACCAGGAGAAGAAGCTGAGAGGACTGCTGGCTGCTGCCCCTTCCACCCCCACAAGCACTCATCTCCTAGGGTAGAGGTTTCACTCAGAAGCTTGTCATTGTTCCTACCCCCAGAGCCCTGGCTCAGAAATTTTGACTGTGGGTAGAAGGGGAAAACCAGGTCTTAAAGCAGATAGCTACTAATCTCTTTCTGAAAAAAAAAAAAAAAAAGATTTCATTTGCAACAGAGTGGGGAAGTTTAAACCTAAGAATTACTTTCGAAGAACAAGAACAGTAGAGGTTGTAGGGTGCCTGGCTGGCTCAGTTGGTAGAGCATGTTACTCCTGATCTTAGGGTTGTGAGTTCGAGCCACAGGTTAGGCAGAGAGATTACTTAAAACAAACAAACATGTAGGTTGTGATAAAAGGCAATTGGAAAGGGGATTTAGTATAGCCTAGACTGTAAGTCAGCTAGTTTGTATGAATTAACTGCAGAATAAGAGTTCAAACACTGATCTCAGAAACAATTCTTTCCAAGGAGCCACAATATGATTGGATTAGTTTGTGGAGAAATTCTGCTCCTGGGAACTGTTCATTTTTCTTTTTTTTTTCAGCTTTATTGAATTAAAATTGACAAATGAAATTGTATATATTTATAGCACATATGGGAATGATTTGATATGCATATACATTGTGAAATGATTATCATAATCAAGTTATTAATGCATCTATTACCTCTTAAGCTTACCTTTTATTGGTGAGAATACTTAAGACCTACTCTTTGCAAATTTCAAGTATATGATACAGTATTATTAACTGTAGTCACCATAATGTGCATTAGATCTTCAAAAGTTATTCATTTTATAACTGTAAGTTGGTATCTTTGACGAACAATTCCCTATTTGCACTTCCTCTCTCCCCCCCCCCCCAGCCCCTTCTGTCTCTATGAGTTTGGCCTTTTTCATTTCTTTAATATTTATTTATTTATTTATTTATTTATTTATTTATTTATTTAGGAGAGAGAAAGAGAACATGTGTGAGCAGGGGGAGGGACAAAAGGAGAGGGGCAAGCAGACTCCCCACTGAGCAGGGAGCCCAATATGGGCTCAATCCCAGGACCTTGAGATCATAACCTGAGTCAAAGTCAGATGCTTAACTATCTAAGTCACCTAGGCACCCCTATTTCTTATTTTTTTAAAGATTTAATTTTTAAGTAATTTCTATACCCAATGTGGGGCTTCAACTCAAAATTCAGAGATCAAAAGTCATGTGCTCCACTGACTAAGCCAGCCAGGTGTCTTGGTGTATTTTTAAATGATCTAAGTGAAATTATACAGTATATGTCTTCCTATTTTGGTTTATTTCACTTAGTGTAATATCCTCCAGGTATATTGTACCAAAGTGGTAGGATTTCCTTCTGTTTATGGCTGAATAATATTCTGGTTTTGTGTGTGTGTCTGGTACCAAATGTTTTTATCAGTTCATCCACTGACAGACTCTAGCTATTTCCATATCGTGGCTATTGTGAGCAGTACTGCAGTGAACATGGGAGTGCATATTATCTTTCAAGATACTGATTTTGTTTCCTTTGGATATACACCTAGAAGTGAGATTGCTGGATGTTATGATAGTTCTATTTTTAATTTTTTGAGGTACCTCTATACTATCTGCCATAATGGCTATACCAATTTATATTCCTACCAACAACATGCAAGTGTTGCCTTTTCTTCACATCCTTGTCAGCACTTGTTATCTCTTCTTTTTGCATAATGGCCATCCTAACAGGTGTGAGGTGATATCTCATTGTGATTTTGATTTGCATTCTTCTGATGATTAATGATATTGAGCATCTTTTCATGTGTTTGTTTTTTAGCATCTTTTGTGTACCTGTCTACTTAGGTGTTTTCTTCATTTTAAAATCAGATTATTTATTTTGTTGCTATTCAGTTGTAGGAGTTACTTTTTTTTTGATTATTGATCACATATCAGATAAATGGTTTGCAAATATTTTCTCCCATTCCATAAGATACCTTTTTAATTTTTTGTTTGTTTTCTTTGTTGTGCAGAAGATTTTTCGTTTCATATAGTTCCCCTTGTTCATTTTTGCTTTTCTTGCCATTAGACTTCAATACCTGAGTGTGGTCAGGAAAGGGTGGTAGAGAATCTTACTAACTAGCACCATTGTCATCCCAGAGTGATTTCAGGATGTGCTTCCTGATCACAGAGCATTAGAGACCTAATATTGTGTGTGTGTGTATGTGGGAGGGATAACAATAACAAACTTGAGTCAGGGAACTAATCCCAGAATTGCCACAACGTAGTGTGTAAGCTGTTTAGTTCCCAATAAAAAAAATTCCAAGGCATGAAAAGGAACAGGAAAGTATGACCTATATACTTGATAAAAAGCGGGCACTGAAAATGCCTATAAAAATGACCAGATATCTTATAAAGGGCTAGTATCCAAGATCTATAAAGAACTTACCAAACTCAACATCCAAGAAGCAAACAATCCAGTCCTCAAATGGGCAGAAGACATGAACAGACATTTCTCCAAAGAAGACATACACATGGCCAACAAACACATGAAAAAAGTGCTCCACATCACTTGTCATCAGGGAAATACAAATCAAAACCACAATGAGATACCACTTTACATGGATGAGAATGGCTAAAATTAACAAGGCAGGAAATGGCGAGGTTGTGGAGAAGGTGGAACCCTCTTATACTGTTGGTTGGAATGCAAACTGGTGCAGCTACTCTGAAAAACAGTGTGGGAGTTCCTCAAGAAGTTAAAAATAGAGCTTCCCTTTGACCCAGCAATTGCACTACTGGGTATTTACCCCAAAGATACAGATGCAGTGAAACAATAGGACACCTGCACCCCAGTATTCATAGCAGCAATATCCACAATAGCCAAACTGTGGAAGGAACCACAATGTCATTCAATAGATGAATGGATAAAGAAGATGTGGTCTATATATACAATAGAATATTACTCAGGCATCAGAAAGGACCAATACGCACCATTTACTTCAACGTGGATGGAACTAGGAGGGCATTATGCTGAGTAAAATAACTCAATTGGAGAAAGACAATTATCTTACGGTTTCACTCATATTTGGAATATAAAAAATAGTGAAAAGGACCATAAGGGAAGGGAGAAAACTGAGTGGGAGAAAAATTAGAGAAGATAAACTATAAGAGACTCCTAACTCTGGGAAACAAGCGAAGGGTTGCAGAAGGGGAAGTGGGTGGGGGGAAACCACAACTCAACACACTGTAAGTGTGGAACGTTTCCTGATGGGGTTTTCACTGTAGGAGAGAGTAAAGAGACACTTGTGGTAATATATCTACATTCTGCTTGAACTGATGAAATATGCATCCTAAGTAGGCTGTGAAAAAATGACTATCTTATAATCCTTAGAGCAGTTGCTAAAAAGTTAAGTAGAAATATAGTGAAAAACATAATGGATAAATTGAATAGTCAAAATGTTTACATAACTGAAAATAAGTCAGGAAAGGGAAAATAGAGGAACAAAAGTCAGATAAATGAACAAAAAAGGAATAATAAAATTTAAATTTTAGACCTAAATTTAAATATATTTAAATATAAAATTTAGACCTAAATTTAAATATATTTAAATATAAAATTTAGACCTAAATTTAAATATATCACTAACTACATTAACTGCAAATGGTCTAAACACATCAGTAGAGGGATGCCTGGGTGGCTCAGTGGTTGAGTGTCTGCTTTCGGCTCAGGACGTGATCCTGGGTCCGGGGATCCAGTCCCACATCGGGCTCCCTGTGAAGAGCCTGTTTTTCTCTCTGCCTATGTGTCTGCCTCTCTCTCTCTCATAAATAAATAAATAAATCTTAAAAAAAAACACATCAGTAGAAAATACAGAGATGGTTAGAATGGATTAAGAAAAAACAAACCATAAACCAAATTTATGCTCTTACAAAAACAGTCATTTTAAATATAATGATATATATATATATAGATTAAAAGTAAAAAGATAAATAATGCCTGAAAACAATCAATAGAAAGCTATAGTGGCTATATGAATAGCTTACATAGATTTCTTAGCTAAAAAAGTACCAGGGATAAAAATTATCACTTATCATAGTGAAAAAAGGGACACGTTATCGATAATTCATAATAATCTTAAATCTGTGCACCTGATAACAATGCTTTATGTTACAGAAAACAAAACTGATAGAAGTGAAAGGACAAATAGGCAGTTACACAATTATATTGGAGACCTAAAAATTCCTCTCATAGTAATAGTAGAATGAGTAGAAAGAAAATCAACAAAGTTGTAGAATAATGGAACATCACCATCAAACAGCTGGATTTAATTTTTAACTTATGGAACACTTGACCAAACAACAGTAGAAATATTTCTTTCCACATGCACATATACACTTGCCCAAATACATCATATCCTGGAACATAAAACAAAGTTAGCAAATATAAAGTAATCAGAAAAATCTTAAGTATGTTCTCTGACCATACCAAGCAAAAATCAGATATATCAGAAAGATAGTAAGCAAGAAACAGACATCAGAAAGTTAATAGGAAAATTTCCAGACGCTTAGAATTCAAATACATATCTAGACACTCTATGCATCAAATAAGAAATTTTAAGAGAAATTATAAAATATTTTGAAATGAAGGAAAAAAATATCAGAATTTGTGGAATATAGCTTAGGCAGTACTTAGATGGAAATATATAACATTAGATGTTTATATTAAAAAAGAAGAATGATCTCAAATCAATAGCCTAAGCTTCCATTTTAAACTAGAAAAGGGAAAATAAAGTCAAAAGAAGTAGAAGAAAATAAGATAAGAATAGAAATAAAAGAAACTTTAAAAAGAAACAAAATATAATCAATGAAAACACAAGATGGTTCTTTCAAAAGATTGATAAAATAAGACACCTCTAGGAAGACTGACAAAGAAAAGACACAAATTGCTAATATCAGGCATGGAAAAGGAGATATAACTACAGACTCTGGATAATAAAAGGATACTAAGCTAATACTATAAAAAACTTGACAAATTCATGAGGTTAGATGAAATGCCAGTGCTGTGACAACCATAAACTACCAAAACTCACCCAAGATGGAATAGATACCCTGAATGGTCCTATAACTACTAAAGAAGCTGAATTCATAATAACAAACAAAAAAAAATCATTTTGAAAAAGAACTCTCCATGCTTATATGGCTTAAGTGGTGAATATATCAAATGTTTAAAGAAGACATAACAGAAATTCTACACAATTTCTTCCAGAAAATAGAAGAGAGGGAAATATATCACAGTTCATTTTGTGAGACTAAGATATGAAACCGAGACGAAGGCAATACAGGAAAAAATTTCACAGATCAATATCCCTCATGAACATAGACACAAAGTCCCTAGTAAAATATTAATAAATTGAATCCAGCAATATATAAAATGAAAGTGACACTAAAGAAAAATGGATTCCTGGGACACCTCGGTGGCTCAGTGATTGAGCATCTGTCTTTAGGTCAGTCATGATCCCAGGGTCCTGGGATTGAGTCCTGCAACAGGCTCCCTGCAGGGAGCCTGCTTCTCCCTTCTGCCTATGTCTCTGCCTCTCTCTCTCTGTGTTTCTCATGAATAAATAAATAAATCTTAAAAAAAAAAGAAAAATGGAATTAACTGGACTCAATTCGCAGGTTGGACACCAAAACGATGTAATTTGATGTGGTATCACGTCCAGGAGTGAACAGTCAAGAAAGAATTCTTGAGATGTTTTCAGTGCAAAAAAGGTAGTTTTATTAAAGCACAAGGACAGGATCCAGGAGCAGAAAGAGCTTCACTTGAATATTTCCTATGATTGGAAAAAGGAAGAAATGTCCACTTTTATTGATACTATTGAACATCATTCTGGCAGCCTTAGCCATTTCAATAAGGCAAGAAAAAGAAATTAAAGATGTATGGTGTGGAAAGAAAGAAATAAACTGTCCCTGTTTATAGATGACGTTATTTCCCCACATAAGTAATTTCTAGAAATTTGTTTTCAAAATTTTAGGACAAATATATATGTTAAGCAAGGTCACTGGATGCAACTTCAAAAGATAAGTACACAAAACAATTGTTCTGCAATGAACAATTAGATACCCAAAGTTTTTAAAATTAAAGAAGTTTTGGACAGAAAGGAAAATACCTACAAATAAATCTAACTGAACTGTGCAGTATCTTTATGCTGAAAATAAAATGCTGACAAAAGAAATCAAAATTTAAATAATAGATATTCCTTAATTATTAATTGGAATACTCAATATAGGAAAGTTGTTAATTTTTCCTAAATTAATACATAGATCTAACATGATGATTAAAGTTACATAAGGATATTTTGTAGACATTTTGTAAAATATTTATAGAAAGACAAAGGAAATAGAGCAGCCAAACCAATTTTGAAAAAGAAGAATAAATTTAGAGAATTTACAGTACCTGAATTCAAGACTTACTATGAAACTACAGTAATCAAGGGAGTGTCATCTTGGCAAAAGAACAGACAAGCAGGGACGCCTGGGTGGCTCAGCAGTTGCGTGGCTGCCTTTGGTTCAGGTCATGATCCCGGGGATCTGGGATAGAGTCTCGCATTGGGCTCTCTGCAAAGAGCCTGCTTCTCCCTCTGCTTATGTCTCTGCCTCTGTTTCTCTCTCTCTCTCTCTCTCATTCTCTCTCTCTCGAATAAATAAATAAGTCTTAAAAAAAAAACAGACAAGTAGATCAATGGAACAGGATAGAAAATACAGAAATAGATCCATACAAACACAATCATTTGATTTTTGGCAAAAGTACAAAAATTAGAGAAAGAACAGATTTTTTGACAAGTAATGTTGGATGATTGGATAATTCATATCCAAAAAAGACCTCCAAAAGAAAACAACTAAATTTCACACTTTATACCAATATTAATACAAAATAGATCAGCTCTAAATATAAAGCCAAAAACTATAAAACTTTTAGAAGCACATCCTAATGAACTGGTATTAAGCAAAGAGCTCTCAATCATAATGTCAAAAGCATGAGTGATAAAAGAGAAAAATAACTTGGACTTAATAAACAAACGGCCTTTATTTGGGCAACACTTTGGTGGGTTTGAGTGTGAGATGGTCCAGAGGCCACACTTTGAGGGCTACCACTCAAAAGGGAGAAGGGTAAGGGAACTTCTAAGGGCCAGGAGATAGGAGAGGTAATGTTGCTCAGCATCCCAACAGGATTCTTTAGGTCAGAGAATTCTGTAAAGCAGCAACAGTTTAGTATGTTTGTCTTATCTATGGCTAATACATGTTGTGAGCAATTTTATGGGATACCAAAGCAGGCAGGCTTGATATGGCTAAAAAACCTGCTTATTTGGGGTAAGTTTAAAACAATTGGTTGTATAAAAATTTGAGTTTGACTCTAGTGGGGTTTGGAACTAATGAGTTTCAGCCCGTTAAGAAGTAAGTAACATAGAAGACAATATACGGAGGCCATCTCTGGTTCATGTATATAACAATTGGGTAAAGGGCAGTGGCTGGAAAACATCTGAGCACATACTAGAAAAAGTCTAGATTGCTTTGAGGAGACTGTTGGTAGAAATATGGATGCTAAAGGCAATTCTGGTAAGGACTCAGAAGGAAAAGGGGAACAGATTATTGGAAACTGAAGGAATTTTATATATAACTGAAGGAATTGTTATATAGTGGCATAAAACTTGGCTGCATTGTGTTCTGCTGTGGTGGAGAAAACAGAAATTGTAAACGATAAAATTGAATATGTTGCTGAAGAGATTTCCAAGCAAAGTACTGATTCAGCCTGGTATTTTCTTTCTCCTTAGTAAAATGCAAGAGGAAAGAGATAAATTAAGGAAGAAACTGCTAAGCAAAAAGGAGCTAGCACTTGATGATATCTGAAGTTCTTGGCCTGTCGAGATTTCAAAGGATGCTAACATTAGGAAATTTGCTACTACGGAAGCATGTTCTGAAGATGGCTGGATAAACCCTTGCTTAAACAGTTAGGGTATTACAACCCATGGATCCACTCGATCATCTCAGTAGAAGACAGGAGAGATGGGGTTATCCAGAAAATATCTAATGCTGTAGACACCTGTGACATACATGAGAGACCCACATGGTTTTTGAGAATGTTATATCAGCAGGAACACTGCTAACTTGGATGGAAAGGGACAGAGACAGGACATAATGAGAGAAAGCTGTTGGGCTTCCAAAATTACTCAAGCAGGAAATTACAACTGCAAACATATGCTACCCTTCAGAAAAAGTAATAATGATTCCAAGGGTAGAGCCACTGCAGGTTTACAGAAGCCTATGGAGTCTCAGTGGGCAGAGCATTAAGTCACAGTGTATTATTCACAAGTATTAAAATTTAACAGAATTTTTCATTATGTATTTCAAACTTACCCGGGACTGGTGACCTCTTTATTCCTTCCAGTGACTCCTTGACTCCCTTTGGAAATGGGAATGTCTACCCTGTCTATGTCTAATATCTATACCTATCTCATCATTATATTTTAAAATTCAATAACTTGTTTTCTTGTTTTACATGTCCACAGAAGAAAAACTTTTGTCCCAGGTTGGATCATCTTCAGAGTCTAACCCATACTTGATGTAGATAATGAGATTTGGGACTTTTGAGCTGATGATAATTATATGAGGTTTGGGCCTTAGAGTTGATGCTGTAAGGAATTGAGACTTTGGAAGAGGTTGTTGGGATAGAGTGAATGTATTTTACATGTGAGACAGATGTGAATTTTAGGGGGCAGAGGGTATACTGCAGTATGTCTAACAGTGCCACTTTCCAAAATACATGTCCACATTCTAGTCCCTAGAATCTGAGAATGTGTTCTTATTTGGAAAAAGGGTTTTGTAGAAGTAATTAAGTTAAAGATTTTAAGGTGAGATCATTCTACATTACCTGAACAGACTCTAAATCCAATGACAAGTGTTCTTATAAGAGACACACAGAAGAGAGACATGATACAAGACTGTGAGAAGGGCATGGGAAGACAGAGGGAGAGACTGGAGTTATGCAGCCACAAGTTAAAGAATGCCTGGAGCTGTCAGAAGTTGGAAGAGACCAGGAAGTTTCCTCTCTTAGAGACTTTAGAGAGAGCAACACCTTGAATTTGGACTTCTAGCCTCCAGAACAGTGAAAGAACTCGTATCTGTTGTTTTGGTACAGGTTTATAGTAATTTGTTATGGAAGTCCTAGGAAACAAATATACCTACCTTGCTATGGCTTTAGGATTAGGAGGTCTGTTAAGGGAGGATCATGCTAGCATTACAGAAGAGTCTTGATGTACATTTGGTTTCTTTGTGTAGGTGTGGGAGCCTGAGCTTCTTGGTTCTGGAATGACTAGGACATGAAAAATATAGCCCTAAGTTTACATAGATCTCTTCATAGACCTCATACAGAGCAAACTCTTAGGAAAAAACTTGAGGTTCTATGTTTCATATAATTTTGCATCTTACTGGGCAATATACAGTTCTTCTGGAAAGGGTATTTGGTTACCAATCTTCCAATTTGGGGAAGGATTACTTCTAGAATAAAGTGTAATTCCAATGTATAGTTAAGACATAAGAGCAAGAAGACAATCTGAGCTTGTTTCCTCATCTGTTACATGAGAAAGCAGTGATGCCCAACTTGCAGAATTTTGTTTGTTTTGTTTTTTACAATTGTTTATTTTTAGGAGAATTAATAAAAATGTGCTTTTAAACTTGTAAAGTATACTTGTGATGGTTAATTTTATGCGTCAATTTGGGTAATGGGGTACTCAGATTAAACACAATTTCGAGGTGTGTTTGTGAGGATGTTTCTGGATGAGATGAGGTAGATTCAGTAAAGTAGACGCCTCCTGCCATACAGATGGGCAGCCTTCAATTGGTTGAACAGAACAAAAAACAGGAAGGAAGAATTTCTTCTTTTCTGCTTGCTCAGCTGGGATATCCATCTTCTCCTGCCCTTGGATTAGAATTTATATCATTGGCTTCTCTGATTCTTTTGCCTTCAGACTACGGCTGAAATCACACCACTGGCTCTCCTGGGTCTCCAGCTTGCAAACGGCAGATTGTGAGACTTCTCAGCTTCTGTAATCACATGAGCCAATTTCTTATAACAAATATATCTATCTATTTTGGTTTTAGTTCTGTATTCATCCTGTTTATCCAGAAAACTCTAATATACTACACAACTCTGCTTTTAAATTATTAGAAATTATTAAAATTATTAGATAATTTTTAAGTCAAAATATTACAACTTTTATGCTTTACATTGTTGTTTTGTTTTTCTCCCCTCTCATACCTTACTCTAGTAGGCTTACTCATTCAGTCACTGAGTCAGGTAGCCTAACCCCTAGAGGTTTCCACAATTTTGAATGATGTGTCTATTCCACACCAAATTCAGGCTAAGAATTTTGTGGAGGTTTTTTGGTAATACTAAAAAGAATAAGCTGTCTTTGAAAAATTGTGAATAAGCAGTTTTCTCCTGGGATTAATATATTCACCAAATCATTCCCAGTGGTCTATCACTTACCTATTACATATTAGAGCTAGTCAGTTATTTTGATGTTTTTCTTATTGGTAAAATATTGGTCTTTCAGGTTCCTGGACCCAATTCCTCTGTGTGTGTGTGTGTATGTGTGTGTGTGTAGGCTTCCCATAACAAGTAATTGTTATGGGAAGCCTACACCAGCAGGATGTCTGAGAATTCAGCTTAATTCTTACACTACCTACTTCGAGATAGATACTATCAGATTCCATTGGTAAAGGGCTTTGTCCCACAAAATGCCTTCTACTTCAGATGCGAAGTGCAAGCCAAGGTTGTTACCTTTACTTCTGAACTGACTCTAAGTCAGAGGTTCCCACAGCCCCTTCCTCAATTTTCATTAATTTCTAAAACAGTTAATAGAAGTCAGAGAAATATTTTACATACTAGATTACTAATTTATTACAAAAGATATTAAAGCATATGAATCAACACTCAGATAAAGAGATACATAGATGAGTCTTCTTGAGCAAAGGAGCTTCTGTCCTTGTGGAGCTTGGGGACTGTCAATGGTGGCATGTGGAAGCATTCTGGTTCCCCAACCTGGAAGCTCTCTGAATTCCTTTCTTGGGTTTTTATGAAGCTTTGTTATGTGGGAATGATTGATTAACTCATTAGCTGTTGGTGATTGATTCAGCCTCTACCTCCCCAGAAATTAGGGGATGGAATTGAAAGTTTCAACCCTCTAGTCATGGTTGGTTCCCCTAGAAACAGTCCCCATCCTGAGGTGATTTCTGCAAGTCACTTTCATTACCATATATTGTGGTGGAAAAGGGGTTTGTATGAATAACAAGACACCAGTTTCAGCTTTGTGGCTCTGAAGCAAATTCAGGAACTGAGGCTAAAAGAACAAATATAATAAAAGATGTTCCCATTGCTCTTACAGCTGAGAAATTCTAGGGGTTTTGGGAACTGTGAGCCAGGAACTATGGATGAAGACCAAATATATATGAGAAATATATTTTGGTCATCTGAATGATCAAATGTGTATATTTTTTATAAATCCCAATATCACAGTTGACCATGAGGTTTTGTTTGTTTCTCTGTTTTGAGGGAGCTAAGTATTCAATTATGTTAACTTTAACTTTAGAGTCTTTCCGTGTCTAAGAACAAAAACAAAAAAACCTAGATGCTAGCTAAAAATCTCAGTCAAAAATCTAAATAAATATTGCAAAATAATGCCCGATATTTGAATTTTCTGTTTTAACCTAGCTTTTAGATGTCACTGACTATAGCCTTCATGTTAATTAACTTCAATCAAATGGAGACTATGATTTTAGCAAGAAATGTCAGAAAGAATAAGATAAGAAAAATATGTCAGCTCTCAGTATTCATGTTGCAGCCTTTAGCTCCAAAATAATAGAATGAAAAGCTATCTAAATTTATTCATGCAAAACAATTACTTCCCATATCTGATTCATTACCATATAGTCATGTTAACTCATGGTAGATTCATTTCCTTTATTTGCTTTCTCTGAAGGCATTTTTTTCACTTTACTGTTTACTGCTTGTCCAATATTTTGTTTTTTCTACTATTCTTTGTTCAAACTGCAAAAATCTGAAATAGAAATATAATATAGAAGTATAGGCATCAGCTAACATTTTCTATGGCATATGGTACTTCAGATGCCATATGTACCAGTGTTTAGTGATTCTGGCAAAGAGGCATAGAATGGTGAAATCCAACTGCCGGGATTGCTGAAAACAAATATGTAAATGCTCCAGGGCTTTTGTTATTCATAACATACCTCTAACACAGCACATACAATATGCTGTTCATTCTGTAACTAGTATAACTAATAAACCACATTTTCCTCTCTAATTTTTTAAGGCGTCTCCAAGTTTGTGTGGTCCTCTGCCTCTAACCTTGAATCCCATGATTGAACTCTGCATTTCATGAAGCTCATATTAATGAAAGAGGCCTACGGGAATACATCCATCCTTTTTCAAGGGCATTTATTTATTTTTCAAATTAAAATCCAAAGTCTTCTTTAGGCTTCTTCTGTGAAACAAAGAAAATGCACTGGGCATGTTCTCTAGACAGTCAGCAGCTAACACCAGGAAAGGCAAATTTGGGCAGAAGAACAGAACAGGAAAAGTGTTTTTTTTTTTTTACTGTAAGGCTGTTTCATGGTCTTCTCAACAGCAAAGCTCTATAGGATATAATGTGAGAGGAGGCCTGAAGATATAATTATTTTTTAAAAAGGGCTACAGTGATAATTTTAATAACTTTTAAGCTGCCTCATGCATTCAAGCCCATGTAAAATGATCACAATTTAGAGAGTAAAAGCTGACCTTGTTTTGTTTTGTTGGCTTATTTCTGATGATTTAGACATAGCTGATGAGAGGCACACCTAATCTCCTCCTTTCTGTTTCATAGATAGGCAATCCACACAAAGTGGAAAGAACGGCAGACTAGCAGCCAGAATCCTTAGAGGTCATTACTTTCCATTTGTCATCAGACAAGCTGTTTAACCTCTTTGAGCCTGTTTCCATATGTACAATGAGGATAATATCTTCCCTGGGGATATTAGTGTGAGGATAATATGATATAATCTTCATGGAAGTGCACTTATCTATTATTATTATTATTAAAAAGAAAACATCTGTAGATTTACTAGTAGTTTAAAGGCCTAAGGAGGCTTGTACTACTTACCACTGAGTATTTTTCTGTGTACATAAAACCTAGAAGAAATTGGAAATAGAAAGTTGTGAACATGCCAATAAAATGGTCAGCAATGAAAATGACTTTTTCTAGGTTTAACTTTTTTAGGTTGAATCAAATGAAATTGCCATTTTTATGGGTCAAAAACAGTCTTAACATAAGAATTTTCCCTTGGTTCTCCTTAGCTGTTTTGATGGCTTCCCATGATAACACACACACACACACACACACACACACACACACACAAACACACCCACCTGACACCCTTTCCTTTCAAGCAGTAACTAATAACTAGAAGAAGTATTTGATTTCTATTTCTGCTTAATAGCTTTTCCCCTTTCTATTACCCCCCAGTTAGGCACCAAATTATTTTGATCATAACTCTGAAATGCCTCACCAATGTGAACCTCTCATTTCCACTGCCATGACTCAGTCCAGGTCTTCATTTCTTGTTTAGATTGTTGAAATATTCTTCCATCTAACATTCAGCCTAGCAATTCTCTGTGGCAGCAGCAATAATGATTTTAGGGCATAGGGAATGCAGGATCAGGAAACTCTCTCCAGATTTAGTCTGAGATCCAAGATATAATTATGAAGAGATGTAAAGGACATTAACAGAAGGTGGGAGGAGAAACAATACTGAGGAAGCGGATGCTATGAGCTCTACAAGAAAAAGATAAGATCAGGAATGAGGGAGCTCTAGGACAAAATAACAGAACCTGCATTAGAACAGTTATTAATGGGTTAAGCATCTGCTTCGGCTCAGGGCATGATCCTGGAGTCCCCAGATCGATTCCCACATCGGGCTCCCTACATGGATCCTGCTTCTCCCTCTGCCTGTGTCTCTGCCTCACTCTCTCTTTCTGTTTCTAATGAATAAATAAATAAATAAAATCTTTTAAAAACCCAGTTATTAATGGGATGCCTGGGTGGCTTAGCAGTTGAGCATCTGCCTTCCGCTCGGGGTGAGATCCCGGGATGGAGGATTGAGTCCCACATCAGGCTCCTCCTCGAGAGCCTGCTTCTCCCTCTTTCTGTGTCTCTGCCTTTCTTGCAGTGTCTCTCATGAATAGATTTTTTTTTTAAAGAAAAAGAACAGTTATTAAAATTGCCTGTCCTAGGGTCTCACTGTCAGCCATTGGGATTAGGGGATAAACCTCTTCTTATTTACAAGTGAAAACTGATAGGAAAGTTTTCTCAGGAAAGCTTGAGAACATGGTCTTTCAATCAGAAAAGTAGATAGAGTTATGTTAGAGGACGCTCCATGGAAATATTCCTAAATGGGGCTCCCTGAGGTCCCTGAAATGCTAATATGTAATAATAACTTTCTTTCCCATGGAACTACAGGTAAGACTGGTAAATTCTATATTGTTTCCTCTTATTATTTATTTATTTATTTAAAAATTTTTTTTATTGGAGTTCAATTTGCCAACATATCGTATAATACCCAGTGCTCATCCCGTCAAATGCCCCCCTCAGTACCCGTCACACAGTCACCCCATCCCCCCACCCACCTCCCCTTCCACTACCCCTTGTTCATTTCCCAGAATTAGGTGTTTCTCATGTTTTGTCACCCTCACTGATATTTTCACTCATGTTCTCTCCTTTCCCTTTATTCCCTTTCACTGATTTTTATATTCCCCAAATGTATGAAAACATATAATGTTTGTCCTTTTCCAATTGACTTATTTCACTCAGCATAATACCCTCCAGGTCCATCCACGTTGAAGTAAATGGTGGGTATTTGTCTTTTCTAATGGCTGAGTAATATTCCATTGTATACACAGACCACATCTTTATCCATTCAACTGTCGATGGACACCAAAGCTCCTTCCACAGTTTGGCTATTGTGGACATTGCTGCTAGAAACATCGGGTGCAGGTGTCCCGGGGTTTCATTGCATCTGTATCTTTGGAGTAAATCCCCAGCAGTGCAATTGCTGGGTCTATTTTGAACTCTTTGAGGAACCTCCACACAGTTTTCAGAGTGGCTGCACCAGGTCACATTCCCACCAACAGCGCAAGAGTTTCCCCTTTCTCCACACCCTCTCCAATATTTGTTGTTTCCTGTCTTGTTAATTTTCCCCATTCTCACTGGGGTGAGGTGGGATCTCATTGTGGTTTAGATTTGTATTTCCCTGATGACCAGTGATGTGGAGCATTTTCTCATGTGCGTGTTGGCCATGTCTATGTCTTCCTCTGTGAAATTTCTGTTCATATCTTTTGCCCATTTCATGATTGGATTGTTTGTTTCTTTGTTGTTGAGTTTCATAAGTTCTTTATAGATCTTGGATACTAGCCCTTTATCTGATACGTCATTTGCAAATATCTTCCATTTTGTAGGTTGTCTTTTAGTTTTGCTGACTGCTTTGTTTGCTGTGCAGAAGCTTTTTACCTTGATTAAGTTCCAATAGTTCGTTTTTGCTTTTGTTTCCCTTTGCCTTCATAGGAGAACATGCAAGAAGTTGCTGTGGCCAAGTTCAAAAAGGGTGTTGGCTGTGTTCTCCTCTAGGATTTTGATGGATTCTTGTCTCACATTTAGATCTTTCATACATTTTGAGTTTTTCTTTGTGTAATGGTCCAGTATCATTCTTCTGCACATGGCTCTCCATTTTCCCAGCACCATTTATTGAAGAGACTGTCCTTTTTCCAGTGGATATTCTTCACTGCTTTGTCGAATATTAGTTGACCATAGAGTTGAGGGCCCATTTCTGGATTCTCTATTCTATTCCATTGATCTATGTGTCTGTTTTTGTGCCAGTACCACACTGTCTTGATAATAACAGCTTTGTAGTACAACCTGAAATCTGGCATTGTGATGCCCCCGGCTCTGGTTTTCTTTTTTAACATTCCCCTGGCTATTAGGGGTCTTTTCTGATTCCACAAAAATCTTAAGATGATTTGTTCCAACTCTCTGAAGAAAGTTCATGGTATTTTGATAGGGATTGCATTAAATGTGTAAATTGCCCTGGGTAGCATTGAAATTTTCACAATATTAATTCTTCCAATCCATGAGCACAGAATATTTTTCCATCTCTTTGCATCTTCTTCAATTTCTTTCAGAAATGTTCTGTAGGTTTTAGGGTATAGATCCTTTACCTCTTTGGTTAGGTTTATTCCTAGGTATCTTATGCTTTTGGGTGCAATTGTAAATGGGATTGACTCCTTAGTTTCTCTTTCTTCAGTCTCATTGTTAGTGTATAGAAATGTCACTGATTTCTGGGCATTGATTTTGTATCCTGCCACACTGCTGAATTGCTGAATGAGTTCTAGTAATCTTGGGGTGGAGTCTTCTGGGTTTTCTATGTACAGTACCATGTCATCTGCAAAGAAGGAGAGTTTGACTTCTTCTTTGTCAATTTGAATGCCTTTTATTTCTTTTTGTTTTCTGATTGCTGAAGCTAGGACTTCTAGTACTATGTTGAATAGCAGTGGTGAGAGTGGACTTCCCTGTCGTGTTCCTGATCTTAGGGGAAAGGCTCCCAGTGTTTCCCCACTGAGAATGATATTTTCTGTGGGCTTTTCATAGCTGGCTTTTAAGATGCTGAGGAATGTTCCCTCTATCCCTACACTCGGAAGAGTTTTGATCAGGAATGGATGCTGTCTTTTGTCAAATGCTTTCTCTGCATCTATTAAGAGGATCATATGGTTCTTGTTTTTTCTCTTGTTGATACGATCTATCACATTGATTGCTTTATGAGTGTTGAACCAGCCTTGCATCCCAGGGATAAATCCCACTTGGTCATGGTGAATAATCTTCTTAATGTACTGTTGGATCCTATTGGCTAGTATCTTGGTGAGAATTTTTGCATCTGTGTTCATCAGGGATTTTGGTCTATAATTCTCCTCTTTGGTGGGATCTTTGTCTGGTTTTGGAATTCAGGTGATGCAGGCCTCATAGAATGAGTTTGGAAGTATTCCATCCCTTTCTGTCTTTCGGAACAGCTTTAGTAGAATAAGTATTGTTTCTTCTTTAAACGTTTGATGGAATTCCCCTGGGAAGTCATCTGGCCCTGGACTTTTGTGTCTTGGAAGGTTTTGATGAATGCTTCAATTTCCTCCTTGGTTATTGGCCTATTCAGGTTTTCTATTTCTTCGTGTTCCAGTTTTGGTAGTATGTGGTTTTCCAGAAATGCATCCATTTCTTCTAGATTGCCCAATTCAATGGTGTATAGCTGCTCATAATATGTTTTTAAAATTGTTTGTATTTCCTTGGTATCGGTGGGGATCTCTCCTTTTTCATTTGTGACTTTATTAATTAGAGTCTTTTCTCTTTTGTTTTTAATAAGGCTGGCTAATGGTTTATCTATCTTATTAATTCTTTCAAAGAACCAACTCTTCGTTTTGTTGATCTGTTCCACAGTTCTTCTGGTCTCTACTTCATTGAGTTCTGCTTGGATCTTTGTTAGCATTCTTCTTCTGCTGGGTGTAGGTTTTATTTGCTGTTCTTTCTCCAGTTCCTTTAGATGCAAAGTTTGCTTATGTATTTCAGGTTTTTTTTCCAGTTTTTTGAGGAATGCTTGTATTGCGATGTATTTCCCTCTCAGGACTGATTTTGCTGTATTCCCAAGATTTTGAATGGCTGTATCTTCATTCTAATTAGTTTCCATGAATCTTTTTAATTCTTCTCCAATTTCCTGGTTGACCTTTCATCTTTTAGCAGGATGCCCCCATGTGTTTGAGTTTCTTCCAAATTTCTTCTTGTGATGAGTTCCAGTTTCAAAGCATTATGGTCTGAAAATATGCAAGAGAGAATCCCAATCTTTTGGTATCTGTTAAGACCTGATTTGTGACCCAGTATGTGGTCTATTCTGGAGAAAGTTCCATGTGCACTTGAGAAGAATATGTATTCGGTTGTGTTTGGATGTAAAGTTCTGTAAATATCTGTGAAATCCATTTGGTCCAGTGTATCATTTAAAGCTCTTGTTTCTTGAGATGTTGTGCTTAGAATACCTGTCTTTTACAGAAAGCACAGTGTTGAAGTCTCCCAGTATAAGTGTATTATTATCTAAGTATGTCTTCACTTTGGTTATTAATTAATTGATATACTTGGCAGCTGCCACATTAGGAGCATAAATATTCATGATTGTTAGGTCCTCTTGTTGGATAGATCCTTTAAGTATGATATAGTGCCACTCTGCATCTCTTACTACAGTCTTTGGGATAAACTTTAATTTATCTGATATGAGGATTGCTACCCCTGCTTTTTTTTTTTTGAGGACCGATTGAATGGTAAATGGTTTTCCAACCTTTTATTTTCAGGCTGCAGGTGTCCTTAGGTCAAATTGAGTCTCTTGTAGACAGCAAATAGATGGGTCTTGCTTTTTTATCCAGTCTGGAACGCTGCGCCTTTTGATGGGGTCATTAAGCCCATTCATGTTCAGAGTTACTATGGAAAGATATGAATTTAGTGTCATCATAATACCTATTCAGTCCCTCTTTCTGTGGATTGTTTCTTTGGATTTTCTCTTTCTTTTACAGAGTCCCCATTAATATCTCTTGCAGAGCTGGTTTGGTGGGCACGTATTCTTTCAGTTTCTGCTTATCTTGGAAGCTCTTTTATCTCTCCTTCAATTCTGAATGAGAGCCTTGCTGGATAAAGTATTCTTGGCTGCATGTTCTTCTCATTTAGGACCCTGAATATATCCTGCCAGCCCTTTCTGGCCTGCCAGGTGTCTGTGGAGAGGTCTGCTGTTAATCTAGTACTTTTCCCCATATAAGTTAGGGATCTCTTGTCTCTTCCTGCTTTAAGGATTTTCTCTTTATGTTTGGAATTTGCAAGTTTCACAATTAAATATTGAGATGTTGAATGGTTTTTATGGATTTTTTTTTGGGGGGGGTCTCTCTGTCTCCTGGATCTGAATGCCTGTTTCCCTCCCCAAGTTAGGCAAGTTCTCAGCTATGATTTGTTCAAATACACTTTCTGGTCCTCTGTCCCTTTCGGTGCCCTCTGGAACCCCAATTAAATGTAGATTTTTTTTTTCTTCTGAAACTGTCATTTATTTCCTTTAACTTTTCCTCATGGTCTTTTAATTGTTTTTCTTTTTTTTCCTTAGCTTCCTTTCTTGCCATCAACTTGTCTTCTATGTTGCTCAGTCTTTCTTCTACCTCATTAACCCTCATCGTTAGGACCTCCAGTTTGGATTGGATCTCATTTAATTGGTACTTAATTTTGACTTGATTAGATCTAAAATCTGTAGTCATTTAGTCTCTTGAATCTTTTATGCTTTTTTTCCAGAGCCACCAGTAGCTTTATAATTGTGCTACTGAATTGGCTTTCTGACATCGAATTTTAATCCAAATTCTGTAACTCTGTGGGAGAGAGTATGGTTTCTGATTCTTTTGTGGCAAGCTCTTCTTTCTAGTCATTTTGCTCAGTTCAGTGTGGCTAAAAACGAGTTGTACTGGAAAAAGGAAGAAAAAAAGAGAAAAACAAACAAATAAACAAAAAACAAAACAAGGAGGTGTATCCTCTGGTTCTATATAATGTAAATCCCTTGACATCCCCTAGAGTTTCCCAATGCTGCTCAGTCCAGAACTTGCTCTTCCCCTGTCTTTCCAGCTAGTCTTCTGGGGGAGGGGCCTGCTATGCTGATTCTCAGGTATGTTCACTTGGGGTAGCTGCCCCACCCCCTGCCAGGTGCACAGCTCAGTGGGAGCTGTTTATCCTGTGAGGCCTCTGTTTCCTGGGGCCCCATTCCGTCCCAGGCACAGGGTGACACCAGGAGGAACGACAACAGTGGCGGCGGCCAGCTTTCCAGCCCTAGAGTCAGCTCCCTCAGTAACTACCACAGTCTCCCAGTCCACCCTGGCCTGGATGATCCCGGGGTAGGGACGCTGATCTGCACAGGTTGGGGTGCCCAGTGGCAGGAGTGTCCTCACTGTCCTGTGCCCTTTCCGCCACTGCCTGTCCTTAGGGGAGCACAGGATCCTGGGCTGTGTCTTCTGGCACCCTGGGATCTGGGGACCCTACTGCTGGAATCTGGCTCCCAGGGCTGCACAGCCCCATCTGCCCAGAGCTGCCGTCTGAGCTGCTCCCGAGGCCCCACCAGGCGCACTCCAGCCATTTACCAAGCTCCGCTGTGGTGTGGGTGCTCTCCCCTGGGCTCACACCCTCTGTTAGTGACCCTGGGAACCTGGAGGCTCCACTGCCCCTCCTGGGATCCTGCCTGAGTTCCCTGCAAGCGCCTTTCCATCCAGGAAGAATCCAGTGTGGATTTTTAAAGCTCCTGCTTCTCCAGGGCTGGGCTTTCTTGTCCTGGAGGCTTTAGCTGCCTGGCCTTAGCCCAGCTCCTCGCGGGGCCCCTCCCCAACCTGACTTTCTTTCTTTCTTTCTTTCTTTCTTTTTTCTTTCTTTCTTTCTTTCTTTCTTTCTTTCTTTCTTTCTTTCTTTCTTTCTTCCTGCCTTGTTAGAAGGGCAAACTCTTGTCTCTGTAGTATTCCAGCTGTTCTCTCTTTAAATCTCAGGCCAAATTCATAGGTTTTCACGATTATTTGAAAGTTATCTAGGTAAGTTGGTGGGGACAGGTTATTTGGGGACCCTACTCCTCCACCATCTTGCCCTGCCCCCCCCCCCCTATTTTTCTTAAACAAAGTGACTCAAGGTTGCTGGGCTCCTTTTTGAAATGTTCCATCACTGAATTGAAAGAAAAAATGAATAAGATTCCTTTCTAAAGTTTCCTTTGGTTAGGAACTATACTTGATTAGTATTTTGATATGTATATATCCTCATATAAAAATAAGGAAAACCTTGTCTCTATCTTCCAAACAAAGCAAAAGGAAATTATAATTTTTACTGTAGGAGAAATAGTTCCTAATTTCAGCCTGGAAAAACTATAAAAAATCATAAATATAAGAGCACTTTTTCTCCTTCTGGGTATGGCATATTGGACAAACATGCAGAGAATCAGCAATTAGGAACAAGTAATCCCCTATCATTGGGATATAATTACTGAGAAAATAATGTTAATTCTAGGACCATTAACAATTAAAATGTTTTATCTTCAGACAGAGATGTCTGGCTTAGAGAGGAAAGCATTCTCAAATTCAGCAGAAACTATGACAAATAGTTAATCCTGATTTTATTATTGACCTAAGACTTATTAGAGATATATGCTCTGCTAGAGAAGTCCTTTGTTAGGAAATAAAGGTACTAGTGGTGATGAAAGTTTTCAAAACAACTTGTCTCTGATTATTCAAAGCAACCAACATAATGTAAACATACTCCAGCGAATACACCATTGATGATAACAATTCTCAAGTGAGACTAGATTATGATGTCTGCTTCAATCTTAGGTAAAGAAGACAGACCTCAAAAGAAGTACAAAGTAACCTCATGAAGTTTTAATAAACACATTTTGTAAAATACAGAAAGGACAGAGATAAATGCTTCATAATAAAGTAGGGCTCCCAAGAAGAGTAAAGAACCTAGAACACATATGTTCATCAGTGGATCAATCAATTAATTAATCCAATACACTAAAACCATCTCCTATAAGAGGCACTGAAGATGGAATATAAATATGACACAGTGTCAACTCTCAAGGAGCTTATAATCTAATAGAAGAGGAAGAAGAGAAAGATCAAAGACTATAATGGACTCATAGCTGTGGTAAAAGGTAGGGAGTGATTTTGCTTGGGTGGTCGGAGGATTCACAGAAGAGAATTATCTCAGGTTGATTGTTAGAGATGAGTAGTAGTGAGTAGTAGCCTGCCAGAACAGGAGGGAAGACACTATAGTCAAAGGAAATAGCATGTAGCAGTTTGAAAGCTTGAAAGAGTTATATTGGAAAAAGCAAGAAAAAAATGATTGAGATTTATATAGAATATGGATTAGAGAAAAGATAACTAGGCAGATGAAGATAAAATAGAGATTTGGTATTTTGGAAAATGCAATAATTAGATTTGATTAGTAATTTGTAAAGTAAGGAATTATTAATGGCCCAGTTATTGTGCTCACTCAGCTAGTAGGTACAAAGCATAAATTGACTTAAAATTGGAACAAATTGGGTATGCTCTTAAATGACAATAGATAGTGAATATAATTCTGAGTTTTCTTCCACTTCTTTAGCCCTTCACTCCCTTCATCTCTTGACCCTTACCTGACTACATATCTCTGTAGCTATTCTGTATGGTACTCTGGCATGGTTAAACAGCTGGGGGTTTGGGAGCATCTAATTTTATTGCAGATTGCTGTGCATGATTCCAGGAGTTACACCAAGGACTTTTATTGGATGCCTTAAGTTGCTGATCATGCCCTTACTCCAAATTCATTTTGCCCATTCTTGAAATGACCAAAGTGAGCAAATAAGCAGGTGAATTCCAGTCAAGAGAAAATACGAAGAGGAAGGGCAAAGGTATTTCTTCATCAGATGCAGAAAGAAAAGAATTGAGTAAATCTTTTGATCATCTACTGGAAAAATAGAAGCTTCTTAATATTCTTGTATTTTAAAACATCCTTTCTGTGTACACTATGACTGTACATGTTCTCATGGGTCATTTTCTTCTATGACATCCAGAATTGATGCTGAAAAGTGCATTTTAAGTATATACTGTAGTAAGGAGGTAGTATTTTAGCATTATTCCATCAACATTATGTATTTTCTAAGTATATAATAATTATTATTTTTAAAGATTTTATTTATTTATTCATGAGAGACACAGACAGAGAGAGAGGAAGAGACAGATGCAGAGGGAGAAGCAGGCTCCCTGCAGGGAGCCCGATACAGGACTTGATCCCAGGACCACAGGATCACTCCCTGAGCTGAAGGCAGATGCTCAACCACTGAGCCAGCCAGGTGCCCTGTAAGTATATAATTATTTAACATTATAATAACTCAGACACAAATATTGTCATTAAATGATTAAGAAAATATTTCTATATATTCATCTATGTCTATATATTTTATAGAATATTTACATATATGTGCGCATGTGCACACATGCACACATATATGCAAATACACCCAAACATGCACAGTGTAATTTAGAGAAGAGCCAAACCCCTTTATGATAAATTTGCCAACAGAATAAACAATCTTGAATATAATGAAAAGCTTGCCAAGTCCTGTCAGAAAACTCTTGTGGTTCAGTGCAATTCTCGGATGGTGAAGAACCACTAAAATAACCCTTTCACTCAGACTCCTGTGATTCGCTGCAGGGAGCTTTCATTGCAGTTGTCACTGAAAAAGCAATCAAATTTATCATATAAATACAGGGAGTGAAAGTATGTGAGTGAATAAGTGAGTGTGTGTGTGTGTTCTTGTGCATGTGTGCGTGTGTATGTATACAGAGGGACAGTTGAGGTATTTCCTCTAATACAATGTATATGTATATAAAATGTACATGAATAATTGGCAGAATGAGTCTGTTAGGATTTAAATATCTTTATTTCTCACTCAATAGAGTTCAAACTTTCTTAAAGCTAATGGAGGCTATCATTCAAGTTATAGTAATGGATTTTTAAGTCCACACATAAGCCAAAATAGTCATAAAGAACAGTACTTTTCAAATGATGGGTTGTGATCTATTAGGAGGCTATAAATCAATTAATAGGATCGTGATCACCATTTTATAAAATGAAGTTGAATAGAAAACTATGAGAGAGAATGTGTGTGTGTGTATATAATATATATATATATATAAAACATATTGTAAGTGTTTTTTTTTGCGTGTGAAATATGCGTGTGTGTGTGTGTGTGTGTGTGTGTGGTCATGATCTCTACTTTATAATGTGGGTTATAATTTAAAAATTGGCATTTGATAGCTGTATTGATCTGTCCAGGATGCCCTGACAAAATACTATAGGCCAGGTGGCTTAGACAATAGAAATTTGTTTCCATACAGTTCTGTAGGCTGGTAGCCCAAGATCAGGGTGCCATTATAATTGGATTCTGATGAGGGCTCTCTTCTTGGCTTGTTGTCAGTTGCTTCCTCCCACAGTGGAAAGAGAGTCAAACTTTCTGATATCTCTTTTGAGGGTATTACCCATCATGAGGGTCCTCATGGCCTCATCTAAACCTAATTACCCTCCTACGGCCTCATCTCCAAATATCATATTCTGGGACATAAAGCTTCAACATATGAATTTGAGGGGGCATACAATTTAGTTCATAGCATTGACATAGGGTTTATATCTCAATTTTGTGTTGAGTTGGAGTGGAAAGATGCAGAAGTCTTAATCAATTGCATTTAAAATATTTTTCTACTGGCATGAAGGAAGACATAGGCAAATGGAACAGAATAGAGATCCCACAAGTAAATTCATGGCTATACAGTAAACTAATCTTTGGCAGAGATGCCAAGAATAATGTTGGGAAACACATGATGTTGGGAAAACTGTATATCCAACATGCAAAAGAATGAAGTTAGATCCTTTTTTATTTTATTTTATTTTTTTCAAGTTGAAAAAAATGTTTATTGTCTAGAAATATATATAAAAAACATTCTCCACAAAAGATGCTATTCTCCCATTTCTCCATCTTCTTCCTCTTCTTCAACACCCCTGATATAAAGGACATTATTACACCTTATTAAAACTTCACCCAAATGTCCAGACAACGCTCCATCTATGTATTCTTCTGTGTTTGCAAGCTGCATATTCATATAGCCATCTACAGATTCGAGGTAACCTTGGTACTCCATTCCCCACTTCAGTTTCACCCTTACTGGCTTTCCTGTTAATCCATTCGGAAAAGGTTTCGGATTGAGAGGCAAAACAAGCCAATGCGGCAGGCTGCTCGCCGCCAGCCCAGCTGTAGCCCGTCCCTCGTGACAGGAGTAACTCCGGCCCGGCGCGAACCGCAAAGCTTCCAGAGAAATGAGATCCTTATTTTAAACTGTAAACAAAAATCAACTCAAAGTGAATTATTTACTTAAGTGTAAGACCTGAAACCATAGAACTGCTAGAAGAAAACATAGGGAAAGCCTTTTTGACATTGGCTTCAGCAATGATTTTTTTGGATATGACACCAAAAGTGCAGGCAACAAAAGCAAAAATAGACAAGCTTCTGTACAACAAAGGAAATGATCAATAGAATGAAAAGTAACATATGGAATGAGAGTAATATTTGCAAACCATATATCTGATCAGAGGTTCATATCCAAAATAAATAAGGTACTCCTACAACTCAATAGCAAAACAAAATAAAACAAAAAGCCCCAAAAACCAAATTACAAAAGGGGCCATGGATTTGAAAAGACTTTTCTCTAAAGAAGACATACCAATGGCCAAGAAATATGTGAAAAAGTGCTTAAATCACCAATCAGCAGGGAATGCAAATCCAAACCAAATGTGATACCATTTCATTAGGATACCTATTATCAAAAACAAAGAAACAAAACAAAACAAAACAAAACCCCCAAAATATAAATGTTGGTGAGAATGTGGAGAAACTGGAAAACTTACATTGTTGGTGGGGATGTAAAATGGTATAGCTTCTATGGAAATGAATATGAAGGCTCCTCAAAAAATTAAAAATAGGGGATCCCTGGGTGGCGCAGCGGTTTAGTGCCTGCCTTTGGCCCAGGGCGCGATCCTGGAGACCCGGGATCGAATCCTACGTCAGGCTCCCAGTGCATGGAGCCTGCTTCTCCCTCTGCCTATGTCTCTGCCTTTCTCTCTGTGTGACTATCATAAATAAATAAAAAAAAATTAAAAAAATTAAAAATAGAACTACTATATGACCCAGAAATCCTACTTCTGGGTATATATCCAAAATAATGGTCTTTTTTTCCCTGCCACCTTGGAGCCTATGGAGGCCTGCTGGCAACAGGACTTAGGTGTTGTTGTTGTTTAACTATTATTTCTCTTTCTTTCTTTCTTTCTTTCTTTTTCTTTCTTTCTTTCTTTCTTTCATTCTTTTTCTTTCTTTCTTTCTTTCTTCTATTTCTCTTTCTTTCTTTCTTCTTTCTTCTTTCTTTCTTTCTTTCTTTCTTTCTTCTTTCTTTCTTTCTTTCTTTCTTTCTTTCTTTCTTTCTTTCTTCTTTCTTTCTTTCTTTCTTCTTTCTTTCTTTCTTTCTTTCTTTCTTTCTTTCTTTCTTCTTTTTCTCTTTCTTTCTTCTTCTTTCTTTCTTTCTTCTCTTTGTCTTTCTTTCTTTCTTTCTTTCTTTCTTTCTTTCTTTCTTTCTTTCTTTCTCTTTCTCTTTCTTTCTTTCTTTCTTTCTTTCTTTCTTTCTTTTCTTTTCAATGCCCATCACCCAGTTACCCCATCCCCCACCTACCTCCCCTTCAGCAACTCTCAGTTTCTTTCTCAGAGTGGGAACAGAACTTCTAAATGACAAATATATCTGGAAGGCAGTGGTTCAAGGCCATTTTTGCTGGCTGTAAGTGGGGTGTCCAGAACCAGAGGGAGCATAAAAGTGAAGGTGTTTATGTTAGAGATGAAACTGAATTCTATCTAGGTAAGAAGATGTACTTATGTGTACAAAGCAAAGAATAACACAGTGACTCCTGGTGGCAAACTGAACAAAATCAGAGTAATCTAAGGAAAAGTAATTCATGCTTATGGAAACAGTGGCTTGGTTTGTGCCAAATTGCAAAGCAACCTTCTTGCAAAAGCCACAGAATCTGTGTGATGTTGTACCCCTCAAAGGTTTAAATTTACTGAAAAGTAGTTAAAGGTGTAGGTTTGAAAAACAAAACAAAACCCCTGAAATCAAGATCTTGAAGAGATATTTGCATTCTTTTGTTCATTGCACTATTATTCACTTAGCCAAGATATGAAAACAGCCTAAGGATCAATTGAAAGACACTTAATAGGAAATGTGATATATGCACACAATGGAATATTATTCAGCTTTAAAAAAGAAAGAAATGGGGTAACTGGGTGACAGGTACTAAGGAGGGTGCTTGATAGGATGAGCACTGGGTATTATACAATCTGTTGGCAACTTGAATTTAAATTTAAAAAAATGTAGCAAAGAAAGAAAGAAAGAAAGAAAGAAAGAAAGAAAGAAAGAAAGAGAAAAAGAAAGCCTGACTGAAATCAAGAGGACAAGAAAAAACTGTTGGCAATGATGTGTAGAAAAAGGAACGCTCATGCACTGTTGGTGGGAATGTATATTGGTGCAGCCACTGTGGAAAGCAGTATGAAGGTTCCTCAAAAAATTAAAAATAGAAATACAATATGATCCAATAATTCCACTATTGGGATTTACCCAGGAAAATGAAAACAGTAACTCAAAAAGATATATGCACCCCTATGTTTATTGCAGCATTATTCATAATAGCCAAGGCATGCAGGCCACCTAAGTATCCATCAATAGATGAATGGATAAGGAAAATGTGGTATATACTTACAATGAAATGTTACGCAGCCACAAAAATATGAGGTTATGCCATTTGAGACATTTGAGACATGGGTGGACTTAAAGGGTATTAGGCAAAGTCAAATAAGTTAGACTGAGAAAGACAAATATCATAGGATTCCATTCACAAATGGAATCTAAAAAAAATGAATAAACAAAAAGCGAGTCAGAACTATAAATACAGAGAACAAACTGATGGTTGCCAGAGGGGAGAGGGGCAGGAGGTGCTGGGAAAAATGGGTGAAAGAAAGTGGGAGATACAGGCCTTCCAGTATAAAAAATGACTAAGTCATGGGAATAAAAAGCAGAGCATAAGGAGTGCAGTCAATGATACTGCAATAGCAATCTAATGGGCTAGATAGTAGCTATACTTTTGGTGAACATAGCATAATATATAAACTTATCAAATCAATAGGTTGTACACCTGAAACTAATGTAGCATTGTGTGTCAACTACAGTCAAATTAAAAAAAGATGGAAATCCTGCCACATGTGACAACATTGATTAACCTGTAAGACATTATGCTAAGTGTAATAATCCAGTCACAAAAGGACAAATAGCTGCATAATTCCACTATATAAGTTATCTAAAATAGTCGAAGTTAGAAAAACAGTAAATAGTGGTTGATAAGGGCTGGAGGGGGAGGGAAATGGGGAATCATTGTTCAATAGGTATGAAATTTCAGTTATTCAAGATGAACACATTCTAGAGATCTGTGCAACATGGTGCCTAAAGTTAACTATTCAGTATTGTGCACTTAATAATTTTTTAAGACTGTAGATCTCATGTTATTACCACAAAACAGAAAAAAAAAAGGGACGGGAGGAAACTTTTGTAGGTGATGAATAGATTTATTACCTTGATTGTAGTGATGGTTTCTTAAGTATGCATATCTCCAAACTCATGAAATTGTATACATTAAGTGTGTTCCACTTCTCATATATTAATTATATCTCCATAGAGGTGTTTAAAATTTTTTTTCAAAAATTTTACAAAATATATCACCAAAAAAATATATTTCTAAAGTTTCTCTCATGAGCTTGGAAGGGGTTCATGCAAAGGAGGGTCTTGAAGCTTAACATTCATTATCTTCATGGGAAATCCATCTCTGCTTTTATTGGATTTAGAAAAGGACCATTCATTCTTTTAGTATATTTGGTATAATTTGTTATGTGACTGATTGCTCAACTACATATTCTTTTCATGTTGCAGCAGGATGGATTTGCTAAGGTCTACATATCATTATGTATGTAATTTTTCTCATATAAAAAGTGTGGCTGAGATGACTTAACTAGCCACCAAAGAACCATGCTCTCTTAAGTGTGGATTATTTGCCTGTTTGCTCTTGCTTGCTCTGGTCTACATTGCAGGAGCTCTATTTCTTATCAACTGAGAAATGCATACTTTACATATAACATCTCATTTTAATAATCTCAACCACTCTTTGACATAAATGTCATCATATTTTCCATTATATATATGAGGAAGCCAGGTATTGGTGAGTAACTTGACTAATGTAAGAATAATTTGTCCAAGTGAATAATGAAATTAGAATTTAATCACACACAATTTGACTCTATGTCTTGTTCTCTTAATCATAATGCTCTGCACTAAACGTTAATTCTCTTATAATAAAAATTATTTTAAAATTATATGTAAATGTCAGGATTATTAAGAAACCGACAAAATGCACAAAGCAAATATTAGTTTCAAGTCTTAGCATTTCTAATTAAGCCAGTAGCAATTATCAGCTATGCATTTTCTGGAGTTGAATGCCTTACTTATGATGAGTAATCACTGAATGGAATTTTCAGGCATTCTCAGAAGATTTCTACAAATGTTCTTTCCAAATCTTATAGAACATACTTTCTCTCTGCCATGGAGGTTTTTTTCAAAATTGTTTTGTTTATTCTAGTTTCTTTGCATGACTACATACATTCTATTAGAATTAGAAATTGTCAGTTTAAACAGAGAAGACTATTGAGATGTTGATTGGAATTCAGTTGAATATTTAGATTAATTTGAGGAAAATTGACATCTGAACAATAATTGAATCTTCCAGTCTATGAATATGGTATATCTATCTAATTGTTTAGGTCTTTTAAAATTTCTCTCAGCAGTATTTTATAGCTTCCTATATTAGGTTTTGCACATTTTTTGTCAGATTTATCCTAAAATATTTCCTGTTTCTGGATACTATTGTAAGGGTATTGCTTCCCTAATTTCAATTTCCAAATGTGTCTTGATAGAATATAGAAATAAAATTGGTATATGTAGACTGGCCTTTTATCTTGTGACTTTGCTTAGCTCACTTATGGAAGCTAATAGCTTTTTTGAGATTCCTTAGGATTTTTCACATAGACCATGTGTCTTCTATTAAAAAATGATTTCCCCCCTTTCCAACGTGAATGACTTGTATGTATGTATGTATTTATTTTAAAGATATTATTTATTTATTCATGAGAGAGAGAGAGAGAGAGAGAGGCAGAAGGAGAAGCAGGCTCCATTCAGGGAGCTCGACATGGGACTTGACCCGGGACCCCAGGATCACACCCTGGGCCAAAGGCAGGTGCTAATTGAGCCACCCAGGTATCCTCGACTTGTATTTATTTTTATTGCCTTATTTCACTGGGTAGGATCTCCAAGGTCATGTTGAATAAAAGTGCTAATAGTGGTCATTCTTTCCTCGTGTTACAGGTAAAGTAACCAGTCATTCACCACTAAGAATGAACCAGTCATTCACCACTAAAAGTAAATATCTATCACCATTTAGGTAGGTTGAGAAAGTTCCTTATAACCTATAATTTGTGGAGGTTGAGGAAGTTCCTTTTTATCTATAATTTATGGAGAATTTTATCATAAATGGGTGTTCACATAGATCAATGGAACAGAACAGAGAATCCAGAAGAGAACCCTCAACTTTATGGTCAACTAATATTCAACAAAGCAGGAAAGACTATCCACTGGAAGAAAGACACTCCCTTCAATAAATGGTGCTGGGAAAATTGGACAGCCACATGAAGAAGCATGAAACTAGACCATTCTCTTACACCATGCACAAAGATAAACTCAAAATGGATGAAAGATCTAAATGTGAAACAAGATTCCATCAAAATCCTAGAGGAGAACACAGCCAACACCCTTTTTGAACTTGGTCACAGCAACTTCTTGCAAGATACATCCATGAAGGCTAGAGAAACAAAAGCAAAAATGAATTATTGGGACTTCATCAAGATAAGAAGCTTCTGCACAGCAAAAGAAACAGTCAACAAAACTAAAAGACAACCTACAGATGGGAGAAGATATTTGCAAATGACATATCGGATAAAGGGCTCGTATCCAAGATCTATAAAGAACTTATGAAATTCAACAGCAAAGAAACAAACAATCCAATCATGAAATGGGCAAAAGACATGAACAGAAATTTCACAGAGGAAGACGTAGACATGGCCAACAAACACATGACAAAATGCTCCGCATCACTGGCCATCAGGGAAATACAAATCTAAACCACAATGAGATCCCACCTCACACCAGTGAGAATGGCGAAAATTAACAAGGCAGGAAACAACAAATGTTGGAGAGGATGTGGAGAAAGGGGAAACTCCTGCATTGTTGGTGGGGATATGAACTGGTGCAACCACTCTGAAAACTGTGTGGAGGTTCATCAAAGAGTTAAAAATAGAACTGCCCTATGACCCAGCAATTGCACTGCTGGGGATTTACCCCAAAGATATAGATGCATTGAAACGCCAAGACACCTGTACCTTTTATAGCAGCAATGTCCACAATAGCCAAACTGTGGAAGGAGCCTCGGTGTCCATCGAAAGATGAATGGATAAAGAAGATGTGGTCTATGTATACAATGGAATATTACTCAGCCATTAGAAAAGACAAATACCCACCATTTGCTTCGACGTGGAGGGACCTGGAGGGTATTATGCTGAGTGAAATAAGTCAATTGAAAAAGAACAAACATTATATGGTCTCATTCATTTGGGGAATATAAAAATCAGTGAAAGGGAATAAAGGGAAAGGAGAGAAAATGAGTGAAAATATCAGTGAGGGTGACAAAACATGAGAAACACCTAATTCTGGGAAATGAACAAGGGGTCGTGGAAGGGGAGGTGGGTGGGGGGTTGGGGTGACTGGGTGATGGGCATTTAAGGGGGTACTTGGCGGGATGAGTACTGGGTGTTATGCTATATGTTGGCAAATTGAACTCCAATAAAAAAATAAAATAAAATAAAATAAAAATCCTCTGTAATAAAAGAAATAAATGGGTGTTCAATTTAGTCAACCATTTCTTTTGCACATATTGAATGATCATTTCAACAACTTGATTGTTACGTTTTTTTTTTTTTTTGTTTTGTTTTTTATATTTTTTTCTTTGTTTATTTATAATAGTCACACAGAGAGAGAGAGAGAGGCAGAGACACAGGCAGAGGGAGAAGCAGGCTCCGTGCACCGGGAGCCCGACGTGGGACTCGATCCCGGGTCTCCAGGATCGCGCCCTGGGTCAAAGGCAGGCGCCAAACCACTGCGCCACCCAGGGATCCCCGATTGTTACGTTTTGGCATGTTTTTCTTCATTTGAATGTTCTGCTTGGGGTTCATTAAGCTAGATTTGTGGGATCAGTATTTTCATCACATTCAGAAATTTTTAAAAAAGATTTTATTTATTCATGAGAGACACATGGAGAGAGAGGCAGAGATATAGGCAGAGGGAGAATCAGGCTCCTCACAGGAAGCTGGATGTGGGACTCGATCCCCGAATTGGGATCACGCCCTGAGCCAAAGGCAAATGCTCAACTGCTGAGCCACCCGGGCATCCCCAGATTTAGAAATTTTTATCCACTATTTTTTCAAATATTGTTTTGTTTCCACTTCCTTCTCTCTTTCTGGGGCTTTAATCACTTGTATATTTGATCAGAGTGCAAATGCTCTTTGCATTAATTTTTTCAGTATTTTTTTCTCTTTGGTCTTTTGTTTTGGAATGTTAGTATTGTTATGTCTTTAAATTCATTGATATTTTCTTTGCAGTGTCTAACCCACTGTTGATTACATTCTATCATTTTTTTTTCTTTTCAGGTATAATATTTCTACATCTCCAGCAGTATAATTTTAAATATATACCCACTATTTCTCTCCTCATCATGGTTAGTTTTCTTTACTTTCTTAAATATATGGAGCTTACTCATATTAACTGTTTTAATATTCCTGTCTGCTAGTTCCATTATTTATGTCATTTCTCTGTGTGTTTCTATAGTTTGATTTTATTCTGGTTATATGTCATATTTTCTTATTTATGTGCATTGCATGCCTTGTAATTTTTTATTAGATGCCAAACATGTATATATGTGGTTGGCTAGGATGCCTGGGTGGCTCAGCCATTGAGTGTCTGCCTTATGCTCAGGGCATTATCCTAGGGTCTGGAATCCTGGATCTAGTCCCACATCGGGCTCCTTGCAGGGAGCCTACTTCTCTCTCTGCCTGTGTCTCTGCCTCTCTCTCTCTGTGTCTCTCATGAATAAATAAATAAATAAATAAATAAATAAATAAATAAATAAAATCTTTAAAAAATATGTGGTTGATTGATGGGTGTTTTTTTATTTCAAGTTTTTATTTAAATTCTAGCTACTTAACATATAGAATGCTATTGGTTTCAGGAGTAGGATTTAGTTCTTTCATCACTTGCATATAATACCCGGTGCTCATCACAAGAAGTACCCTCCTTAATACCCATCACTCATTTAACTATCCCCCACCCATCTCCCTCCATCAACTCTGTTCTCTATAGTTAAGAGTCTCTTATGGTTTACTTCCCTGTCTTTTTTTTTCCTTTCCATATGTTCCATATGTTTATTTGTTTTGTTTCTGAAGTTCCACATATGATTGAAATCATATATTTGTCTTTCTCTGACTGACTTATTTCACTTAGCTTAATACACTCTAGCTCCTTCCATGTCATTGCAAATGGTAATATTTCATTCTTTTTGATGACTGAGTAATATTCCATTATGTATTTATTTATTTCTACATATATGTATATATGTATTTATCCATTCATCAGTCTATGGATATTTGGGCTTTTTCCATGGTTTAACTATTGCTGATAATGCTGTTATAAACACCAGGATGCAGGTGCCCCTTCGAATCAATATTTTTGTATCCTTTGGGTAAATACCTACTAGTGTAATTGCAGGTCATAGGGTAGTTATATTTTTAACTTTTTGAGGAATCTCTATACTGTTTTCCAAGTGGCTGCACCAGTTTGTATTTCCACCAACAGTGTAAGAGGATTCCCCTTTCTTCACACCCTCACTAACATCTGTTGTTGTCTGTGTTGTTATTTTTAGCCATTCTGACAGGCGTGAAGTGGTATATCCTTGTGGTTTTGATTTATATTTCCCTGATGATGAGTGATGTTGAGCATCTTTTCATGTGTCTACTAGCCATCTGTATGTCTTCTTTGAAAAAGTGGCTATTTATGTCTTCTGTCCATTTCTTAACTGGATTATTTGTATTTTGGGTATCGAGTTTGATAGATTCTCTATAGATTTTGAATACTAACTCTTTATCAGATATGTCATTTGCAAATATCTTCTCCTATGCCATAGGTTTTTTAGTTTCGTTGCTTCCTTCACTGTGCAGAAATTTTTTATCTTGATGAAATCTCAGTACACTTTTCCTGTTGTTTCCCTTGCCTCTGGCAATGTGTGTAGTAAGAAGTTGCTATGGCAAGGTCAAAGAGATTTCTGCCTGTGTTCTTCTCCAGAATTTTGTTGGTTTCTTGACTCACATTTAGGTATTTCATCCATTTTGAATTTATTTTTGTAATGGTGTAAGAAAGTGGTCCAGTTTCATTCTTCTGCATGTTGTTGTTCAGTTTTCCCAATGCCATTTGTTGAAGAAACTATCTTTTTTCCATTGGATATTCTTACCTGCTTTGTTGAAGATTAGTTGACCATATAGTTGTAGGTTCATGGATTTTTATTTATTCTTTTAAGTAATGATAGATTTTGTGCAGGTACACAGTTAATCAGTGGTATCCTGTCTAGGTTAACCTTTGTAAATATAAAGAATCCTTTAATCTGGAACTAATTCAGCTCTATTACTAAGGTGATGCCCTACTGAGAATTCTATCTAGTGACCATGTATTATGAAATCTTCCATTCTGACTGCTGAGAAGATGGATTATTTCAGTCTTGTGTGAACTCCAAAATTGTTTTGCCTCTCTCTCTTTGGTATTTTTTCCTCCTGACCTTGAATAATTTTCTTTTACATATTTGCAGATCAATACTCAGCCAAAGACTCAGTGGGATTCATCTATAGATCTATGGGGCTTTCTGTATAGAGCTTCCTTATCTTCATTACTTTGTCCAGCAAATTATTGTTGCTTTGATTTCTGTTACTGTCCTTCCTTCCTATTTTGTGGACTGGAAATGGCAGTCTGCAAGCAGTAAGCTGATGAGAATGTACAGCTCAACATGTTTGCTTCCCATCCCTCAAGGATCACAGTCCTATGCTGCTTGTTGCTATGTCTGGAAATTGTTTCTTCTATTTGCCCATGTATTTAGTCGTTTAAAGTAGGAGAGTAAATTTGGTCTTTATATTTCATCTGGTCAGAATTTGAAGTCTACAATATTATTTTTAATATGTTCATAGAATTCCATTTTAAGGATATACTGCAACTTAACTAGCTACCTGTTGTTGGATATTTACATTTTTCCAATCATAAAAATTCTTATGTATAAATATTAAGAAAATAATTATGCATACATATGACTACACTTCTTTAATTTTTTTTAGATAAAAATGTATGGGTCAAATAATATAAAAACCAAGGCTCTTTGGTAAACTGAATGGATATTACTTTTCTCTCTTAAAATAGATACTGGAATTCGGAGGGAGGGGCAAGATGGTGGAAGAGTAAGGGTCCTCAACTCACCTAGACCCACTAACTTACCTAGATAACTTTCAAAACATCCTGAAGACCTATGAATTTGACCTTAGATTTTAAGAAAGAATAGTTGGAAAGCTACAGAGATAAGTTTTCACTTTTAACAAGATAGGAAGGTGGGGGGGAGGGAGAATAAAGTCGGGGTGGGGAACCGTGACTAGCGAGCCTCCGTGGCAGGAAAGCCCGCCCTGGAGAAGCTGGAACTTTAAAAATCAGCGCCAGAGTTTTCCCTGATGGAAAAGTGCTTAGCAAGAAGGGGGGTCAGTGAAGCCTCAAAACTGCTAGAGTCACTACAAGAGGAGGGGCACCCCGGAGACCTCAACCGAGGTCCGATTTCAGTAAAGAGCTGGAGCACCACAGCCCTCTGGGGTCATTTGGGAGAAGCCAGTCAATTAGGCGGGCCAGTTATGGAGCTCCCTTTACCGTATATCCTGGCAGTGGAAAGAGGTAGCTGTGCCCCCCATTCCCTTTGGGAAAGGCAGTCCCTGGGAATGTGGGTCCAGCAGCATAGGGCCCTGGATCCCAGGGTGCCCAAGTGGACAAGGTCAGAAATCTTCCATGCCCTCCGGAACAGGCAAAAGTGTGATGGGCACAGGAAAGCAAGAACTCTCCTGCCACTGGGTGTCCCCAATCTGTGCAGATCAGTGTACTCACGCCTTCCCCCAGGAGTATCTGGGCCAGTGTGGACTGGGAGCTGCAGTTGGTTACTCAGAGGGAGCTGATCCCAGGTCTGGAGATCTGGCTGCTGCCATTTTGTTTTTCCTTTTTGTTTCACCTTGTGCCTGGGAGGGGCGGGGCCACCAGGGAACAGAGGACTCACAGGGTAAACAGCTCACACTGATCCCGGCACCTGGCAGGGGGGACATCTCCCCCAGGTACACACACCTGAAAGTCAGCAAGGCAGACCCACCTTCCCCAGAAGATCAGCTGGAAGAATTAGGGAAGAGCAAAGTTATCAATCAAGTAGCACTGGAAAGCTCCAGGACTGAGGGAAAATAATATATATAACCAAAGGGTCTTTTTTATTTTTTCTTTTTCCATTATGACTCGTTTTTATTTCAGACTAAAATGTTCCAATACTTTTTCTCTTTTCTCACCTTAACTACAATATTTTGTAGTTATTTGTAGTTATCTTCACTTTTAAGGTTTTTCCTTCTTGACTTTTGTATTTCTACAATTACATGTTGTAGATATATTTTTGACTTCTGGATTCTCTTCAATGTATTTGATTTAATTTTGGTAGATAGGGCTGCATCTGTGTCCTCTCTCTCTGTGTGTCCCTCATGAATAAATAAATAAAATCTTTAAAAATAATGCTGGTAGATATACTAGATATGGGATTTTTTTTCCTGCATCATTCTGTTTTATAAGGGTGGAAGTTAGTGCCTTCTAAAACACGACCAACATACACCCAGAACCAAGTGGAATACAATATTGGTTTATTCTATGAGATCATATTCTCTCTTCCTTCCCATTCTGCCCCCCTCTTTTATCTTGTTTATGTTTTGGTGGTCAATGTTGAGGCTTTCTATAGGTATTGTTGGTTTATATAAATTTAGGATCGAGCATCTTTTAAATATAGAACAAAATAAACTCAGAACCAAGAGGATCACCCTCTAGGACACTCAGGTAGACTATATTCTCTCTCCACTACCCCTTCCTCACCACCACCATCTTCTCCTTTTTCCCCTATTTTTCTTTCTCCTTTGTTTTTTTTTTTTTTGCCTTTTCTTTTCTTATTCTTCTTTTTTTTTTTTTAAATCTTTACTCCTTTGTTTTAAAATTTGTTTTTCATTTTAGTGGTCCTTTTATTTTTTTCTGTTAATCTTTTCCTTTTATTTTCTGGACTCTGACCTCTTTGGAATCATCTAGGGTGTATTTTATTTAGGTCATGGTTGATATTTTTGACTCAGCCTACTCATACACCCACTCTGCACTGGACAAAATAACTAGAAGGAAGAATTCACCACAGAAGAAAGAACCAGAAACAACACTCTCTGCCACAGAGTTACAGAATATGGATTTCAATTTGATGTCAGAAATTCAATTCAGGAGTACAATTATAAAGCTACTGGTGGCCCTGGAAAAAAGCATAAAGGACACAGGAGACTTTGTTACTGCAGAATTGAGATCTAATCGGCCCAAATTACAAAAAGATTAAAAGAGATGCAATCCAAACTGGATGTTCTAACTGCTAGGGTTAATGAGATGGAAGAAAGAGTGAGTGACACAGAAGACAAGTTGATGGTAAGGAAGGAAGCTGAGGAAAAAAGAGAAAAACAATTAAGAACCCACAGGAAAGGCTTAGGGAAATAAATGATAGCTTGAGAAAGAATAGTATACATCTCATTTGGATTCCAGAAAAGACTGAGAGAGAAAGAGAGGGAGAGAGGGGACCACAAAATATATCTGAACAAGTCATAGCTGAGAACTTCCCATATCTGGAGAAGGAAACAGGCATTCAGATCGAAGAGATAGAGAGGTTTCCCTCCCAAATCAATAAAAACCATTCAATACCTCAACATTTAATAGTGAAACTTACAAATTTCAAAGATAAAGAGAAAAGTCTTAAAGAAGCATGAGACAAGAGATTCTTAACTTATATGGAGAGAAATATCAGATTAATAACAGGTATAGGTCTCTGTGTCTCTTGCCACAGAGACCTGGCAGGCCAGAAAGGGCTGCTGGATATATTCAGAGTCATAAATGAGAAGAACATGCAGCCAGGAATACTTTATCCAGCAAGGCTGCCATTCAGAAGAGAAGGAGAGATAAAGAGCTCCCAGAATAGGTGGAAAGTGAAAGAATATATGACCACCAAACCAACTCTCCAGGAAATATTAAGAGGGACCCTGTAAAAGAAAGAAGGAGCCCAAAGAAACAATCCACAAAAACAGAGACTAAATAGGTAATACGATGACATGAAATTCATATCTTTTAATAGTTACTCTCAACATGAATGGGCTAAATGATCCCATCAAAAGATGCAGGGTTTCAGACTGGATAAAAAAGCAAGACCCATCTATTTGCTGTCTACAACAGACTCATTTTAGACCTAAGGGCACCTAAAGCCTGAAAATGAAGGGGTGGAGAACCATTTACCATTCAAATGGTCCTCAAAAGAAAGCTGGGGTAGCAATACTCATATCAGATAAATCAAAGTTTATCTCAAAGACTGTAGTAAGAGATGAAGAAGGACACTATATCATACATACGGGGTCTATTCAACAAGAAGATCTAACAATCATGAATATTTATGCCCCTAATGTGGGAGCTGCCAAGTATACCAATCAGATAATAATCAAGGTAAGGAAATACTTAGATAATAATACAGTAATAGTAGGAGACTTCAACAAGGCACTTTCAGCAAATGGCAGATCTTCTAAGCAGAACATCAGCAAAGAAACAATGGCCCTAAGAGATACACTGGATCAGATGGATTTCAGATATATACAGAACTTTCCATATGAACACAACTGAATACATATCCTCAAGTGCACATGGAATTTTCTCCTGAATAGACCACATATTGCATCACAAATCAGGTCTTAACTGATACCAAAAGGTTGGGATTGTCCCTGCATATTTTCAGACCACAATACTTTGAAACTGGAACTCAATCACAAGAAGAAATTTGGAAGAAACTCAAACACATGGAGGTTAAAGAGCATCCTACTAAAAGATGAATGGGTCAACCAGGAAATTAGAGAAGAATTAAAAAGATTCATGGAAACTAATGAAAATGAAGATACAACCATTCAAAATCTTAGGGATGCAGTAAAAACAATCCTAAGAGGGAAATACATTGCAATATAAGCCTCCCTCAAAAAATTGGAAAAAACTGAAATACACAAGCTAACCTTGCACCCAAAGGAATCAGAGAAAGAAGACCAAGTAAAACCTACACTAGGCAGAAGAAGGGAGATAATAAAGATTCGAGCAGAACTCAATGAAAGAGACACTAGAAGAACTGTAGAACAGATCAACAAAGCCAGGAGTTGGTTCTTTGAAAGAATTAATAAGATAGATAAACCATTAGCCAGCCTTATTAAAAAGAAAAAAGACTCAAATAAATAAAAGCATGAAAAAAAAGAGGAGTGATCACCACCAATACCAAGGAAATATAAATGATTTTAAAAACATATTATGAATAGCTGTATGCCAAAAAATTAGGCAATCTAAAGAAATGAATGCATTTCTGGAAAACCACATGCTACCAAAACTGGAACAGAAAGAAATAGAAAACCTGAACAGGCCGATAACCAGTGAGAAAATTAAAGCAGTCATCAAAAACCTCCCAAGACACAAAAGTCCAGGGCCAGATGGCTTCCCAGAGGAATTCCATCAAACGTTTAAAGAAGAAATAATACCTATTCTACTAAAGCTGTTTCAAAAGATAGAAAGGGAGGGAATACTTCCAAACTCCTTTTATGAGGCCAGCATCACCTTAATTCCAAAACCAGACAGAGACCCCACCAAAGAGGAGAATTATAGACCAATATCCCTGATGAACACAGATGCAAAAATTCTCACCAAGATACTAGCCGATGGGATCCAATAATACATTAAGAAGATTATTCACCATGACCAAGTGGGATTTATCCCCGGGATGCAAGGCTGGTTCAATACTTGTAAAACAAATCAATGTGATAGATCACATCAACAAGAGAAAAAACAAGAACCCTATGATCCTCTCAATAGATGCAGAGAAAGCATTTGACAAAATACAGCATCCATTCTTGATCAAAATGCTTCAGATTATAGGGATAGAGCAAACGTTCCTCAATATCTTAAAAGCCATTTATTAAAAGCCCACAGAAAATATCATTCTCAGTGGGGAAAAACTGGGAGCCTTTCCCCTAAGATCAGAAACATGACAGGGATGTCCACGCTCACCACTGCTATTCAACATAATACTAGAAGTCCTAGCCTCAGCAATCAGACAACAAAAAGATATAAAAGGCATTTAAATTGGTAAAGAAGAAGTCAAACTCTCCCTCTTCACAGATGACATGTTACTGTGCATAGAAAACCCAAAAGCCTCCACCCCAAGATTGCTAGAACTCATCCAGCAATTCGGCAGTGTGGCAGGATACAAAATCAATGCCCAGAAATCAGTGACATTTCTATACACTAACAATGAGATTGAAGAAAGAGAAACTAAGGAGTCAATCCCATTTACAATTGCACCCAAAAGCATAAGATACCTAGGAATAAACCCAACCAAAGAGGTAAAGGATCTATACCCTAAAACCTACAGAACACTTCTGAAAGAAATTGAGGAAGACACAAAGAGATGGAAAAACACTGCATGCTCATGGACTGGAAGAATAAATATTGTGAAGATCTCTATGGTACCCAGGGTAATCTACACATTCAGTGCAATCCCTGTCAAAATACCATGGACTTTCTTCACAGAGTTGGAGCAAATAATCTTAAGATTTGTGTGAAATCAGAGAGACCCGAATAGCCAGAGGAATATTGAAAAAGAAAACCAGAGCCGGGGGCATCACAATGCCGGATTTGAAGCTGTATGACAAAGCTGTGGTCATCAAGACAGTGTGGTACTGGCACAGAAACAGACACATAGATCAATGGAACAGAATAGAGAACCCACCCAGAAACAGGCCCTCAACTCTATTTTCAGCTGATATTTGACAAAGCAGGAAAGAATATCCACTGGAAAAAGGACAGTCTCTTCAATAAATGGTGCTGGGAAAATTGGACATCCATATGAAGAAGCATGAAACTAGACCATTCTCTTACACCATACACAAAGATAAACTCAAAATGGATGAAAGATCTAAATGTGAGACAAGAATCCTTCAAAATCCTAGAGGAGAACACAGGCAACACCTTTTTTGAACTTGGCCACAGTAACTTCTTGCAAGATACATCTATGAAGGCAAGGGAGACAAAAGCAAAAATGAACTATTGGGACTTAAGCAGGATAAAAAGCTTCTGCACAGCAAAAGAAACAGTCAACAAAACTAAAAGGCAACCTACAGAATGGGAGAAGATATTTGCAAATGACGTATCAGATAAAGGGCTAGTTTCCAAGATCTATAAAGAACTTATTAAACTCAACACCAAAGAAACAAACAATCCAATCATGAAATGGGCAGCGACATGAAAAGAAATATCTCAAAGAAGACCTCCACATGGCCAACAAGCACATGAGAAAATGCTCCGCATCCTTGCCATCAGGGAAATACAAATCAAAACAACAATGAGATACCACCTCACACCAGTGAGAATGGCGAAATTAACAAAGCAGGAAACCACAAATGTTGGAGAGGATGTGGAGAAAGGGGAACCCTCTTGCACTGTTGGTGGGAATATGAACTGGTGCAGCCACTCTGGAAAATTGTGTGGAGATTCCTCAAGAAGTTAAAAATAGATCTATTCTATGACCTAGCAATTGCACGACTGGGTATTTACCCCAAAGTTACAGATGCAGTGAAACTCCAGGACACCTGCACCACAATGTTCATAGCAGCAATGTCCACAATAGGCAAACTGTGGAAGTAGCCACGATGTTCTTTGACAGATGAATGGATAAAGATGTGGTCTATATATACAATGGAATATTACTCAACCATCAAATGGATGAATACCCACCATTTGCTTGACATGGATGGAACTGGAGAGTATTATGCTGAGTGAAGGAAGTCAATTGAAGGACAATCATCATATGGTTTCACTCATACAAGGAATATAAGAAGCAGTGAAAGGGATTATAAGGGAAAAGAGAAGGACCGAGTGGGAAAAGTTAGAGAGGGAGACTCATAACTCCGGGAAATGAACAAAGGGTTTTGTAAGGGGAGGTGTGTGGGGGGATTGGGATAACTGGGTGACGGGCACTGAGGAGACCACTGATGGGATGAGTACTGGGTGTTATACTATATGCTGACAAATCAAACTTAAATAAAATAAACCAAAAAAAAAAATACTGGAATTCCTTGGAAACTCACGTGATGTAGCCATTTTCTTCACTACCTAAATTTTGAACAAATATACTAATGCAAAAAGTTATAGTTATAGGCCAAAATAGCATCTCTTTTGCCTAGATAGGGTAAGTTATATCATGTGAAGATTAAGTAAGTCAACCTTTTTACAGCACTCCAGGTGAGTAGAATTGCCCAAGAACAAATAGTGCTGGAGCATACGGAACTGCACCATAGGGATAGAGTTTGTCTCTCAGGGAGACATGGGTGGCATGTTCCCAGTAGGAAGCTACTAGCAACAGTTTTCCAAGAGGAAACGGGAAAAGAACTGACGTGACAACTCCAGTTTATTCTTCCCAAATCTACCAGTCAGATAAGTCATTTCACTCCCTGGGATAGATGGAGTGATGTTTTTTTAAAGACAACAGCAGGGCAGCTTGGTGGCCCAGAGATTTAGTGCCGCCTTCAGTCCAGGGCCTGAACTTGGAGACCCAGGATTCAGTCCCATGTTGGGCTCCCTGCATGGAGCCTGCTTCTCTCTCTGCCTCTCTGTCTCTCTGTGTTTTTTTTAGATTTTATTTTTTATTCATAAGAGACACAGAAAGAGAGAGAGGCAGAGACACAGGCAGAGGGAGAGGCAGGCTCCATGCAGGGAGCCCGACGTGGGACTCGATGCTGGGTTTCCAGGATCATGCCCTAGGCCGAAGGTGGAGCTAAACCGCTGGGCCACGGGGCTGCCCAAATAAATAAAATCTTTTTAAAAAATAAAGACAACAGCAGTTGCACTAATTAAGGTCTTTCAATATTGAGGAAAATATCAGGAAGAAGTAAGAAATATTTCACTGCTAATAGCATGTATTAATCATTGATAACTTACTAAATGCCAAGTAACGAGTATTATTTCATTAAATTCTTACCTTAATTCTATGAAGTAGGTATTATTTTAGAAGAGATACTGAAGATCTATACTGCAGGGGACTTAGAATTACTCAGAGTTCATGATATTTCTCAATGTGTGGTTTGCAGGCCACCTGCATCAAAAGTACCTAGGTAGCTTTTAAAAATGTAGTAGGTAATGCAATTCCCAACATCTGTGGAAAATATAACTTACATAAAATTTTCATGTACCTGAATTTAATTTATGCTTAGAACCACTATCCCCAATAGATGACAGAAATATTAATTTACTGATATTTAGTTAAAGCAATTCATGAATTGTTTTGTCATTGTAGGTTTAAATTTATTCATATTCAGTATTATGTTCCACCCCTTTTCCTAAGGCTGTATCTAAGTTCCAAAATTGTTTTTTTAATGATTCCATGGCATCAGAGCTTTGATCTTAATTGTCCACTAAACTTGATTCTTGCTGCCAGGAATTTCACATTACGGCTAATTCTATTCTCCTTCTGCAAGGTTTCTGTTTCTGTAATTGGGCAGATTTCATCTACTCTTGGTTTGGAGGTTGGGGAGCATGGGGATGCTATCTGACTCTTACCCAAATTCCATTGTCTATGTTGTAATCCCTGGATTATTACTGTTCAAACTAGGTTCCCCATCTCTTAAAGTTGTGGGCTCAGTGGAATTAAAATTTCTCTTGAAAACTAATAACTGGAGGTGCTGGGTGGCTCAGATGGCTAAGCAGCTGCCTTCAGCTCAGGCCATGATCTCCAGGCCCTGGGATTGAGACCCATACCAGGTTTCTGGCTCAGCGGAGAGTCTGCTTCCCCTGTCTCTCTGCCCCCTACCCACTTGTGCTCAGGCACACTCTCACTCTCTCTCTCGCAAATGAATAAATAAAATCTTTAGAAAGAAAACTAATAATTAAAAAAAAAAAACTAATAATTAGATTCTTGTTAATTTTTTTGTCCTGAGATAATGCTGCCTGACTGAATAGGGAAAGGACAACAAGAAAATGTGGTGATAGGAGTGATAAATGGGGAGAGAAATCTCAGTTATTGTTTCAAAATATTAGTCTCTTTTGTAAAAATGCAGAAGGATATTTTGAATCACAACCTCTGGGCATGGGGCTGGGGAATCATCATTTTAGCAGAGTCCCCAGTTTGGACACTGGTGTCCTATGGATTCCAGAGGTTGTTGAGGAAGTAGGAGATGATCTAGAGGGTGTTATAATAATGTGAATACTTGGCTTCTCAGACTAGACATAAACATTTACTCAGATTTATCAGAATGCATGTGCTACAAAGCCTTCTGTAAAGTATTTTATCCTTCACTCTTTTATTTTGTACTTTTGCCTGGATCTCGGCTTTTTCCCTCTGTACTTTCAGTTTTATTTGCCCAGGATTCTACTCCTTCCATCTCCTCGTTGTGGGAAGTGGGTTTGAATGGGGTAGAAAGATTAATAGTTATTGGGCATCTATGATGCTCCAGAAACTTTATATGATCTCAGTTAATCTGCAAAACATTCAGTTAATTCTCAGAAAGGTTAAATAAATTGCTCAAGATTGCACAGGTAGCAGGTGGCAGAGCTGGGATTAAAATCCAAACCCATCTGGTGTTGAAACTGGGCTTTAATTACTTTATGTTACTGCTGTCCTTGACAGAGGCTTTAGTGATACCCCTTATTCCCTCATCATCAACATTTCCCTACTTCCTAGCCCTATGGAAGACCAAATATTCACTTTTAATTTTTCCCATACTCATTATCATACTGAGTCTGTAAAAGAAATTTCATGTTATATTGTCTTTTCTATTTTAGATTTCTAGTAAGAGTACTCTTGTTTATATGGCACTTTACAAAGTACTCTACAGTTGTGATTTAAGACATCTTTATTTATACTGACACAGGTTTGAATCTCAGGCTAACAGAGGGTGAACAAGTTAACCCCTGAGATCCCAATATTCCTCTTTCAGTTTCTGTGTTAGGACCCTTAGAGGCTTAAAAATACATATATTTTTAAAAGATTTTATTTATTTATTTGACAGAGAGTGTATGTGCAAAACAGCACAAGCAGGGAGAGAGGCATAGGGAGAAGCAGAAGCAGGGTCCCCACTATGCAGGACCCCAGGATCATGACCTGAGCCTAAGGCAGATGTTAAACTGACTGAGCCACCCAGGCACCCCCCCCAAATACATATTTTTAAAACACAATATATATATATATATTTATATATATAGTATACATACATAAGACTCCACATACATATTGTATATATATTTCTTTTATATTTATTATATATTGTATTTAATATATAAATATATTAAATATATATTATATTTAATATATATTTCTTATATATTTATTTTCTTTAGAAAAGAAATCTAAACACGCAGAGGAGGTTCAGCAGGGCTCTTTCCAGCCCTGTGGAAAAAAAAATATATTTTTTATACACACACACTTCTTCTGAATGAACTTCTTCAGATCTGAGGTACCTAAAAATTCCCTTTGTGTGAGATTGTCTTTCTTAATAACATTTTGGCTCACAGTGGCTTAATTATGAATTGTTAAGAGAAGACATAGGAGAACTACAGGGGAAGTGGTAGGAAAAGAGTTTCCAGGGAGAAGGAGAAGGGACAGGGGCAGTTATTATTTGTTTTTTGGCTTTCTGGCCCTTTCAGGTTCTCCGAGGTCCAGCATCCTTTAACACACAATGTCACCTCTTTGCTGGTCTCAGGTGGGTGTGGCTGGATACATCCAAGGACTTTCCTTGTCCATGCAGCCTACTGAGCTGATGCATGTGCCTTCTGTTTTCTCTACATCTCTGGAAGGTGTATATTCATATACTTCTTGATGTACTTCAGGGCTGCGTAGTTTTTTTTTTTTTAATTTTTATTTATTTATGATAGTCACACACACAGAGAGAGGGGCAGAGACATAGGCAGAGGGAGAAGCAGGCTCCATGCCCCGGGAGCCCGCCGTGGGATTCGATCCCGGGTCTCCAGGATCGCGCCCTGGGCCAAAGGCAGGCGCTAAACCGCTGCGCCACCCAGGGATCCCCAGGGCTGCATAGTTTTAAAATTAGTTATCAAAAACATTTTTCCCTTAATAAATGAGGTAAAGTGTGGATCCAGTTACTTTTTGCATCTATGTAATGGGGGTGACATTAATATAAAAATCTTCCTTTTCAGCTCCTCTTTCCTGGGTTATATGGATTGTACCATAGCAGAATCTAAACTAGCCAATTAAAAGTATCTGTCTCTTGGTTTTAAGTGGTCTAATTTTGTGTATTCAGACATTTCAAAATTCAGCTTATAAGGGCTCCCCCTCTTCTATCCTATTGGAAGGATGATAACTGGATTTAAGAGGTCTTATATGCCCTGATGGTCTTTTTAAAAATATTTTATTTATTCATGAGAGATCTAGAGAAAGAGAGAGGCAGAGACATAGGCAGAGGGAGAAGCAGGCTCCCCACAGGGAGCCCAATGCGAGACTCAATCCTAGGACCCTGGGATCATGACCTGAGCCAAAGGAAGACACTCAATCTCTGACCCACCTAGATGTTTCATGTCCTGTTGGTCTTGGGAAATGAGGAGATTGAGCTTTGTGGGGGTTTGGGTTTTCTCTGAGCTCTGGGCAATGCTCCCTGTCCCTCCTCATCATAGGCACCTTCATGGACTCACTTAACAGAAGTCTGAGGCTAATGAAACCTGTGGTCTGGTCTCTGGATATGACCAGGGCGTGGTGATCCACCATTTACAGAGATAGCTCCACCTTATCTTTGTGGAATTGCTGAGCCTCAGCAGCTTCAACAGTGATGCTGCTTATTTCTCATGTCCTCCTAGTGGGCCTTCTGGCTCCTAACTTTACTTCACAACAGTTTCTAAATCTCTTATAGACTCCGCAGAAAAAGACTCAAAGGTGCTTATTCCTTGGCCGCTATGGTGCCCAAGTGTTACACCAGTTTCTAATCTCCGTGAGTTTTTCTGAGTTGATGATGGGCACCTTAGGTGGTGATCTGCTGGACTTTCAAATGAAAAAGAGAAGAGATTGTTTACCTCCCATTCTGCTTACTTGTATATCTTAATATGGATTCCTCCTCAGAAGCAGCCCCAGAAATACATATTCGAGTCACATATTTGGGAAAGAATCAATGGTAACAGCAGTAGGGGAAATGAGACCAGGAAGGGAGGAAAACCATGATAGAATGTATTATCCAGTGACTCATGATGTGGTTTGAAACAGAGGAGATAGAACATAATCCTCATAACATAGTTATACCATCCAAGGCAGCAGGGAATTGGGGTATTTATATACCATGTCCACCAGTCATTGGTTGACGGTTGATCTTGTGGGGCATTCATTTTCAAGAATTTTCTGTTCACAGTGTGTGGAAGCAGAGCAGCAGGCTTTGATGGTCAGAGAAAGCCACCAGGCAAAAAGAGATGAAAATGCTGCAGTTGGAATTCAGGCTGGCATTATAGGGATATGGCTGGGGCATCATCAGCATCTGTTATAGTCTACTGTAACTCTTGATAACTCATGGCCTATGATGACTTTATTCTGTCCTGTCACTGATTCTTCAAATTTGTGGCTGGTCACAACTTCAAAAAAAAACAAAACAAAAAAAACCAAAAACAAAATAATAGCTATACCCCCAAGTAAAGTATTTGACATAAAAGGGCTAGTGGGACAAATTACAGATCCCATTTCTGTTCTTATGCTGTGGCTATAACTGAAATTTATTTATTTTCCTCCTCTATTACATATTGTAGATTCTCCTCACCTGTGGACAACATTTTTGCTCACTCAAGTATTCCAAACCTTCATCCCTAAGGAGTCTGAGCTCCTAGTTACTATGCCTTTGTCTGGCTGTGGTTGCTGTAATTTTCTGCTTTTTTTTCTATTTGTTGTTACTAACAAGAATGTAGGCCCTGAGAGGCATGTCAGTGAATTTCCTGAATTCCAGACGTATTTTTTCTATTTGATACCAGCCAGTATAGCTACTGAGAATGATAATCGGGTAATATAGTAGTTTTTCTCTATTGGAAACAGATAAGTGACAGCTGCAGCTTTAGGTTTATTGGAAAACTTACTGTATCTCCTGGTAGAAGAACTTGGGAGTTCTTGTAAGAGCTGACATTAAGGGCACCTGGGTGGCTCAGTTGGTTGGGCATCTGACTCTTGATTTCAGCTCAGATAATGATCTCAGGGTCCTGGGATGCAGCACTCTGTTGGGCTCCATGCTCAGTGGGAGTCTGGTTGAGGATTCTTTCTCTTTCCCTCTCCCCCTCTTCTTCACTCTCTCAAATAAATGAATAAATCTTTTTTTTAAGAGCTTACATTCCTTCAAATAAGTCATAAGGGGTAATGGTATGGGAGGCCATTCCCACTGCCATGGATTCAGCATCATATAATTGCCATAGTTTCAAAGATATAGCTCACCTTGAAGGACAGCAACTAGTGTGACTGGATGTCAACCCTATTTAGCAATAGGCTTCACCTTCAGAGGTCATTCTAGTGTTTTTTTAGGCTTGTAGCTTCTGGATAATGCTGTATCTGGTAGGATAGGAGATCCACTGATTGTGTGTCTTATTTACTTCATTATAAAATGTTTGCAATGTATTAGTACTATCTCAGTTTTTATCCAATAACCTTGTAGATTTTGGGGTATTTCACTTTCTTTTTTAAAAATATTTTTAATTTATTTATTCATGAGAGAGAAAGAGAGAGGCAGAGACACAGGCAGAGGGAGAAGCAGGCTCCATGCAGGGAGCCTGACGTGGGACTCGATCCTAGGACTGCAGGCTCATGCCCTGAGCCGAAGGCAGATGCTCAACGCTGAGCCACCCAGGTGTCCCATTTTACTTTCATCACTGTAAAAATTCTTTTGGAAATGGTTATGGGTTATTCTGGTGAAGTATAAGGGGAAATCACTATTATATATACTTGTAGTGTGCAGGTTCCTTCTTCAAGGAGTTTGGCTTTCCCTTTGATCAATGGGAGCTGGGTCTGAGCACTGGCCTGGATCTGGAACCTGGGTGAAGGATCATGACATTTAATTGCAGTGGCTGACACCAACCTTCTGCTTATTTACTCTTGATTTTTTTTTTGTTATATAGGTGAAGCAATATCCATATTTTCTGTCAAGGTTGCCTCTTGGAACTCCAAGGTATATTAGCTGTTGCCATATGGTCCTTGTGAGTGAAGAGCTCTCATTGTCATTTGAGTTTCACTGTCTGTATGTCCATCTTGCTTCTGGAAATTAAGTGCTACCACCTGGTCTGTCCTATTTTGGAATCCTATCTTCCCCCATTGAAACTAGGGGACCCAGTGCCACTAGAGTATGCCATGCTATTATCTCTGACTTAAAAAGAGCAGCCACTTCTACTCAGTGATGTGATACTGATGCCTTCCTTATTGCTCTAATGAAAGGAGCATTGTTAAGGCCCTTATGCAGAATATAGCTAATGTGTTCTCTGGTCATATATAATAAATCCATTTTAACGTCCTTTTCTCTGAGCCTTTTGACTCCATCATCAATACTTTCCCAAGGCAGTTCTATCTCATTTACTATAGGTTAGTATCATCTCCACATTTTAAGCAGCTACCCCAGCAGCATAGGATTGGCTCAAAGCATCTTTGTTCTGAGTCATAGGAGAGTGTCTGTGGATCAACAAACCGAAAACTGCTCTATACCTGCTCCTCTTCCATCCTAAACCCTAATATCCATTTTGGGGCATGTTTTGTTGGTTCTCACTATACACATTAGTCAGGTTATTTGGCCTTTTTTTGGTAAATAACATCTTTCTTTCCAACAGAGATAGTACTTCCCAAATGGGGATGGGCTGAAAGTTTTTCCTGAATATTATGCTAAAATGGTGGTTGTAGAAACTGATCTCCAGACCAAGCAGCATTAGCCTCACCTGGGATTTTGTTAGAAAATAAGATTCCCATGTCCCATCATAGACCTACTGAATCTGAAATTCTGTGGTTGGGAGTTCAGTATTCTGTGATTTCATATGCACTTCAAAGGATGCTGATGCAAGCTAGTTTGGAAGCCACTCATCTAGAAGCCATGAGCAAAAGTGGGGGCAGATCTGGAGGGAGGCAGAGATCATCTTATGGGGCATCTGCCTTAGGTGAGGACTTTTCATGGTCTCCAGCTAAGGAGGAGAGAGTTGCTTTTGCTACAGAGTTTTAGAAGATTTAGCATTCAGGGTTCATATGTGTGCATACCCAGAAGTTCTTATTTCAGATTTTAGGTCCCTTTCTTTCCTATTAGGGCAATAAATTTAGCATGAGGATTTGCCAGGGAATTGTAAATTCAGCTTTTATTTGTAACTGTGCCTTTTCTAATAAGACCTATAGCCTGATTTTTCAGCATACTCTACCTTCTGGCTCCTGAAGATGAAAAGTCTGTAAATACTGCTACAACAGACCAGTGGCTTTCACACTATGTCTTGAGTTGACAGGTGCCTGATATGACCTTGTGATTTTTTTCCTTTACCACTTTGATGGCCCAACAACACCCAAACACCTCCACAGGTCATATCATTACTACTGTCCCCTTGCTCTCAAATCTCTGGGATGTTGCATAAACCAGTGTATCTTCTCCGGCATGAATCCCATCCTAATTTGCCAGGGGTAAGTCTCATTGTGTTGCTGTAGTACTATAGTACACCATCTCATTGCTGTCTTAGTTTTGGTGTCTGTAGAAGAATGTTCTAAGACAAGCATTCAGTTGCATCTAGATTTAGCAACTCCCATCTCATTCCCCTGGAACTGTGGCACATGGCTTAATTGTATTGATGACTATTGAAGTATTTCATTTTCCTACTCACTATGATGGAAAGCAGCAGGAGAGGAGGGGAATAGAAGTGTATATTGACTCAGCCAAATAGCAATGTTTGCTTCATAAAGTATGTAAAAAACATTTCACGTGAACATACATGCATGTAAATGCATATATATTTTATTCTAGCTTCCATTCTTTTTCTTTTAATATTTTGTTTATTCATGAAAGACACACAGAGAGAAGCAGAGGCATAGGCAGAGGGAGAAGCAGGTTCCATGCAGGGAGCCTGATGTGGGACTCAATCCCAGGACCCCACAATCATGACCTGAGCCAAAGGCAGACACTCAATCACTGTGCCACCCAGGTATCCCTCTAGCTTCTGTTCTTATAATGATGTACATCTTTTAAAGTGTAGAATGAATAGTGGGATGATGGTTGATCAGAAGAGATGCTATAAATGACAGAAAAGTGGGGTCTGTATTTAGAAGGGCTGGAGGATCCCTGGGTGGTGCAGCGGTTTAGCCCTTGCCTTTGGCCCAGGGCGCGATCCTGGAGACCTGGGATCGAGTCCCACATCGGGCTCTCTGCTTGAAGCCTGCTTCTCCCTCTGCCTATGTCTCTGCCTCTCTCTCTCTCTCTGTGACTGTCATGAATAAATAAATAAAATCTTAAAAAAAAAAAAAGAAGGGCTGGAAATGGTGATGTGCTTCTGCAATACCAACAACAGTTTGTGGGGTTGTGGAAATTCTGTATAGACTTCTTTCTGTATTTAAAAGCAGTTTTAAGTAGATAGGAGTTGAGAGAGCAAAAAGTTTGCACAATAGATTACTGAGAGGCTGCTAAATCACAGAGAAAAAGATGGAATGCACAAAATAATGAGAAATGGAGAGGATGCACAAAAAGATTGCTCAACAATTTTTATTGACCAGAAATGAGTTTGAATTCTTACAATCCTGTAGACCTGAGTTGCTTAGACTAAATCAGGAAGTTCTTCATTTCCTGTTTAGGAAATTGAATGGTAAGGTTTACTTACCTGGTTGCCTTTCATATAGGGAAAACTCCTAGTGGTTTGCAGAACTTCATTTTTAAAAGGTAAGATAAAAAAATAAAAAATAAATAAAAAAATAAAAGGTAAGATAATATTAAATTAAAATTTGAAACCTGATTCTAAAAAGGAATTCTTTTCCCATGTCTTTTTCTAAGATTTGGTAACAATATTAGCATTCTGTCCTACAACAGCACAAACAAATGCTTAGAATTTTGTTTCTTACACTAGTTTCCACTGAGAGAACCACATCTGAGGGTGGTTACCTCCATGTCTTCAAGTAGGAAAAAGTTAGGATTGGAAACAGCAAGTCTGAAATGTACAGTTTTTGTTAGACAACAAAGAAATTTTTAAGAATGTCAAGGGATAAAGACTAAAAAGACAAAGAAGCTATCTAATAACATCTAAGTTATGAAAATTTGAGCATCAAAACACAGTAATAATGATCATTAATTGACATAATTGAATGTATGAAAGCCTATGAATTCATAATCACGTGTCAAAAAGAGTTATAAGTATGAAAAGTTTGAAAACCAAAAGGAAGACAATGTAGCAGAGTAGGATTATTTTTTATTTATTTTGAAAAGTAGAGGAAAGATTTGCTTCTTCTATTAAGCATATGAATTTTGAATATAGAGAACAGTGAGTAGAACAAATGATCAGTATAATACTGGTGTATGATCGGTGGTCATACACAATAACAAAGTAGACAGTAGAAAAATTGCCTGTGTATACTGAAATGACAGATTAGTTGAATTTCCTACAAAGGAGATTTACATTCACATAATTTATTATTTTTTTACATAATTATTCTTTAACTAGGTGATGAGACTTGTAGATGGCCCTACTGACTATCTGAGATACAGATATCAATAAATTTCTAATTGTAAGCATCCTTTCTAGATGATTCTTGTCTCCTAGTGTTCACATCCTTGTGTGATCTGGCCTTGCCAACTTATTTACATCTAATGAATAGACTAAAACAAAAGTGATGAGATATTATTTCCTAGATTATGTTTTAAAAAGTCTTTTAAAACTGGCGCCGTCATTCATGGTCTCTCTCTGGCTTTATTGGCTTGTTTGCTCTGATGAAGCCAACCCCAAGAGCCAGTATTGGCTCTTGACAGCCAAACTGTCAAGTTGTGAGCTGCTCTATAGAGTTCCCAACAGTCAGTAAAGTACTATTCCCAACAGTCAGTAAAGAACTGAATTCTACCAACAGCCAAATGAATAAGTTTGAGGGATCATTCACTTGAGCCTTGTGATAACTGCACTCCTGGATAACAGACCCCTTATTTGCAGCTGTGTGAGAGACTTTGAACCACAGGACCCAGCTAAGCCATGCCCAGATTCCTGACTTACAGTAACTGTGAGATAGCAAATCGTATCATAAGCCACTAAGTTTCAGAGTAATTTGTTGCTCGCTAATAGATAATGGATAATCAATATACCAACAATGATAATGCCAAAGAAATGAAGTTTAAGTGCATCCTTATCCCATGTCCAAACAGAAATAGACTGGCAGATGATCCAGAGTTTGTTATTTGTGCTAGAGACAAAACTTTTTTCATTTGTGTCTGTTGAGGTTTCTACTAGGAAGATACATCTGCTAAACTCACTCATATATAAGAATAAGAATGTGCATTAGGATAAGAAAAGAGCTAATAAAGAAAGAAAATGTAAGGATTTTATATATCTGAAAAAATTTAACTGGTTTTAGTGCAGGTGCAATAAATTCATATCACTGTTACTTTTGTGCATGTATTTTCTCTATTTCCTAAGATGTTTAAGGCATTAAGAGATTCTAATATAGTAATATATGAGATTCTGGTATAAATAGATTTAAATTAAGTTTTAGAATAATTTCAACAAATAAGTTTATAATCAATGTTCAGATGTTTGGGGGAAATGTTGGCTTATTAATTAAGCAATATAGTGTAGATATTTATAAGAATGTTAATTTTTAATTCTTGAAGGATTATTACATTTTAATATTTCCATTGGGTAAATAATTTGGATGTTAGGAATATTTTTCTTGATGCACTAAAGTTCCTTGGACATTAAAAAATCTTTCAATATTAGCTACTGATGAGGATTTCTTAAATTTTAAATGCCTATGAAATGCCAATGCCTCCTTAAGCTTTCTTCCCCCTGTTATAAATGTGAGTGACTTCTAATGACTTTTAGTGTTAACACATTCATATCCAATATAATTTCTCATTTACCTTTCAATGGTAATTATTGAAACTAGATGATATTCACTATTGGTCAAAAATCAAAGGTGAGTATCTTGGTTATCAGATGTGTTATTGAACTGGTTATTGCTATGAATGAAGCCCAGCACTCTGCAGAGTCACACAGAATACACATAAACTTTTTTCTGCAAAAGACAAGAAAAGCCAAGGCTTTTATCCAGTCTGTCTCCATTTGGTTGAGTGTTGTCCTTCAGAATCTTTGTACTTCTGTCTAGGAATCTCAATCCAAATACATGCAAGGAAATCCAATTCAAATGAAAGAATTCAGAGTAACTCATTCTTAAGTAATTTTTTAGGTAGCTAATAAAGGGCTATATTTACTTTGTAATCTCCCATGTTATACTCAAATTCACCTTAACAAGTACTTTCTTTTTTTTCATAGAAACTAAATGCAGAATGGTGAGCATTGTAGGAGATTGTGTGATATATCAGTTAGTGACTGACCCAGAGAAACTTCTTTCCCAGCTATTGGGAGTGGGTATTTTTGCTTTTCCCCCACTCCTGAAGTCTCATTCTACAAGGAAGGAATAGTCATATCTCAGAGATATTGTGGGTTTGATTCTAGACCACTATAATTAAAAGGAAATATCACAATAAAGTGAATCAAATGAATTTTTTGGTTTTCTAGTGCATATAAAACTATGTTTGAGGCCTCCGAGTGGATTAGTTGTTTGAGCATCTGGCTCTTGGTTTCGGCTCAGGTCCTGATCTCGTGGTTGTGGGAATGAACTCCAATGTCAGGCTCAGTGTGGACTCTGACTCTTCCTCTCCCTTCCCACCTCCCTTCTTCTTGGCCCCTCCCCCACTCCTCACCCCCAGAGTGCATGCGCGCACACACACTCTCTCTCTGAAATCAGTAAAATCTTAAAAAATTATGTTTACACTATACGAAAGTCTACTAAGTGTACAATAGCATTATATCTAAAAACTACATATCTCAATGAAAAATACTTTATTGCTAAAAAATGGCAACCATCATCTGAGCTTTAGTGAGTCATAATTGCTGATCACAGAGCACAATAACAAATATAATAATAATGACAAAGTTTGAAATATTGTGAAAATTACCAAAATGTGTTACAGAGACACTAAGTAAGCAAATGTTATTGGAAAAATGGTGCCAATAGACTTGCTCAGTTCAGAGTTGCCACAAACCTTCAATTACTGTAAAGCAAAGTGCAGTAAAATAGGGTATGCCTGTATTTAATTCAGGTGACATTCATGGCCTCTGCCCATGTCCTTGCTCCCCCCCTTAGAGAAGAATGAGCAACTTATTTGATAGTTGGGTTTGAAAGGAGAAACTAGGCAAGCATGGTTGATACGTCTTAACTCCTGTTTCTTTTGGGATCTAGCTGTACAGAGAAAACACACTTAGGATTTGACTCTTCCTGCCGTAAGTTTTAGAGTTGTAGACCCCTCCACTCGAGGTATGTGTGGTAAGTTGTTGCCTGTGATTTAATGAGTAAGTATGAGGAAAGCCCCTGGCCTGTTAGCAAGTCTCAGTAGTAAAGGTGATATTTTGATTTCTGTCTGCTTGATTCCTCTTTGTGTTTCTCCTAATTAATACAAAATATGGTTATGAAAAGAAAGATGTTCTCTATTATTCCTAACTCGACATTGTCCTACCTTTAAATCACAGAAATTTCCTGGCAGGCTTTTCCTTTTTGTTTATACTTACTTAGAAATGCCAATGACTATAAATGTTTTGGGACTTTTTCATGAATTTAGTTCCTCTTCCACAAATATCACATCTACAGTTAGATTTGCATCTTTTTTCCCAAGTCAGGTATACATCCCCACAACTTTGATAGAACTGTGATGTACCTTTAGTCATTCTTCTATGATTTTGCTTTCTCACAAAACCATTCTTAATGGACAAAAGATATTTTTCTTTTCTTGGTTAATAACAGTCATGTTGCCTGTGGTTAACTTTACTAATTGTTATTATGACAAATTGCCCTTTTTTCAGGTATTAAAATGGACTGTTTAATGACAATCATCTTCATATACAGATACTATGCTAATGTGGGTTCCCTGAGAAAGGCTGAGACAAGCCCTGTGGGTGCTGCTAGTTTCTTTGGCTGGAGTGAGGATGGAGGTGTGGTTAGAAGTTAGGAAAGTGTGAGAGGGAAGGAAAACCTATAAAGGGTATACTATTAATTTGGTTTCTGTTGTGTGTAACTGGAGCTTCATTCTACAGTGAGTCCTCTGAGGAGCCATATAGAAGGCACTCAGAATTGTTCCTCCAGGCCAGGTCATTTGTCATGTGAAATTTTCTCCTCAATTGATGAGGGTCACCCTTGGGAGAATTACCCCCCCCCCCCAACTTCTGGGCTTCCTCTGCACAAGCAGAATGAGGCAAGGTGGAGTGATACGGCAGGGACTTGAGGAGGGTGGGGAGATGTGGATCTTGTTCCAGATCTGTCTGCCACAACAGCAGCTTAAGCCGAAATGAACGGAGGAGATGTAGCACTGGGCTCCAAAAGTGTCGGCTTCAAGTGTTCAGAAAATAGTTGAATGAGAGCAACCATTCACTACCTTAATCCCATCAATAAGCACTTTAGCTATCGACCTGATATGGCTAAACAATTGTTTGATTTTTCACAAATGAAAATTAACTAGCTTTGAGTCCTTCCAAATTCCAGAGCAGTCAGATACATCTGTATCTTTGTCTAGCTATCTCTATCTCTCTAATGACCTAGTCAAGACTTCCGTTATGTTTCACTGACTTCGAGTTAAAAATGTTATTTACTTGAGTAATAATTGTGTGTTCTTATTGACTTGTAAGTATCATCAATTGACAGTTACTTAAATTGGTCCTTATAAGAAAATTGCTCCTCCTTGAGTTTTGTATATGTGTAGCTCTGGTACAAAAGTTGGGATTGTCCCGTGATTTCATGATGGTGATTGTCCTGCTGTGACTTACTTCATGAGAGTTAAGTCAGGGATTCATAGGTCACAAGGTAGGTACCCTCTAGAATGGTGCTATTGACAGGGAAAGAGGGCTGTCTCCAGGGAGGGAACTAAATCTGAAAGTTTGGGTTATTGAGTGGTAGGTGCTGAAGAGAATCTCTCTCTTGGAAGCCAGTCATTCTGGATAGGATGAGCAACTTAAGCTCCAGAAACAAAAATCATTATTTACAGTCCAGATTCTCTACACTGAGATTTTTTTTCTTTGTATATTTTCCTTTGTTATCCTCTGGCATCAAATACGATCTTATTAAAATGTTTTAGTTTCTTTTCCATCATGATCATGGATATTCTTTTATCCCCACCCTAATTGTGGAAACTTCTGTTTTTTATTTTTTAATTATTTTCTTTATTGAAGTTCAATTTGCCAACATATAGTATAACACTGAGTGTTCATTCCATGAAGTGCCCTCCTCAAGGCCCGTCACCCAGTTACCCCATCTCCCAACCCACATCCCCTTCCACTACCCTTTGTTCATTTTCCAGAGTTAGGAGTCTCGCATGGTTTGTCTTCCTCTCTAATTTGTCCCACTCATTTTCCCTCCTTTTCCTTTTAATTCCTTTCACTATTTCTTATATTACCCATATGAGTAAAACCATATGATGATTGTCCTTCTCCGATTGATTTACTTCACTCAGCATAAACCCTTCCAGTTCCATCCACGTTGAAGCAAATGGTGGATATTGGTCCTTTCTGATGGCTGAGTAATATTCCATTGTATATATAGACCACATCTTCCTTCTTTCGATGGACACCGAGGCTCCTTCACAGTTTGGCTATTGTGGACATTGCTGCTATGATCATTGGGGTGCAAGTGTCCCGGCATTTCACTGCATCTGTATCTTTGGGGTAAATACCCAGTCGTGCAATTGTTGGGTCGTAGGTTAGCTCTATTTTTAACTGTTTGAGGAAACTCCACACTGTTTTCCAGAGTGGCTGCACCAGTTCACATTCCCACCAACAGGTTCCCCTTTCTCCACATCCTCTCCAACATTTGTAGTTTCCTGTCTTGTTAATTTTCCCCATTCTCACTGGTGTGAGGTGGTATCTCATTGTGGTTTTGATTTGTATTTCCCTGATGGCAAGCAACGCGGAGCATTTTGTCATGTGCTTGTTGGCCATGTCTATGTCTTCTTTGGTGAAATTTCTGCTCATGTCTTCTGCCCATTTCATGATTGGATTGTTTGTTTCTTGGGTGTTGAGTTTCATAAGTTCTTTTTTTTTTTCACACTATAATAGTTACTTTTATTTGTTCAAGGCTTATATTGTAAGTATTAAGCCAAGCTTGGGCTTTGATTCTGTGAGCCTGGATTCACATATTTAGGAAAATAAAAGCAAACTGTGATCCATGTATAGTGGATGAAAAGTTAAAGGCTCACAGTTAATCACATCATAGTTTTACATTTCTACAGCCTAGAAGCCAGAAGTCACAGATCTTTTAGGTCTTTCTGGATGTCCTACAAGGTATCTGCCCTTTTCTTGAGCTGGGTAACCTCATCATTCTTCAGATTCTGGTTGATCACACTGGTTAAGCCCCAAGTGGTCAGGATACATGGAAGACTCAGGAAAACTTCATTCTCGATACCATACATGCCATTCACCATTGTTGACACTGGATAAATCCTGGAGAGATTTTTCAACATGGATTCAATGAGATCAGCCACACTTGAATCCAATAGCTCAGTTGGTATATCATTTTAGCTTGATGACTTCTTAGGTACTTTCAACAACCATCTTATGCACTTCCTTCCAATTTTCACTGTTGTTTTCTGTTCTCATTTCTGAATTCAGTTCCCGAAGAGAAACATCTGCCACATTCACTCCACTCCACACAGCCACATTTGAGTCGCCATGTTCTCCCAAAATCCATCCATGGCAGCTGCTGGGATGAATGCCGAGTTTTTCATTCATAAGATAGCAAAATCTAGCAGAATCCAGATTACACCCACTTCTATTCACACGGTGCTTGGGTAGTCCATTTAGTTTCCGGGTAACCAATGTAAGAATATCCACTGGGTTGGAGACCACAATTATGATACAACCAGGACTGTACTTGACTATCTGAGAAATAATGAATTTGAAAACATTAACATTCCTTTGCACCAGATTGAGGCAGCTCTCTCTCTCCTGCTGGCAGACTCCTGCAGTCACCACCACAATCTTAGAATTGGCAGTCACAGAGTAATCTTTATCTGCCACAATTTTAGGTGTCTGAAGAAATAAGCTCCCATGCTGTAGATCCATCATTTCTCCTTTGAGTTTATCTTCTAAAACATCCACAAGGGCAAGTTCATCAGCCAGAGACTGTCCCAGAATGCAGATGACACATGCCATACCAACTTCTCCAACACACACTACAGTGATATTATTGTTTGGGATCGCTGCCTCTTCTTCTGCAACTGGTGCAATCAGTTTTACTGTAAGAGTCGCCATTGTGCCATGTGACAACTGGCTTTAAGAGTCCTGTGAAGAAGACAATGTTAGCTGCGTGCATCTCCTCTGGCGCAGAATCTGCCTCATAAGTTCTTTATAGATCTTGGATACTAGCCCTTTATCTGATACGTCATTTGCAAATATCTTCTCCCATTCTGTAGGTTGTCTTTTAGTTTTGTTGACTGTTTCTTTTGCTGTGCAGAAGCTTTTTATCCTGCTTAAGTCCCAATAGTTCTTTTTTGCTTTTGTCTCCCTTGCCTTCATAGATGCATCTTGCAAGAAGTTACTGTGGCCAAGTTCAAAAAAGGTGTTGCCTGTGTTCTCCTCTAGGATTTTGAAGGATTCTTGTCTCACATTTAGATCTTTCATCCATTTTGAGTTTATCTTTGTGTATGGTGTAAGAGAATGGTCTAGTTTCATTCTTCTGCACGTGGCTGTCCAATTTTCCCAACATTTATTCAAAAGACTGTCCTTTTTCCAGTGGATATTCTTTCCTGCTTTGTCAAATATCAGCTGAAAATAGAGTTGAGGGCCTGTTCTGGGTGGGTTCTCTATTCTGTTCCATTGATCTATGTGTCTGTTTCTGTGCCAGTACCACACTGTCTTGATGACCACAGCTTTGTCATACAGCTTCAAATCCGGCATTGTGATGCCCCCGGCTCTGGTTTTCTTTTTCAATATTCCTCTGGCTATTCAGGTCTCTCTGATTTCACACAAATGTTTTTTTTTAAAGATTATTTTAAAAGATTTTATTTATTCATGAGTGACAGAGAGAGAGGGAGAGAAAGAGAGAGAGGCAGAGGGAGAAGCAGGCTCCATGAAGGGAGCCCGACGTGGCACTCGATCCCAAGACTCCAGGATCACACCCTGGGCTGCGGGCGGCACTACATGGCTGCACCACCGGGGCTGCCCTGATTTCAAACAAGTCTTAAGATTATTTGCTCCAACTCTGTGAAGAAAGTCCATGGTATTTTGACAGGGATTGCACTGAATGTGTAGATTGTCCTGGGTACCATAGAGATCTTCACAATATTTATTCTTCCAGTCCATGAGCATGCAGTGTTTTTCCATCTCTTTGTGTCTTCCTCAATTTCTTTCAGAAGTGTTCTGTAGGTTTTAGGGTATAGATCCTTTACCTCTTTGGTTAGGTTTATTCCTAGGTATCTTATGCTTTTGGGTGCAATTGTAAATGGGATTGACTCCTTAGTTTCTCTTTCTTCAGTCTCATTGTTAGTGTATAGAAATGTCACTGATTTCTGGGCATTGATTTTGTATCCTGCCACACTGCCGAATTGCTGGATGAGTTCTAGCAATCTTGGGGTGGAGTCTTTTGGGTTTTCTATGTACAGTAACATGTCATCTGTGAAGAGGGAGAGTTTGACTTCTTCTTTACCAATTTAAATGCCTTTTATATCTTTTTGTTGTCTGATTGCTGAGGCTAGGACTTCTAGTATTATGTTGAATAGCAGTGGTGAGCGTGGACATCCCTGTCATGTTTCTGATCTTAGGGGAAAGGCTCTCAGTTTTTCCCCATTGAGAATGATATTTTCTGTGGGCTTTTAATAAATGGCTTTTAAGATATTGAGGAACGTTTGCTATATCCCTATAATCTGAAGCATTTTGATCAAGAATGGATGCTGTCTTTGGTCAAATGCTTTCTCTGCATCTATTGAGAGGATCATAGGGTTCTTGTTTTTTCTCTTGTTGATGTGATCTATCACATTGATTTGTTTTACAAGTATTGAACCAGCCTTGCATCCCGGGGATAAATCCCACTTGGTCATGGTGAATAATCTTCTTAATGTATTATTGGATCCCATCGGCTAGTATCTTGGTGAGAATTTTTGCATCTGTGTTCATCAGGGATATTGGTCTATAATTCTCCTCTTTGATGGGGTCTCTGTCTGGTTTTGGAATTAAGGTGATGCTGGCCTCATAAAAGGAGTTTGGAAGTATTCCCTCCCTTTCTATCTTTTGAAACAGCTTTAGTAGAATAGGTATTATTTCTTCTTTAAACGTTTGATGGAATTCCTCTGGGAAGCTATCTGGCCCTGGACTTTTGTGTCTTGGGAGGTTTTTGATGACTGCTTTAATTTTCTCACTGGTTATCGGCCTGTTCAGGTTTTCTATTTCTTCCTGTTCCAGTTTTGGTAATTTGTGGTTTTCCAGAAATGCATTCATTTCTTCTAGATTGCCTAATTTTTTGGCATACAGCTATTCATAATATGTTTTTAAAATCATTTATATTTCCTTGGTATTGGTGGTGATCACTCCTCTTTTTTTCATGATTTTATTTATTTGAGTCTTTTTTCTTTTTAATAAAGCTGGCTAAGGGCTTATCTATCTTATTAATTCTTTCAAAGAACCAACTCCTGGCTTTGTTGATCTGTTCTACAGTTCTTCTAGTCTCTCTTTCATTGAGTTCTGCTCGAATCTTTATTATCTCCCTTCTTCTGCCTAGTGTAGGTTTTACTTGGTCTTCTTTCTCCGATTCCTTTGGGTGCAAGGTTAGCTTGAGTATTTCAGTTTTTTTTCCAATATTTTGAGGGAGGCTTGTATTGCGATGTGTTTCCCTCTTAGGACCACTTTTGCTGCATCCCTAAGATTTTGAATGGTTGTATCTTCATTTTCATTAGTTTCCATGAACCTCTTTAATTCTTCTCTAATTTCCTGGTTGACCCATTCATCTTTTAGTAGGATGCTCTTTAACCTCCATGTGTTTGAGTTTCTTCCAAATTTCCTCTTGTGATTGAGTTCCAGTTTCAAAGTATTGTGGTCTGAAAATATGCAGGGACAATCCCAAACTTTTGGTATCGGTTGAGACCTGATTTGTGATGCAATATGCATTCTATTCTGGAGAAAGTTCCACGTGCACTTGAGAAGAATGTGTATTCAGTTGCATGGATGGAAAGTTCTGTATATATCTGTGAAATATATTTGGTCCAGTGTATCACTTCAGGCCCTGTTTCTTTGGTGATGTTCTGCTTAGAAAATCTGTCATTTGCAGAAAGTGCCGTGTTGAAGTCTCCTACTATTAGAGTACTATTATCTAAGTATCTATTTACTTTGGTTATTAATTGATTGATATACTTGGCAGCTCCCACATCCACAGTAGGGGCATAAGTATTCATTATTGTTATGTCTTCTTGTTGGATAGACCCTTAATTTATCTTGTATGAGGATTACTACCTCAGCTTTCTTTTGAGGACCATTTGAATTGTAAATGGTCCTCCATGCCTTCATTTTCAGGCTTGAGGTATCCTCAGGAATAAAAAGCGTCTCTTGTAGACAGCAAATAGATGGGATTTTATCCAGTCTGATACCATGCATCTTTTGATGGGATCACTTAGCCCATTCATGTTCAGAGTAACTATTGAAAGATATGAATTTAGTTTCATTGTAATACCTATTTAGTCCCTATTTTTGTGGATTATTTTTTGGGCATCCTCTTTCTTTTACAGGGTCCTCCTTAATGTTTCTTGCAGAGTCGGTCACATATTTTTTCAGTTTCTGTCTATCCTGGAAGCTCTTTATCTCTCCTATTCTGAATGGCAGCCTTGCTGGATAAAGTATTCTTGGCTGCATGTTCTTCTTGTTTAGTACCCTGAATATATCCTGCCAGCCCTTTCTGGCCTGCCAGGTCTCTGTGGAGAGGTCTGCTATTTCTCCTCATATAAGTTAAGAATCTCTTGTCTCTTGCTGCTTTAAGACCTTTCTCTTTATCTTTGGAATTTGCAAGTTTCACTACTAAATGTCGAGGTGCTAAATGGTTTTTATTGATTTTTTTGGGAGGTCCTCTCTATCACTTGGATAGAGAGGACTGTTTCCCTCCCCAAATTAGGAAAGTTCTCAGATATGATTTGTTCAAACATACTTTGTGGTCCTCTCTCTCCCTCTTGGCCTCTTCTGGAACTCCAGTTTTACATAGATTCTTCCTTCTCAAGCTATCATTTATTTCTCTAAGCCTTACCTCATGGTCTCCTAATTGCTTTTCTCTTTTATCCTCAGCTTCCTTTCTTACCATCAACTTGTTTTCTGTGTCACTCACTCTTTCTTCCATCTCATTAACTCTAGCAGTTAGAACATCCAGTTTGGATTGCATCTCATTTAATTGATTTTTAATTTCGGCCTGATTAGATCTCAATTCTGCAGTATTGGAGTCTCTAGTGTCATTTATGCCTTTTTCCAGAGCCACCAGTAGCTTGATAATTATACTTCTGAATTGGCTTTCTGACATCGAATTGAAATCCATATTCTGCAACTCTGTGGCATAGAGTACTGTTTCTGGTTCTTTCTTTTGTAGTGAATTCTTCCTTCTAGTTATTTTGTTCAGTGCAGAGTGGCTGTATGAGTGGGCTGAGTCAAAAATATCAACCACAACCTAAGTAAAATACACCCTAGATGATTCCAATGAGGTCAGAAACCAGAAAATGAAAAAGAATAACAGAAAAAAAATTTTAAAAAGGACCACTAAAATGAAAAACAATTTTAAAATAAAGCAGTAAAAAATAAAAGGCCAAAAACCCCGATGAAGAATAAAAAAGTAAAAGAAAATAAGAGATAAAAGAAACATAACTGGGGGAGACTGAGAGATAGTGGTGGTGAAGAAGTGGTAGTGGAAAGAGAATGTAGTCTACCTGTGTGGTCCTAGAGGGTGATCCTCTTGGTTCTGAGTGTATTAAGTTCTGTATGTTAGAAGATGCTCAAATTTATATAAACCAGCAATACTTGTAGAAAGCCCCAACACTGACCACCAAAACATAAACAAGACAAAGGAGGGGGGTAGAATGGGAAGGAAGAGAGTATATAATCTCACAGAATTAACCAACACTGTGTTCCACTTGGTTTTAGGTGTATATTGGTCGTGTTTTAGAAAGTATTAACCTCCACTATTGTAGAACAAAACAAGGCAGAAAAAACAAAAAAGAGAAAAGAAATACCCATATCTTGTATATCTCCCCAAATTAATGGAATATGTTGAAGGGAATCTAGAAGTGAAAAATATATCTAAGACATGTAATTGTAGAAATATGAAAGTCAAAAAGGAAAATGCTTAAAAATGAAGAGCTGGTAAAATATTGTAGTTAAGAGAAAAAATGTTGGAAAATTTTAGTCTGATATAAAAATGAGTTGTAATGGGAAAAGGAAAAAACAAATTTTAAAAAGGGACCCTTTAGTTCTATATACTGTTTCCCTCAGTCCTGGAGCTTTCTAGTGCTGGTTGGTCAAGAACTTGCTCTTCCCTTATTCTTCCAGCTGGTCTTCTGGGGGAGGGGCCTTTTGTGCTGACTCTCAGGTGTGTGCACCTGGGGGAGCTGCCCTGCCCCCTGCCGGGCTCAGTGGGGGCTGTTTATCCTGTGAGGCCTTTTTGTTCCCCGGAGGCCCTGCCTCTCCCAGGCACAAAGTGAAACAAAGAGGAATAACAACAATGGTGGGGGCCAGATTTACAGCTCTTGAGTCAGCTCCCCATGAGTAACTAACCACAGTCTCCCAGTCTGCACTGGCCCAGATGCACCTGGAGGAAGGCGTGGGTGCACTGATCTGCAGGGATCTTGAGGGTGCCTGGCGGCAGGAGAGTTATCACTGTCCTGTGCCTTCCCTGCTTCCACCTGTCCCAGGGGGAGTGCAGAATGGTAGGGTGTGTCTGCTTGCCCAGGGATCCTCAGCCCTGTGTTGCTGGACTCGGACTCCTGGGGGCCACCTCTCCCCAAGGGAATGAGCACAGCCACCTTCATCCAGAGCTGGCCCACCTAACCGACCGGCTTCTCCCAAATGCCCTGAGGGCTGCAGCGCTCCAGCCCTTTACCAATATCGGACTGTGGTTTGAGGTAAGCTTTCCCCTGGGCACACCTCCTCTAATAGTGACTCTGGGATTCTTGAGGCTTCACAGCCCCTCCTGGGATTTTGCCTAATTTCCCTACTAAGCACTTTTCCATCCAGGAAAACCGGCTTGGATTTTTAGAGTTCCCACTTCTCCAGGGCTGGGCTTTCCTGCCCCAGAGGCTCTCACCACTCTGCTTTAGCTCTGCTACTCATGGTGCCCCTCTCCTACTTTATTCTTATATTTATTTATTTATTTATTTATTTATTTATTTATTTATTTATTTTTCCACCTTCCTACCTTGTTAGAAGCAAAAACGTTTCTCTCTATAGCATTCCAGCTGTTCTCTCTTTAAGTCTCAGGTTGAATTCATAGGTGTTCAGGATGTTTTGAAAGTTATCTAGGTAAGTTTGTGGGGCCAAGTGAGTTGAAGACTCTTACTCTTCAGCCATCTTGCCCCTCCTCCTGATCATGGATATTCAATTGATTGTGTTCAAAATTGGCCCTTAGCATTAAGAAATCATAACATTTATGTGTGGTGTACGGGTGGTGGTTTATGCATAAGGGAATCTCCAGTTCACACACGGAGAATTCCCCTTCTTTGTCTTTTGTTAAAGAACAACAAAGTACCTATTCTGCCCACTACCTTTGGATCTTACTATAAATAGTTAAAGGTCTCCTTAATTATTGTTTCACTTTCTACACCCATTGATTTCATTCATCTGTCTTCTAAATAACATTGATTCAAAACCATCTTTTGTACTGCGATAACAAATGTAGGGTTTAATTCTTCTCCATAAATTGCTTTACTTTAGTGATCTATTTAGCCACTTAGCATTAGGGATGAGTTCGGAGGCTGATCTTATTAGCATCTTAATAAATATGTGGGAAAGAAAGTGTTCACTACGACATTTCAGAGTTTTCCAGTGACCTTAAGTTCTGGTTAATGAAATACTGAGCTAATTGGGATAAGCTGCTGGAGGATCTCATGAAGCTGTGCGGATTGGACAGAAAATTGATATATGAACCTCAGAAAGGACAAAGATAAGATAACGAACCAGCACAGGTAGGAAGAAAACAGTCCAGAGTATACTTGCAAAGTAAATGGGCTTGAAGTTGTTCATTATAACTCCAGGATCATTGTAGACTCTTCTCTGAAGACAAAGATGAGTCCATTAGAGACTGATAAAATTCTGGCAATCACTAGAAAGGCGAAAGAAGAAAACAAAACATAGTATCCTTTTCTTACAGAAAATCATTGTGCAGATATACCTCTTATTCATAGTTCTGATCACTATATTCAAGAACATAATAAAAATAAAAGCAATATAGGGTAAAACATCTGAAACAACTGAGAAGAATGGCAAGACTACCATGTGATATAGTCTAAAAGATATAAACCTAAAATAGGATGTCAAAGTTTGAGAGAATAGAGCCAAAACCTCCAAAATATTCTGTATGTTAAAACTGGCTAATTCTCTTAAAAGAGGCAAAACAAAGACAAAAAAGCAAAGCCATTTTAATTGATAGATTCAACAGAGAGTGGATTTATGAAACTTATTTCTTGGAGACAGGGTTCCTGATGAAAGTAGAATTTCCAAAAAGAATTTAATAAACTCATGTGGCTTGCATTTAAGTTGTTATTTAAAGGGAAATGCTAATTGTGGATTTATTTCTAGCTTTAAGGAGAATATCAGAACGTATATATGCATCCTCATTACCTATTCTTTGGTATCCATCAGAGGCAGGAAAAAAAAAGGCTGCTCCTCAGGACCAATAGTTTCATGAGTTGTGAAGTTAAAAATGGATATGTATAATTAGTACACGAGTTTCTCAAACATCTGTCACATCATATTGTTTAGTTATTATTGAGACAAGGCAGTGAACATCTAACAGATTTAATCTTTGTAAAACAGAAACATTTCTCAACATTTTTCTTTTTTAAGAAAATCAATGAATTCTCATCTGGGGGAGACCAGTCAATATTAGCAAAATCTCTGTGGAAACAATCTGAAAACTCAGGAATTTCTTTATGATTTGGATTTATATGTTTAAAAATACTGGATCAAAAAAAAAAAAAACCAATACTGGACCACAACCTTAATTGTTTCCATACGGTTGATTTTCAATACCTAATTAAGAGTATCCTGAGTCAACTACAGTGTGACTCGCACTTGGTAATATTTGAAGACAATTTTAGAATGGTTAATTTGATAGCCCGGCATAGACACAGTCTACTTCTAGGAAAGTTATACTTTGCTAGCTACAATCTATTCTCATTTGTCTACTAGATTTTTTTTAAAGATTTAATTTATTTATCCATGAGAGACACATAGAGAGAGGCAGAGACATAGGCAGAGAGAGAAGCAGGCTCCCTATGGGGAGCCTAATGCAGGACCAGATCTGAGGACCCCAGGATGACGACCTGAGCCAAGCAGATGTTCAACCACTGAGCCATCCAGGTGCCCCTGTCTATTAGATTTTTAAGGGTGAACAATAGTAAAAAATGTTCTATGGTGGGGTCAACAAATATTTTTTGAAAAGGTCCAGATAAGAAACATATTAGGCCTTACGGATCATGTGGTACTTGTTGCAATTACTCAGCCCTGCTGTCATAACACAAAGACAGCCCTTGACAATACATGAAAAGTTAGGTGAGACTATTTGTCCTACAAAACTTACTTTCCCAAACAGGCACCAGACCTGATTTGAACTCTGGGTCAGCTGACATCTAAACTAAGGGGGAGATGAAATTAATGAAACATAACTTACTATGTAAGCTTTCCAAAGTAAAGGCAATAAATAGAAGCATCTATTTCACAGGAATCCCCTTTAATTTAACTTGTGTATGTGATACACTTTTACTTTTAAGACTTGTTCTGCTTAGCCTGGGTTTTATGTTGAAAAGAATCTGGGATTTGCAGAGAGATGGCCTGGATTCCAGCCCTGTACTTCCACTTGTTACCTGTGTGTCTTTTGAGTAAGGGGCTTAACTTTTCTAAGTCTTGGTTCTTTCTTCATGAAACGGGACTATAATAATATTTAGCTGTGAGAATCAAATAAGATTAATGTAAAGCATTTTGTTAAAATCACCCACAAATACTAAAATATAGTAGCAGTTACTGTTACCACCATCCAGGGTTGCTGGCCATTTTTCTCTCGGTATCTTTCTAAGCTTATCAGGTCCATGTACTTTCCCTAAATGAGAAAAATGCGAATGGAAGGAGGGTCTTGCAATATAATATACTTCATAAAAATAATTAAATTGTCCATTAATACTAAGCTTTTAAGAAATGTACATTTGTAGAGAAAAAGAAACCTTAAAGTTTATAAAAATAAAAATAAGAGAAGTCATAGTAGCTGACATAAGTGATAATAGAAATTTAAGAAGAAAAGAATATTAGAAGGTGAGAAGTTAGAGAAAATAAGTGGAAGATGAAAGATAACTCAAGGGGCAAAGCCAAATAGGGCTAACAGCGGGAGTTTAGGAGGGAAAAGAACTCAAAAGGCAAAGTTAATGAAAGTATGTTTCGTTCAAGACTAGTATTAGAGTCTGCAGCTAAGCACTGTATAGAAAGTTTGCAGCTCTGGGTTTATCAGTCCCCATTACCGGTGTGACCATTTGACTTCTATACTTTGTTTCAGTTATTAGACTTAGGACCTTTCCATTTGTATCTGTATTTACTGACAGGCTTCCAAAGACAAGAACCAGGGAAGCATTTAAAATAATAGCCCACAGTTTCATTGGTTCTGTATTTCTAATCAGAGAAAGCTTCCTTGAGAAAAATGATGCCCATGTGCCCTGACTACAAAATGAGTTAAGATAAATGAAGATTAAATAGCAGACTTGTTAATCAGGATTTGGGGTAGACTTACATTTTCACAGTCCATTTTCTCGCTCTCACTTTCTCGCTCTCTCAAGCCTGCATTCCTGCTTATACATTCTCACAACACACATCCACACCCACGCACGCCTGTCATACTTTCTCTACCCAGATGGATGAAATGGACTGAAGTTGGGTGCACCAATGTGTCTTTTATAATCAGTATTCACTGTCTCAGAGTCAGACAAATGAGGAGAAAATAAAGAACATACTTTTTTTGAAAACAGAGAAATGACATTCCTATTTTTCTTCCTGATACGACTCAAACTAACCTATCTAGGTATCACGTTCATATTAAGTGGATATTCAGTTGTACCATCTGGCAAACAGAAGGTTAAAAGTATGACTGTTTGAGGAGAAACAAACAATTCAAGAGGGTTTTATTTTCACTTCAGAAAAGAAGTATTTGGAATATGTCTCCTTGTCCCCAAACATAGTTATTTTCAGTCATTGGATTATATGTGGACTTGGCTACACCAGCAAAAATATAAAAACATACTGAAGAACTGTGTCTTACTTCTGTTAATTTGGGTTTTTAGAGGATTTGGGAGTTTGAGCTTACTGGGAAAAGAAGAACAATTAAGTGACGGGAACAAGAAGATTAGGGGTGGCTTGATACGTGAGAGAAAGGAATTCATTGCTTCGTGGAGAAACATTCTGAAAATTTTATGAAATACTAACTAGGGTTCCCAAAGATAGAAATCTTTCAGAAAAAAATTTAAGGTCAAAACACTAATGACATTTTAATATTTTTTGTGAGTTTAAGAATGAAAGAGAATGTATTTTTGGATACGTCCTAAATATCCGGAGGGTGGGGAATACATATTCTGGTGATAGTACTATTTCTCTTTGTTTCATTTTCAGTGATTTAGGTATCACTCTGTAATGAAAAGCAGATTGAATAGGACTTTTCTCCCAGCCCCAGACCCTCCATTTTAATAAAATAAACCATTCTGTGTTCTTCTTTTACAGCATTTCTTCTTTTTTTTTTTTTCTAATTCCAATTTATTTAAGCCCCTTCCATGCAAAGGAAAAAACTTACTAGGACTATGCTTTCAGTATATGTTCTTCCAAAACGATTGAGATAGTCCATCTAAATTTTATTATTTTTAGCCAAATTGATGGAGAAAGCAAGAAGAAAAGATGAAAGTGTTTCAGGTTTCCCTCAGAACTCTCCTCATCCCAAGTGGACAGTATGATCTTATCCCAATCATCCCAAATTACTCATAGAACAGTTTCTGAAAGTAACAAGACCATTACTTTTTTTTTTTTTTTTTTTTTTTTAAATTTGTTTTTTTTATTTATGATAGTCACACAGAGAGAGAGAGAGGGGCAGAGGGAGAAGCAGGCTCCACGCACCAGGAGCCTGACGTGGGATTCGATCCTGGGTGTCCAGGATCGCGCCCTGGGCCAAAGGCAGACGCTAAACCGCCGCGCCACCCAGGGATCCCACAAGACCATTACTTTAACCAGTAACCATAACTAAAGTGAAGACTTAAAGGAATGACCTGAATTGGATTGAAATTGCTTATCTCTAGTTTGCCTTTTAGATAATTATGGACACCTGAAGTAATCAAACACATGCATGTAAGCTTGCAGAGCAGCTTGTTAAGTCTGTTGCTTAAGAATATCCTGCTTTTGCTCTTTTTTTTAAAAAATGCATTACAGAAGAAACACTCCACTATGGTAACATATGATGAAAGTGACACTGATTTGGAATGTAAATATATGCAGGATGTTTAAAACCAACAGCATTCTGTATGAAAAAGTACTTTTACAAATATATACCGTATTTGAAATTCAATTGACAGAGAATAAAACAATAACAATCATTCTATTGTTATTTTTAAAGTGTACGTTGAAAGAGAATATTCACTCAAGAATATATATTTTTTTTACTTTGTAAGAAAAGAGTGAATATCTTACTCAGTTATTTTTTTTAACACTTGGCTATGAAGTGAAGCTGGTTGAAAAAATAGCTTTTTATTAGGTGAAATCATATGAAATTGCAGATATTCAAGTTTTTTAACCAACACAGAGGGTAATTTCACATGGTTCAACTTAAAATATAAGGCTTCCTTAAAGGAACAATATCTCTCCCTCAAAAAAAAAGGGATACTCTTTAAAGCAGTAACCCTTTTGTGATTTTTATATTTTGAGTGGTATCTAAAGATTTGCAATTATATCACTTATAATTTATTCCTGCAATATCTCAGGGCTATTTTCTGGAGATTGTATGTAAAATTTAGAATCCACATGGATTTAGGGCTCTAATCTAGACTCACATTTTTTAAAGTTTTGAATATAGCCACTCGTTTGCCAGGATAATTTAAAACAGTTTATTACATTTAAACACCCATAAATCCACCACCACAATCAAAATGTAAAACATTTCCTTCACCCACTTTTCGCTACCTTACAGTCAAAGCTGCCACATACCTAGGCAATCACTGATTTGACATCTGTCACTATAGATAAATTTTACTTTTTAAAAAATTATTATTGGAGTTCAATTTTCAACATATAGCATATAACCCAGTGCTCATTCCATCAAGTGCCACCCTCAGTGCACGTCACCCAGTCACTCCAACCTCCCACCTACCTCCCTTTCCACTACCCCTTGTTCGTTTCCCAGAGTTAGGAGTCTCTCATGTTCTGTCTCCCTCTCTGATATTTCCCACTCATTTTCTCTCCTTTCCTCTGAATTCCCTTTCACTCTTTTTATATTCCCCAAATGAAAGGGACCATATAATGTTTGTGCTTCTTGGATTGACTTACTTCACTCAGCATAATACCCTCCAGGTCCATCCACCTTGAAGCAAATGGTGGGTATTTGTCGTTTCTAATGGCTGAGGAATATTCCATTGTATACATAGACCACATCTTCTTTATCCATTCATCTGCCGATGGACACTGGGGCTCCCTCCACAGTTTGGCTACTGTGGACATTGCTGCTAGAAACATTGGGGTGCAGGTGTCCCAGTGTTTCACTGCCTCTGTATCTTTGGGGTAAATCCCCAGCAGTGCAATTGCTGGGTCGTAGGACAGGTCTATTTTTAACTCTTTGAGGAACCTCCACACTGTTTTCCAGAGTGGCTGCACCAGTTCACATTCCCACCAGCAGTGCAAGAGGGTTCCCCTTTTTCCACATCCTTTACAACATTTGTTGTTTCCTGTCTTGTTAATTTTCCCCATTCTCACTGGTGTGAGGTGGTATCTCATTGTGGTTTTGATTTGTATTTCCCTATGGCCAGTGATGTGGAGCATTTTCTCATGTGCATGTTGGCCATATCTACGTCTTCCTCTGTGAGATTTCTGTTCATGTCTTTTGCCCATTTCATTATTGGATTGTTTGTTTCTTTGCTGTTGAGTTTCATAAGTTTTTTATAGCTCTTGGATACTAGCCCTTTATCTGATACATCATTTACAAATATCTTCTCCTATTCTGTAGCTTGTCTTTTAGTTTTGTTGACTGTTTCTTTTGCTGTGCTGAAGATTTTTATCCTGATTAAGTCCCAATAATTCATTTTTGCTTTTGTTTACCTTGCCTTCATAGATGTATCTTACAAAAAGTGACTTTGGCCAAGGTCAAAAAGGGTGTTGCTTGTGTTCTCCTCTAGGATTTTGATGGATTCTTGTTGCATATTTAGATCTTTCATCCCTTTTGAGTTTATCTTTGTGTATGGTATGAGAATGGTCCAGTTTCATTTCTCTGCATGTGGCTGTCCAATTTTCCCAGCACCATTTATTAAAGAGACTGTCCTTTTTCCAGTGGATAGTCTTTCCTACTTTGTTGAATATTAGTTGACCATAGAGTTGAGGGCCCATTTCTGGATTCTGTATCCTGTTCCATTACTCTCTGTGTCTGTTTTTGTGCCAGTACCACACTGTCTTGATGACCACAGCTTTGTAGTACAACCTGAAATCTGGCATTGAGATGCCCCCGGCTCTGGTTTTCTTTTTCAATATTCCTCTGGCTATTCAGGGTCTTTTCTGATTCCACACAAATCTTAAGATGATTTGTTCCAACTCTCTAAAGAAAGTTCATGGTATTTTGACAGGGATTGCATTGAATATGTAGATTGCCCTGGGTACCATAGAGATCTTCACAATATTTATTCTTCCAGTCCATGAGCATGCAGAGTTTTTTCCATATCTTTGTGTCTTCCTCAATTTCTTTCAGAAGTGTTCTGTAGGTTTTAGGGTATAGATTCTTTACCTCCTTCGTTAGCTTTATTCTTAGGTATCTTATACTTTTGGGTGCAATTGTAATGGGATTGACTCCTTAGTTTCTCTTTCTTCAGTCTCATTGTTAGTGTATAGAAATGTCACTGATTTCTGGGCATTGATTTTGTATCCTGCCACACTGCCAAATTGCTGTGAGTTCTAGCAATCTTGGGGTGGAGTCTTTTGGGTTTTCTATGTACAGTATCATGTCATCTGTGAAGAGGGAGAGTTTGACTTCTTCTTTGTCAATTTGAATGCCTTTTATTTCTTTTTGTTTTCTGATTGCTGAGGCTAGGACTTCTAGTACTATGTTGAATAGCAGTGGTTAGAGTTCCCCTAAGCCTTTCTTAGGGGAAAGGCTCCCAGTGTTTCCCCACTGAGAATGATATTTTCTGTGGGCTTTTCATAGATGGCTTTTAAGATGCTGAGGAATGTTCCCTCTATCCCTACACTCTGAAGAGTTTTGATCAGGAATGGATGCTGTCTTTTGTCAAATGCTTTCTCTGCATCTATTAAGAGGATCATATGGTTCTTGTTTTTTCTCTTGTTGATACGATCTATCACATTGATTGCTTTATGAGTGTTGAACCAGCCTTGCATCCCAGGGATAAATCCCACTTGGTCATGGTGAATAATCTTCTTAATGTACTGTTGGATCCTATTGGCTAGTATCTTGGTGAGAATTTTTGCATCTGTGTTCATCAGGGATTTTGGTCTATAATTCTCCCCTTTGGTGGGGTCTTTGTCTGGTTTTGGAGTTAAGGTGATGCAGGCCTCATAGAATGAGTTTGGAAGTATTCCATCCCTTTCTGTCTTTCGGAACAGCTTTAGTAGAATAAGTATTGTTTCTTCTTTAAACGTTTGATAGAATTCCCCTGGGAAGTCATCTGGCCCTGGACTTTTGTGTCTTGGAAGGTTTTGATGAATGCTTCAATTTCCTCCCTGGTTATTGGCCTATTCATGTTTTCTATTTCTTCGTGTTCCAGTTTTGGTAGCATGTGGTTTTCCAGAAATGCATCCATTTCTTCTAGATTGCCTAATTCAATGGTGTATAGCTGCTCATAATATGTTTTTAAAATTGTTTGTATTTCCTTGGTATCGGTGGGGATCTCTCCTTTTTCATTTGTGACTTTATTAATTAGAGTCTTTTCTCTTTTGTTTTTAATAAGGCTGGCTAATGGTTTATCTATCTTATTAATTCTTTCAAAGAACCAACTCTTCGTTTTGTTGATCTGTTCCACAGTTCTTCTGGTCTCTATTTCATTGAGTTCTGCTTGGATCTTTGTTAGCATTCTTCTTCTGCTGGGTGTATGTTTTATTTGCTGTTCTTTCTCCAGTTCCTTTATATGCAAGTTTGCTTATGTATTTCAGTTTTTTTTTTCCAGTTTTTTGAGGAATGCTTGTATTGTGATGTATTTCCCTCTCAGGACTGATTTTGCTGTATTCCCAAGATTTTGAATGGTTGTATCTTCATCCTCATTAGTTTCCATGAATCTTTTTAATTCTTCTCCAATTTCCTGGTTGACGCTTTCATCTTTTAGCAGGATGCCCCCATGTGTTTGAGTTTCTTCCAAATTTCTTCTTGTGATGAGTTCCAGTTTCAAAGCATTATGGTCTGAAAATATGCAAGAGAGAATCCCAATCTTTTGGTATCTGTTAAGACCTGATTTGTGACCCAGTATGTGGTCTATTCTGGAGAAAGTTCCATGTGCACTTGAGAAGAATATGTATTCGGTTGTGTTTGGATGTAAAGTTCTGTAAATATCTGTGAAATCCATTTGGTCCAGTGTATCATTTAAAGCTCTTGTTTCTTGAGATGTTGTGCTTAGAAGACCTGTCTTTTACAGAAAGCACAGTGTTGAAGTCTCCCAGTATAATCTTTTTTTTTTTTAAGATTTATTTATTTATTCGTGAGAGACACAGAGAGAGGCAGAGGCACAGGCAGAGGGAGAAGCAGGCTCCATTCAGGGAGCCCAACATGGGACTCGACCCCGGTTCGCCAGGACCACACCCTGGGCTGCAGGCGGCACTAAACCGCTGCGCCACCGGGGCTGCCCTGAAGTCTCCCAGTATAAATGTATTATTATCTAAGTATGTCTTCACTTTGGTTATTAATTAATTGATATACTTGGCAGCTGCCACATTAGGAGCATAAATATTCATGATTGTTAGGTCCTCTTGTTGGATAGATCCTTTAAGTATGATATAGTGCCACTCTGCATCTCTTACTACAGTCTTTGGGATAAACTTTAATTTATCTGATATGAGGATTGCTACCCCTGCTTTTTTTTTTTGAGGACCGATTGAATGGTAAATGGTTTTCCAACCTTTTATTTTCAGGCTGTAGGTGTCCTTAGGTCAAATTGAGTCTCTTGTAGACAGCAAATAGATGGGTCTTGCTTTTTTATCCAGTCTGGAACGCTGCGCCTTTTGATGGGGTCATTAAGCCCATTCATGTTCAGAGTTACTATGGAAAGATATGAATTTAGTGTCATCATAATACCTATTCAGTCCCTCTTTCTGTGGATTGTTTCTTTGGATTTTCTCTTTCTTTTACAGAGTCCCCGTTAATATCTCTTGCAGAGCTGGTTTGGTGGTCACATATTCTTTCAGTTTCTGCCTATTTTGGAAGCTCTTTATCTCTCCTTCTATTCTGAGTGGGAGCCTTGTTGGATAAAGTATTCTTGGCTGCATGTTCTTCTCATTTAGGACCCTGAATATATCCTGCCAGCCCTTTCTGGCCTGCCAGGTGTCTGTGGAGAGGTCTGCTGTTAATCTAGTACTTTTCCCCATATAAGTTAGGGATCTCTTGTCTCTTCCTGCTTTAAGGATTTTCTCTTTATGTTTGGAATTTGCAAGTTTCACAATTAAATGTTGAGATGTTGAATGGTTTTTATGGATTTTTTTTTTGGGGGGGTCTCTCTATGTCCTGGATCTGAATGCCTGTTTCCCTCCCCAAGTTAGGCAAGTTCTCAGCTTTGATTTGTTCAAATACACTTTCTGGTCCTCTATCCCTTTTGGCGCCCTCTGGAACCCCAATTAAAAGTAGATTTTTCCTTCTGAGGCTGTCATTTATTTCCTTTAACTTTTCCTCATGGTCTTTTAATTGTTTTTCTCTTTTTTCCTTAGCTTCCTTCCTTGCCATCAACTTGTCTTCTATGTCGCTCACTCTTTCTTCTACCTCATTAACCCTCGTCGTTAGGATTTCCAGTTTGGATTGCATCTCATTTTATTGATTTTAAATTTTGACCTGATTAGATCTAAATTCTGCAGTCATGAAGTCTCTTGAATCTTTTATGCTTTTTTTCCAGAGCCACCAGTAGCTTTTTAATCGTGCTTCTGAATTGGCTTTCTGACATCGAATTGTAATCCAAATTCTGTAACTCTGTGGCAGAGAGTACTGTTTCTGATTCTTTCTTTTGTGGTGAGTTCTTCTTTCTAGTCATTTTGCTCAGTGCAGAGTGGCTAAAAACAAGTTGTACTTGTTAGAAGCGCAAACTCTTCTCTCTGTAGCGTTCCAGCTGTTATCTCTTTAAATCTCAGGCCGAATTCATGGGTTTTCAGGATTTGAATATTATCTAGGTAAGTTAGTGGTGAGAGGTGATTTGGGGACCCTACTCTTCTGCCATCTTGGCCACCCCCCAATTTTGCTTTATATAGAACTTAAGAAAGTGGAATTATATAGGATGTACTTTCTTGTTTCAGACTTCATCCAGCACAATGTTTTAGTCATTCATCCATGTTGTTGTATTAGCAGTTCATTTCTTTTTATGGCTATGTTGTAGTATTTCTTTATATGGATACATCATCATGTTGTTTATACATTTAGCTGTTGAATGGCTGTTATTAGTGTTTCGCTATTGTTAAAGAAGCTATGAATACTTTTGTAAAAGACTATTTTTTCATTTCTCTTAAGCAAGTACCTAGCAGTAGATTTGTTGGACCATATAGTAAATGTATGTTTACCTTTGTGATAAATTATCAAATTATTTTTCAATGATTTTTGTTTCATAGCCTCTTTATTAATTTTCTCATTGCTGCTGTAACAAATTGTCATAAGTTTAGTGGTTTAAAACATCACATATTTATTATATTATAATCCTGAGCAAAAGTTGCTCTTTACATATAAGTTAATAGTCACGAGTTCCGGGGCTATGACCTGGATATTTTGGGGGCCCATTATTCAGCCTACCCTACTTTCTAACCTTGTAATCAAATAATTTCAATGAAAATCACTCATTCAGCCAAAACTCTAAGGTGCATACATTTTTTTTTGGTCTAACTTCCTTAGGCTTGGTAGCTACTTGCATTTAGTGGTTACTCTGTGCTAAATACTAGTGTGTAGAGTTGTCAAAACTACAGAATGATGTAGAATCTGTTTTTTTCTTTTTTGTCATTTGAAGGAGATGTAAGTGTGATCAGCTGGTGGGAAGATGGAAATCTGAGATGACATATTAGTAAGCTGTAGTGGTGACCAGAAAGGGCCCTACTTCCTTATATTTTGGGGAGTTTAAACCTCAGAGGGAAGGCAAAAGTCTGATCAAATCTATGGGGATCACAGAGCAGATGGGACCATAGTGGAATTCCATAAGTTTCAATTTCCAAATTGCGAAGTTTAGAGAAGCCCCAAGTCCAGCATCATACCTGAGAGGTAGATTGGCAATGCTGGTAAAGATATTTGATCACTAGGTTCAAGGACAACCACTCAGAGCCCCATGGCATGCTAGTGGGAGAGGCAAGAGCAAAATGTAAGTCAGTAATCCCCAAAAGGGCAAATAGCTTATCTGCTAATATCGGGAGGCTACAACAGGACTGGCTTGTCAAGGACAGGGCAGCATCAAGTGTTCCAAGTTTCCCCAAAGATTGAGTGAACAAAACCGTCATCGCTGGTCACGTGAAGACTGAGGATGCACATTTCATAGATATTCCTGGCCTGTCTAGAGACGTAATGTAAGCCTCATAGAATTTAGATTATCCTTAGGAAGAGGGAAAAAAGGAAAACAATGAAATAATAGATTTTTAAATCCAAAGAGATTGAGGCATATCTGGGAGTGACTGAGCAACCTTGGATTAGGAAGACTAAATTTTCCAATAAAACAAACTTGAGAGTTAAGTGAAAATCATTTATAGAAAAACAAAGGTTACATTTTAGCAAACCTGACATGTTGCCTGAGAGGGTCATGCTCCTTAAATAGGGAAAGATTTTATATAAATACTTTAACAAAGGTAATGCAATTACCAGGCTTGATGAAGATTATTTGACCATACATAATGTTCCTTGAGATTTCAGATTCTTTGTTCTTAGGATCATCAGGAGTGTTAGCTTTAAGATATTTTTTTTTCCCAGAGATTAATCTTAGAGGTTCACCTTCCTTAAGATCATGGGGAAGATTGTAAGAGGCAGTATGTGTGAAAAATTCATGGAAAGTCCTACTTGCATGTGAAAGACAATTTGTTGTCATTTTTTAAAAAGATTTTATATATTTATTCATGAGAGACACAGAGAGAGAGAGGCAAAGACACAGGCAGAGGGAGAAGCAGGCTCCCCTCAAGGTGCCTGACGCAGGACTCCATCCTGAGTCTCCAGGATCACACCCTGGGCCAAATGCGGAGCTAAACTTCTGAGCCACCCCGGCTGCCCTGTTTTCATTTTTTATTTTTATTTTTTAAAAGATTTATTTATTTATTCATGAGAGACACAGAGAGAGGCAGAGACACAGGCAGAGGGAGAAGCAGGCTCCATGCAGGGAGCCCGATGTGGGACTGGATCCTGGGATGTCAGGATGGCGCCCTGGGCCGAAGGCAGGCCCTAAACCACTGAGTCACCCAGGGATCCTTGTTTTCATTTTTTAAATGGCAAAGCCATATTCTCTTACCTGTGGTCCATTTATTTTTCTATAGTACCAGCTACATCATATTTCGTGTCATGAATTCCCTTTTTCTGCCTCAACCTACTATAAGATGACAGCATCATATGATGGGAAAAAGGAAAGTGCTCAAGTTCTTCCATTTTCGAATCACACAAAGCAAGGGAATATTATTGGGAGTCTGACTAGTTGTTGATAACAGCTTGAAAATGTGAGTGTCACTGGGCTGTGAGTATTTTTCTTAAGTTCACCATTTTGGCAATTTACTGTGAGATATTTCATGGGGCGGGGGTAGGAGAAGATGCCGATTTAGCCTAAATTTCTTGTTGATTGTAATCACGTTTGTCCCTCACCTGTTTGAACTGCTACAACCCTATAGGAAGCCTCCTGTTTAGTGGAAAAAAGTCTGTCCTGCCTCTTAGCAAATCATGGTAAACATGTCAACACATTATGGGATGTGGTAAACTTTTTAATATATGAACATCTGATGAGGAGATCTTTTTGATCGGAACTTTTATGTTGGTTCAATAGGCGGGACTAGTTATCCACTTTGTTTACTTTCAGGTATCTGTGACAGTTATGCACACATGCTGAGATCTGAGGGGTCAGCTCTCTGTGAAATGTATGGAAACACATCTAACACATGGGCTTTTGAGTTCCCCACCAAACCCGGCACTGCTCCTAGTATTTTAAATGGAGGTCCTGCCTCTACGATGGTGCCTAGATATTCTAAAATAGATACATTAAATCAAGTACAAAATGTGGTTAGATTTTTTTTCTGGGTTTTTGCAGCACATTTGCAAAAGTTGTTAAAAGACTTGTTTTGCTGAATTTTCCTTAGCACATTCTTAGTGAGATAGTAACATTCAATATCACTGACAAATATATTGGGCATCTCTAGTAAGAGTTTTTCTAATTATTGGGTCTGTAGTTATTCAGGAGTTGGCATAAATTCTAAATACTAATAATTTAAGGAATCTAGTGATTACTGTGATGACCTAATATTCTAAATAGTAATAACCCCAGCTACACTTGTTGAACATTTACTGTGTTCTGGGCATTTTTTACAGCGCTTTCCATGTGTTGCCTTATTATTCACAATGACCCTCTGAGGTAGGTGCCACTATTATCTGCCTTTTAAAGATGAGGAAACTGAGAATTTTTAAAAAACACTGTGCTCTAGTTTACAAAACTAGTGAGTGGTAAAGGTGTAATGTGAACAAAATCAGTCCAGCTCACTCTGTGGCTTTTCTTTTCATTGCCTTGGCATTGCCTATTCTGGAGCTCAAGCTTTTAATTTTAATAAAGTCCTGCTTATCAGTTATTTCTTTCATGGATTGTGCCTTTGGTGTTGTATCTAAAAAGTCCTTGCCCCACCCAAGGCCATGTGGATTTTCTCCTAAATTGTCTTCTAAACAATGGATTGGACTTCTAAACAATGTCTATAGTTTTAGATGTTACATTATATTTAAGATCCATTTTGAGTTAATTTTTGTGAAGTGTGTATGTTCTGTGTCTAGATTCATTTTTTTTCATGTGGATGTCCAATTGTCTCAGCATCATTTTTTTTTTGTAGTTTTATACATTGGTTTGTTAATCAGTGGTTAGTTCTATTCCACAATAACTGTAGAATTCTGAAATGGTGGCAAGTACATAGGTAGCCAACACATAGAGCTTGTTTGGTGAATCTTTATCCTCGTTAATTTTCTGGACAACTGCACATGGATACAGTATGGAATGTTCCTCATTCCTTTGGCCCAGACAGCTTTGTTGAGCATGGTGTCATTGCACACATCTGGAGTTCCCATCTCCTTCATGGCAAATTTCTGGATCTCTTTGAATGCCTGAAGGGCACGCTTCTTGAAACCACTCCATGGATGTGCTTGTGAATGTTGATGGTGTATTCCCTGGTCAGTACTGCTTTGGTGGCAGAATGGCTTTTTTCTTGCCACCTTTCTTTGTGGGAGCCATTCTGCAGGCCCTGGTTGGAAAGCTCAGCACCATTTATTAAAGAGAGTATCTTTGTTCCATGTATTGCCTTTTGTCTTCCTTCTATTTATAAGGGTCTATTTCTGTACTCTCTATTCTGTTCCATTGATCTGTTTGTCTATTTTTTTTTTTTACCAATACCACAGTATCTTGATTATTGTAGCTTTATAGTAAATCTTACCCCCCTCTTAGTGCTATCATAAAGGGGGGAATCTGAGCTTGGTAAAGGTTAGAATGTGAAACTGATATGACTTCCCTCTTTTTATCTTTTTTCTCTTTTTTCCTGCCATATCCCTAAGTCTTCAGATTAAAGGAACTTTAGAACACTGTGGATGAGAAAATATCCTAAGGTTTCCCTACTTAAAACTCACTATTGTTGGTTTTTTAAAAATCGATTTGAGAGAAAGAGAAAGAGAGAGCACACAGTGGGGAAGGACAGAGAGAAAGAGAGAGAAACTCAGTAAACTCGGTACTGAGCGAAGAGCTTGACTTGGGGCTTGATCTTGTGACCGGAGATGGTGACTGGAGCTTAAATCAAGTCAGAACTTGACTGACTGCACCATCCAGGCACCCCTAAAACTCACTGTCTTGAGGCTACTTTCCCAAATTGGTTCTAGCCCTTGTAAATAAGTGTTTATGTGTTTGTTCATTTTGGTGGTTTTGTTTTGTTTTTTTTCTTTAACTATTAGCATCCCATCAGTGGGGAAACTTAGGTTCTAAATCCCAGTGAATGGCTGGGCCATTGCTCCTACAGTTACAACCAGCCTTTCCACAAAGTTTTAAGAGGATTATACTCTATCCAGTTTTTACTGCTTTGTATCAAATGAACATCTTAGTGATAATCTAGTTTTCCCCTGATGCTGAGAACTGATGCTATCTAGAACTTAAATGCACTCAAATAGTTTCTTGAACTACTCCTGTCTCAGCACTTAACATAAAATTTACTTTCTTATCTTTCTCTAACCTCTTTGGAAAAGATGTTTTATTATTATTGTATCTTAAGGACCTAGTAATATTGATTGATTGACTACATAAAGGCCTGTATCAGGTACTGCTGTTTCTGGTTCAAACTAGCTTAAGCAAAAAAAACAAAACAAAACAAAAACAAAACAACCCAAAACAAAGCAAAATCCTCCAGCACATTAGTTCACGTAACTGTGAAGTCCAAGACTCAAGTAATGTTCAAGAAGCTTGTCTTTTTTTTTTTTTTTAATTTTGCTCACTCTGCTGTGTTTGGTTTCATTCTCAGGCTGGCCTTTGGATGGAGGCCCTTGGTACAGCAAATGCAAATTTTAATTCTGATGGACCCAATTGAAGTCAGATAATATCAATAATCCAACTTTGCTCTTCTTTTTCAGTATTGTGTTGAATAATCTGGGTCTTTTCTCTCCTTACAAATTTTAGAATTTGTTTGTTCATACTCACAAAACAACTTGCTGGTATTTTGATTGGGATTAAATTGAATCTATAGACTAGGTTGAGAAGAACTAAATTTCTTGAGTCTTCCAGAATATGAACATGGACTCTCTCTCCATTTATTTAGTTTTTTCATTTTACTCATCATACTTTTATAGCTCTCTTCATGTAGATTTTATACATATTTTAAAAGATTTATACCTAAGTATTTCATGTTTAGGTGTCAATATAAATGGCATTGTGTTTTAAATTTCAAATATTATTTGTTTATTGCTGGTGTAAAAGGAAGTAATTGGCTTTAACCTTGTGTCCTGCAAATGTGTTATCACTTCTTAGTTCCTGCAGGGGTGATGGTGGTTGTTGTTGCTGTTTTTTTTTTTTTTTTTTTTTCAGATTTTCTGCAAAGAAAATCATGTCATTTGTGAACAAAGATAGTTTTATGTTTTTTTTCCCAATCAGTATTCCTTTTCTTTCTTTTTTCTTGTCTTGTTGCACTAGATTAAACTTTGGATATGATGTAACCTTGTACCTGATCTCAGTGGGAAAGTTTTGAGGTTTTCACCATTAAAGTAGGATGTTAGCTCTAGGATTTTATAGATATTCTTTATCAAGTTGAGTAATTCTCCTCTATTCCTAGTTTACTGAGAGTTTTTTTTTTAAGATTTTATTTATTTATTCATGAGAGACACACAGAGAGAAAGGCAGAGACACAGGCAGAGGGAGAAGCAGGCTCCATGCAGGGAGCCCGATGCAGGACTTGATCCTGGGTCTCCAGGATCACACCCTGGGCCAAAGGTGGCACTAAACCGCTGAGCCACCTGGGCTGCCCTTTACTGAGAGTTTTTATCATGAGTCAGTGCTGGATATTGTCAAATGCTTCTTCTGCATCTAAATAGATGCTCATATGATTTTTATTTTCTAGCCTGTTGATGAGATGTATTACATAGATTTTAGAACATTGAACTATATATATTTGCATACCTGGGATAAATCTTACATTTTATACATTGTTATATTCAATCAGATAATTTTTCATTGAGGATGTTTGTATCTTTGTTCATGAAAGATATTGGTCTGTAATTATCTTTTCTTGTTATGCCTTTGTCTAGTTTTGATATTAGCATAATGCTGGCCTCATAGAATGAATTATGAAGTATTCTCTGTGTTTCTATCCTCTGAAAGGGATTGCGGAAAATTGGTACAAATTTCTTCTTCTTTTTTTAAAATATTTTATTTATTTATTCATGAGCAATAGAGAGAGAGAGACAGAGCATAGGCAGAGGGAGAAGCAGGCTCCCCACATGGAGCCCGATGTGGGACTCAATCCTAGGACCCCGGGACCACAACCTGAGCCAAAGGCAGATGCTCAATCACTGAGCCACCCAGGCATCCCACTGCAAATTTCTTCTTGAAATATTTTTTAGAATTTGCCAATGAGCCCATCTGGTTCTGGTGCTTTCTGTTTTGGAATGCTATTAATTATCGATTCAATTTCTTTAATAAATATAGGCTGTCCATATTGTCTATTTCTTCTTGTATGAATTTTGGCAAATGTATCTTTCAGAAAATTATTCTATTTCATGAAGGTTATCAAATTCATGGATATTTTTTCATGGTATTCTTTTCATGGTATTCTTTTGTTATCCTTTTAATGTTTCTACGATTTGTAAAAATATCTCCTCTTTTATTTCTCATATTAGTAATTTATGTCCATTCTTTTTTTTCCTTAGTTAGCATGGCTTGAGATTTATCAATTTTGATATCTTTTCACAGAATCAGTTTTTGATTTTGTTGATTTTCTTTATTGATTTCTTATTATCAATTTCATTGATTTCCACTTCAATTCTTAATATTTCTTTTCTTCTGCTTACTTTGCTTTTCTGTTTCTAATTTCATGAGTGAAAACTTAGATTCTTAGTTTTATATTTTTCTTCTTCTATAGTAGATTAATTTAATGCTGTCCATTCCCATTTAGGCACTGCTTTTGTTGCATCCCACAAATTTAAATAAGTCCTAGTTTCTTTTTCCTTTAGTTCAAAATATTTTAAAATTTCTCTTGAGATTTCTTTTTTGATCCTTGTGTTATACTGAACACATATATTTTGGATTATCCAGTTATCTTTCTGTTACTGATTTCTAGTTCAATTCCACTCTAGCCTGAGAGATGTATGATTTCTGATCTTTAAAATTTGTTAAATGTGGTGTTGTCACACTGATTGTGCTCTGTCTTGTTCCATGTGACCTTGACAAGAATGTGTATTCTGTGGTTTCCAGATGAAGTTTTCTACAGCTGTCTATTGATTGATGGTACTGTTGAGTTTAGCTATAGTCTTACTAATTTTCTGACTGCTGATCTGTCCATTTCTGATAGAGAGGTGTAGAAGTTTTTCCCAACTATGATAGTGGGTTCATCTATTTCTTCTCGCAATTCTATTAGTTTTTGCCCCACTTAGTTTGATGGTCTATTGTTAACTGCATACATGTTATGTATTAGTATGTCCTCTTGGAGAATTGATCCTTTTATCATCACATTGTATCCTTTATCCCTAACAATTTTCCTTGTTTTGAAGTCTATTCCATCTGAATTTAATACAGCCCCTCTTGCTTTCTTTTGATTAGTGTTAGTATGACATATTTTTCTCCATTCTTTTGTTTTCTTCTATATGTGCCTTTATATTTAAAGTGGCTTTCTTGTTGAGAGCATATAGTTGGGTTGTGTTTTTTGATTGACTCTGACAATCAAATTAGTGCAATTAGACAATCAACAATAATTAGTGCATTTAGACTAGTGATTTCAAAGTAATTATGGTTATAGTTGGGTTAGTATCTATCTTATTTGTTACTATTTTCTTTTTGTTACCCTTGTTCTATATTGCTTTTTTTTGTTTCCATTCTTTTTTTGCCTTTTGCATTTTAGCATTTTATATGGTTACATTTCATCTCCTTTCTTAGTTTATCAGTTATACTTCCTTCCTTCCTTTTTTTTCAGTAGTTGCCCTACATTTATAGCTAATCCAAGTCCACTTTCAAATAATACTATACCACTTAACAGGTACTGTGAGTACCTGATAATAACAAAATAATCCTAATTCCTCCCTTGTATCATTGCTGTCATTAATTTCACTCATATAGAGGCATATATTAGCATAAGATATATCCATAAAATATTCATACAAGCATACATAATCAAATACTTTGCTGTTACTATCATTTTGAACAAACTGTTATTTGTTAGATCAATTAAGAATAAGAAAAATAAAAGTTTCTATTTTAGTTTCATATATTCCTTCTTTGATATTCTTTCTTTCTTTATGCAGATCTGAGTTTCTGACCTACATTAAGAACTTTAACATTTCTTGGAAGGCAGATTTACTGGTAATCAATATCCTCAATTTTTATTTGTCTGAGAAAATTCCTCCTTCACTTTTGAAGAATATTTTCATAGAGTACAGAATTCTAGGGTTTTTTTTTTTCTTTATCAATACTTTAAATATTTCACTCCATTCTCCTCTTGCTTGCATGGTTTCTGAAGGGAAGTCAGATGTAATTTTTATCTTTGTTCCTCTGTATATAAAATGTTTTTCTTCCTCTGGATTTTTCTGTATTTTTTTCTCTATCTTTTTGTTTTGTTTTTTGTTTTTCTTTATCTTTGATTTTATGTAGTTTAAAAATGATATGCATAGGTTATAATTTTTTGATATTAAAAAAATTTTTTTTTGTATTTATCCTGTTTGATATTCTCTTAGCTTCTTGGATCTCTGGTTTGTTGTCTGCTATTAATTTGGGAAAATGCTTAACCATTATCGTTTCAATAGTTCTTCTTTTCCTTTTTCTATCTTCTTCTGATATTCTTGTTGCATATATGTTATACCTTTTAAAGCTGTCCCACAGTCTTGATATTCTGGCTTATTTTTGTCAGTCTCTATCTGCTGCTTTTTTTTTTTTTTTTAATTCTCAAAGATTCTACTGCTATCCTCTAGATCAGAGAGTCTTTCCTTAGCTCTGTCCAGTCTATCAATAAGTTTATCAAAGGAATTCTTTATTTCTGTTACAAAGTATTTTATCTCTAGCATTTCTTTTTGATTCTTTCTTAGGATTTTGTTTCTCTGCTTACATTGTTCACCTGTTCTTACATGCTGCCTACTTTATCCATCAGGTCTTAGCATATCAATTATAGTTGTTTTAAATCCTTGATCTGATCATTCCAGCATTCTTACCATGTGTAGTTCTGATGCTTGCTTTGTCTCTTCAATTTTTAAAAAATAAACAGACATGTTGTATTACTGCTATAAATAAGCTTTGAATAACATGGTGAGATGTCAAGGAGGGGAAATGAGTTTTTACTTTTTTCTTTTTTTTTTGAAATCTTTATTTTTTTTAAAGATAGTATTTTAGAGAGAGAGAATATGCGAGTGGGAAGGGGCAGAGAGAGAGGGAGAGAGAGAATCTCAATCAGACTCCCTGCTGAGCATGGAGCCCATGACCCTGAGATTATGACCTGAGCCAAAACCAAGAGTAGGACACTTAATGGACTGAGCCACTCAGGTGACCCAAAAGGGGACATGTTTTATAGTCTATGACTAGGTCTCAATCTTTGACTGTGTCTATGCCTCTGGACTAGGAACCCCACAAGTGTTTCTCAGTCTTTTCTTCCCCTTAGTTGGGATGAGATGTCTAGAGTGTGCTGGAGTTGAATATTACCCTCCTTTCACGTGGAAGAGTAGAGCTGGCTGGAGTTGAGTATTTCTCTTTTCCTGGAACCAGTTAGGCTCTGATAACAACCCAGTAGGTTAGGTTCTGGTTAAGTAGTTTCCCCCAAAGGAAGAGTGCTCTGGCATATTTCCAAATGGTTTCTTTTCTCCTCCCCTTGCTAGAAGCACAAGAGGATTTTTCTCTGGTATTTACTATGGGAACCTGGCCAAGCTCTTGTAGTTAAGTCTCACAATATTTTGGAGACCCCCTTATCATGGAGTTCCCCTGGAGTTTTAACTCTTAGGCTTGTCCTCACTGGCTAAGCTCTTGTAGTTAAGTCTCACAATATTTTGGAGACCCCCTTATCATGGAGTTCCCCTGGAGTTTTAACTCTTAGGCTTGTCCTCACTGAGCCTCTATCAATTTTTCAATTACAGTTCTGGTTTCATACACCAGCATTTTCTTCCTTGATAGTGTCTTCTCATGAGTCTATCCTCTGGTAATCCATGACTCCTTGTATCCATTTGTCTGTCTTTCCAATCTTGCAGGCAGTGGTTTTCCCCCTCTTTTATAGATCCAAGAAGAATTGTTGATTTTTCAGTCTCTTCAACTTTGTACTTGTTAGAGTGGACTGGTGTCTTATGCATGGATAAGTGGCTTCTTATACATGGAACCAAAAACCATAAGTCTAATCTCTACCTTTTGCTTTCCTTTTTTATTTTTTTTAAAACTAATTCCCCCTAATTCTGTTTCTTGTTCTTCCTTTCTCTTTCTCTACATTTTCACTACCTCCTTTCCTCATTTTTACTGGTCTTCTTTGCTTCTCATGCTTCCCTTTTCCTTCTCTTTTTCCTCTTCACCTCACTTCTTCTAAGGTTACATTTTCCAAAGTGCTTTAAATGTAGAAAATGTATCACTAAACAAACATATACATTGGTACCAAGGTTTTAATTAGAGACTTATTTTTTAAAATAATATTTATTTATTTTTTCATGACAGACACAGAAAAAGAGGCAGAGACATAGGCAGAGAGAGAAGCAGGCTGTCTGCTGGGAGCCCAATGTGGGACTCAATCCCAGGACCCCAGGATTGCGACCTGAGCCAGAGGCAGATGCTCAACCACTGAGCAACCCAGGCGCCCATCAATTAGAGACTTTTAAAGAAGAAAATAGGTTAGAATCATGAGTTCTAGCATTGAAAGAAGTGAGGTGAGGGAGATTATTTCGCCATTTGGGTGGAGGCTCCATCCAAAGTTATTTAAGGCATTGAATTTCATTGGTATTCAATATTCTGGTCCCAAATATAGTTTTTCTTTTTTCTTTTCTTTCTCCAAGGGAATTAGGAGAGGAAAAAAGCAAATGATGAGGCAGTATATAGAAGTGATTCACTAACCATAGAATGGTTTAAAATGTGAACAAAACTGGGAGTGGGAAATGACTCATGAGAAGCAATCCAGAATAAATCTCCTATGGGAGAAAGAAAAATATTAGTTGAGAGATAGGTGGCCTTTGGCAAAGTTGTTTTAGGTCTTCAATAGGCAGAATACCTGGGAGGTTTGTTCGTGCCTGAAGTTTATCAGTAATTGTCTAATGTATTTTAAAATATAAGAATAAGGGAGCCTCGGTGGTTCTGGTGGTTGAGCATCCAACTCTTGGTTTCAGCTCGGGTTATGATCTCAACGTGGTGAGACAGAGCCCCATGTTGGGCTCCATGCTGAGCGTGGAGAATCTCTCCCTTTCCCTCCCATTCTGCCGCTCCCTCTGCTCCCACCTGCTTTCTGTCTCTCAAATAAATAAAATCTCTAAAATACAAAAATAAACTATAAACAGGCAATATTCATACAGAGCATCCTATGTACCAGGTACTTTCTTTTTTTTTTTTTTTTTTTAAGATTTTATTTATTTATTCATGAGAGACATAGAGAGAGAGAGAGGCAGAGACAGAGGCAGAGGGAGAAGCAGGCTCCATGCAGGGAGCCCACGTGGGACTCCATCCCGGGTCTCCAGGATCACGTCCTGGACTGAAGGTGGCGCTAAACCGCTGAGCCACCAGGGCTGCCCTGTACCAGATACTTTCTATGAATTATTTTATACTCACGGTAACCCCATGAGGCATAGATATTATCTGCATTTTTAAGATAAGAAATCTGGGAAGTAAAGTATCTTGTCCAAGAATACACGGCAAGGATGTGACAAAGCCAGGACTAAGTTGAGGCCATCTGGCTCTAGAGTCCAAGCCTTACTCTGTTGGGCTGCTATCACAGAATACCATAATTTGGTGGCTTAAAGAATAAACATTTATTTCTTACAGTTCTAGAGGCTGAGAAATTCAAGATCAAGTCACCACAGAGTCAGTGTTTGATGAGAGCCCACTTCCTGGTTCATAGACAGCCTGTTCTCCATGTGAGGACATAGTAGAAGGGGTAAGGGAGCTCTCTGGAGTGAGTGTCTTTTATAAGGGCACTAATCCCATTCATGAGGGCTCTGCCTCAGGACTTAATTATTCACTTTGGAGATTAGGTTTCAACGTAAATTTGGTGAGGGGACATAAACATTAAGTCTGTAACAGCTCACCAGCATGAACACTTTTTAATATTGCTTTCTATTATCAATAAATGATTAATTCTTTAGTGAAGGCATGGGAAGATAATAATCTCTTTTTTCTCTGATAGGAACGTTCTGAGAAAGGATAAGAGAGATTGAGTGACTGGAAGGGAAGAGAAAGGAAGGTGAAATATAGCAACCATTGAACAGGAGCAAAGGGTGATAATACTAAAAATAAAAATAATAATACAGTTCAAAAAAACAAATACTCTGATTTAAAAATGGGTAGAGGACCTGAATAGACATTTTTCTAAAGAAGACATACAGGTGGCCAACAGACACATGAAAAGATGCTCAACATCACTAATCATCAGGGAAATGCAAATTAAAACTACAATGATATATCACTTTATACTTGTCAGAATGGCTAAAATTAAAAATGCAAGAAAAAGGGATGCCTGGGTGGCTCACCTGTTGGCCATCTGCCCTCGGCTCAGGGTGTGGTCCTGGAGTCCTGGGATTGAGTCCCACATTGGACTCTCCTTGAGGAGCCTGCTTCTCCCTCTGCCTGTGTCTCTGCCTCTCTTTCTGTGTCTCTCATGAATAAATACACAAAGTCTTTTTAAGAAAAAGCAAAAAATAATGTGTTAGTGAGGATGTGGAGAAAAAGGAACCCTTGTGAACTATAGGTGAGATTGTAAATTGGTTCAGCCACTGTGGAAAAAAGTATGGAGATTCTTCAAGAATTTTAAAATAGGATTATTATATTATCCAGTAATTCTATTACTGGATATTTACTCGGAGAAAATGAAAACACTAATTTGAAAAGATATATGCACCCCTATATTTATTGCCATATTATCTACAATAGCTAAGATCCACCCAAGTGTCTAGTGAAGATGAATGGATAAAAAAAAGATGTTTTACACACACACACACACACACATACACACACACAGTGGACTATAACTCAGCCATAAAAAAGGACGAAATATTGCCATTTGCAACAACATGGATGGACTTGGAAGGTAAAATGCTAAGTGAAATAAATCAGGGAAAGACAAATACCAAAGGATATCACTCAGATGTGGAATTTAAGAAACAAAACATAGGAGAAGGGACGGAAAAATAGAATAAGATAAAGACAGAGAGAGAGGCAAACCATAAAAGACTCTCAAATATAGGAAACAAACTGAGGGTCACTGGAGGGGATGAGGGAGGGGTGTTCGGGTAATAGGGTGTTGGGCATTAAGGAGGGCACTGGATGCAATGAACACTGGGTGTTACATGCAACTGATGAATCACTAAAATCTACCCTTGAAACTAATACTACATTATATGTGAACTTTAACTTGAATTTAAATAAATCTTGAAAGGAAAAAACAAATAAAACAAATGAACAGACAAAATAAAAAAAAAGAGACAAAGAAACAAAGATAAAACCGGACTCTTAAATACAGAGAACAAACATGGTTGCCAGAGGGGAGGTACATACAGCGGCTGGATGAGGTAGATAAAGGAGATTAAGAGCACATTTATCTTGACAAACACTGAGAAATGTAGAGAGTTGTTGGTTTATTATAATGCACAATTGAAACTAGTATAACATAGTCATATGTTTGTTAATTATATCTGCAATAAAAAACTATAATAATAACATTTCTTCTGTGTTCTGGTTAGGGAACTCTGTTAGGTAACTTGTATATATTACTTCATTAAATCTTCAAAAATACCTTATAGGTAGATGCTTTGATTTTACCTATATATATATGAAGAAACAGTCATGGAGAAAATAAGCAACTTGCCCAACATTGCACAGCTAATACATGGCAGAGCTAGGATTTGAACCCAAGCCCAACCATGCAACCATTTTACTGGGCAGATTGGAAAAAGCCTCATAATGATAATTTGGAGGTAAGTCTATCTCCGTGTAAAGGCATCTTTTGGGGTCTCTGATATTTTACTTACAGTTTAATCATTATAGTCTAAGTAATCTGTACTCCCCCCAAGAATTGTTATTGAGAATCACAAGATCGAGCAGAGATTAGAAGATTCATATGGGGATAGCTATGTTAAAATTTTAACAGGGAGGCCTAAATTTGTAATATTTTGACAGTCTTACTGACCATTCTCCCTTCACCCTGCCTGGGGGACATGTAGTTATAAAGGAGTGAATGAGGACTGCGATGCTGAGTCAGGAGGCATGCTTAACTGGAGAGTGGACAGTATGATCCAGTATAACATAACAGAAGGACTTTTTGAAGGGAAGATATTATGGAGATACAAGAATTTCAAAGTCTTGACAGAGGAAAAGGCTAGATTTGGCAGATAGTAAACAGTATTGGAGGTGGTTATGGTATCACTGTGGCTTCTACTCAAGTCAACTCTTCCTGATTTTATTTTATTTATTTATTTTTTAAGATGTTATTTATTTATTCTTGAGGCACAGGGAGAAGCAGAGACATAGGCAGAGGGAGAAACAGGCTTCCTGAGGGGAGCCCAATACGGGACTGACTCAATCCCAGGACCCCAGGATCATGACCTGAGCCAATGGCAGATGCTCAACTACTGAGCCACCCACATGCCCCTCTTCCTAATTATAGATGGAAAGATGAAAGGATCTTGGTCTCTCAAGGACCCAGAGGACTAGAGGCCAGAGGCAGTATGTATAAAATGGATTGGAGCAGAGTCTGTGTTCAAACTTCATGGTTTAGTCTAAGGCCTATTTGTTGAAAAAGCAATACATCCTAGTGGAGACTGCAAAATTCTCTGAGTCTTTGAAGAAGCTTGAGTTCCGTGGAGTGGTTTGCTTGTGCAGTGGTTGACTACTCAGCATCCCAATTATGAATAGCCTCAGGAAAAGTTCTTCCCAGGTGGCAGCAACATTCACTTGTTTACTCAACAAACACTTGCATTATCATACTGCCAATAATGAGATGGAGAGATGGACTGAAGGAGGTTAGAGCAGAAACCAGAGGACCAAATGTCAAGTTAAAAATGCGAAGATAGAGATTTTTGTTTTTGTCAGCATTATAGATCATTTAAAGATAAAGCATTTATCCCCAATTTTCTAACTCCTGCTGTTTAACAAATTTGTGCCTTATTTTTAAGGAACTAACTTTTGACTTGACTGGTCCTCTTTATTTGTATGTTTGTTTTTATTAATTTTTTTTCTTACATGTTTTCTTCTCCCCCCGCCGCCTCTATTTTCTTTAGGCTGTTCTTTTCCTCTATTGAAATGGGAAAGGTGTGGGGGGGGGGGTGGGAGGGGAGACTGAGTGGCTCAATAGTTGAGCATCTGCCTTCAGCTCAGGTCCTGATCCCCAGGTCCTGGGATCCAGTCCCACATCAGGCTCCCTGCAGGGAGTCTGCTTCTCCAACTCTGCCTGTGTCTCTGCCTCTCTCTCTCTCTCTCTGTGTCTCTCATGAATAAATAAAATCTTTTTTTTTTTTTAATGGGAAAGTGATGCTTAGATAATTGAATTTCAGCCTTGTTTTCTTTTGTATGTTCATTTAAGGATAATCTCAGATTTAGCTGCATTCTGTGAATTTTGATAAGTAGCATTTTTACTGTTACTCATTTATTTTCTGGACTTCAAGACTGCTTTCTTCTTTGGCCTTCCATTGTTTAGAAATGTATTTATTATTTTTCAAACAGATATATATATATTTTATTATTGGTTTTAGTTTCTTTCCACTGTGGCCATCCTTTGTACATACTTTGTATACAATTTCAGTTTACAGTCCAGTGTATGGTCACTTTTTGGTCAGTATTCTGTGGGCATTCAAAAAGAATGTGTATTTTACAACTGTTGAATGCAGTGTCTGTTGTTACATGACAGTAGTTTATATTTGTTAACCATGTTGATAAAATCTTCTATACCTTTCTTAAACTTCGGATTGCCTATTCTATTAGTTTCTGAGAGAAGAATGTTATTATATCCTACTATGGTTATAGATCTATTTATTTTTCTCAATTCTGTTTATGTTTTTCACATTTAGAATTAATGTATCTTCCTGGTGGATTGAGCCTTTTATGAAGTGTTCTCTGGAGTCCCAGTAGTGTTTTTTGCCATAAAATCTTTTTGGTTTGATATTAATAGGGCCATATCAGCTTTATTTTGGTCAATATTTGCAGCACATATCTTATATCTTTTTACCTTCAATCTTTCTATATCCTTATATTTGTTTCTCTGTAGGCAGGACATGGTTGTTGTTTTTTTTAAATTTCACTTTGATAATCTGTCTTTTTTGGGGGACACTTAAGCCATTTACATTCAGTACAATTACTGATATATTTGGCTTTAAATTTCTATGTAATTTCTAATCATCCCAACTCATCTATTTTTTATCTCTTATTTTTCCTTCATTGGATTGATTCCATATTTTTTCTATTTTTCTAATTTCTCTCTCTGTGTTATCTAGTAGTCATATGTTCTTTTACTATTCTTTTAATGATTAAGCCAGAGATTAAGGCATGCATCCCTAAATTATCAAAGTAACTTAAATTAGTACTCTTTTCTTTTTTCTGGATTATATGAGAAGCTTAGTTTAGCATACTTTAACTCCATTTATCTTCGAAGCCTCATGGTTTTTATGCTATTGTTGCCATCTGTTTTGATTCTTAGTAAATATTAAAGTTCATAAAACATTATTATTTTTGTTTAAATAGCCAATATTTATTTAGAATTAGAAACTGCTTTTGATTTTTTTCTTCAGTCTCTGAAATTCTAAGACTTTTCTTTTTGCTTTTGATTTTTTCTTCACTCTCTGAAATTCTAAGACTATATACCTCCCGGCTTCAATACTTCTTAGAATTTTCTTCAGTGTGAATTTGAAATAAAAATAATTTATTTCTCCTTAGTTTTTGGATATTGTTTTCTCTCAGTGGCAAATTCTGAGTTGAAGTTATTTTCCTTAAACTATTCCATGGCTCTGGCTTCCAACATTTCTATTCATCTTTCCCAAATCTCTATTTCCTTGCCTTCTTGGTTCTCTAGTTATACCTGTGTTATATTTTTCTTCAATGATTTTGTTTTTTTTTTTTTTAGAGAGAGAGAGAGAGCAGCGAGAGGGGCAAAGGGAGAGGGAGAGAAAGAATCTCAAACAGACTCCCCACCGAGCATGGAGCAGGACCCTGAGATCTTGATCTGAGCTGAAATGAAGAGTTCATCACTTAACTCATTAAGCCACCCAGGTGCCTCTCTCCAATGTCTTTTATGCTTTTAACATATTTTCTCCATTTTTCATACTTTTGTCTTTCTTTGAATCTTTTCCTCTGACTCATCTTCAAGTTCATTAATGACCTCTTTACCTTATTTAATCCACTTATAAACCCGTTACATAAAGTTCCTAATTTTGGTTATTTGCATTTTTCTTTTCTAAAGTGTGCTTTATTTGTTCTCTGTCAAAATCATTTTATTTCCTTTACAGTATCAAGCATAGTTATTTTAAAGTTACTGTTGACATCCCCGTGGCTCTCTTTTTATTTTCTTGTGTTTTTTCTTGTTTTTTTTTTTCTTCTTCTTGGTTTTGATCAGATTGTTATTTTATCTTCTCTTATTACTCTTTTTCAAAGATTTTTATTTATTTGTGTGTTTGTTTATTTAGTGTGTGAGTTGGAGGAGGGGGAGGGGAAGAGGGAGAGCGAGAATCCCAATAGGACTCAGCACTGAACATGGAGCCAGAGGCAGGGCTCAATATTACAACTCCAAGATCATTACCTGAGCCAAAATCAAGTCAAAGGCTTCACTGATTGAGCCACCCAATAGCCCCTTCTCTTATTCCTCTTGAATTTGGATTGCATGTCTGACATTGCATATGGAACATTATAGAGATAATTTCAGCCCTAAGAGTTAGTGTCTTTCTACAGAGAGATTTTACATTGGCCTATAAGATGTAGGGGCACTCTTCAATGGCTTTATTTCAAGAAATTAAGATAATTTGAAGCTTGACTCCAAAAGACCTATTTTCCCTTCAGCTATCACTGACATTTTCCAGTATTTTGAAAACATGCCTTAATTCTTACCCTACCACCCTACCACCAAAGAATGCGCTAATATCTCTTGATTTTCTTTTGTGTTGGTAGGGCAGGTACTTTGGTCCTTTGTTACACATCCTCTTTGCCCCATTTAATATTAGCCCTTGCTACCATGTTTCATTTGTTTGTGTAGGCTCAGATTCAGCTCATGTTGATAGCATTTACTATACTTAGTATTTCTACTTTCTTCTTCGGGGACTTCTCCGAAGCTATAGGAACCTTGAGTGGTGCTTCTTGGAAGTGTGGGGTTATTAACACTCTCAGGGTGGCTCTCTATCAAAAGAGTCTGCAGGTAAATGCTGCAGACTCCTGTTTCTTGAGTGGACAGTTATGTGAGTGCTCTGTACAGAGGTAAATGGTTCTAGTGGAGTGAGGGGAGGGGATTGAGCTCCTATCAACTAGAAAGTAAACTTGATTATAAAACTTTATCTTGGGTTTTTTCCTCCCTGAATTCATCCCCTCCTCCCTCATTCCTGCTTCCAGAAGATGTTTTCCATATAAACTACATCAATCAGAGTCCTTGTCTGATGCTCTATTTTAGAAAACTCAGAGTAAGACAGGTAAATAGTTCTTTTTAATGAGTTTATGTATGGACTAGACTATATTCATTTAACAGGTATTCACTGAGGCCCACAGTATTCCAAGCACCACTCAAAGTTCTGCTAGAGATAAAGAATGAAAGACACAGACAAAGGAGCTCCCTTCGCCAAGCTTATATTGTGGTGCAAATCACAATCAAGTCCTCAAGTTTTTCTGTAGAGAGTGTATCTGGATTACGTGTGAAAAGGAGCAAAATTGGAGAAGAGGGAGAGAAAGATTCAGAATCTGAGATGGAGGAGCTGGTATTGGTTCCTTAAACCAAGAGAAGCAGGAAGCCACTAGATTCCTGGAGGGAGAGAAACATATTTACAATTTGTTAAAAGTTGAAGATGGGAAGGAGCCAGACCCAGCTCTGCCTCTGTCATGATTTTTCAGAAAGACTAAACTTAGTTAATAAATAGATGCTTAATAGTTATTGATCTGTGCACAAATTGAATTCCAAATTCTATTGCTTACTTTTTAAAAAATATATGTGTTTATTTATTTATTTGAGAGAGAGCATGAGCAAGGAGGAGAGGCAGAGGGGGAAGCAGACTCCCCGCTGAGCAGGGAGCCTGATGCAGGGTTCAATCCCAGGACCACAACCTGAGCCAAAGGCAGCCACTTAACCTACTGAGTCATCCAGGTGCTCCTCCATTGCTTACTGTGACATGTAAGTTAACTTCTCTGCACTTATTTCCACATCTATAAATAAGGTTAATAGCAATACTGACTGTTGTGCAGTGTAAATAAAGGATTATAAGTGAAAAGCACATTTTAAATTATAAAGCAGATCTGAACATCAGTTGTAGGGTCTGAAGTATAAAAGAATACATCTATTAAAGTCAGGTTAGCAAATGTGTGTGCCAGCATAGTTCAAGGTTCATATGGAAGGTTCCATGACTACTGAATCAGTCATATTTTTCTTTCCCCACCTCCAATTATTATACAGTTGGGTCTAAGCACCTCAAAGGTCAAGCTACTTATTAATTTTGACATCTGATAGAGGCATTGTCAGTTTGCTATGGCTTATAGTTCATGCCTAATTTAAATGGTGCAGAGTTTTCCTTTGAAAATGACATTATAAGTGTGAACACAAGGAAAGCAAGAACACTGCGCTTTTAAGAATAACCACATAATGGTATTCTTTTCATTTGTGGACCAAGGTGGAAAAGCCTGAGCTTCACTGATGTTAAACAGCATGGCTCTATCACTCTGCATATTTTCTTTCTTTTCCCCTGCATGCTTGAAAATGCCAAATTAAAAAAGAAAACAGCATCCATGCGCTCCATTGTCCTCAGAACTATTAGGCAGCGAATGAGTATTTCATAGACTTAACGTGACAATGAATTACAACGTCCAAAACAGGTTGTGTGTGTGTGGCTTAGCAAAACAAAATTAAGAGTCATTCTAGGAAAGGACATTGCCACAGCTTTGGCATAATTAGGAATCATCATAATCAAATACAGGAAATTGGCACATCTGCTTTTCAGGCTGCTGATCCAACTGTGAGGCTGCCTGTGCTCACTGGCACAAGCAGTTCGGATGCATCTCGATGTGTTCTGCAAAGCTGTCTTTGCATAAATATTTACATAATTTTCTCCAAACACCACTATAAGCAGTTGTTTTTTATCACTTTTTCTCCCTTGGGTTATTATTTCTTCCCATCCCTACTCATGGTGAAGGAGCGATCACTTGTTATTCTAGAGATTTCTCTTCCTTTAAGAGAAGTTGAGAGGAAAATCGTGGAACCTGAGAGTTTTATAAAATGACACTGAGATGGGAGCAGTACGTTTAAAATGGTACATTTTTCTAAATATGCAAAAAGAAAAACTAAACACAACCCAGCTGTGGGGAGTGCAAAGGAGAGGGACAAGAGAGAAGTTGGAGAGGACCTACTCAAGGTTTGAGACTGGTGAAGAATACAGGGTCAGGTTAAGTGAAGTGTGACCTTGAACAAGTGATCTACCTCTCCATCCCCCCACTTGTTCTGTTATTAAGGGTTTAAAAAGCCTTGCACAGAAGCACTGGTTGAGGAGTTCTTTCACCTTCTGTCACTTAGTTCTAAGATTTTCCTCTTTTTTTAAAATGGTCCAGAGGATCTCTTTTGTCTTTCTAGTTTTGATGTTTAGTCTTACATTTTTGAAACTACACATATTTTTAAATGATACATATTTTATGCTTTAAAAAAATCCAACTTTAAAAAACTACCATCTTTTCTATTTTTGAAGCATTGTTTTGCTTACTAGCATACACAAGCATTCTAGTTTTATTATTGTTTTATTAATAACATCTAAACTGCAACAGATCAAATAGTTGATAATGTTCTAAATCTTTGTATGTACTCTCCAATGTAGAAGGCCTATTTGTTTGGTTAATATGAACCTTTTGTCTTTGATGCAGACTTTTGCTGACATATCCTAGAGAGCATGGGATGTTTACATTTGATGGTGTTCTAGGATACATTTTCATAACAAAATGATTGGAGGGCTTACATGGAGGAAATGCTATGTTCATTTTTCCTTCCAAAAACATTAGAAAGGGGCTGATTTTCAACCATGTGGAAATAAAAGAGAAAAGATTCTAACTAGAAACAGGCAAGAAGTCTCCCTTAATCATATCCCCTACTCTGATTTACATTAATAAGCCAGTTACGAAGTATTGTCAGTTTTCAGTTGTATGGTTAGTTATGTGTATATATGAATAAGTGGGGTGTGTGTGTAAGGTGCTTATTTTGAACTTTTTTTAAAAAGATTTATTTATTTATTCATGAGAGACACAGAGACAGAGGCAGAGACATAGGCAGAGAAAGAAGCATGCTCCTCGCTGGGAGCCTGATGTGGGACTCGATCCTAGATCCTGGGATCACGCCTTGAGCCAAAGGCAGACAGACGCTCAACCGCTAAGCCACCCAGGCATCCTTATTTTTAACTTTTTGATGAACTTTACATAGTTTGATTACAGAGTATAAATCACTTATTTTCAATAAATTCTTCTGTTATATAAAACCATATTGAATCATAAGAATCTTTACAAGTAATATTAAAAAGGCTTTTTCCTCTTGTTAATCTGTCATCTTTAGTGGTTTTTTTGTTTTTTGTTTTTGGGAAAGAGAGAAATAGAGAGAGTGCAAGCATGCCAGTGGGGTGGGGAGGGGTAGAGGCAGAAGGAGAGAGAATCTTAAGCAGGCTCCATGTTCAGCACGGAGCCCGTCATGGGGCTCAATCTCAGGACTCTGAGATCATGACCTGAGCTGAAATCAAGAGCAGAGTGCTCAACTGACTGAACCACCCAGGTGTCCCCTTAGTGTATTGCTTTTGGTTTTTGTACTGTTTCTTCAAGGACCCCAACTACTACAGCACCAAAATATGAAAGTTAGGTAAAGGGTGAGAGGTGGGCTATGTAAAGGCCTTGTGCTGAGGACCCAGTTTTGCTTTCTTTGAATCTCTTTTCTCCTGGTATCTGTCTTACCCTTCCCACTCCTCATGTAAGATTTCTCCTTTCAGTTTTCCATATGAACTAACTGTTAAAGGCTCCATGTCAGTACCACCGAGTGCTTCCATTTTGCCTGCAGAGACCTCTGGGAGTGTTCAGTACTCAAAATGATCCAATGAGTTAGAGTCAGATTTAGGAATAAAATCCTGTGCCCAGACTTTGATCCTCAGTTGTCTTGTACTGACAACTCATTCAATCTTTTATAATTTTACAGTTTATCCAGACTTTTTTTGTGTGATGCACATGTACACCTATGGATATTTTTAAAACCTTAAAAACTCTTGCACACATACGGTGGTAGTGGTGGTGCTGTATGTGTATCTTTACAAATCATTCTTGTCCCTCTATTAATGCAACATTAAAAGTTTCAATCTTTCAGGGCATCTGGGTGGCTCCTGATTTCATCTCAGGTCTTGATCTAGGAATCCTGAGTTTGAGCTCCATGCTGAGTGTGGAGTCTACTTAAAAATAAGTTTCAAAATTTCTCATTCCTCCTGAGAGCTGTGGATTTTGTTGCTCCCCCCCACCCCCCGCCAGGTCCTGGGAGTAAATATCTACTTTTAAAAAAAGATTTTATTTATTTATTTTAGAGAGAGAAAACACAAGCAGGGATAGCAGCAGAGGGAGAGGGAGAAGCAGGTTCCACACTGAGCAGCAAGCCCAATGTGGGGCTCTATCCCAAGACCTTAGGATCATGACCTGAGCTGAAGGCAGATGCTTAACTGACTGAGCCACCCAGTCATCCTAGTAAACACCTATGTTATGTCTTCAGCTGGTCATGGTTGTGATTTGATTTAAAAGCTGAGGAATTGTCAGCAACTTCTTTGATCCTATCTATATCTCACAATCAGTTAGCAATGTTAAATTTTTTCTGCTTGCATTTATCTAGGGCAAGACTTTTTTTAACTCCACATATGTCTTAGCATATTTGCATTTTATAATATAGTTATTATCATCCCTGTCTCTACTTAAAGTTAGTCTGAAAATGTGTAATACATACTTCAAAGTTTGAGAGACAGTGTTATGTGGTGAAAAGAGCTCTTTGCCAGGAATTTAGTGTATGTGTCCAGGAGCCACAGTTTCTCATCTGTAAGTGAGGAAATTGGACTAGAGAAAATTTAGTCAACATTCATTGAGCAACTACCATGTGCCAGCAACTGTTTAGGTGTTACTGAGACAGACTCTCAGAGCTTATGATATTATTGGAAGAAAAGTCAATTCATACACAATTACAATAAATTATAAAAAGTCTCTATTAGGAAATTCACAGACTGCTAAGCACGGATTTATATGTCTCCAGAGAGAGTCGAGGAAAAATTCTTAGGGTAAACAATGTTTATGATGAGAACAGAGAGTAACAAGTAGCAGTAAGATAAGGAGACATGGAGTAGTATTTAAGATAGAAGTTGCCATATGGTATAAAAATACTATTATTACATCATTTCAGCTGCATTTGTGTAATAGTTGAGAAAATAAGACCTTTTAGAAATATGCAACTTTGGGTTTGATCTGTAATGAAAGATCCTTACTTATTTTAATTTCCTGTTATATTTCTCTACTTCAAGAGCTCCCTCTCGGACTGCTAATTCAGAAAAGAAATGTTCATAATTTGAGCTACATGATTGACATAAAAGAATGTTCAAGCTGGAAAAAACTCATAAGTTTATTCAGTCTAGCTCTCTTGTTTTGCATATTTCTTTAAGACAAAGCTCAAGAGACATGTTTACTAATTTCTCATAGCTGGTTAGTGGTTGAGTTTGCACTGGATGCAGTTTCTTTTTTTTTTTTTAATATTTTATTTATTTATTTATTCATGAGAGACACAGGGAGAGAGGCAGAGACACAGACAGAGGGAGAAGCAGACTCCATGCATGAAGCCTAATGTGGGACTCCATCCCGGGACCCCAGGATGACACCCTGAGCCAAAGGCAGACACTCAACCGCTGAGAAACCCAGGCGTCCCTGAATGCAGTTTCTGATTTTCAGCTTAGTGATGGGTCAGCTCTCTCAGAATGTCTTTTCATAACATGAAGATGAATAAATATACATTTCCATAGTATTTTATATCCAAGTACTAGAAGAAGAAAATTATAAAAAGGAATAGAGGCAGTAAATGGAATGGGATAGTTTTTTGGTTTATTTCTTTTGTTTTTGGCTCTCTGGCTAGTGATTTAATCATTGTGATAGTTATGAATGTGTTTCTAAAGTTAAAAAAAGGGATCCCTGGGTGGCGCAGCGGTTTAGTGCCTGCCTTTGGCCCAGGGCGCGATCCTGGAGACCCGGGATCAAATCCCACATCGGGCTCCCGGTGCATGGAGCCTGCTTCTCCCTCTGCCTGTGTCTCTGCCTCTCTCTCTCTCTCTCTCTGTGACTATCATAAATAAATAAATAAATAAATAAATTAATTAATTAATTAATTAAAAAAATAAAGTTAAAAAAAACCAGACTCATTCACTCTTGCTTTCTTCAGATTATATTTTGCTGTTAATTATATATCTGTGCTAGTATTTCAATTGAGAAATAAAAATTGTTTCAACCTAGAATAGCTAATATGGGTTTGAAGTTCTCTTTTTGCTAATGATACCTATTTTTTTGGTACTATCTTTTAAGTTAGAGATTACTTAATAAATTCGTATGCCAGTTTAGTTGGCTGAATATGATAGTGGTTAAGAGTTCAGATTCTGGGACACCTGGGTGACTCAGTGGTTGGGCGTCTGCCTTCTGCTCAGGGCGTGATCCTGGCATCCTGGGATGGGGTCCTGCATCGGGCTCCCTGCATGGAGCCTGCTTCTCTCTTTCTGCCTGTGTCTCTGCCTGGCTCTCTCTCTCTCATGAATAAATAAAATCTTAAAAAAAAAAAAAGAGTTTAGATTCTGACATAATTCTTAGTTAATTCTGGACTCAATATTTACAAGTTATGTGACTTTACCAATACCAATAATGTAACTACTCTCTATAATCCCATTTCTTTATTTGTAAAATGGAGACGAGATTGTGATGGGGATTTAATGAGAAAGTTTATGTAAAACATTTAGCCTAAGCTCAGAAAAAAAGCTCACTGTATGTCAGTTGTTATTATTGTTATGATTCATAAAAAGACAAATTCTCAGTAAAAATATGTTGGAGGTGGTCTTCAGAAACACTGCTCACAAGAGCATTTGTCAAAGCAAATTTAAAAATTTTTACATTTGTGGAATGGACCAAACTAGTTTTCATATTGATGTTGCCACTGCTGTTGCTGGAAATCAGATTTAGTTTATGGGTCTTGGCTGCCAGATGAATAAAGTGGAGAGCCAATTTTGTACAAGTGGGCCCCACAGGATTCCTGGGAGTGTCCGGAATGTGAGGAAGGCGCAATGTGTGTTACTGTTGCAAATCTCTCTTCCTGCCAGGAGTGACATTACCTGGATAGCTTGGCTCAGCCTGGTCATCCCTATTGGCAGCAGGACAACTGTGAGACAGAAACAAACAGCCTGGGCCAGGCACAGTCAACCACTGGGGAATGTGGGAAGGGGGTGCAGCATGCTGCTGGAAAGACAGGTAAGACAAGGAAGAAGTTTGGGCAAAAAGGCAATAAAATTAAAATTGAGGCAGATCAATGCCATGGGATTCCAAGTGAAAAAGGTTGGGTAATATTTTTGAGATATTAATAAAGCTTTTCTTGGCATTTTCTATTCCCAGTGTCCTTTCTCTTAAGCTCATCCTTCGTACCTCCCTCTTTGCAGACTGAACTGGTTGGCACATGCCATGCACATAGATGACACCGAGAACCAGATTCTATCTGTCCATTCTTTATTCCTTCCATGTATATAAATGTCCTAGTACTAAAGAAGCCCCTCTGATTGGAGATGTACCCTGAAAAAAAAAAAGGAGTGGGGACTTATTGGGGTTGACTGAGACTGTTTAATTACTTGAGGGACTTTCTACCCCGGTAGAAATTTAGTACTTAGAACTAAGGAAATACTACTAACTTCTTGAACATCTGAGTTTGAAAATGAGATTCAAATGTGAGGCATATATAAATTTTTTAAAAAGACTTACTTATTTTGAGAGAGTGAGAGAGCATGAATGCAAGCAGGGGGAGGGGCAGAGGGACAGGGAGAGAAAGAATCTTAAGCAGGCTCCATATCCAGCACAGAGCCTGATGTGGGGCTTTTTCTCAAGACCCTGAGATCATGACCTGAGCTGAAATCAAGAGTCAGATGCTTAACCGACTGAACCACCCAGGCACCCCTAAAGCATGTATAAATGAGATTTATTTTTTCGTCTTAAATTTCCAGGGTCTATCCAAAGTAGACATTAGGTAGAATATCTTTAAAAGGACTCATATTGGGACGCCTGTGTGGCTCAGTGGTTGAGCGTCTGCCTTTGGGCTTGGATCCTAATCCCACTATCCGGGATCGAGTAGCACATCCGGCTCCTGTGAAGAGCCTGCTTCTCCCGCTGCCTGTGTCTCTGCCTCTCTCTCTCTCTGTGTGTGTCTCTCATGAATAAATAAATAAATCTTAAAAAATTAAAATAACTCATATTCTCATAATAATATTTTTAAAGATTATTTATTTATTTGAGAGGGAGAGAGAGAGAGAGAGAAAGAGAGAGAGAGAGCGTGATTTGGGGGGAGGGGCAGAGGGAGAGGGAGAAACAGACTCTCCACTGAGCCCAATGTGGGACTTTACCCCAGGACTCCAGGATCATGACCCACGCCTAAGCAAATGTTTAACCAACTGAACCACCCAGCCACAATCTCATAATAATATTATTTTTTTGGCTTCTCTGATTTCTCTCCACCTGGTCCAGAGATTCCTTGATTGCCATAACTTCAAGCTGACAGATGATCCTTTCTACTCAAGGAGATTCATATATATTGTCTACCTTGGATTCAGCTGCCTCTGCCTTTCATAACTCCTACATTCCCAACTGACCAATGTTGATCCGCAAATAGGGACATCTTTACCCTCCTATTCAGCAGGAAGACGTTATAGAAGATAAGACCTTCCACCCTCAGCAATCTTAAAGATTTAAAGGTCAAAAGTGTTTAGGGGGCAAATGATGGAGAGAACAAAGGCTAAAGAAATGCAGCTAAATTAAGTCTCCTTACAACTGCAGCCCACTGATAAGACTGTTGAGACATGCAGAGTGTGGCATTCCTCAAAGAACTCAGAGCTGCCTTAATGTTGATCTTTCATTAAATACTAAAACCAAATTTACTTTGACAATAGCTAGCCCTCCTGGGTTTTGGAGATCTCGCTTTCAACATGCACGATTCCTTAGAAACTTACGTTATCCCTAAGCCCCACGAAGTAAAAAGTTTATAATCAGTCACTCCTCACAAGCCCAGTACAGCTCTTTCTGCCCATGGGTCCTGTCCCTATGCTATAATAAAAGAATCTTTTGCAATGAAAAAGATAAAAATAAAAGGATTTATATTCTTGCAGTACTTGTGAACAAGGAAATACAAGGAAGTTTCTCATGAGGATTTCACTGCTGTTCTCTATAATCATGAATTGTAATCATTTGTCACTGAGCTGAACTAAACCTGTTCCTAAGGAGTAGATCTTTGTGTTCATTTTTCAGTATTTATTTATTTATTTATTTATTTATTTATTTATTTATTTTATTCATGAGAGACGCAGAGAGAGGCAGAGTCATAGGCAGAGGAAGAAGCAGGCTTCAAAGAGGTAGCCCGATGTGGGACTTGATCCTGGGACCCTGGGATCATGATCTTAGCTGAAGGCAGATGATCAACCACTGAGCCACCCAGGCGTCCCCAGTAAACATCTATTGAGCACCAATTATAGGTTAGGCAGCATGCTTAGCATTGGGGATATACTGACAAGAGGCATGTATGGTCTCCTTGGAGACCATATATGCAAGTGGACAAGCTAAAATTCTATGTGAAATAATAGTGATGGAAGTATGGATCTTGTAAGTAATTTTCACATAAGGTTACTTAATCATAGACTTAAATGGAATGGATAATCTGTAATTTCCTCTCTCAACCAACATTCCCTTTCCCTAAATAGTTTTGGAGAGGGCCAAGATACTGAGAACACTGTGGGCAAGTGTCTTCTCATTGGTTGGTCTGGCTTGCTAATTCGAAGTAAAAGACTTCACCTCTCAATCACTCACTAACATTCTGGTACATTTTTGGAACAACAGATAATTTTGGAAGCTGCCAAGCAGATGGATGAATGGTAACTGACTTAGCAGATCCAGAAAGCTGAAACCTAAGCCTACCAATAAGCTAATAAAAACTGCTGAACCCTGGAAAGGCTCCCTAATTGAAACCACCAGGTGCTTCTGAAGGTGGGAATGCAGGGCAGAGCTAAAAACAGGGAATGGGTTGACAGTGTTATAAAGAGTTCCCAATTCCTCTTTATTCCCAGTTTTTTCGAAGCAGAAGCCTGAAGGTTAACTGTTTGAATCCAAGGGTGTTCTGCTTTTGGAGATACTAGAAACAATTAAGTGTGGATATGCTGGAAAGACACCATAATAAAAATGGGGGAGATGTGGAGGTCTATATTCTCAAAACAGATCCTCAGAACACCTTCCCATGGGGTTCTTAATACCCAGAATATTGAAGGCCCGATTTATATTCTTTAGGCAGGAGATTGTAGGATTCTTCTCTGGAAAAATATAGCTCATGAAAAAGACCTACACATATTATCAGGAATACAGCTTTTTTTTTTTGGAATGGAAAGATGAGGGAAAGGAAATGTTTGTATGTGAGACAGTGGCATAGGGAGTTAAATCCCACCTTTCATAGCATGCAGTCATTAGTGAAAAATCAGTGTATATCACAATAAGCATGTTAGTTGTAATTACATAGTATTGAAAATATAGAGATAATACCAGAAAATGGTGCTAACATATTTGAAAATGGATTTATCAATTTTCCTCCTTCTATCAAGAATTGGGAGTTGGGTAAGTAAAGGAGAAATATTTTACTCCTATATATATATATATATATATATATATATTTAGAGAGAAATATTTTACTCCTATATATGTATATATATATATTTAGAGAGAGAGAGAGAGAGGGAGACAATAAGTAGAATATCATGTGGTCAAATATCTGGATTCAAGTTTTAGCTTCTCTACCTCTAATCTCTGTGACCTTGGTCATGTTGCTTAAATTTTTTGAACTTTAGTTCCCTCTTTGGTAAGTGGGAAAATAAGACCAAGCAGACAGTAAGCAGTCAATAAATAATAGCTACATTTCAAGGTTATTTTGAATATTAAATGAGATAGCATATTTAAATACTTAGTATAATACACAATAAAGCTTAACTAATACTATTATAACAGTACTTTGTGAATGATGGGAAGAAAAAAATCAACTTACAGTAAGGAGAGGAATAAATATCTGGCTCTGAGTACACACACACATACACACACACAGTGTATAAAAAGGGGAAGTGAGTAAAGGGTGGAACTATATTAAAAGAAAGAATGTCGATTCTAGGAAGAAAGAAAATGAGAGATAAATTTCCTAAATAATCTTTGTTGTCTCACCATAACTCCTTTGTGGAACAAGGTGACATAAATAAATCCAAAGTATTTATTGAGTACTTGCAATGCGGAAGGCACTATTTTCAATTACAAAAGTACATAGTTGTTTTATTTCATGTAAGTGCTTTCACTTACATGTTTTCACTTCATTTTTATAATTTCCCTGTAAAACAGGCAAGATAACAATTCACAGTTGGTTTATTAGGAGGCAAGAAATGAGGAAGAGGGGTAAAAAGAAAAAGAAACTATAAAAGTTGCCTAAACACTAGCATAGCTATGGAAGCAAGATAGAGATAATAATTTTGTTACAGCTACCTATTTTTATAACTCACTGTGACAGTTTATTAATTTTCAGTGAGAAGTACAGTTGCCAAATGAACTAAAATACTGATATCACCTGGTTTGCACATTCTTTCTCCTGTTAAAACCCAATACATTTCCAGGAAAATTCAAATGAGTCCGTAGAAATGCAATCAGAACAGTTATGGGGTGTTTAAATGGCTGATATCATCAAATTATGACACATCATGTCCCCCAACACACCCTAAGGGTATATTTGCCAAGCAACCAGAATGTCCATGTCAGCTGGCCAAGTCACCTTCATCTCTGGGTGGTGCTGAAGTACACTGACAGAATTGTGTTCCTTGACTTCATGCAGACCATCTGGTGACATTTATTCTTCAGCTATATCAGTACAGTTGGTTAGGTTAAAGCCTTCTCTTGTATCAAGTCACATTCCAGGCGTGCTTTCTTGATGAGTATTATATATTTTAAGTGACAGTTGGAAAACTCAGCTCTGCAGGGATTGAAAATGAGTAATATATCCATATGGTTTTCTAATATTCTTTTAAGCACATTAAAAGAAAACCCACAATTAACTAAAATGAACTTGAATTAATTTTGATAAGAATGAAGCTAAAGATGATTAATCTATTGGATTAAACAAATATGGCATTAGAAGCGTAGGTGCTAGTGTCAGAGTATAGAATGCACAGTCTGTGATATTCTTTATATTGTGTGTACATTTAAGATACTATCAAACTCTTTTAATCACCACCCTTATGTTGGAAGCTTTGTTTGTCTTAGCTAGTAAAATGTCACTTCAACAAAACCAAAAGAATAAAAAAAAATACCCACATGCTTAGAAAGCAGAAAATAGCAAAATGTGGGAAAAAAGTCATCTTTGCAAAGAAAGGTCGGCAGAAACATATGGATCCCAAGTGAAATTAAAATAAGGTTTCTGTACAGACTAGATACTGTGGCAGATAACGATGCCACAGGCCAGACAGAAGGTTCCCAAGGCCCCAGGCTGCTTTCTTACTTCTGCTCGGCTGAAGACTTTATCCAACATTATTTTGGTGATAACACTTGTTATACATCCTCTGGATCCTCAGATGCTAAATCATCCTGTATTAGACTTCATCCAGGAAACCTAAAGGCCAACCATATTTCATCATTTCTTAAGTTTCAGTGATTATAAAACAGCCATCTGTACATGTCTGGAAGCATGTTTTTATTTGGGTTATTATTTGATAATGTACAGACAATCCAATCTCCAATCCTCTCTAATGTGTCTATTTTTTAAAAGTCCATAGGAAAATTTTTTAGTGGTTATATTTTTTATATTCATATTTTATTAGTTGAAATGTACATAAGACTTCTGCATCCATATTAAACAGGAAAAGAATAAGTAATTACATGGAATGACAAAGAATATGTTCATGGAAAACAATTTGACTATATTATCTCATTGATTTTTTTTTAAATTAAGCAAACTGCCCATGTACTTAGGGTTGGAGACCACGTATAAGCATCCTATATAGAAGGCTTTTCTGGAACTTTCTATCTAAACACATTCTTTTACTCTTGCTTAATATTAATGTATTACCTATCACAGTCCAGCTTTTATTACCAATCAGATTCAAAGTAGGAAGAGAGTAATTTAGATGCTATAAAAGTAGCTTTGAAATTCAGCCGTAGCCAACAATTCCTCCCCTTAACTACAGATCTTTGAGCTTACATGGTCAAAAATATCTGACCCTAAGCCACCTGCAGCCAATACCTGGCATGCTGACATTAGTTGTTGAGAGTAAGGCAAATATGCAAATACTGTTGGCCAGTTTGGAGATGCGATAGAATGGTAATACAGTACACATTTATTAGTGATGAAAAGATTACTGTGAATTTTTTTGAAGAATCAGATTATTTTCTTATTATGAGGCAAGCTGAAAGAGCTTGTTTGTTTAGAACAAGGATCTCAGGGATGAGTAGTTCAATGGGAGCAAGGGCGAGAGCAATTGAGGTGGCACATGGTAGAAATGGGGAAGTGGGAAGGAAGATAGTAGAGTTGGAGAATGCTGTTTGGGGTTATGCTGTATGGGTCAGGTTCCCAGCAGGAAACAGAAAATATTCAAACTGGGTAATCCAATAGACAGAGGATTTATAAAGGATGGGGAATGAATAGATCAGAAAGGAGAAGGTTCTAGGAGCAGAGACCTGTGCAGAGAGGGCAGCCTGATTGAAGTTGTGCCCTTCAGTGGGAAGACCCTGCAGAGCAAGGGCCAAGGCAAGTGGAAAGCAAACTACATGTGGCATCCATCAAAAGACTCGTACTTAAGTCTCTGCTCTGCAATGTGTACTAGCTAAGTCTGGATTTTCTTATTCAGAAAAGACGATCTTTTCCAGAAAATAATTAATAATTAATAATTAATAATTTTGTAATAAAAGCTACATATGCCAAGCCTGCCAGAGAAGGAAGGTTGAAAGGAAATGAATGTTTAATCCCAAGTGGATGCAAAATGAAAAGGCACAGGTGAAAAGAAAAGAAGACCTTCTTTATCTGAGGCAGGTCCTAAGACTAATGCATGGGAAGTGATTAATCTACATATATGTGCTCACAGACAAATGTTTCAGAGACATACGTGTATAAATATGGGATTGATAAATCAGCAACATTAGGATGAGAGGAAGACAGAGAAGGGGAGGAAAAATACCTCCTCCCCCACCAAAATCCAAAACTTTTTCCTGAATATTAAATATCTATTTTGTAGTGGAAATCCAACTAAAGAAAGAGCCAATAATGCAGATACAATCACAAGGTTCATTCCCCCCCCCCCCCATATACTGGAAACGGAATAGCTTGTAGCTTTTAGCAAAGTGGTGATTGCAAGTATTTTGTCATATTTCTTCAGACATTTATTTCATTTTCACTTCTACATTTTTAGTCTGTACTATTAACTTTCTTAGTAAGCCACAGAAAAAGACTTAACAAAAACACTATTTTTTTCTATGTTTCCCTATGGAATTAGCTTTCAGTTTAAATCCTAGCATATAGTAATGTATGAAGAATGTCAATGCACTTTATTTCCTACAAGATACTCTTGTAAGAAAAATTACTGGTTGAAAGAGATGATACACTTCTTAAGTCTGCATCAGGGAAAAGAGAAATTATTTGTTTGATCTCATGAGTTTGGTATTGTGTTGTGATAGCATCTAACAGGAATGCAGTTTAAAATTCTATGTGAAGTCCCTCTGTTTGGACTGTCAATTCAGGGTGGAAAACCATTTTGTTAGAAGTGTCAAGAATATGATGAGTGGTGAAGATATCAACTGTGTTAGCTTATTTTTTTTGACTGCCACATGATTCTTCTTGTACTATATCATGTATGAACAAAAAAGGCATTAATTCAAAGACTAGAAATTCAATGAGTTTTAAACTAATCACCTCAAGGTGCAATGAATTTATCAGCAATATCTTTTACATATTGATGTCTGTGCATACTCGGCTCCCTTGGTTTATATTCAGTATTTGTGCCACAGAAAGGAAATTAATGAATGCCTTTAAAATGCAAATTTGTCAAGGTCAGATTTTCAAAAACAGAAGCTTGTTGGTGTACCATGCGCTGCATTTTATTTCTCTTTAGCTAGTTGGTTGGATTATCAATCAAAATGTTGACTATAATTGTTTAAAAATTAATTTATAAAAGCCATTTTCAGTCTTTCCTTTGTCTGATATGAGAGAGGAGATAGGATAGATTGGTATCTACAATACAGATTTTGCACTCTGTGGAACCGAGGTATCCTAAAGAACCTGAAAGCAGGAATTTTGCAGTGAATCTTGCTTCCTTGAGGACTCTATAAAAGAGGTGTTATGCTTCTTGTGGAGGACACCTTTTGAAGTATCTTCCTAGCACGCCATCACTAGGAAGCGTCTTCTTACCACCAGGGATGGTGCCCTGTCTGCCATGTTACATGTTCATGGTTGGGTACATGTTCATGCCTCTGAACTTGAGCTGTATACCTGATCCAAACAACATCAATACAGCAAAATCTTCTTGCTTGAGAATTGGAGATTGGGACCTGGACTTTCCAGTTTAGACTATAGTCCCATCCATAAGTGCCACATTTTATAACCTAACAGTGTTTCCTTCTGACTTTACCTGGTTCACTTTGGTATCTGTTACTATAATCAAATTTCTTTCTTTCTAGGGATGACCTTCATGGATTGAATTCAAGACTGGCTTAGAAATGGCAGGCTTTCTATTTACTGCCAAGGCAGCCTGGGATCCTGTTCCAGCCATGTGTCCTTTCCTCTGAGCCTTCTCATCCAGTTCATGCATAGCTGCTCAGTCTCCCAACTTTTTCCCAGGCACATCTTACCTATGGACCACAACTCTGTCTCTGAAGCACAGAAATTCTCTTACCTTTCCACTCTTAAGAGAGTTATTCTTCTGATTTTGCTGTTAAATTCACAGTTTTGAATGAATCTAGGCTGTAGTATTTCATTGAAGACAAGGTAGAAAGCAAGAAAATAATACTAAATTTTATCTATTTTGAAAATAGTTTTAAAGCTCTTGGCTCTTCAGTGTCTTTCCTCTCTAACTAGTCTTGCCACAGCAACCTGAGCATTCTTCCAAAAGCATGGCTCTGTCCAAACCTCTCGGATGTTTAGAATTATTATGTTTCATTTTTCTGCACAAAGAGTATGTACACTAAAATGTTTTTTTAAAATCTAAGGTAGAGGTTGGCAACCTATTTTATTAAAGGCCAGAGAGTAAATACTTTAAGCTTCTGGGCCTTATGGTTTCTGTCTCTACTATTGTAGCACAAAAGTAGCCACAGACAGTGAGTAAACAAATAGGCCTGGCTAGGTCCAATAAAACTTTATTTAGGGGAGCCTGGGTGACTTTGTTGGTAGAGCATCCAATTCTTGATCTCAGGGTCATGAGTTCAAGTCCCACATTGGGTGTGGAGCCTACTTAAAAAAGAAAAACAAAAAACCCTTTTATTTCTAAAAACAGATGGTGGGCAGGATTGACTTAAGTACTCTACATATTAGACTTTATCCTATTTTGTCTGCTTTGCTTTCTCTTCTATCCTGTCATGGACTCAGTACTCAACTGAAAGTAAGTTCCTATGTCCTTCAGGTTCTCTGTACATTCATTATTCTATTCTTCTGTTCCCTTGGATGGGAGCTGGGGTAGGGCACAAGGAAACTATCATTTCTCCAAGGACATTTCCTATACAAAATGCCTTTACATCAACTTTAAGATAACAAGTAATCATACTCTCTGTTAAGAGTATGATGACAATATTCCGGAGAAAGAATAATAAAATGAATGATTAAATGCAATACTAATACTATGAAACAAGTAATAACTTGAGACAGATAAAGAAGGTAGTCAAAAAGTTGTGCTTATTTTTAAAAATATGCTTGCTTTTCTACTCATTTCAATAATTGATGCCATCCTTCTACCACCCTCCGTCCTCAGATAGAAGCAGGTTATGCCTTTTCTTCCTATAGTTTTCTTCCCTTCATCTGTGTTAGTCTTAAAAGTATTACCCATCTTTCAATATGTAATTTAAATATCCTTTCCTTTATTAATTCTGATCTCTCCAGCTAAGAGTGATTTCTCATTCTTTGGAATTCCAATTACAATCTATCACATCATTTTAATCTTGGTGTTATGGTTATTTTCAATGTAAGACAGACATTAGGATTTGAAACTGGTGGCCAAGTATTCTTGAGATGTCTTTGGTGCAAAAAGATGGTTTTATTAAAGCACAGGACAGGACCCATGGGCAGAAAGAGCTGTACTGGGGTCAGGAGGAGTGGCCGATTATATATGTTCAAGTTGGGAGAGGGTTAGGGATAGTGTAAATCTCTAAGGACTTTTGGAAGCAAGGTTTCCAGGACTTTGAAGGGGCTAGCTATCGTTGGGAAAAGGTCATGTGTTATTGTCTAATAAAACCTTGGTTGTGAGACATTTCAGATATGTATTGGTGGGTTATATGTGTGGGGGATGATTGCCAACATGTATCTTGGGCATAGGGTGTTAGAGATAAAGGAAGTTTCTAAAATAATTTTTATATGTGAAAGTAGACTTATAGGATCCTGGGGGTCAGGCTAAGATTGCCTTCTGCATTCAACAAAGCATTAACACCAAGAGAGCAGAGTTTTTAGAGGAAGGTCACTCAGCCTGTTTCAAGGACTTGTCAGTGGGCTGCAGGTAGTAAGGAAATTTAATAATTTTTCTTCTGCCTTTGTTTCCCACATTGATTAAGTATTAAGTATTAAATACTAAGGTATTTAAGTACCTTAGTTCAATAATTAGAAGATACATCTGGAATATCTCTCTTAATAGGCTCTGGGTATCCCAAGGATCAGTGCTTTACAGAGAGTAGGCATTAAATATTTGATCAATAAATTTTAAAAATTTGTTAAAATGGATTTCTTCATTTGACGCTCCCTACGTGATGAAGAAGTATTAACTCTGTTTAAAGATCAGGGTCAAAAGCAAACCTCTGGTTTAGTTACCTTTAAAAAATATCCTCAAACACTTAACAGTCCAGTGTTATTGAACTTAAGTTGGTATTTTTGCTAGCCAAATTTGCTGCATATGAAACCCATTGGCCATTTGGGGATTGACAACTTTCCTACTGCTCCTTTCAAAGAACTTCCCAAGAAAACTGGGATAGATAATCTATGTGCCATATGTGCTGTTAAAATAAAGTTGGATATGCTCTAATCAAGCGGTTTCCATGAGAAACACAAGGACTCAAAACTATGAAAAATCTTTTTAATTGTAGTACTTATGGTAGGCACTCCAAATAGCAAAATTACATTTCAAACTTTTTTATCTAAAAAAATAGTTTATACCAAAGCTTAAATATCTTGGAGCAGAAACACTATGGCTGTTTAAATGTTATATAAAAAAGTTTGAAACAAGCAAAAAAAAAAAAAAAGTTTTCTTTTTCATGTTGCCTACAAAATCTTTAAATTAGTGCTTAGCTTAAAAGAGCCTTTGAGAATTTTTTTTTCGCTTTATGAAAATGATGGAGGCAAAGGTATAGAGTGTCTCTCTCCCATGATGGGTTGAAGGCAAGAAACAAGGACAGACACACTTGAATTCTCTCAGCTGCGTGGATTAGTTAAGAACCTTGCCATTTAGACATTTTCCTTAGGTATAAGTACCAGGATCATCCTGTCCCTTTTATTTGTTTTATTTGTTTGTTTATAAGGTGATAGGTATGGAAGGTGATAGATATGGAAGAATGAAGATTGAATGCTGTTAATTTTTAATGCACCCAGCATCAAAAGCTAGCTGGTTGAAAACCAGAAATGTTGATCAAAAAGACAATGTTGATAGAAGCATCTTAAAAACTATAAATTGCTTTCCACATTTGCTCCTATTGTTATTTCCCAAGTTCATTATTATTATAACACATGATAAAATGACTATTAAAAAGATGATTTAGGATCCATGGGTGGCTCAGCTGTTTGGCGCCTGCCTTCGGATCCTAGGTTCTGGGATCGAGTCCCATGTCGGCTCCCTGCATGGAGCCTGCTTCTCTCTCTGCTATGTCTCTGCCTCTCTTTCTGTGTCTCTCATGAATAAATAAATAAAATCTTTTTTTAAAAAAAAGATAATTTAAACTCTTCTAAGTTATTCTCTATTGTAACCTCTTAAAAGTAGGTGCAAACATGTGACTTGTTTGTTTAAAGTAATCTGGGAGCGGATTGAAAGATTACTTATGTCCTTGCAATTTTAATCATTCTTAGCTGTAACTTGTTTCGTCTCCCTTCTGAGTTGTCTGTTTCTATCTACAGTCACTCCTGTTCTTTGAATTTGTTTTTAAAATTCCTAGTTGTGTGTCCATAGTAAGTAGCTAAAAAGATTTGTAGTTGTCTTGCAAGATTTTCAGAGAAGTAGACTGGGTCTTCTTTTTTTAAAATCTAATTTCTTTTTTTCTTCCAGTCTGAGTTTACCAAGGAGAGGAATAGTATCAAATAAGGGCAATGGATAATTTAAAAATTCACAATTTCTTGTCTCTTTTCTTCCATTTATAACCCTTTATTGCAATTTTAAGTGCCAGCAAAATGACTAATTTAAGGTTCATAGAGATTACAGAATGTTAAAAACCGTAGACATCTTTGGAAACAGAATCTGCTGTGGCTACTTTAAATGAAAGGGACTTCTTAAGGAGTAGAAGTAGCTCATAGAGTCATTTGGATTGTTGCAGAAGGAGAGTGGAGGCCAAACATTCAGGAGCAACTCCTCAAGAACACTCCAGCACTGGGCTGTAAGGAGCTGCTGGCCTGCTCTGCGGAGGTCAGGGAGGAGGTGAGCTGGAAACCACATAATGAGCCCCAGAGGCTGCCTCCTGCACACAGCTTCTGTCATGACCTCCTGCACACAGTGGCCCCAGCAAAACCGACACTCCATGTCCTGCCTCTCTCCTCAGGTAACTCGATTCTTTTTTTTTTTATAATAAATTTATTTTTTATTGGTGTTCAATTTGCCAACATACAGCATAACACCCAGTGCTCATCCCATCAAGTGCCCCCCTCAGTGCCCGTCACCCATTCACCCCCACCCCCCGCCCACCTCCCCTTCCACCACCCCTAGTTCGTTTCCCAGAGTTAGGAGTCTTTATGTTCTGTCTCCCTTTCTGATATTTCCCACACATTTCTTCTCCCTTCCCTTCTATTCCCTTTCACTATTATTTATATTCCCCAAATGAATGAGAACATATAATGTTTGTCCTTCTCCGACTGACTTACTTCACTCAGCATAATACCCTCCAGTTCCATCCACGTTGAAGCAAATGTGGGTATTTGTCGTTTCTAATGGCTGAGGAATATTCCATTGTATACATAAACCACATCCATCGAAAGATGAATGGATAAAGAAGGTAACTCGATTCTGATTCAAAGTCTGGCACTAGCGTAGGTGGGTAGATTCTGCCTAGAGGGCAGTTTGGGAAATGCCCATTTTCAGCTTTTTCTAGCCTGCAGAAGGACATGATAGAGCAGAGTTACATCAGTGCTAGGTGAGTGCATTCACGGGGTTTTCTGTTTCAGGCAACTTTTATCTTCTGTTTTCTTTGATTCTTACCTCTCCCCCAGCAGGGATGCTGATAAACAGCAAAATGACTAGTACTTGACATTTGGACTATGAATCAAGTTGTGTCACAATGCCTCAAGGACCTACTAGAATAAATATTTTCCCGTTTCCTTCTTGGTAACTTCCTTATGTGATGGTGAAAGATGTACCTTCCATTTTCTATATTCACTTAATTTGTCGATCCTTTTGTATGTAATCACTTTCTTATCACCATTGCTCCTTTCCCTCCAACACTAATTCCTTCATCCTGTAGGAGTTCCGACATGTCATCACTCTACACCCCACACTCAGACTCTGACACTCTGAACCTGGCTGCTGCATTGCCTGGGCACTTCTTATACCCATATGGGCTCTGACATCCCATGGGTAGGGTGATCCTTGCAAAAAAGTCCTCCATATGATTACTTGGGTTTCATATTTCCTGCCAGGCTACTCCCTGTTCTGAAACTCTCCTTACTCTGCTTGGGTTCAGCCCCACACAAGGCTGGAACCCTTGTGCAGAATTCCTCTTTACACTGCTGGTTCTTATACCCTGCACTTTGCTGCCAGCTGCCCTCTTGACCCACTCATGCTCCAACATTCTGGACAGCTTGTCTTCCAGGATAGACTCTCATCTCTCCCTGTTCATGCTTTGACATCCTGCACTGGGGTGACAAGGTGCATAGAAGTCCACGCTTAACTCCAGCTACTCCACAATGAGCATCCCACCCTGTACAGAAGTTCTTCTCCCTTCGAGTATGCTCAGAAACCTCACACTGGTCTGTGCCACCTCTATTCACACACACGCATACACACCCTGATAACCTCTTCCCCTGGGCCATTCTTTAACTCCTCAGGTTCAATCACTACCCTCACCCTTCTTGGGTGCCAGTACCCCTTGCCAGGCAGACCCTCCCTGCACCAGAGGGATACTCCTCAATCTGCTTGGTCTCTGACACCCTGCTCTGGACTACTAGAGCTCCTGTCCACTCTGACACCATTTGTTTGCACCCATCTAATGGCTTTTGGCCTGAATTGATCTGTAAGGGAATGGAAAGGAAGAGAAAGAAGTGGAATTTCATACCTGGAACACAGTGTCAGAGAAATGGGGGTACAAATGAGGTAAGACTCAAGGTAGAGTTGTGTATGTGAGGACACAGGGACTATAATGATTTCCCTGGAGCACGGAATATGTGGGGGTCTTGTCAGAGGTGAGGATCTAGAGCTAATCTGTGCTGCTATGGTCGAGGGCCTTCAATCATTAGGAAATGATTTTTCATTGGCAGTTGTTAGGTAAGTGATTAATGTGATTATCTTTTCACTTCGAAAATAAATCACATTGAAGCAGGTTGGTGTGAGAAGACGGAAGACTCCTAGAATAATTCCTTTGAGCGTTGTTGAGGGAACTGACCTGGAGGGAGAAGGGAGGCAGCTATGTGACTTTCATTCCAGGACACCAGTCTGAGCCTGACTTAGTTTGTGAAGGTCTGACAATGCACATGAGATAAGACTTTTTATCAACCAGGCTGCCAGGTATCCTGGCTTTTTGTGGGTGTTCTGGCTGCTGTGGCTGGAACACCTAGATTCCTCCTTCAGGATTGAGGCACTCAATCCCCACAGCTGGGAGCTTGACTGCTGACAGCTCCCAGCAGAGTGCCTTCTTTTGATCGCCCTAAACCAAAGGAAGCTGCTTTGCCCAAGAGTATGCTTCCTCTGTAGGGGCAGCCCAAATTTAATGACTGGTCTGTGAGGGGACACAAAAATCACCGGCCCCTTTCCCTCACTCAATTCAGGACGACTGTAAAAGACCATCCACGCCCCAGAGCTACTACTGGGGTTGGCTGAGCCTTCCTTTGCAATTGTGTCAGGGTTCAATTTTCCCTCTGACCATTCCTGTCTGCTTCCCTCAGCCTTCAAAGTTTTGCTTCTGAGAGAGCATGCTCCAAGATAGCACCTGCATGCAAATCTCAAGAGTGTCAGATCTGTTTCTGGGAAACTGAATTTAAAACACATTTAATCCCAAATGCAGATCCTGTTGTCATGCATAGAGATGGTAAATTAGTAGTAACCCCACCTTCCAAAAGCATTTCCTCCACTCTCAGGAACTAGTTCAGGTACTGGAGAAGTCTACTGTAATGACTGTATTCAATACAAGTTAAACAAGCTTTGTCACATACAGCTATGAAGATTTATTTTCTTCCTCTGAATCACTGTAGATATCATATAATGAATCACTCCACATGTAATGTGAATATGAATCACTTCCAGGATGGCACTTAACTTCCAGGAGAGTCATATTTGTCATTGTGGATGTCATACAAAGATATTTACTGGAAACAATATAGATTTTGTGATTTTTTTAACACATAAAGGATACGTTTATTTTATTTTTCTATGTTTATTGTTGTTGCTTATTTGTCCCTTCTGTTAGTTGTGAGGGTGGGAGGAGATGGAAATAACTTGGTGACAAGGTATTGGAAAGGTGAACTCCTGAGAGCAGGGAATAAGATTTGTGCTTAGAACATCAATAGATACATGTAGGAACCAATAAACATTAGTTAAATGAGAGTCAGTAAAATAAAAATTAAATAAATAAATAAATAAATAAATAAATAAATAAATAAATAAATAAAATAAGTAAGTAAGTAAATAAATAAATAAATAAATAAATAAAATCTAACATGAATCCCATAGGAGCTCTGCAGGTAAAAGAGGTAGACAATGATAGTGAACACTTTTAATTGTCAGGTGTCAATCTCAAGCAATTCTAACTGCATGAAACTGAGTTTAAAATGTTTTGGATTTATTAGCATGTTTGTGTAACTGTGATAAATTCTAATATTGAATTAGAAGTTTGGTTTGGTACAAAGAGTAATTTTCAGAGAATAGAGGCTTGCATGGATTGTGAAGCAAAATACTTCAGCAGAAGTCCAGATAATTTGATAAAAGCAAATCATTTTAGATTTGTTTATCTAGATAATTCACTCTAACCTCTTTCTCTCTCTGCTTAGACATCTGCATTCCCTATCTCATTCTTGATTTAAAATGGAAAGTTCCAACATGTCTACCGAGGTGCAAAAGTTGAAACCTTACCTGGCTAGTGTACAGCTGACATAATGGCCAAGGCCTCTCACCTGAGAGAGGGGAACAGAAAGGGTTGTCAATACCCCTCCTTCTTCATGCCTTGGTGAAACTCCCAAACCTGCCCTTGCTTTCACTGTCTCTCACTATTGCTTGGGAATAGGGTGACCAACAGCCTCCTTTACCATGGATCATCCCAGGGACTGCTCTAGTTTTAGCATTGAAAGCCCTATCTCCCTGGACACCCCTTAGTCTGGGGCAAATCTGGACAGTTGGTTGCCTCCATAATTAATGACCTTCCCTAATTTTTATTAGATAAAAGAGATTTGATTAATTATTTATCTCTGCAAGGTGAGGCCACTTCCCTACTTTATTGTAGATCTTACATGAGCAAATGAGTAAAATTTCCAGAAGTGGGCTCAATTAATTACCCAGACAAACAAATACACAAAAGAATGTGATATGCTTTAGTATGTCAATCACCTTTACTAATCTTGTAGTCAGGACAGAAGAACTGAGTAGGGAGACATAAGGAGGGCCTGGGAATTTTGAAGAAGAACAAGTTTTGGTGTAGTTTAGGCCTAGGATATGATAGGTTCTTGGATCAGAAGATGAGCGGGCAATGAATCAAGCAGCTATGGGAGGCAGGAATGCAAACTGGTGCAAGTCACTTGCGAAAGCAATAGAGAAGTACCTTAAAAAGTTAAAAATAGAGCTATCCTACAACCCAGCAATTGTACTGTTAGGTATTTACCCAAAGGATACAAAATACTGATTCGAAGGGGCACATCCACTCTGGTGTTTATAGTAGCATTATCAACAATAGCCAAATTACGGAAAGGGCCCAAATGTCCATCTCTTAACTACAGAGAACTAACTGGGGGTTGATGGAGGGACGTGGGGGGGATGGGCTAAATGGGTGGTGGGTATTAAGGAGGGTACTTGCTGTGATGAGCACTGGATGTTATATGTATGTGATGAATCACTAAATTCTACTCCTGAAACCGATATGACCCTACATATGAACTCACTAGAATTTAAATAAATGCTGAAACAACAACAACAAAAAGGGGAAAAGAAAGCCACTAAATGTGGGGATTAAAATAATTTGTCATGAGGATAGAGTATACAGTAAGCATCCTGCCTCCTATTTCTTCATCTTCTGTCCCCTTTTAAATCTAGTTGTTATTACTTTCTGGCAGATTTTCCCCCCAGATTATATTCAGTCATGTTATTAATTGCCAAGTGTATATTATATCTTTGATTCTGTCTGGATTCAAAGTAAAGCTGAAAATGGAGATCAGTTTTAACCAACAGTAAATAATAAAAGCCTTGACAATAAACTTTAACAAGCTGTTGATAAGTTGGCTGAAGGTATGAGCCTGTTTAAGCTTTGTTGTGGAAAGGCAACGAGATGAGTGTATCCACAGTTGGACCCCAAGGTGAGCTAAGAGATGGTAGCACAGCTCCAGAGAACTGATGGCTACAGAGGAATCAAAATTTCAGAATCTCTAGAAAAGATGAAGCCAAAGGGGACAGAATTAGGATGCTTTGAATCCAGTCATCCCTTTCCTTAGACTTTCTCCTAGAGCTCAATTATTCAAAAGTAATGGAGGGTTTATGTTTATTCCTAACAAAAGTGTAAGTTATCTTCCATTCAGTCAGCCAGCCACTTGTCCCATCAGTACCCTCTCCATCCCATCAGATAAGAAACGGATGGTACGGGAATTTCTATCTCCAAGTGGCCGATATTTCCAGACTGGGGGTCTGTCTGAGTTTATTAAAGCTTTCATCCATTCATATTCTTCAGTTTAGCTGCTACAGGGGTGGTGGTCTAAGGTACCATTTTATTGTGCCCCTGATACTGTAATAGCTTCCTGCCTGGTCTCCTTGCTTTTATTCTTGCTGCCTCCAAATCCACGGTGTCATATCAGCTAGAAAGATCTTTGAAAAGCAAAGATCGTAATACTTTATCCTCTATCTCACCTCCGGGTTAAAATCCTCTTAATGGGCTCCTATCACACTTAATATAAAATATCTGAATTGTTTGTCACAATCAACAAAGCACCACTATGATCTGGTCCCTGCCTTCCTTTCTTACTTCATCTTACCCACAAAGCTCTAGTCATTCTGCTTTTCTTTCTGTGTTTCTTCATCGGCTAAGCCAATCCCTATGGTGAGTTGTAAAAAGTAGGAATGTCTTCTCTTTTGGTTCTTGGAATAGCTGGTTGCCTTTTGAGTCACCTAGTCAGTCATTTTCTATCATATTACTATATTTTAACTCTCTGCAAACCATTTGCTAATATGGGCATTTACTTCATTTTTGCTGTTTTTCCTCCTCAACCAGACTGCAAGCTTCATGTAAGCAGGGGCTTGTCATGTTGTTCTGTGCATTAACTGTGAGTCCTAGAACAGGGCCTAATAGGTAATTGATACCCAGTAAATCTTTGTTAAAGTGACTGGTTTCTTTTCTTTCTTTCTTTTTTTTTTTTTTTTAAGTGACTGGTTTCTATTCGCAACCAGCTTACAAATTTGGTAGTATGTCAAAGATAATGTAAATGAAAATTTAAATACACATGACAACAAACAGAAGAGATGCTGAAAGGGCAATACGTGATTTCAGTACTATATGAACCTTTTATTATAAAGCATCAACTCAGATAAAACATCAAAGAGGAAGGACACCTCATATTCCCGTCAGTGAGGCTGCAAGTTCTAAAAGCCGGTTTCCACCAGGGGAAGGCAGAAGGCACGTGTGGAGGCGATGGGCAGGAGAGAGGATGCAGACGCAAAATGAGTAAGCAGAGAATGCGAGCGCGCTGGAACTTCAGCTCCAGCACAAGTTTGGCAAGGAGGGCCCGAGTTGCTGCAAGATGAAATTTTTAATTATCTGGAATTTGGGAGAAATGCCAGTTGGATGGAGTATCTTGAGGCACAACTTTCCACTCGTAAAGAGTCTTGCCAAGGGCCAGGCCTCGGGCCATCCCCCTCCCCTCGCCCTCGCCCTCCCCCACCCCCGGCTCCGCCCGGGCCAGTTTTGGCTCTTTGAGATGCAGCTGCAAAGCGGATTCATAAACAGAGGAAGTTGGCTGCTTTGGGTGGCCCTGCGGCCGGTGCAGCCCGGAGAGCCTGCGGCGGGGAGGGCGGGGAGGGCGGGGCGGAGTGGGGAGGCCCGGTCTGTCCCCGGCGGAGCGCGGCCGGGCCCGCGGGCCCTGGGAGGGGCTTTCGGTCCTGGACTCCTTCTGCCCTCCGTGGGGCCTGGCAAGCTCTAGCCCCGGACCCACAAGTGTGCGTGCGCGGCCTCGGCTCGGGCCCCGCCCGCCCTCGGACGCGCCCGGGCGCCTGCCTGGAGGGGCCCCGGCCCGGCCTGGTCGCGCTGCGGCTCCCCCGGCCTCCAGCCCAGGGCGGCTCCGGGGGGAAAGTGGGGCGCGCGGGGGTGGGGCCAGCCGGCGGGGAGCGCCCCTGCCCCGCGACCCCGGCGCAGACCAGAGGCGCGGCCAGAGGGCCAGGGCGCACCTCCCGAGCCTGTCGCCTGTCGCCTGGGCCCTCGCGGTGGGCAGGGACTCCGCGGAGCCGGGGGCGGGGGGGGGCGCGCTCTGCCCCTGGGATTCGTCCGGAGTCCGGCGGCGGCGGCGGCGCTCTTTGTCTTCCCAGGACCTCCTCTCCTTCCTTTCACCCTCCCTGCAGCCGTCGGTGGCTCCCGCGGCCCCGGGCGCGGCCCCGGGAACCCCTGCCACCTCGGTGCCCCGCCGGGTCGGCCGAGGGGGCTGCGAGCGGGAGGCAGGGAGGATGCTGGCGGGGCGGACTCTGGCCCGCAGCCCCGGGAGCCGGCCGGTGCCCGGGCTGTGGCCGCCGCTGCTGCCGCTGCTGCTGCTGCCGCTGCTGCGCGCCCCCGGGGGGCCGGTGAGCGCCCAGGAGCAGCCCTCCTGCAGAGGAGCCTTTGACCTCTACTTCGTCCTGGACAAGTGAGTGCCCGGGGGAGGCCCAGGGGCTTGCGCGCGGCGGCCCTGGATGCGCCGGCGCCGGGGAGACGGAGACGCCCGCGCCCCGGGGAGCGGCGCCTGGAAGCGACCGCGGCTGCTCCCTGCCCTCCCCGACCCACGCGCGAGCGCTTCCTCGCGTGCGCCCGCTGGGCCGTGAGCGCTGGGCCCTCCGGGGAGGTTGGGGCAGTCACCGTTTGCCAGTCCCGGGGTCTCCGCCTGGGGCAGCCGTCTGCAGCTCCAGACCCCGGCCGGGCCCGGCTCGCGCCCCAGCTGGCCAAAGGTCGCCGGGTCCGACCCTGATCAGGGCGCTTTCCTCGTAGCCAGGAAAACCCTAGCGTCCGCATATACTCGGGGTGGTTTGCATGTCCTGCGAAGGAAAGTTGTGTTTGTTTTGAGGAGCCGGGAACCTACTCCAAAGGATTGGTCAGGTGGCCCCGAGGAGGTGGGGAGGGGGGGGCGGTTGGCTTCCTGGATTCTTTGAGTGCCTCAGTTTCAACCGTCTATACTGTTACTCTGCTGGAAGTAGAGGCCGGGTTACCCCCACGTAAATGTTTTGTGTTGTTTGTTTGCTTCTCATCAGTTCAATTTCATTTTACAGGTCTGGGAGTGTGGCAAATAATTGGATTGAAATTTACAATTTTGTCCAGCAACTTACAGAGAGATTCGTGAGGTATTTCTCCCACTTTACTCTGCAGGGGAATTTGAGGTGGAGGGAAGTAGACTGAAGTGTAAGGTATCCCTTTTTTGAGACCTTTTGTAGGGAAAGCTTCTCCAGAAATGTTGATTTTTCTTTTTTCTTTTTTTTTTTTTAAGTGCCTCAAGATCACTATAACACACATGTAGTTATTAGGACAGCCCTTCAGTTGTTCAGGGCTTATTTTATCTGGATCCCAGAAACTTGGCTCAGGCTCTGGGGAAGCATCTTCAAATACTATTACAAATGTCTTTTCCTTTCTGAATTTTCATCTGTTTTGAATTTCAGTTACGCTTTCTCATAATTTATCACATTAAACAAATTTTATGCTAATAGTGTCCATGATATATTTTTCTTTCCACATAATTCGTAGCATTGTAGAGGTCATCATTAAAAAAGAAAAGTGTCGGTAAACTTCAAATGAACATGTGTTAATAACCCACTACCAGAAAAGGCACTGTGTGTGTTTAAAGAAAGACTTGTGTTTACCCAATGTGTGGGTGTGTGGCTGATTTAAAATTTAACTGTTCTATATATGCAATAAGCCTTACTAGGAAAGACTGGTTTTTTTCCTCCTATAAAAAGCATAACTGCTACGAAATCCAGCTTACTTGCTTATTTGGAGGTAACTAGGAATTAGTGGCATCTCTATTTAAAAATAACCCCAGGACACCAGACTTTTGAGCCTTTCTCTCTCTCTCTCTCTCTCTCTCTTTCTCTCTTTCTCTCTCTCTCTCTTTAAAGAAAAAAATGCAATGAGCAAATGCAAGTTTATCAAGATAATGGAAAGGACACAAAAAGGAGCTGTATCATTAAATATTGCTTCTTTCAGTCTTGTTAGCCCAAATGTTTTCTGTAAAACAGGCTTGGATGATCAAAACATTTTGAAAGTCATGTTGCAAGTAACTTCAAACAATCTGTAGAGGCCTAGGCAATCCTTGCTTTCAGTTATTGGCAGCAGTAAACTTATCCCTATAAAAATGTATGCTTGTCCATGTTCAATCATCAGTCTCCTGCTTAAGAAGCCAAGTATAACACTCTCATTTCTGGACAGGGTCTGAAGTAAAACTGTCTAGGAAAGAAAAATAAATAAGGCCCCATATTTTTAAATGTTAAAGGCAGTAGAGATAGCTTTTTATAAATGTTCTGATTTGATCTGAGAGTGTACAGAGAGTATCACATAGATTTTGATTGAAAGCAATGGATCATTTCAATACAACATTTTGAAGAGGTGGGGTTTTTATTTATTAGATCTGGCTTGCAAGCTGGAATTCTATAATACATAGTTCTCTGGCTCAAATTTAGTTGCTTAGTTATTGACTCATAATACATTGTAGAAAGTGAATCAAAGTTGACTACTGAAGAGAATGTCTTCCAATATGAATAGGACTTTGAGATCATTCTGATCTTCAGTTTATAGATATTAGTTTCCTATCTTTACTTTCAGATCTTAGTAACAGTTGTGTAGAGTGTCTTGGAGACAAGAACCATTCTGTGAGATCAACGCCTAAAGCTTAAAAGAGGTGGCTAACTGGGGCAGGTGTTGCCAGTTGGAAGTGGGATGTTTGAGACTTGGACAGCCTAATCAAAACTGATTTGTTAGTGTCTTTCAGATTGTCCATGATACTCTCTCTATGTATTTTTACCTCCAGATCACTTTTTTCTGAACTCATATCAATTATGATAATTAAATCAAATTATGGTAATTAAATCAAACTGACTGCTCTCCAGCGCTAAATATTGTTAGTGACACTCTCTAAGAAGGGTCTGGCCTCCTTTAAGGAGGTGAGATAGAATACCAAGGGAAGAAGTATTTTCTACAAAAGGATTTTACATTGGCCTACAATTCATCTTTCTAGTTGTAGTCTGTTCCCCAAATGGCCCTATGGTTCATGGAGCATTGTTTGAGTGCTGAGAAGCACTGACTCAATCCAAAACGGCTTACGTGGTAAGGTTAAGCTGAATTAGTATATATACTTAGGGAGTTCCACTGAAAAGAAGTCTGGACCATCAGAGTCTGATTTTTTTTTTTTTTTCCAGAGTCTGATTTTAACTGAGACTCCATAGCTACAAGATACAAGTCTCTTATATTGTATTTTAACTGCCTCTTTTCTTATTTTGCAGCCCTCAAATGAGATTATCTTTCATTGTGTTTTCTTCTCAAGCAACCATTATTTTGCCATTAACTGGAGACAGGTTAGTGCATTATCATTTCACTGTAGGCTTTTAGTAGGGACTAATCTTGAAGGGATGATGGATATTTCCAAGTAGTGATTCAGGCCTCCCAGTGGAATCAAACAAATGCACAGACAATTCAGCTCTGTTTGCTAATAGAGGGGAAAGGAGGTATGAGTGATATAAAAGAGCAGATAATCTGAAAATATGTATCATTCTTGTTGGCTGTGGGATGTACAATGAAACCCAGATCTCTGCCTTAGTTGTATATTTACTACTTCCCATGTTTCCCCCTCTGTTTCTATAAGTACTTCTACATCTTTCTTGTTTAAATGTAATACGTTAATCAACTAGGAGTCTGCAGAACATTAGGGAGGAGAAAGATATGGATCTCTGGATAATTTACTAGATTCAGCCGACATCCCCCATCTCCAGTCTTACTCTGAGATCTACTGATGCTGAATATATTTGCCTTTGTAAAGGAACTTGCTTACTATTTTTTATTTTATATGTATATATAAAATATTATATACAAACTTGTAAATATATATAAATAATATATATTATATATTTAAATATATTGTACATATATTTTATGTACATAAATACATATAAATGAAAATATATATAATCTTATGATATTTCATATGGCCATTTTAATGTCATCTGAAATAATGGGTCAGGTTAGAGGTAGTCACTGACATATTTTAAAGAATGGCTGCTTTCCATGGGATCACCTTTGTGTAGTAGACTGAGTTCCAAAGTGGGAAGGGAGATTTTCCTTTTCATTCTTATATCTACTTTACTTATTTATCTATTTAATTTACTTTATTTAATACAAAGTATGAAAACATAGTTTTTGCTCAGTTCTTGCTGAAAGAATGGATGGGTTAGCATTTTTTTGAAATCATATTTCTCCAAACTGTCATTTTGGTGCAGGAAGCTGGTGTACTTTGTTTTGCATAATATGTGGATTTCTGAAAAGTTATGCTTGAATGCAGCTTTTTTTAATAAATGAATTTTTTCTCTGAAAATGTTAAAACGTAATATATATTTAGTGTTCTATTTGTTTCAATTTTTTATTTGAACTCTAGTTAAGGAAACATAACATTTAAAAGGATTCAGGGAGAGAACTTATTTATACTTGTCAGAATTAATTTGGGAGAAAAATATAAATCCTTCTAATTTGCTTGTGCTTTAAAGTTTTACTTTTCTGGAGAGGAAGTACCTCTGTAGATGACCTCAGTGTTCTCATTGATAGTTTCCTTCCGTACTTTCTTGTGTACATCTGGGTGTCATCAAGAGTCAGAGCAATAGTAGTCTCTTATACCCCACATAGAATAGCTTTCTATACCCAGTGATATAACACTCTTTGTCTCCATGAAAAGAAATTTTGTTCATTGCCCAGTTTAATTTTCAAAGAAACAGATCTTCCTAATGAAGTCTATTCATTAGGAAAAAGAAAGAATGTTGTTAACATTTATAGAGTGTATATGTAGGGAAAAGCACTTAGCATAACGCCAGACACAGTAGACTCTCAGTGATTGTCACCTGCATATGCTGTGCAAGGTTCTCTGTTAGGCACTTCACATATGGATCCTCCAGCACTTTGAGGGTGAAGTGTAGTGATTGGTCACCAAAACTGGTATTGCATGGAAATGCATGGAAAGGGTTTAACATGTTAATCTAAATCAGAGATTCTTCCTTTATCATTGGTTGAATCTAATAGAGGAGAGAGGTGGGATAAAGAGGCTTCCATTTGAAGACATAGCATAAAACAAGCATGTTGCAGTTAAGTCACAGAACCAATTTATTAGCCAAATGCTCATGGACAAGATACTTAACCTTTTTGTGCCTCAGTTTTGTCCACTTGTGTGATGGTGACAATGAGCATGGTGCTAACAATATCTACCCCATAAGACTATTGTGAGAATGAAGTCAGTGAATATGGAGAATGTGGGAGAGTCTGTTGTGTATGTATTCAAGAGAGAACGTTCTTGTAATTATTTATTTCTACTACGATTATTATTGTTTGGATCTAGGGAATATGTAGCATTTTCATGATTAGTGAGGAATTATTATTATTAATTAAAGGGATAATTATGCTGCTTGACAGAATTTATAATTTTCTAGGAGAAATATTGTTAAGGCTACTTACAATTTCTGTACGGTTCACTCTTTTTCTTTTGAAATAGAGATACATTCAGTTGTAACGAATTGCACTATTTGTGGCATGCTGAATTAGTGTGAGGTGGCCGAAAGTACACTAAGAAGGTCTAGGTAGATTACAGCTGTGCTACTTAAACTGATTTAGAGACTTGGGGCAAATCATCTACTCAGGTGTCAGTTTTTATGTGTGTAAACTGCAGACATAACTGGCCATGTTTTCTTTCTTTCTTTTTTTGAACCTTTATTGATACTCTTATGTGCTTTCTTAAGAGAGTTGTTCTAAGATGAAAATAAGACAATGCTTGGAAAAGTACTTTGTATATCACAGTCTCCATTAAAGGATATTATCTTCTGCTCCTCGTTGTTCTTTTACTAATTTAACTTTATTACATCAGTAACTTCTCAAACTTTTCTGTCCTGGGTATTTGGGTATATGGTGTCTTCATCCATTACCGGCTCTCAAGTGTGTAGAAACAGTCACATATTTAGATACAAACATCACTGAACAAATGTTTCCCCAACTATTGTGGATCTTTGTTTCAAAGCCTAGACATTGGAATTCTACGTATAAACTTTCTTGATGTCATAGATCACACTTACAAGGAGATCTGAGTAAATGAGAAACATAGCAGGTTTCATAATTTTAGTATGGTTATGAGAAGTACTTCTTTCAAGTTTTCAGAGTGTTGCTAGATATTTTCAGTAGAGATGAAGCAAGATTGGAAGCCAGTAAGTCCCTAAGATAGAGCAGTGTCTTCTTAGAGAATTTCAACATGGAGTCCAATACTATGTAAATACGTGAATAGAATAATACACTCGGCAAGAAATGATCAGTCATTTTGTATACTTGTAATATAAAAACTACTCTTTTAAGTGTTTCAGTTTGAACCACTCTCTTCTCCTCTCCTCTCCTCTCCTCTCCTCTCCTCTCCTCTCCTCTCCTCTCCTCTCCTCTCCTCTCCTCTCCTCTCCTCTCTCTCTCTCTCTCCTCTCCTCTCCTCTCTCTCTCTCTCTCTCTCTCCTCTCCTCTTCTCCTCTCCTCTCCTCTCCTCTCCTCTCCTCTTCTCTTCTCTTCTCTTCTCTTCTCTTGCCACCATGATTTTTATCTTCTGTGTATCTGTTCACCCATTCATCCACCTACCCACCTACCTACCTGCTTGCCTACCTTATATATGATATATTGAGCATTATGGGCTCTGGAGACAATACAAACATGACTAATTTAGTGTGTGTGACAGTGAGGAGTGTGCACATACATTGAAATAGCTCAGGGTTGTGTTATAGGATCAGATAAGGAAAGTGCCATGTTGATTCAATACGGACAAATCTGGCCTCTCAATATTAGAGAATCTGAATCAAGAGTAATTTTAAAGAATATTTTTAGTTACTATGCTACATAATTGGGGATAGTGAATTATGCTCACATCTATTCAATATGATCTTAATGATGTAAAATGATTTAGTTGAAAACATTTAGTGAACAGTTATTATGTGCTAGGCAGTGTGCAAGATGCTTTCCATTTATTACCTCATTTAATCCTCATATTAATACATGTAATACATACTACAATTATCTTAACTTTACAAATGAGGAAATGGAAGCTGCGAAAGGTAATGTAGCTTATCCAAGGACATAGAGTTAAGATGTGGTGAGCAGAATCGTCTTTGAAAGTATAGAGTATGCCACTCTTGTGCTTATGACAGTTCTAATGGCTTAGAATGGAAAACACATGTCTCCTGATGGCCTAAGAGCCCTTCCTGATTGCCTTGCCCATCCTCTCCAGCTTGTGCCACAGTTTAGCCCACTGGTCTTTCCATTCCCTGAACAGGCCAACTTTGTTTCCACATTATGAATTTTGTTCTTTCTCTGCCCCAGAAATGCTCCTGGCTAGCTCATTCTTATTACTTAGGTGTCATCCCATGTGTCCCCTCCTCTGAGACCCTTAGTCTGGCCATCAAGTCTACAGGAACCCTGGCCTTCCTCCCCAGAAATCTGCCAGGATAGTCTATTTGGTTACTACTTTTTGAAATTATTCTGTTAATTAATATTATTTTTATTTCCATCACCCTAACATAAATTGCATGAGAGCTGAGGGGTCTTCTCTGTCTTGTTTACCAGTGTATTTGATACCAGAACAGAGTCTAGCACATAGTAGATACTCAACAAATTATTATTATTTTTTTAAAGATTTTATTTACTCATTCATGAGAGACACAGAGAGAGGCAGAGAGAGAGGCAGAGATAAGAGAAGCAGGCTCCATACAAGGAGCCCGATATGGGACTCGATTCCGGGACTCCAGGATCATGCCCTTTGCTGAAAGCAGATGCTCAACCGCTGAGCCACCCAGACATCCCGATGCTCAACAAATTCTTTTCTTTTTTATTTTTTTGGTTTTTTTTTTGGAGTTTGATTTGCCAACATATAGCATAACACCCAGTGCTCATCCCGCCAAGTGCCCCCCTCAGTGCCTGTCTCCCAGTCACCCCAATCTCCTGCCCACCTCCCTTTCCACCACCCCTTGTTCATTTCCCAGAGTTAGGTGTCTCTCATGTTCTGTCACCCTCACTGATATTTCCCACTCATTTTCTCCTTTCCCCTATATTCCCTTACTATTTTTTATATTCCCCAAATGAATGAGACCATATAATGTTTGTCCTTCTCTGATTGACTTACTTTATTCAGCATAGTACCCTCCAGTTCTATCCACGTTCAAGCAAATGGTGGGTATTTGTCGTTTCTAATGGCTGAGTAATACTCCATTGTATACATAGACCACATCTTCTTTATCAACAATTTCTTGTTGAGATGAATGGTAGAATTGGTGTGACTCTAGAACCTGAGTTATTTTAAAAAACATATTATTTAAATTCAGTTTGCCAACATATACGATAACACCCAGTACTCATCCCATCAGGTGCCCTCCTTAGTGCCTGTCACCCACTCACCCCATCCCCCCACTCTCCTCCTCTTCTGCAACCCTCTGTTTGTTTCCCAGAGTTAGGAGTCTCTCATGGTTTGTCCTCCTCTAATTTTTCCCCATTCAGTTTCCCTCCTTTCCTTTTTAGTCCCTTTCACTATTTCTTATATTTCACACATGAGTGAGACCATATGATAATTGTCTTTCTCCAACTGACTTATTTCACTCAGCATAATACCCTTCAGTTCCATCTATGTAAACGTAAATGGTGGGTATTCATCCTTTCTGACGGCTGAGTAGTAGTGCATTGTATATATAGACCACATCTTTATCCATTCATCTGTCAAAGGACATCATGGCTCCTTCCACAGATTTAGAATCTAAGTTATTAACTACTATCATGTATTTTCTCTCTTTCAGAAGTCATGACTTAGGTTTGCTAAGTTTCTTTCCCACTCTTATAGATCAGTTGTAAATATTTCCGACTCTCTTTTTAACATATTTGTCCCCAAATTGAAAAAGTCATATAATTGTTTGACCTGAGCACAATAATCAATTACTTAGGAAAAAATATTTCTTAGGTATAATTATAGGAAATTAAAGAGAAGTCATTTGATTAAATTTAGATAATATATACAGTTGTATTATTTGAAAAGTTTTCTTTTTTTTTTCCTTAAGATTTTATTTATTTATTCATGAGAGACACAGAGAGAGAGGCAGAGACACAGGCAGAGGGAGAAGCAGGCTCCCTGCAGGGAGCCTGATGTGGGACTCGATCCTGAGACTTCGGGATCACGCCCTGAGCCAAAGGCAGATGCTCAACCACTGAGCATCTGAGCCACCCAGGTGTCCCGAAAAGTTTTCTTATTCCTTAAAATCTGAATTAAAAGTTAACTTGTGATAAAACAGCCCTTCATAAGAATTGGTAACTTATAAATTGGTTCATTAATTTTGCACAGAAACTTGGCAGGATCTGTAAAAGTTTAGAAGGTTTCTATCAGTGATTCTACTTTTTAGAATTGTGTTCCACTGAAATACTAGCACCGGTGGGCAAAAATAAGTAAATGCAAAATTGGACACTGCAGTAGTGGTTCATAATAGTGAAAATTATATTCAATCTAAATGTATTTCAGTTGATGTAATGAAAAAAATGTATAGAATGGGATACTATGTAGATAATAGAAAAATTGGAAAATCTGTATATATTAACATAAAAATATATCTCAGATACATTAATCGAGAAGAACAGGTGGCAGAACACTAAGTATGATTTTATTTTTCTAAAATAAAAACAAAAAATACCTTTAACTGTTTTTGTGATGTATGTGTGTGAGTGTGTGTGTGTGTGTGTGTGTGTGAGATCATAAATGTATGGAAAAAAGTCTGAAAGATATGCAACGAATTGCTGACAATACCGTCTTAGCAGTGAGATTCAGGATGGGGAGGACCTTCCTTTTTTAATTTTCATACACCTTGGCTATTCCAGTTTTATTTCGACGTTATTCTTTGTAAAAAAAAAAAAAAAGAAAAAAAAAAACATGCTCGAAAAAAGTTACTGCTTCTTTAGCCAGAGATAGCTATGTTGGAGTCAGAATGGAATTTAGGGGTTGGAAAGAGAAAGTATTCAGGAATAACACATTTCCAGTTGTTACCTCGGGGTATCCTGAAGGCTCCCTGTTAAAATGAAAACACAGGAGTGGACGTTGAGTCACGTAGACATGGAAGCTATATACTAGTTTTATGACCTTGTGTAAGTAATTTCACTTCTTGCTGGCCAGTTCTCTTGCCCATTAGAAGGCGCTAATCATTCCTACCATATTGCAATGTTGGGATGGTTAAATGCATCTGATGCATGAGAAGGCCTAATTGACGTGGGGAGGAGTCAAGGTTGAAAAGGGATTTGCGGGTTATCAGTGTACACCACCATCAGAATTTTCATTCTCATGTGCCAGAATTCTAACAGGAGTTTAGAGAGGTCAAATAAACTTGCTGGAAGTCACACAGCTAAGTAGTTAGAGCCAGGATTCACAAGATATTATTTGCATCTATACATATATTGCTTACAAAGCATTTAGCAAAGTGTCTGACACAAATAATAATGTTGAAATAAAATTGGAATAGCCAAGGTGTGTGGAAATTAAAAAATGAAGGTCCATTCCATCCTGAATCTAAGACGGTATTGACTCCTGAGCGTGAGCACTTAACTACTGCATTGCCTCAGACTTTCTGTATTCCCCCTTCTCTGCCTTTCACAATTAGTCAGAATTTGTCATATTCAAAGACATATTCTTCCTCTAAATTTATGCTGTTCTCTTACAAACAGTGATGTGGTGAGAGGAAGTGAATGTAGTTTTTTTTTGTTGTTGTTGTTGTAGTTAGAGAAATGATGACTCGTGTTGAGAAAAGTCAGTTTTGGCAACGCATTTGTGCTAATCCTGAGAGGTCTGGGCAAGATAGCAGCTCAGATTCTAGTCATGGATATGCTAAGAGTGAACTTTCATGCAGTCCCACATATGCTTTATATCTAGGAAGTTAAATACATTGTTACTCATACCTGAGAGACAACCTGGCACACTGAAGTGTTCAAATGCAGAGGTCAATTTCTCATGACTCAATAGGTATTGAATGGGGGAAGTGGGGTGAAAAAATATACAGAATGCAGCCAGTTGGACTCAGGTGTGATCCATGTACCACATTTTGTAAGCATAGACTAAACTGGAGGGAATTTTTTCACAAAACCCAGATAGTGCGGAGCATTTTGTAAGCACATATTTTTTGACCATGGATTCATTGGTCTAGATTCTGGACCACAGAGACATTGGCAATGTTGGCCTTAGAGTGACTGTGTTAAATAAACAATAAGTACATTTTGATATCAAGTATAATAAGAGATAGGTAAACCTGTTAGTTCTGAAGATAATAGAATGTATTAGCAATGTTTGCATTTAGAAGATACTCCTTCACTGTCTTGTAAACTTCGAACATTTTTTAAGTTGAGGAGCTGGTAGAGAGCAATTACTTTTTTGTGATTTATCCTTTATACAGTATGTAATATAGTCTATAATAACATAATAAATAAATAGAAATGTGGGTATATTTGAATGAATGAACAGATTTTCCCTCATATAATTTTTTTCTAATTTTGTCAATTTGCTTAATATTGTGTTTTATTAATGGAAGGAGATAATAACAGTGGCAGATGAAATTTATTGAGCACTAACTGTGTGTCAGACACTTTGGTAAATGCTTTGTAAGCAGAAGCTCCGGTAAAGTACTAAAGTGCTAAATGGATTATAAATGACTAGTATATTTGTATAGATGCAAAATAACATCTTGAGAGCATTGTTTTGTTTCATATTTCAATGTACTAAGTTTTACCTTCTTAAAAACACTTAATTATGTAACTGGCTGATCATTACAAAATTACTGTGTATTGCTGCATTTTATTTGCAGTTACTGTTTGTTTCAAGAACTAATGTTCCTGATTAATAATCTCTTGAGGACAAAGGATGGAATTGACCTATGATACAAGTTTCTATAACATTTATACTCATGCACTAATGTACTTGTATTAATTGGCATTTGGTAGCATAGATAATATGCAGTTTTTTAGCTTTTGTCGTAGATTGTTCTGTGGCCTCCAGTTAAGCACAGAATACATATAAACATGTATGTGTGTATATATATTCTCTCTATATATATGTATACAGAATATATATATATATACACACTACATATACAAATATATGTATATATACTTAAATATATTTAAGTCTATAAATTAAACTTATACACTTATTTAAATATATAATTTAAAAACTCTGGGCTGGGCCCATGGCTTACTTTAACTGATAGAATATAGCATACATAAACGTAGAAGAGTGCCAGTTCCAGGTCTAAGCCTTAATAAGGCATGGGAGTTTTCTTTCTTGTGCTCTCAGTAGCCAGCTGGCATATAAAAACTTTGATTACCCTGAGACCATCATGGTAGGAGGGAAACCAACCCAGCCATGTGGAAAAGCCATCTGGAAGAGAATGAAGACTACAGTCAACAGTCCTAGCTGTGCTCCTCTGCAGTAGCCAGCACCAGTGCCAACTTGCCAACCATGTGAGTGAGGTCATTTCAACCTTTCTAGCCATTCCTACTTCTCAGCTGACAATGTGTGAAACATAAGAACTGCCCATTCAATGCACAGTATCATAAAAAATAAGTTGTGTTTGCACCACTAATTTTAGGGTAGTTTATTAGGCAGCAATAGATGGCCAAAACAGAAATGTGATTAGTTAAGATGTTGTCTGTTGGAAAGTTCAAATGCTATACAGATAATATAATTATGTGTATAAACATAATATCCTTAGTTATACGCAGAAGGTACTTAAAATAAAAAATTGTGCCTTAATTGTATTAGTTGAGCAAGTCAGAATTCTCTGCTAATCATTTTATTATGCTACCATTTACAATATATACTTATTTTAGTTATGACAGTCATAAATACCCTCCAAAATACAAAGTGTTCAATGGATGGAGAAGAGCCATTGATGTGCAGCGTGTGGCAGTGTAGTTGCCCTCTTCTCTTCTCTTCTCTTCTCTTCTCTTCTCTTCTCTTCTCTTCTCTTCTCTTCTCTTCTCTTCTCCTCTCCTCTCCTCTCCTCTCCTCTCCTCTCCTCTTCTCTCTTCTCTCTTCTCTCTTCTCTCTTCTCTCTTCTCTCTTCTCTCTTCTCTCTTCTCTCTCTCTCTTCTCTCTCTTTCTCGTCTCTCTCTTCTCTTCTCTCTCTTCTTTCTCTTCTCTTTTCTCTCCTTCTCTTCTCTCTCTCTCTTCTTCTCTCTCGTGTCTCTTCTCTTCTTCTCTTTTTTTTCGTCTCTCTTCTCTTCTCTTCGCTTCTCTTCTCTTCTCTTCTCTCTCTCTCTCTTTCTCTCCTCTCGCTCTCCTCTTCTCTCTCCTCTCTCCCCTCCCCTCCCCTCCCCTCCCTCCCCTCCCTCCCCTCTCCTCTCCTCTCCTCTCCTCTCCTCTCCTCTCCTCTCCTCTCCTCTCTTCTCTCCTCATCTTCTCTTTCTCACCCCTCCCCTCCCTTCTCTTCCCTTCCTTCCCTTTTATCTCTCTTCCTTCCCCTACTCAGCAGAGAAATTTGGCAGGTACTAACAGAGCGGAAAGTGTTATTTTATAGATTAAAAAAAGAATCAGTATGTTTTTGCCTTTCTCTGATCAATATAATCATGAAATAAAAAAAGAAAGAGTTGATAGATTTTAGCTCACTGATTCTCAACAAAAAGAATCAGGTTTATCCCATTTTATTTGTTTCATTTTGCCTCTTTCCAAAAAGTATTTGAAGCTGAACATAATAACATTGCAGAAAGATAATAACATAAAAAGAAAAGTTAAGATCTTAGAAAAGAGTATGTAGCAATATGATAACCATAGGAACTTAGAATTTTGTGAATGAGTAAGAAATTTACTGTGGGCTTCCCAATAGTTAGGGCAAGAAATGGTTTACATACTTGTAGCTAGCAGGAAGGAGGAAGTGTATAGTGATTACTCAGGGATGACGAGAAACTTCTGCCACAAGATCTGAGAGGGGACATTTTGTGTTATGATAGCAGCACCCTTGACTACAGCTTCACAACAAATACCAAAGTAGTTTCAATATCACTATTCCTGTAGCTGAAGACATAACGTTAAAACCAAACTTGGTGAGGTTGATCTAAGATGTTGTTGGATTTGAGCTTTATAACATGTGCATTTTTTCTTTTGTTTTTGTCATTCCCTACTTGCTTTTTTTTTCTTTTAGAGGTTTCTTTAAGTCATAGTATAGATGGATGAGTTCTCTTTTTAACCTGTGACATCATTTTGCTTTCTCCCAATTAGCTGTTTACTACTAGACAAACTTAGAACTTACTTTTAGTTGCTTGGATCTTTTGAGGCCTGAGATCTGCCCTGTCTTGTTTTGGCTTTCATTTCCCCTAAAATGACACTTGGTAGAGGCTGACAGACTGTGTAGTTATACTGGAAGGAGATAAGACCAGAGCTCATGTGTGTTGATGTTATTGACTGTTGGCAAGAAACACTTTTCCTCCAGTGACGATGCAGCTGCAAAAGTAATGATGGAATTCAGTGCTACTTAGAATATTATGGTGTCAGGTATTGTCATGGATAGAAAAGCCAGGGACAGTGTTACTTCTCCCAGTGAAATAAGCTAGTTGAGTCTTACCTTCCAAAAACAATTCTGAATTCCACGTCCGGCAAGTTCTTGTAGCTTAGAGTCCTATTGTCTGGGTCTTAGAAGAAATTAAATGGTGAGGTGAATCTGAACTGAATGGACAAGGCAGCTTCTACCATGAAAAATCTATTTGTTGTGTGAACTTGAATTTCAGTTGTCTTTTCATTTCCCTTTGGCAGCAAACATTAATGCTTGAGGACACGCTGCCACTCATTTCTTGGAAGTACCAAATATTTGGTTTTTGTCTGCATTCAGACAGAATCAGTTTCAAGTTTTGTCTGTAGATACTAAATATAAATATTTAGATAAAACAAACTTGTAAAGTAGGTAATTTAGTTCATCATCTGTGAATTTCTTTCCTATGGTAGATTGAAAAGTTTATTGAACGCTTACTTTGTTAAAGGCATTATTTAAGTAATAAGCGCAGAGTAGGAGGATACATCATAAATGATAGACAGGGTGATAGTCCACTGTAAACTTCCAGTCTAGTTGAGAAGTGAAACACTAAATTAAATCAGTTACATTATTTTAAGGTATAAATTTGAGACAAAATTATTCATTGTAGTAGAAGTTGATCATGGATGTGTTTGGGACACCTTAGAAAAAATAGTATAATAAAGTCAAAGACAGGTTCAGAATAGGCTGATTTTAGACCAATATTAAAGGAAGCAATGTGGATTGGTAGAGATGACTGAGTCAGGAAGAAAGAGGATTAGGTCATACTTTGAAAGTTGTCTTATGTTTTTGGGAAACTCCTTGAGATGGAAACTTGTCTGATACTAATTTTCGTTATAGCATCAACATATAATCAGTAACTTACTTTTAAAACATGAGTGAAGCTCTGGTGGATGATTCATTTATTTCAAGTGTTCGAAATACAACATTGCAGCTCGATGAAACTTTTTTTTTTTTTTTTTTTTACTGTTTCGGACATACGTTTTAATGGTGTGTGGTATATGTTATATGTATATAATTTTATTTTAATAGTGTATGATGTGTGTGTGTGTGTGTGTGTATAACCTTTTATGTATGACTCTAGTAAGTTCCTTGATAATCAGATAATCTACTTTTTGTGATTAATGTTTCATCTATCATTGTTAGTAATGTGGGTGCTTTTCATGTTTTATTTAAAACATTATATTTCAGTTTACCATTGCAGGACTTTTTTATTTAGAAAGGTATTTTTCTTGAGGTGCCTGAGTAGCTTAGTTGGTCCAGCGTCTGACTCTTGGTTTTGGCTGGGGTCGTGATCTCGGGGTTGTGGGATTGAGCCCTATGTCGGGCTCCACGTGCGCTGAGTGTGGAGCCTGCTTGAGATTCTCTCTCACTTTCTGTTTCTCTTTCTCTCTCTCTCTCTGCTGGAGCATGCTCTTTCTGTCTCACTAAAAATAAAAAAAATAATAAAAAAAGAAAGGTATTTTTCTTTGCTTCTTTTTAAAAATTAAAATTCTATAAACAGTATATTAAGATCTCTCTTCTGATCCTTTAAATTTAAAAATTGAAAATGAAATTCTGAGTTTAGTTTGGATTGTTTTTGCAACATTATTGTATTTATCTCATATTATTCTTATGGTTTCTTTATTTTTCAAGGGTTCTTTGGAACCTATATTTAAAAAAACCTGAAAAATAGGTCTTATTTTACTTAATGCACACAAAATAGATTTTTTTTTAAAGATTTCATTTACTTATTAGAGAGAGAAAGACAGACAACAAACAGGGGGAGCAGCAGGTAGAGTGAGAAGCAGGCCCTCCGCTAAGCAAGGAGCCTGATGCAGAACTTGATCTCAGGACTCTGGGATCATGACCTGAGCTGAAGGCAGATGCTTAACCAACTGAGCCACCCAGGTGTCCCCAAAATAGCTTTTAATAATGTATTCATACTTCATTTAGATATACTGCATTGAGACACTAATTGGTCATGATGAAAAAGATTATTCTATAGTTTTTCAAGTTTTTCGTTCATATTGCCTGTTTCAAGAATCCATGACCATCCATCCATTTATTCTTTCATTTGTTCATCAGAAATGTGCTAGTACATTGTAGTTACAATATTCAAGAGAATGAGTTGGTGTCTGCATGGAGGAGAAGATGCTACAAAGGTGACTAAATTTCTGAGACATGTGACTCTGGGAAACACAAAGTAGAAACTGAATTTCTATAAGTTAGGGTTAAGTAATATGCTTTAGAAATTTACAAATAACAAAGTAAATTTCCAACTTATAGGGAAGTGGGTGCGTGCTTCAGAAATACTTTTTCATTTAAGCTGACCTAAGCAACCCTTGTTTGTTTTGGATGAAGGAAAATGTTTCACTCCCTAGCATTTAGTCAAACAAATATGATAGAAGTTATCTGTTCTCAGCTCAAAATGTCTAGAATATACTTAGATTTTTCCAAGATATTTCATATTGTCAAATAAAATAATACTTTTATTTGTTGTATTTAAAATATGAGTGCTCTAATTTATTAAAATAGCAAAAAGTATGAGAAGTTATCTATCCTCAAAGCTCATGTTCTTTCCTCTTCCTGAAGAAACTTTAATTGTAACCCTGCCATGTTTTTTGATAAATACTTATTGTAATCTTTGCTCATTTTTCTTTCGTTTAATTTTCATTATTTTTCAGAAGCAAAATCAGTAAAGGCTTAGAGGATTTAAAAAATGTTAGTCCAGTAGGAGAGACATACATCCACGAAGGACTAAAGCTAGTAAGTTCTTTAACATTTGTAAGTATGGAAGAGAATGTTTCCTTATTCTGGAATGCAAAAAACTGTAACTCTCTAGTAAAACTCCAATACCTCATTACAGGTTTATCTTTAAAAAATTTTTTAAAATGCTTTTAGTTGTTCTAAGGAGGAGACTGATTTACCACGGTGATAAGAAAAATTTGGATAGCATTTGGCTTTTTAAGGAATTTTTCATTTTTTGTGTGCTTATTTTCAGACTAGTCAATCAAAGCTTAAAATTTATATTCTTTACACCCAATTGTAACTGCTCTATAATGTGAATATATGCATATTTCAAATAAAATAGCTAACACAAAATACTCTTCTTTATTTTATTTTTAATATTTTATTTAAATTCAATTTGCCAACATATAGTAAAATACCCTGTTTTCAAAGCCAGTCTGTAATATTTTGATTTTGTCAGACTCATACATTCAGCTTGATGAAACATGCTGGTTAAAAGTTAAGATGAAATTGTTATTGAGATAATTATTCTTCATTTTCAGGCAAATGAACAAATTCAGAAAGCAGGAGGCTTAAAAACCTCCAGCATCATAATTGCTCTGACAGATGGTAAGTTGGACGGTCTGGTGCCATCATATGCAGAGAAAGAGGTGAGTGTTGAACTGAAACTGTTCATTATACCCTGGTGTACTTTGCTGTGTGTCTCTGTATTCATAGCCTGATATTGGAATAATGCACCCCTCTCTCTGCACCCCCCTCCATAGGCAAAGATATCCAGGTCATTTGGGGCTAGAGTTTATTGTGTTGGTGTCCTTGACTTTGAACAAGCTCAGGTGAGTACAGCAGATCTGCAAACCTTAATCTAAATTACATCATCATCTTAAGGGTATTTTTTCAAATTCTTTTCACTGATGACCTACTGTGACACTAATCTGTTGCTAAAGATTTTTTATAAAATTATTTTGAACTCTGCATCAATTATGTCTGATTTTGAGAGGTTTCATTGCTGAAAACAACACTCTAAAATTTCCGGAATATTCATTTGGTTCAGAAGAAGTAATATTATGGTCACATATTTGGACTGAAATAATATGGATAATCCTTTTTGAACTCAACGGACAAGATTATTATGACAGTCTTATTTAGGTGTTTTAGTTTGATTTAAAACTTGACACTTAGGAGTGCAGGGATTTGGGAAATCTGTTTAGAGGAAATTTTTAATAGTTTTCATTCCAAAACCCCAATTTTTTCATAAGTTTTGGAGGTTTATATATTAATTTTTTTTCCCTGCTCACTAGATGGTCTTACATTTAAATTTTTGGTTGAACATAACTAAGATTTCTGTGTCTAATGACATTTTTGGCTAGTAGAGCTCTGCAGTGTTTTGAGATTCAAACTTGAGGCCAGTGTAAAGGGGTTGTGGCTGATTCATTTCATTGTGATACATTTAGAATAACACTAGTGCCATCTCCTTCAATTCCTGACAGACTACACTGGTGAATTAATCCTGTGGTGTAATTTTCCAGATGAACATAACTGAAACATAATGAAGTGTATAAAATGTATGTCTCAACTACCCGTTAATTGAATGTTCCTCGTTTTTCTAAAGCTGGAAAGAATTGCTGATTCCAAGGAACAAGTTTTTCCTGTCAAGGGTGGATTTCAAGCTCTTAAAGGAATAATTAATTCTGTGAGTATTTTTCTGGGAGTAAGAAAGGCTTACGATTTTAGATACATTTTAAAACATAAGGAGTAATCTTGATATCCCTTCAGGTGATCATTATCTTGAAGAAAGAGATTAAGAAGGAGGTTTGTTTGGTATTGAGAACATGGCTTAATTCTAAAGATCTGGATTTTGTCTGGATTTTGTTTGTATTAATGGTTGGTATTAATTCTTGTAAATTTGACTCTGTGAGCTTGGGTTTGAGATTTCAAGTTTAGGATCTTCATAAACAGTCTTTGACACTTCCACCGTTTGAGCGTGGAGTTCCTGTCTTGATATCTTGAAAGTTTTATAGGCTTTAGAGAAGAAGTATAAAATAAAAATTTGGATTGGAATGTGTGATTTCTCCCTCTTCCAAAAATGGCGTCTCTTAGCTCTCAAGCAGACACCTTGCACAGTGGCTGAGTATTTGACTGCTGTTGTTCTTTCCATTTTAATGATTAATAGTTTCACTGGAGCTCATAATATTTCTGCTTGTAATTCAGTCGCATTCTCTCTGATGATTGTTAGAATCGGGGCATCCCTAAAGAGGGTAAGGGGAAGTATGATGATGAAATGCAAAGCAAAACTCCTAGGCTTTCAAAGCTGAGGTTTATGTTTCATTTTACTGCCTTTTTCTAGAAGCACTAGGAACAGTTGCTATTAAGTATTTATGATATTTTGGTAAACACCATCCTAAAATGGAAGTGAATAATATATACTCTCTAAGCCAAAGCTTTCCCTTTAATCTTAAGGTATTAACTGAAGGAAAAAATAAGTCTCAATATCTTTGGACATTTAAAATTTCTTTTTAAAGATTGTGTTTTTCAGAAACAGTGAGATTGGTTGGTTTTGTTTTTAAGTAGCATGTAGGCTTTTTCCCCCTAATTCATGGAGCTTTTCGAAGAAAAAGATATGATTTGGTTCTATTACATGTCAGCACTTCTAGTGGACAGGCTGAATGTAAATACAGAATGGAACAGAAATTTTATTATTTTAGGAGTTTAATTATGTTTAGTTGGAAAAATTGCAATGGAAAAAATAGGAAATATTTGTATTCATATTTCTATGAATATTTCTATGGATTTATATTTGGATTCAAGGTAAATACTCTGTGATTTGGTTTAAAATACAGGAAAATTGGGTGGACAATGCAAAAGGGAGCATAATTTGATCCTGAAAATAAACAAACCATTGGATTGTATTTTAAATAGAATTTATTGTTTTTGGAGATTTGCAATTATTTTTAGAATTATAGTGGGGAGGAGAGGAGACTTCTCTGGGTTATTCCCTTTGGAATACTATACCAATGGGTATAGTGTTCATTCTTTTTTTTTTCTTTTTTTACATTTTTAAAATTTAAATTCAATTTGCCAACATGTAGTGTAACACCCAGCGCTCACCCACCATGTGCCCTCCTCATTACCCGTCATCCAGTTACCCCATCCCCCCAACCTCCCCTTCCGCAACCCTTTGTTCATTTCCCAGAGTTAGGAGTCTCTCATGGTTTTTCTCCCTCTCTAATTTTTCCCCACTCAGTTCTCCTCCTTTCTCTTATATTCCTTTTCACGATTTCTTATATTCCATGTATGAGTGAAACCATATGATGATTGTCCTTCTCTGAATTCTATCACTCAGCATAATACCTTCCAGTTCCATCCACGTTGAAGCAAATGGTGGGTATTGGTCCTTTCTGATGACGGAGTAATATTCCACTGTATATATAGACCACATCTTCTTTATCCATTCATCTTTCGATGGACACCGAGGCTCCTTCCACAGTTTGGCTATTGTGGACATTGCCGCTATGAGCACTGGGGTGCAGGTGTCTCAGTCTTTCACTGCATCTGTATCTTTGGGGTAAATCCCCAGCAGTACAATTGCTGGGTCGTAGGGTAGCTCTATTTTTAACTCTTTGAGGAAGAGTGGCTGTACCAGTTTGCATTCCCACCAACAGTGCACATCCTCTCCAACATTTGTTGTTTCCTGTCTTATTAATTTTCACCATTTTCACTGGTGTGAGGTGGTATCTCATTGTGGTATTGATTTGTATTTCCTTGATGGCAAGGGATGCGGAGCATTTTCTCATGTGCTTGTTGGCCATGTGGAGATCTTCTTTGGAGAAATGTCTGTTCATGTCCCCTGCCCATTTTATGATTGGATTGTTTGTTTCTTGGGTTTTGAGTTTGATAAAAAATATGGAACCCTTCATGAATTTGTGTGTCATCCTTGTGCAGGGGCCGTGCTAATCTTCTCTGTATCGTTCCAATTTTAGTATACATGCTGCCGAAGAGAGCACTGTTCATTCTAATATAGTTAAACTTCTGCTTTTCTGTCAAAAAAGGAGGAGTAAATTATCCTCAGGGAAACCGGGAAGTAGTAACATGGCAGAGTTGACAGGTAGACAAATGAAATCATTACAACCTAAGTTGATCTCACTAATGGTTGAGATTTTTATCAACGTGATGGTAGCTTGGGATTTTTGATTACTTTATAGAAGTTTAAGGCAATTCAAGCACTTTATGTCTCTTCAAGGCAGAGTTTGCTCCATGTCTGATAATACACAAAAGCTATAATTCTGCCTTAAATTTGAATTGCACCTGATACTTACAAAAGTACCATCTTATCTTAAAAAAATTATATTTGGTATTTAAAACAAATATCCTCTGTTTTTCAGGGTAAGGGCAGAGAGGAAGAGACTATCCCTTTATTTTTGATTTAACAAACTAGTGGAGAAAATTGTACTGTGGAATAGATTTATGCAATGCTAAGCAAATGTAAATTATCAGAAAATTTAAGTCTTTCAGATGTCTGATACTTTGAAGGCAAAATATTTGCTAAATTGAGAGATTATTATTATTATTATTATTATTTTGTTAGTGATTGTTCAAATATATCTGATCCTTATTGTCAAATGAATTAATTTCTTTGAAGTTAATCTTTAATTAGAAAAAAATGTAAGCCGATACTCTTGTTTTCTTTTTTTCTCCCTCCACTGGGCACCAAAATCCAGTGACCTAGATGGTCTGGTCCTCTCGTACTGTAAATCACATTTTTTTCAGAATCAACTTCTTAGTCAGCAAGGTTAGGAGTTTCATTTTGGAACCTTCCTTCATTGTAATTAAAATAAAAAAAAACACTATAGCAGTTCTATCTTTTATAACTTCAAACGTGAGTGACTGAAAAGGCCTTTGTTATGAACATTTTGCATGTTAACAATTTAATACCTTCTGTAAAATTTATTTAATTCAGAAAATCATTTTCACATTTTATTTTGATTTGGAATGAAATGGGACATTTCAAAATGTTTGGATTTCTGTCCAGGCAAACATGATATGTCACACTTTTGGGAATATTGGTTTAATCTCCGGTCTTAATTAGGAATATGAAAGTTTAAAATTCATTATTAGATCAAGTAGGTGCTGGTGAAAAACTTTTCCTCTTTTTCCCCTTCCTTCCCACTACATCCATTATCTACCTTATTCTTTCATCCACTCATTTATTGAGCTCTAACCGTGCTTAGGGCACTGCGTCAAGCTTGCAAGAGAGGATGTAAACTTAAATAAGACAAATTCTATGTTCTAAAGGAGCTTGAAAATAGTGATGACTTGAGGGTTGGAATATAGTGGTCACTACAAGAGTTATAAAATGTGGGGATAAAATGAAGCCAGGAAGTTCAGTGAGTGACGAGTGACTCTGGGACTCTGGGTGACAGAGAGGAATCCTACCTTGCAGTTTGTGTGAAGATGCCAATATGGTGAGAGTCAAGTTAACAGAAGGATGGGATAAGTTTGGATATATGAAGTCATGGGAGACTTTTGGTGGTGCAGTTTGAACTGTGCTCTGACAATTGGAGTAAATTGGAAACAAGGAACATAGAACTTCAGAAAGAGCCTGGGCTGAGTGGCTGAGGCATAGGAGGGAGTGTGGCCTGGCTTGGATTATGGAGGAATACGAGGGATAGACCTTGACAGGTGGCCTGGATCCAGATTATGGAAACTTTCAAACGTTTGAATGGGGGAATTGGCATGTGTTTCCTAAGTACTCAGAGAAGGATGGAAAAGCATCAGAGGGATGAGATTTATATGATAGCTGAGAATGTTCAGGAAGAATATTCTTGTGGGAATACATAGGATAATTTGGAAGATGGAAAGGTGTGTCATAAGTCTCTTGCAATAGTCCTTGTGAGAGACATGGTGAAAAGAAACCTAATACAGTGAACGACAGTATGAAATTGGGAATAGGAAGAGCTGAGTGTGAGTTCCAACTCTGCCACTGCCTAGCTCTGTGATGTTTGTACTTTATACCATGTAATCTCTCCAAGTTCAAGATTCTCATCAAGTCAAATGGGGACAGTTCTATTTCATTGGATTGTTTTGTGAAATAAATGAGATCATGATTAAGAACAGTCTAACTCAGAAGGGCTGGGCTTGAAAACATTTGCTGGGAAGCTACGAATGTCAGGAAGTTGGGACCATGTATGATGAGGTTCTTGATCTTTCTGCAGGGCAGTCCACTGAGAGAGATGGCCGGATTTCTAAGTAATCAGTGACTTAGGTCTAAAAGGGCATGGCATGGATACATGGGAGGGTCAGATCCAACAAGTGGGGCATAACTACAAGGATGTCTAGGTGGTGTAGCTAACCAAAATCAAATACTTGGCTGTGCCCTAGTTCCGAATCCTCAGGCCTTAGGGCTTGGGCCCAGCCAACAACTGGGAAAGCAGATTCAGTATTACCGTGACAAACACTATGTAGAATTTCAGGAACCTGCATTTAGAAAAGAGCTACGGTTCTCGTTGGGATAGAGACTTAGTTGTTAAGGGGGAAACCACATCTTAATGGACCATAGCTCCTTGGGGCTTATTTTAGGTATTGGGATTCTAGGTTCTAGATTCCCAGTAAAACTGGGTTAAGGACCACAAGGAAAACGTAATAAACTCTCTGCCCTGGTCAGAATCATGTTAGGAACAGGGTGGGGCAGAGCCTCCAGGGATAAAACGTTTCTCTTGCTGAGCCAGGCTCTGACGGCTCTGGAAAATATTAGCTGCTGTTGTTAGTATTGTGATGGCGGTGAAACTGGAAATAAGGAGGTGGATTTGGGAGACCTCGAAAAGTTCATAGAACCTGAGAGATCACTGCATATGAGATGAAAAGGACGGAGCGGGGAGTCCAGTGGAGCTTGGGCATTCTGCCCCGAGTCCTCTGAGTAACTGGAAGCAGGGAGGGGGCGATCTGTTTTGCAGAGGGTGCCGGAGTGCTGGGGACGGTGGGATCGGGCAGAAGGGCTGAGGGAGACACTGAGTTGGCGCTGGGAAGTCCCTGTGGGCAATGTCCGTTAGGGATGTGAAGTCCCGGGAAATGTTCAAGTCAGAAAACTTCAGAATTGACTCATTGTTCCTCTTCCTGTGTTTTCTCCCATCCCATTACCTGCAAACACAGGATATAATTCTTCTATTATCCACGTTAGATTATCTTTAATGTCTTAAAATGCTAAACAATTATTTTTGGTTTCTTGGAAAGGTGATTGCAAGGCTTTTGTTTGAAAATGAAATTTAGGGGGTCCCTGGGTGGCTCAGCGGTTTAGCGCCTGCCTTTGGCCCAGGACGTGATCCTGGAGTCCCAGGATCGAGTCCCACGTCCGGCTCCCGGCATGGAGCCTGCTTCTCCCTCCTCCTGTGTCTCTGCCTCTCTCTCTCTCTCTCTCTCTCTCTCTCTCTATGTCTATCATAAATAAATAAACAAATCTTTAAAAAAAAAAAGAAAGAAAATGAAATTTTATTTGAACTAGTCAGACTGACATGTGAATACCATGTGGTTCAGTGTTTCATTAGGCAGTGCTGTGTGGATGGTAGCATTCAAAATAAAACAAAACCACAGATTGGTGGATAACATGGAAAGAATAAAAATAAAAATACTATGTGGAAAACCTCCCTCTCTCTTTTTTCCCCCCTAAAATCAAGACCTTGGGATGTTGTACTCTGCAATTACTTGCACAATTGTTTTTTGATACAGTACCTCAGAAGTATTAAGCAGAAGAGATGAATCCGTTGTGAAACTGGTTTTATAAATAACTCTGATCCAAAAGAATTAAGAACACTATATCCTAGGTGATGGCAGCCAGTGCCAGAATTTTTAAATATCTAATGGGGAAATAGAGGAGCATAAATAGGAGGGGACGATCACTCATACATGTAGCAAATTTAAATAAAACTGAAATAGATTGTTTATAAAGGGAAAAAAGTGCAATATACATTTCAAAAAAGAACTTCATTCTAAGTGCTGGAAATGTAAGCTTCATCTGAACTTTGCACCAAATTGTTTTTCTCAGTAATGTCTATTTTTGTTGTTTTCTCTCTCTCCTTTTTATTTATTTTTTTTTTTTGGAAAGTTTCTAAGAAAGGTGTCTACATTATGTTTTATTTTTTTATTTTTATTTTTTTTAAATTTTTTTTTTTTTAAATTTATTTATGATAGTCACACAGAGGGAGAGAGAGGCAGAGACACAGGCAGAGGGAGAAGCAGGCTCCATGCACCGGGAGCCCGACGTGGGATTCGATCCCGGGTCTCCAGAATCGCGCCCTGGGCCAAAGGCAGGCGCCAAACCGCTGCGCCACCCAGGGATCCCTACATTATGTTTTAATGAAATGAGAAGACACTGCAAAATCATATTCTTTATAGGAAATCATTTTCATAGAAGAGGAACCTAATGAACATTCTGCTAAGACATCAGTTTAAGTGATTTTAGCAGGTTTTGCTATGAATGCTGACTTAGTTGTGGAAATCTCTATTTATAAAGTCATGGTTTGATTAAAAAAATCTGAAGTCTGAGCTAACTGTAAAGATACATTCACAGGAAAAAAAAAACAAACTGGTAGGACTTATTCGAAATTGGAAATCAGTTTCTAGGATTCTTTAAAAAAAGACTGGCTATAACATGAGGCTCACCATAAGTCAGCTTCTTCTGGGCTTCTATTTATCCAGGAATCTTTGGTACTGAATATAGATGAAGTGTCTTATTATAACATCATTCACATTAATGATAGGACGGTTGGGGCTGTGATTCATCCTCCTCCTTTTTTTTTTTTTTTTGTCCAGTGCCCTAATAGAGCATTAGGTAAGTAGTTATTGCTTAATTCATATTTATCAATGAATGAGTAAATGAAATCTGTGCTTTTTGAACGTTTTTAAATACAGTTATGGTGTATTTACACGTTAAAAAAACCTTTATTTTGAATTGACTTATGATTCCGTATAACTTTGATTTCATCGTATTTGTATTCCACTGTATCATGACTTTGGTTACAAAACCTAAGTTCATACCAGCTTAAGAGGAAAAAAGCTATTGTCCTATATGACTAGGTGGTCTAGAGGGAGGAAATTGCCTCAAGTACATTTGGATCCAGAGAACCAATCTATGTTCTTAAGATCTCTCTTCGTAAATTTTACCTATGATTTTACTCGCTTCATTCTTTTTCCTTGTTCAAATGAGTGTCAGATGAAGATAACTTCATCAAAAGTTTCAGGCTTACATGAGCCTCAATTAGAAGCACATTGGAAAGAGAGAGCTATCGTTTTTGGAGCATCAGAATACTCTGTCTCTCCCAGATGAGGACTCTGAGTGACTCAATTGAGTCAAGTGCTCAGTCCTGTTAACATTTAGGCTGGCCTGAGTAACATGCCTACCCGGTGACAAGAGGTTGGCTTCATGGGGAAGAAAGAGGGAGAAGGCATCATGATCCATAGCCTCACTAGGACCCCATAGAGTGGAGAACAGTTTCGTCAGTACAAAGGAAACACGGTTCATAGACATCTAAGGGTGAAAAACTGTTCATGGTAGGAAAAAAATTTAATAGCTGTTACAATCCATATATTCAAATACCTTTAAAATATGTTTGACACATACTCTACTAAGGCAATTCATTCCTTCCAAATTTGAATAAACTAAAAAATACAAATAGAAATCTTGTTTTAAGTTATTCATTTTATGTACTGAAATTTTATAATCTTGTGTCCGTAGTCCAGTGCTCTGTTTGCATTTGCATGATAATTTTACTTAATAATAGCGTTATTCTTTTTCTTTATTTGGTTGGGTCTGTAGTCTAAGGAAATCAAATCTACTTTTAATAAATACAGCTTTGTGATATTTCATGAACTAAACCAAATTAAACTATTTAACCAGGAATCTTTGCTACTGAATATAGATGAAACTAAACTGGTGCCATTGGGTTGTATTGCCAAAATGAAGTGCCAGTTGTTTACTTCTTAACATCATTTTGTTTGGGCTATAAAAGAAAACTCTTAGAGGCTCACCTCTACTTGAAAGCAAATTCAATCAAATAGAAGGACATTGAAAAGGAGGAAAAAATAGTTAAAATTTACCACCAGTATAAATTATTAAAATGCATGATTTTTCAGTTATATCTTATTTTTTCCTCAAATATAACAGTTCACGATTTATTTGGAAGCATTTTTTGAATGTTTTTGAACATTTTTTGAATGCTTTTAAGACACTTTTCTGGTGTTGAGTTACAAAGATGAACATGGTGCCCTCGACTTTTCGGAGTTCACTGTTTTTAGGCATAGGTGTTTGATTATGAAACTAATAGAAGACTCGGTAAGGCTTTGTATTTCTGTTCTTGTGGCATAGGAAGATATTTTATTTGTCACTCTGGATTTTGAGAAATCGAATAGAACAAAGATAGACCTAGAATGCTTGACAGATAGATTTCATGTTTCAGTTAATAAAACAAAAGAGTGGTCAAGTAAGACCAATATGAAATAATATATGTGTCAGAGTGAAAATTATGTTGAGATTCAATTTCTTTACATTCTAAAGCAAATAGTATATTTGTTTTAACTTTATCCATAATTTCAATGTACTTTTTATGGAAATCTATTTAGCCTTTAAGAAAGCATTAAATGATTATTTGGAGTTTGTGCTAACCAAAAAAAGAGAAAAAGGGTGGAATCAGATACACTTCTGTTTCAAATAACAATCAATTTTTGGCAGATTTCTATGTTGTAGTGGGAAAGGAAGCCCTTCTAACATGATTTGTTTTGAAAATTGCAATTGTGAGATGCAGAGGAACTTAAATGTTATTTGGGGCTTTTGTGTCGCAATTTGTGATATGGGCATATTTTCATCAACAGTATAATCACAACTATTCTTCTGTTGTGTTTGGAGCTGAGTAGAGTAAAAGGCAATGATTATAACTTATGTTCTTCCTTAGACTTCTTACAGTAAAAGTTTGTTTAAATATTTGTCACTTGTGCTTATACAACTCCCTCACTTGAGAAGGAAGACAGAATCTATTTTTCGCAATGGGCTGGGGCAAAGCCCACTCACTGTATTGTGCAACTGGTATTTTGAAGCTCCAAGCATTTTTTAAAAAAATGAACTCAACCAAAACACGTGATTACAAAATTTGTTTTAAAAGATTTTATTATTATTATTTTTTGAAGATTGTATTTATTTATTCATGAAAGACACACAGAGAGGGAGAGACACAGGCAGAGGGAGAAGCATGCTCCCTGCAGAGAGCCCAATGTGGGGGCTGGATCCCAGGACTCTGGGACCACAACCTGAGCCAAAGGCAGAGGTTCAACCACTGAGCCACCCAGGTGCCCCAGATTTAATTAGTTTTAAAGTAATCTCCATACCTGACATGGGGCTTGAACCCTCAAGTTTGCGACCTAGTGTCACATGCTCTATGGACTGAGCCAGCCAGGTGCCTCATGATTACAGATTATAATTGTTTTTCGTTTAAATACTACCACTTAAAGAAAAAGACGTTTGATAGGGATGTTTGACAGCCAGAAAGAAAATAAAGATCATCTGAATATTGAAATCTAAAAAGCAAACAAGGAAAGGTTGTGAAAATATCCTTAAAATTGTTTTAGCTGCTTATTTTATGCGTACCTATGGCTAGTTACTAAGGCTTCATTTTGTTGCGACCTTGGGAATAATGACCTTCTGTATGAGGTATAAACTTGGAATCCTTCATATTAGGATGAACTCCTGTAGTGTTTAAAGCTGCTCAATGAGTAAGGAAGAAAAATGCTTGTTTTTTAGATTTATTATTATCCTTACTGATATATTCTCTGACATCCTGTATGTCATGGAAATTAGCAGTTTCTACCTGCTAAGGACATACCTAGGGTGCTTATAAATTATCTATAATGTTGTATTGTAGATCACATTATATACCCAAAGTCCGTTTTACAAATTTATTGCTAGAATGAATATTTTTAATTTTTAATAAAATTTTTAAAAATGTCTAGGTAGTGCTTTGAATATAAGTGTAGTGAACTAATCCATTTTTAAGAAAAAGTCTTTAATATTTAGAATTGACCTTTACAAATGAGATCACAAAGGAAACTGGTCGATGGGATTTAATTTTTTTTTTCACATATGTGTCTAGAATTAGCCCTCTTTTCTTGAGAAGACACATATATTAAGTTCATGTATCTTTTCGTGTTGTTTTTATTGTTTCTTAAATTATTTTTTCCATTTGGCTCAATGCCTTATTGATGCCATTGATTACCAAAATTTGTACCATACAAAAAGTTTTCCCTTCACTGTATGTAACTAAAGATGTGATTTGATTAATTCTAGTAGTGCCTAATTAAGCTCTGTATTTTTTTAAGCTCTGTATTTTTTTATATGCTTAACTGTTCAGTGTTACACACCTCATTTATTTGCCTTATAGTCAAAATGGTCTTGCCTTTTATTAGAAAGTTTTACATTTACTTTTCAATTAATTCAATAAACATTAATTGAGCAGCTGCTATTTTTAATATATTGTATTATCTATTTTTTATGTTAGATTGGCTTGGAACATATGGTATTGTCATTCATTAAAAAAGTATTTACCTAGTTTCTTCTGGAATGGGCTCTGTCCTATTTTCCAACTATAATAACCTTTCTATTGCCAGTTAGAAATTGGAAAAAGTACAGATTTTGAAATCTGTTTTGGTTTATATTAGTTGTGGGAAGTTTTATTGTTGATTTTTTTTTAACTGATGCTTGATCTTCAAATCATAAAACCTAGATATTTCTCCAAAGTTCAACATCAACTTCAAAGACACTGCATGTCCTAAATCATATGTTGTCTTCATTTCCCCATCTTAACTAATTCCATGCTAAATTTTATCTTGGGTATATCTCAGTTTCCCGCCAATTAATCCCATTTTATCTTAAATGCCAGAAGAAATAAGCCACAACTATATACATTGTATGTATTTTTTCAGGCCATAGTATGGCTTTTATTACTTCTTCCAATGTCCCATATCTGCTATTACAGCATGTATTCATTATGTAAACGTGTTTAGGAACTTACAAGATCTCAAATCAATATATGGTTTCATATGCATCTTAAAAAAATCTCAGAAATAAGAAATTAAATATGATGCTGTCTGGTTATTTCTGGTGTAGATGGTTCCTTGATAATACTGTCACTTTACCTGATTATTATTCTGTGGTTATACAGATCTGATTGTAATTCTATTGTCAAGAAAGGTAAGAAATTAGGTTTGTAACCAGTGGGATTCTTGAAAGAGTTGTGTCTGACTTTGCAATGGTTCACATCCCGCTCCTGCAAGTATTGCCAGTTCTAGCTCCAGAGTACACATCTGCCGCTTGTTACCTTGTATGTAAATTTGGCCTGGAGTGAAATCCTGAGACCTGATCACATAATGTTAGATATAGACTCAATCCAAATTAATTTGGAACATGCCTGGAGTAGCTAGGGTGAAACACCATTCTGATATTTCATTCAAATCACTCTGCAGAGAAGGGACAGTGCAATGGGATCTACTTTGATCTTCTGCCAAACATCTACAATCTCAGGCCAACAGGCCCAAGGTCAGAGCTGACTCTTAAGGCTGCATTTGGTCTTACTGCTGACCAAAAACGAACCCAGTGGGAGGCAAATAACCTTATCTTAATCTATCCCCCTCCCTTGCCAAATAGAGAAATTCCATGAAATTAGTATTTGCCATGTATGCCAAACTAATGAGAGTATTTTGATGATCAGAATTACACAAGTAGTGGAATTAAAATTATACACAATCAGTTAGAGGAAACAGAAAATAATCATAAATTGTAAGAGTGAATACTATTGTTCCATTTACAGTTTTATCCCAAACAACTTGGAAGAGGGGAAATATTTGGGTTTTGACTTTGTTATCATAATGCAGGACAGGCCTTTTACCATATGTTTAAAGGGAGCATCCAAGACAAATACAGTTTTTTAAAAAGATATTACTTATTTATTCACGAGAGGCAGAGAGACTCAGGCAGAGGGAGAAGCAGGCTCCATGCAGGGAGCCTGATGCAGGAGTCCATCCCGGGACTGCAGGATCACACCCTGAGCCAAAGGCAGATGCTCAACCACTGAGCCACTCAGGTGTCCCGACAAATACATTTTTAAAGAGGTTTTTATTTATTTATTTTTATATATTTATTTATTTGAGAGAGAGAAAATGTGTGTGCGTGTGCGAGCCAGCATCGTGCGAGGGTAGAGAGAGGAAAGGGAGAGAATCCCAAGTGGCCTCAGTGCTAAGTACAGAGTCCTATGCAGGACTCAGGCGAGGGCTCAATCCCACGACACTGAGGTCATGACCTGAGCTAAAACCAAAAGTCCCAGCCTTAACCGACTGAGCCACCCAGGTGCCTCAAGACAAATACATTTTAAATAGGACAGAATGTTTTGTTAATGAGAAAGGACAGTAACTGTGATTATAGAGATTAAATATATCAAACCATCTTTAGGATTTAATTCACAGTTTGGCCCAACATGTCGGAATATAGAATTTTTATACAGAGTATCAGAATTCAGATTCTATGTATTTTAACTTCTTTTCTGTTATAGATTTGTACTGGCTTATAAAGATTTTTTTTTTTTTTTTTTTTTATTAATGATAGTCACAGAGAGAGAGAGAGAGAGAGAGAGAGGCAGAGACACAGGCAGAGGGAGAAGCAGGCTCCATGCACCGGGAGCCTGACGTGGGATTCGATCCCGGGTCTCCAGGATCGCGCCCCGGGCCAAAGGCAGGCTCCAAACCGCTGCGCCACCCAGGGATCCCTGTACTGGCTTATAAACACTAGTCTTGTAGATGGTGTTATGTATACCAACAGCGACTCTGTCTAGACCTCTCTGTTTTGGAGTTCACACCTTCATCTCCTACCCAACCTGTGTCCCATGGGTGCAACTGTAGGTTAAGAAGTTTTTAAAAACTCTGTGGTTCACAAATATATATAGAAGGAAAAGAAACCAAGAAAAGAACAGCAGAGCAGCAGAACACTGTCAGGCAGACATATAAGCAGACCTCATTGTCCTTTTTAGAAAACATTTTCCCTCATGCTGCTTGCATTTCTTGCTTTACTGAATGGCTATGCTTCAGAATTTCCATACATAGGGATTTTTGTGGTTTAAAAAATTTATCTTTGGGGTATAACCCAATCTAGGTTGTTTGAAAGGTCATCATTTCATATATTTGCACTCATATGTATTATATGAATGAGTTCATAAGATGAGAACAGCTACATTGAAATGGAATCTTTTGCACAGTAGAAAACCCGGATACCGATTGTATTTAGAAAAGGAATGTGTGTGTTTGTCTAGCAACCTAGGTGAGACAATGAGTGTGTACGAGGGAAAGACTAACTTATTCTGTGTCAAAAATTCACCTAAAGTTTGTTCCATGTTCAGAAAAAATGGAAAAAAAAAAAAAACCCAAAAGAAAACAAAACAAAATACCCCAACCTTCTGCTGCTTGGCTCAGAATATCCTTTCTCTTCCCAGCACTCAGGCAAGCTCTAGAAATGTATGAAACCTTATACCCTTAAATGCCATTGACATCATTGCTTTTATGACTGAAAAAAAATGTGTTCAGATAACAATTTCTAAACAGTTTGATTTTCTTTTTTTAAGTGGCTATTGTGCCTCCAAAGCACAGTTAGGGCCTCTTGTTCTAGTATAGCCTCTCTTGTCTTTTAGGTTCTGGATTATGAATAAGTATTTGATCTATACAGAAAAACACTGAGATAGAAAGCAATAATAAGATGACAGAAAAAATCAAAAGAGAGAAGGCCCTAAGCATTTGTATTTCCTATATGTTACTAATTCAGAATATGATCTGGATTTTTGATTTATTCGAATCAATGGAATTGGAAATTTTTTTTCCTTTTAAGTAGGCTCCACACCCAGCGTGGAGCCAGATGCAAGGCTTGAACTCACGACCTTGAGATCAAGAGTCGGACACTTAACCAACTGAGCCACCCAGTTGCCTTGGAATTGGAAATTTTAAAACAAATTTATTAAAATCCCAACAAATGTAGGTGAGAGCTTAGTGACATACTTTTGAAGATAAAAAATAAGATAGGGATCCCTGGGTGGTGCAGCGGTTTAGTGCCTGCCTTTGGCCCAGGGCGCGATCCTGGAGACCCGGGATCGAATCCCACGTCAGGCTCCCGGTGCATGGAGCCTGCTTCTCCCTCTGTCTGTGTCTCTGCCTCTCTCTCTCTCTCTCTGTGACTATCATAAATAAAAAAAAAATTTAAAAAAAATAAAAAAAAATAAGATAGATTTTAGATGGTTTTGATAGTATAAAAGGAATCTGGTCAAGACAGGCAGATAAATTTTCACTAGTTTGTTAGCTATTAGAGTTTTGTAATGTTAGATTGTCAGAGTGCACTGGTTAGAACAGGCTTTAGAGTCAATCAAACCTGAGGAGATCTGGCTCTACTTTTTGAAAACTAATCGTTCTTATTTAAAAAATAAAATTAAAAAGATCTCTCTAAAAACCTCAGTTTTCTCATCTATAATGTGGAGATAAAAATAGTATATATTCATAAGATTTAGGAGGATTAACTGAAGAAAATCATATAAAGTGCTTAGCATACTGCCTGGAGCATAGTTCCCAACAAATGATAATTATTATTACCATTGTTAGAAATTCTTTTGAATTTTTGGCTACTGATATTTGTACTAAATTTAGGGAGTTAACTTTCAGTAAATATGACTCTTGTTATGCCTATTAATTTTGAGGACTTAAAAGTAGGGAGTAGAGAATAATGTACCTATTATTTTCATTTGTAAATATTCCTTCACACTAATATCACTTTTTGAGTGAACAGATGCTTGTGAGTGAACAGATGCTTCAGTAGTATACTTTTTTTCATGGTGAGCATCAAGTTCTTTGCCAATTTATATATATATATATATGTATATTTCAAAATCTCAAATGATGTAATTTTGCATCTAGGGTGTGCATGACTTAATGTGCCCTGGTTTTATTAATAGCATTTGGCTTGTCTTTAAATTTGGTCTATGGTGCTATTAGCTCTCTCTGATGTCAACCAAGGCTGACCTTCAGTGGAAACTATTTTCTGTTTCTATTGAGATATAATGAAGACAGATGGCAACACATATTTGAAGAAACATCCTTACAAGATGCTCTGTTGTACAAATGATGGAAGTGCAGAGTATGAAAGATAATGTGTCAATTATCATAGATGGGACACCTGATCCAATGTTCAATCAATCAATAACAGTATTTAATTTAGTAAAAATTAACTAGAGTGTTTAAAATATTTGTCCTCTATCGGTTGTCATTTAGTGATGACAGTTTTAATATAATGGACCTATTTTGATATCTTGAACATTTGAACTTGTGCAATTACTTGTCTTGAGACTAGATTATGAACTGCTTCATGTTTATGGAACTGATTTTTAAAAAAATTTAATGATATAAACTATCTGCATACAAACATTGAATTATTTGACTTTCAGTTATTTTACTACAGGAACATGATAAACTCTAGATGGAAAAAACAAGTTTAGGACAAATTTTATTTTTTAAAAATGCACATGCTTTCTTTCTTTCTCCCAACACATTCTTGTTCCCTCTCTTTGATTGTTTTTCATTTGGAAATGGTTTGGGTGAACCTCTTATTTCAAATCATGGGTTTCTGTGTTTCCCGCACTCATTTTTTGGAGGGCTAGATGCCTTTTCACATAAATTAACTTTATTCTGCCTTATGTTTGTCATGAAATGGTTGTTGATTTGCTTGCTAGATAGATATTTTTTAATATTCTCATTAATTCATGCAATCTGTATTCCCTAAGCATTTATTGGTTGTACTTTATATGCAAAACAGTGTGCTGGTCCTGAAAGGATTGTACAACATACTGTCCTATCTTTATGCTCAAAGACTTTGTCTCCTAGTAGAGGTGATTCATATATCCAACTAATAGAACATAAGATACAGAGAAATTTTTCAAAAAATCAGAACAAACGTTAGAGAAGGGCACGTAATGTCCTGTGGGGAATTCAGCTGGATTCCTTCAAATGGTGATGCCACTTTTAGGACTCATGGTCTAAACTGCTTGTCTTTCTGTGAATGTGTTCCTTGGGTCACTTTGCCATTCAGTAATATCATTTCTATATAATTCATTTTTTAAAAATAAGTACATATATTAAACTAGTGGAAGTGTATTCTTAGGTATAAAAGTATATTATACAATTTACTGCAACATATCCCCAACCTTCAGCTATTCTTAGTTTCTCTTGATGTAACTTGATTTCTTTAATATTAGACGTGAAGTAGAAAATACATTTTTAAGTCATCTTGAATTTATCTTTATTTTTTTCTTTTTTCCCCTTTATTATTTTTTTATAATAAATCTATTTTTTATTAGTGTTCAATTTGCCAACATACAGAATAACACCCAGTGCTCATCCCATCAAATGCCCCCCTCAATGCCCGTCACTCATTCACCCTCATCCCTTGCCCTCCTGCCTGCCCTTCCACCACCCCTAGTTCGTTTCCCAGAGTTAGGAGTCTTTATGTTCTGTCTCCGTTTCTGATATTTCCCACACATTTCTTCTCCCTTCCCTTATATTCCCTCTCACTATTATTTATATTCCCCAAATGAATGAGAACATAAACTGTTTGTCCTTCTCCGACTGACTTACTTCACTCAGCATAATACCCTCCAGTTCCATCCATGTTGAAGCAAATGGTGGGTATTTTCGTTTCTAATGGCTGAAGAATATTCCATTGTATACATAAACCACATCTTTATCCATTCATCTTTCGATGGACACCGAGGCTCCTTCCACACTTTGGCTATTGTGGACATTGCTGCTAGAAACATCGGGGTGCAGGTGTCCCGGCGTTTCATTGCATCTGTATCTTTGGGGTAAATCCCCAGCAGTGCAATTGCTGGGTCGTAGGGCAGGTCTATTTTCAACTCTCTGAGGAACCTCCACACATTTTTCCAGAGTGGCTGCACCAGTTCACATTCCTACCAACAGTGTAAGAGGGTTGGTTCCCTTTTCTCCGCATCCTCTCCAACATTTGTGGTCTCCTGCCTTGTTAATTTTCCGCATTCTCACTGGTGTGAGGTGGTATCTCATTGTGGTTTTGACTTGTATTTCCCTGATGGCAAGTGATGCAGAGCATTTTCTCATGTGCTTGTTGGCCATGTCTATGTCTTCCTCTGTGAGATTTCTCTTCAAGTCTTTTGCCCATTTCATGATTGGATTGTTTGTTTCTTTGCTGTTGAGTTTAAGAAGTTCTTTATAGATCTTGGAAACTAGCCCTTTATCTGATACGTCATTTGCAAATCTCTTCTCCCATTCTGTAGGTTGTCTTTTAGTTTTGTTGACTGTATCCTTTGCTGTACAGAAGCTTCTTATCTTGATGAAAGTCCCAATAGTTCATTTTTGCTTTTGTTTCTTTTGCCTTCGTGGATGTATCTTGCAAGAAGTTACTGTGGCCAAGTTCAAAAAGGGTGTGGCCTGTGTTCTCCTCTAGGATTTTGATGGAATCTTGTCTCACATTTAGATCTTTCATCCATTTTGAGTTTATCTTTCTGTCTGGTGCAAGAGAGTGGTCTAGTTTCATTCTTCTGCATGTGGATGTCCAATTTTCCCAGCACCATTTATTGAAGAGACTGTCTTTCTTCCAGTGGATAGTCTTTCCTCCTTTATCGAATATTAGTTGACCATAAAGTTGAGGGTCCACTTCTGGGTTCTCTCTTCTGTTCCATTGATCTATGTGTCTGTTTTTGTGCCAGTACCACACTGTCTTGATGACCACAGCTTTGTAGTCCAACCTGAAATCTGGCATTGTGATGCCCCCAGCTATGGTTTTCTTTTTTAAAATTCCCCTGGCTATTCGGGGTCTTTTCTGATTCCACACAAATCTTAAAATAATTTGTTCTAACTCTCTGAAGAAAGTCCACAGTATTTTGATAGGGATTGCATTAAACGTGTAAATTGCCCTGGGTAACATTGACATTTTCACAATATTAATTCTGCCAATCCATGAGCATGGAATATTTTTCCATCTCTCTGTGTCTTCCTCAATTTTTTTCAGAAGTGTTCTATAGTTTTTAGGGTATAGATCCTTTACCTCTTTGGTGAGGTTTATTCCTAGGTATCTTATGCTTTTGGGTGCAATTGTAAATGGGATTGACTCCTTAATTTCACTTTCTTCAGTCTCATTGTTAGTGTATAGAAATGCCACTGATTTCTGGGCATTGATTTTGTATCCTGCCACGATGCCAAATTGCTGTATGAGTTCTAGCAATCTTGGGGTGGAGGCTTTTGGGTTTTCTATGTAGAGTATCATGTCATCGGCCAAGAGGGAGAGTTTGACTTCTTCTTTGCCAATTTGAATGCCTTTAATGTCTTTTTGTTGTCTGATTGCTGAGGCTAGGACTTCTAGTGCTATGTTGAATAGAGTGGTGAGAGTGGACATCCCTGTCGTGTTTCTGATCTTAGGGGAAAGGCTCCCAGTGCTTCCCCATTGAGAATGATATTTGCTGTGGGCTTTTTGTAGATGGCTTTTAAGATGTTGAGGAATGTTCCCTCTATCCCTACACTCTGAAGAGTTTTGATCAGGAATGGGTGCTGTATTTTGTCAAATGCTTTCTCTGCATCTAATGAGAGGATCATATGGTTCTTGGTTTTTCTCTTGCTGATATGATGAATCACATTGATTGTTTTATGAGTGTTGAACCAGCCTTGTGTCCCGGGTAAAATCCTACTTGGTTATGGTGAATAATTTTCTTAATGTACTGTTGGATCCTATTGGCTAGTATCTTGTTGAGAATTTTTGCAGCCATGTTCATCAGGGATATTGGTCTGTAATTCTCCTTTTTGGTGGGGTCTTTGTCTGGTTTTGGAAATAAGGTGATGCTGGCCTCATAGAACGAATTTGGAAGTACTCCATCTCTATCTTTCCAAACAGCTTTAGTAGAATAGGTATGGTTTCTTCTTTAAAGTTTGATAGAATTCCCCTGGGAAGCCATCTGGCCCTGGACTTTTGTGTCTTGGGAGGTTTTTGATGACTGCTTCAATTTCCTGCCTGGAGATTGCCTAATTTATTGGCGCATAGCTGTTCATAAGATGTTTTTAAATCATTTGTATTTCCTTGGTGTTGGTAGTGATGTCTCCTTTCTCATACATGATTTTATTAATTTGAGTCTTCTCTCTCTTCTTTTTAATAAGGCTGGCTAATGGTTAATCTATCTTATTAATTCTTTCAAAGAACCAACTCCTGGTTCTGTTGATCTGTTCCACAGTTCTTCTGGTCTCAATTTCATTGAGTTCTGCTTGAATCTTAATTAACTCTCTTCTTCTGCTGGTGTAGGATCTATTTGCTGTTTTTTCTCTAGCTCCTTTAGGTGTAAGGTTAGCTTTTGTATTTGAGTTCTTTCCAGTTTTTGAATGGATGCTTGTATTGCGATGTATTTCCCCCTCAGGACTGCTTTTGCTGCATCCCAAAGATTTTGAATGGTTGTATCTTCATTCTCATTAGTTTCCATGAATCTTTTTAATTCTTCCTTATTTTCCTGGTTGACCCTTTCATCTTTTAGCAGGATGGTCCTTAACCTTCACGTGTTTGAGGTCCTTCCAAACTTCTTGTTGTGATTTGGTTCTAATTTCAAGGCATTATGGTCTGAGAATACACAGGGGACGATCCCAATCTTTTGGTATCGTTTCAGACCCGATTTGTGACCCAGTATGTGCTCTATTCTGGAGAAAGTTCCATGTGCACTTGAGAAGAATGTGTATTCAGTTGAGTTTGGATGTAAAGTTCTGTAGATATCTGTGAAATCCATCTGGTCCAGTGTATCATTTAAAGCTCTCGTTTCTTTGGAGATGTTGTGCTTAGAAGACCTATCGAGGGTAGAAAGAGCTAGATTGAAGTCACCAAGTATAAGTGTATTATTATCTAAGTATTTCTTCACTTTGGTTATTAATTGGTTTAAATATTTGGCAGCTCCCACATTCGGGGCATATATATTGAGGATTTTTAAGTCCTCTTGTTGGATAGATCCTTTAAGTATGAGATAGTGTCCCTCTTCATCTCTCACTACAGTCTTCAGGGTAAATTTTAGTTTATCTGATATAAGGATGGCTACCCCTGCTTTCTTTTGAGGACCATTTGAATGGTAAATGGTTCTCCAACCTTTTATTTTCAGGCTGTCAGTGTCCTTCTGTCTAAAATGAGTCTCTTGTAGACAGCAAATAGATGGGTCCTGCTTTTTTATCCAGTCTGAAACCCTGCACCTTCTGATGGGGTCATTAAGCCCGTTCATGTTCAGAGTTACTATTGAAAGATATGAGTTTAGTGTCACCATGATATCTATTCAGTTCTTGTTTTTGTGGATTGTTCCAATGGATTTCTTCTTAAAGGGGAATTTGAGAGTCCCCTTAAAATTTCTTGCAGAGCTGGTTTGGAGGTCACATATTCTTTCAGTTCCTGCCTGTCTTGGAAGCTCTTTATCTCTCCTTCCATTTTGAATGAGAGCCTTGCTTGATAATGTATTCTTGGTTGAATGTTCTTCTCATTTAGGACCCTGAATATATCCTGCCAGCCCTTTCTGGCCTGCCAGGTCTCTGTGGAGAGGTCTGCTGCTACCCTAATACTCCTCCCCATAAAAGTCAGGGATTTCTTGTCTCTTGCTGCTTTAAGGATCTTCTCTTTATATTTGGAATTTGCAAGCTTAACTATTAAATGTCGAGGTGTTGAACGGTTTTTATTGATTTTAGGGGGGGATTTCTCTATTTCCTGGATCTGGAGGCCTGTTTCCATTCCTAGATTAGGAAAGTTCTCAGCTATGATTTGTTCAAATACATATTCTGGCCCTCTGGCCCTTTCGGCACCTTCGGGAACCCCAATTAAACGTAGGTTTTTCTTCCTCAGGCTGTCACTTATTTCCCTTAATCTATCTTCCTGATCTTTTAATTGTTTGTCTCTTTTTTCCTCAGTTTCCCTCTTTGCCATCAACTTGTCTTCTATGTCACTCACTTGTTCTTCCACCTCGTTAACCCTCATGTCGTTAGGACTTCTAGTTTGGACTGCATCTCATTCAATTGATTTTTAATTTCTGCCTGATTAGCTTCTAAATTCTGCAGTCATGAAGTCTCTTGAGTCCTTTATGCTTTTTTCTAGAGCCACCAGTAGCTGTATAATAGTGCTTCTGAATTGGCTTTCTGATATTGAATTGTAATCCAGATTTTGCAACTCTGTGGGAGAGAGGAGTATTTGTGATTCTTTCTTTTGAGGTGAGGTTTTCCTTCTAGTCATTTTGCTCAGTGCAAAGTGGCCAAAAACAAGTTGTATTGGGAAAGGGAGAAAAACAAAGAAGATAAAGAGGGAAAGAAAAAGAAAAAAGGAAGAAAAAAAAAAAGAAAAAAGAAGAAAAAGAGAAAAGAAAGAAAAAGAAAAAAAGGGGAAGCAAACGGAAATCAAAAAGCAAAACAAAAACAAAAACCAAAAACCAAAAACCAAAAACCAAAACAAAACAAAAAAACAAGGGGTAGTATCCTCTTATTCTGTATACTGTAAGTCCCTTGACTTCCCCTGGAACTTGTCCGTCTAGCTGGTCATCTCGGGGATGCGCCTGTTGTTCTATCTTCAGGTGTTAGCACCTGGGGGAGCTGCTCTGCCCCTGCCTGGTGCAGGGCTCAGTGGGGGTTGTTTACCCCGTGAGGTCCCAGGAGGAACAACCGCAGTGGCGGCGCCAGCTCTGCAGCCCTGGAGTCAGCTCCCGCAGTAACCACGGAGCTCTCGGTCTGCAGGGCCTGGAGGCTCTGGGGCGGGGCCGCTGATCTGCTCAGCTGGGGCAGGAGCGTCCTTGCGGTCCTGGGCCCTCCTGGCCTCTGCCTGTCCCGGGGGTGGCCGGATCCTGGGCTGTGTCCTGGCGCCCTGTGCTCCGGAGCCTGCGCTGGTGGAATCCCGCTCCCGCCCCGCCGCCCCCTCCGCGGAGCCGCCCCCGAGCCCCCGAGCTGCTCCGCCCCGCAGCCCCTTCCGCGGAGCCGCCCCCGAGCCCCCGAGCTGCTCCCGCCCCGCAGCCCCTCCGCGGAGCCGCCCCCGAGCCCCCCGAGCTGCTCCCGCCCCGCAGCCCCCTCCGCGGAGCCGCCCCCGAGCCCCACGAGCTGCTCCCGCCCCGCAGCCCCCTCCGCGGAGCCGCCCCCGAGCCCCCCGAGCTGCTCCCGCCCCGCAGCCCCCTCCGCGGAGCCGCCCCCGAGGCCCCCGAGCTGCTCCCGCCCCGCAGCCCCCTCCGCGGAGCCGCCCCCGAGCCCCCCGAGCTGCTCCGGGTCCCGCCGTGCGCGCTGCAGCCCTTAGGGAGCTCGGCGCACTCTCCCGGGGCGCAGGTGTCTGTTAGTGTCCCCGGGAGCCCGAGGGCATCCCCGCCCTCCTGGGTCCTGCTCCACCTCCCCGCGAGCCCCTTTCCGCCCGGGGAGGTTGGTGCAGCTCCTGCTTCTCCGGGACGGGGCTCTCCTGTCCTGGGGACACTCGCCCCGGCCTCAGCCCGGCTCCTCGTGGGGCCCCTCCCCCTTGGAGGCCTTTTGTGTTTTTCTTTCTTTTTCCCCGTCTTCCTACCTGGATAGAAGCGCAAACTCTTCTCACTGTAGCATTCCAGCTGGTCTCTCTTTAAATCTCAGGCCGAATTCGTAGATTTTCAGGATGATTTGAGGGTTATCTAGGTAATTTGGTGGGGACAGGTGACTTGGGGACCCTCCTCTTCCACAATCTTGCCCCTCCCTCCTGAATTTATCTTTAAAACCAAAATACCTTACATGGAGTAAATAAGGTCTGGCTTCAGAAATGGATACCAACAACAGCCCTTAAAAGTGTTTATTCTCCAGTTGTAAGGAGAGCACTGTAAGAATTGACCATTTGCTCTTACTGTTGGAACTATCATTTTATTTTTTGATTTTAATTAATTACTTATTATTATTTTTAGGAAGGTGGTTAAGAGGGGAAAAGTGCCAGAGAGAGCTAGAAAATCTTAAGCATGCTCCATGCCCAGTGTGGAGCCCAATGTGGGGCTCAATCTCACCGCCCTGAGAGCATGACTGGAGCCAAAATCACGAATGGGATGCTTAACTGACTGAGCCACGCAGACACCCCTGGCACTATCATTTTAAAACTATTCAATGGATTACATCAAATTAAAAGAGGAAATCAAGATATACATACACTTTTGTCTTAAATATTTTGAGATCTGATTTGATTATGGTCGATACTGGTAGGATAGAGAAAAACAATACAGTTTTAGAAGTTTTACACAGATCATTCTGAGTTGTATGTTTTTGACATGGTCTTTGGAAAATCTTGTAATTTCTTTGTTTACCTTCTTCTAAGGAATCTTTAAAGAACAGTTGCAATTTCCAATGGATTCAGTCTTTAAACCTCTCATAATTTTTCTTGATGCTTGAAACATTTCTCTGTAATGCTGCTAGAGGTGTGCCTAAAATAACTAATAAAGAAAGTGTGAACTGAAAAATGTTTCTTCATAGGAGCATCCTTAATGGGATCTGTTTTTAAGTAAATTCCTTCAGACTTGCTGGCAAGTAAAATAGATTTGGAGGCTTTGTGTTTTCCTTTTACCCTCTATTTGTGTGGCCCACTGTTCTCCTTTTATCTCACATTGGCCAAAGCCAAGGGTATAATGCTGCATTTTTGTTAGTTGGAACCTTTTGGCTCCATATTCCGTTAGCAAAACTTTTCCATTCTGTTCCCTTCAGAGTCTTGTCACTTGTGTAGTGTTAAAATATTTAAGGATATTACTGATTTAAGATACTTCCCTTCCTAGACGTGTGTTACCCTTTCACAGTGGCCCTCAATTCTTTCCCCAACTTTAAAAAAAAAGGATTTTATTTATTTATTCATGAAAGAGAGAGAGAGAGAGAGAGAGAGACGGAGGCAGAGACATAGAGGAGAAGCAGACTCCATGCAGGGAGCCCGATGTGGGACTCAATCCTGGGACCCTGGGATCACACCATGGGCCGAAGGCAGACGGTCACCACTGAGCTGCCCAGGAGTCCATCTTTTTCCGAATTCTTAATTGAACCACAGTACGCATTCCTCAGAGGAGTGAGTGTTGATTATAGAAGATAAAATAGTAGACCAAGAGGAGGTCTTTGGGTGCTGAAATTTCTTTGGGTGACTGTGGAGTCTGTCTCTTTGGTCATTTCTGAGTTTAAATTTCTCAGATACAAAATCTTACTGTATCTGTTTCCCTATCACTATAGCTTCAATTGCTTTGTGAAAAGTGGATTCACTGGGAAATGATCTTAAAAAGTACCAATGATTTCCTGCCTCAGTGATGCATATTCAGCAACAAAGATTCCCAGCTGACAATTTACCATTCTACTGTTATTCAAGAAAGCACAGAAAGCATTTCTGTTTCCTTCCTTCCTGTTCTAGTTCTGAGCAGGAGATGCTAGAGCCCACTGTACATCATCTGTCTTCAACTCTGTCAAGAAAGGAATGCTGTTCAGAGATCATCTGGAATTTGTCTGAGTTTGATAATGTAGTACAGAGCAGTTCTAAAAATAAAGACGGGATTGTTGTGTCCTTTGGGAGCAGCTGATTTCATCACTGTTGTTTTTCACTTGTAGCCTGTGCCTTGTAGGGTGGTTTCTGTTTCTTGGAACAAGCTAAGAAGAGCCATTCTGTTTCTGGAATGCTGGAGTACGGGGTCTGTTTTTAAGGATAATATTTGGCTCATACAAGGAGCCTGTGTTCCCCCAAGTGTAAGGTTTGGTGCCTACAAGGAGGATTAGCATCTGTGGGAATTGAGGCTGAGAAATCGAATAGAAGTGCCACGGTCAAATAAAGAAGTGTTTATTTATTGATATTGTATTGAACCTCTTTGTGAAAAACATATTAAGTTCGCATAATTGAACAGGAGATCCAATTTGCTGTCTTGCTTTTGCCTGATAGGGAAGGTCAGCGTTAGGTTTTATGGCTTCCAAGAGAGTTCAGTTATTTTTGCATTCAAGGCTACCAGACTTTGAGGTAACATCTCCTTTATCTGTGCTTATCTGTATTTAATAATCAAACAAGGATTCCTACAGAATATAGTCTTGGGATATATACTGAAAGACAACATAGAAATTTCCTAAGAGCTTGGTAGCTGTATATACGATAGTAAAAGATTTTCTCTGTCATCTATTGAGGTTAAGGGGAGGACCTTATGATTATTAGCAATCTTATAACTCACTTTACATATTAGAATTTCATTCTCTATCTTGGTCTTCTTTTTTTTCCTTTTTAGATACTAGCTCAGTCATGCACTGAAATCCTGGAATTGCGGCCTTCAAGTGTCTGTGTGGGGGGTAAGTGGTTAGAATTTAAAAATACCGTGTAAGAAATTGTATTTTTTCCCCCTAGTTAAATTATATGATTTGAAACTCATGTTGGAAAGAGAATAACAAAATTAACTTTTTTGGCATCCTTTTCTGTAAGAATTTTTAAATAATTCCTTGAAATATTTCTATTTTAAATTCAAATTTTTTAAGATTGGAGTGTTATTTTAAATAATGAACATATTGTGTGACAGGCTTTTAGAATTTTCTGTATATTTAGTTCATGTTTGAGACCTTTCCTATGACAAGTAAAATAAAATATGAAATTTTTTCTTTTATCTAATTATATAAACAGTCGTGTATCTGTAGACTTTGAGCTCTGTGCTTTGATGACCCGGCCAAAGTACAGTCCCTCTGGCCTGGGGCACATGAAGAAGTGATGTATGGGTGGATGGCAGGAAAGAAGTAGGTGGCTTCATTAGCAGGTGCCAAGAACAGACTCAGGTTTTAGCACTTTGAAGCCATCCTTACCCAAAGAGAGTGCGATTCTGTTTCTTGTTCAAGTCTGACCTGGAGTTCATTTTAATATAGAAAAGGAAAAATATTGGGTCTAGTGGAAGAGGAAATGGGCTGTGTAATTTCCCACAGAGCCTCCCAGCCTCTGGGTATGGTCTGAAGTTCTGTATCTTTTAGACTTCCTGTTTAATGGGCTTTGAGATGTTTAAGAGGAATAGCGCATTTGGACATCCCAGAGCATCCCTCTGCTTTCATAATTTTACCTCATCTTCATAACGACACTATTTGACAGTTTTATAATCCCTGATTCACAGATGACAGAATTGGGGCAGAGAGGTTCAGTCCTTGTTTTACTAATTGTCCCATTTGACTCTTGTCTGTGGACTCTAAAGCCATGTTCTTTTCACTGAGTCACATTTTAAGTTTTACCTGCACTTTAAATAAAATTCCTTTTATAACCTGCTTCATGAGGAGAGGCAAAATGATATTTTCTTCCACAATAAATTACTATAAATATGTTAGATTCTGATAGATAAGCGATTGTTGGAGAAGATTGAGAGTTAATCACTGTTAAAATAGTTCATATATCATCTTATAGCTAAATAGCAAACATTTAAATGCCAATCAAGATATTTGATCAGTTAGCTTGTTTTCCTAGCATTTTATTTTACTCTCTAACATGTAGTGACTGCTCCTTTGATATAGAGTCCTGAGCAGTAAGTTGAATAAACTTCCTTTAGTGACAGGCCATAGACTATGAATAGTCCCAAATGCATGACTTCTGGTGAGTTATAAATATGTATGCAACAGAAAATGAAACTGGGATTAGCAATGTCAAGAAACCGTTAAAGAACTCTATAGGGAGTTTCAGAGAATAAAGAAAATACAACACATGACAGTTCTAAGAAAGAAATGAGTAAGTAATTTTCTTTACATTCCCATACCTTAATACCTGAGAGTAGAGAAGAACAAAGAAGCTTCTTTCCTGCTGATATTTTCCCAAGGATAGAATTTGGGGAAGTTTCTTTCTCTCTCTTTCTTTTTCTTCCTTTCTTTTTCTGGGGACAGAAATGAGGGGAGGGTAAGTTTCTGTGGTATGTGGGAATGACTGTTAGGCTTCAATTCAAGTATCTTGGTTACTACCGGAAAACACTTTGTTTAAAAAATAAAATAATGCCTTTTTATATGGCAATAGATGATATCTTCCCTGAATTTCCCTAAAGGGCCCAAGATAGAGAGTTGGAAATAAAGCAATGTCTTCATTGTTACTAGTAGGCTGAACGCTATGAAGAAATTCATTCTGTGCACCTTGACACTTTCAAGTTCTCTCTCTCTCTCTTTTTTTACAGCAGGGATTAAAATGTTATTTCTCTTTTTACTTCTAGATGAATTTCAAATTGTTTTGACTGGAAGAGGATTCAACTTGGGCAGTCGAAATGGGAGTGTTCTCTGTACCTACACTGTAAATGAAACCTACACAAAGAGTAGGTTCCTCAAGTGTTTCCTCCCCAAGTGTTCAAGTGTTTCCTCCTTTTTTTTTCAATTGAAATCGACCATGCTATATTTTTAATCAAAGGAGAAAGAAATGAAGTCCAGTGGTAGTACAAATAGTAATAATATTTTTGTTATGTAATGATTATAACCTTTGTTTATAACTTAAGAAATGCTGAACCCTATCCTAGGAAGCCTCATTTTACAAATAATGGTTCCAATTATCTGTAAGAGTAAAACAATTTGTCCATGGCAATATAGCCAGGAAAGGGCCAACCTGAAAGTTGAACCCAGTTTTCCTGACTATACTCTGTGTGGACCACATCAACTGCTTGATTTAATTGCTTCTTTCTCTAGATTTATTTATTATTACTCTTGCCTAAAAATCTAACTCTCTTGGACTATTCTACTACTTGTTGCTTTATTTTATTCTCACTCATTTTCTTTATCTAATTTCCCAATAACTTGCCAATCAGCTCCTCGACATAAGCTTTTTGTCTTACAGATATTTTATATATTTTATATATTTATATATTTCACATATTTTGATCTTCAGTGCCTGCTCAGCACAGTTTATTGATAGTTACCATATTTATGTAATTATGTTTTATTTTTCCTAATGTGTCTTTCAAAAAAGCAGATGAATATAATGTTTTAATCTTCATTCTGAGAAAAACTCCTTAAATAGATCTTAATATTCTGAGCATTTTGGATCTCTTTTAAGACATTTTTCTTCATCAATGATTGTAGTGGCTTCTAAAATTTTAATCTGTAATGCAGATGCTATAACTCTATGAACTCTGGTAGAATTATTTTTTGAAAGATTCATGTACAGTTTTGCTGTTTTCCTGATGGTACTAAATACTCCAATAGCGCAGCTTTGCCTATGTACACAGCAACTGTTCAGTGTGTGTTTGTTGAATTAACGTGGTGAGGATCTCAGCATGGTAAATGTCATAATTAATTCTTCTCTTTCCTGTTAGGATCATCATTTTGGTGAGGCAAGGCAATAATATTTGTAACAAATTCTTCATAGCAGATTCCACAATTGAAGAGGACAAAATAATTTTATTTTTATTCACTAGTCATCTGAATCTAAGAGTTAGCTTTATGAGACTCCCTCTGAGTACATATTTGATTATAGTATGAACATATTTTTTCCTTCACTACATAAGATTAAGTTTATTAAAGTAAATCCCCAAACAAATAAGTGGAGTCAGATTGTATTTTCATCCCTTACATTCTAGGATTATCCATTTGATTATGGAACTTTTCTGAATATTTATAGTCCAAATTTTTTCTAATTTATTATTAAAATAGGATAATTTAAGCATTTAATTTTATTTATTTATTTATTTGTTTGTTTATTTATTTATGATACCACTATCTTATTAAACTCTTGAAATAAATTCATTCTCTTTGGATATTCATCTATTCTCCATTATTTTTTATTTTTTTAATTTTGTTTATTCATGAGAGACACACACACACAGAGAGAGAGAGAGAGAGAGGTAGAGACACAGGCAGAGGGAGACCCAGGCTCTCCATGCAGGGAGCCCGATGCGGGACTCAATCCCAGGACTCCAGGATCGCGCCCTGGGCCAATGGCAGGTGCTAAACCGCTGAGCCACCCAGGCTGCCCTCTCCATTATTTTTAAATTCTGCTTTTAAAATATATATCATTTCTCCTTCAAAGACTAAGATATTTGAAAAATGGAGGTGGAAAAGATGATAATTTTATAGTATCTACAAATATCCATGAATTTAGTCTAATAAAATATCATAACTTCTAACTTACCATTATTGCATATCAATGAGGCATATGATCTCTATTTTTTCATTTTCTTTTCCTTCTCTTTTTAGTTGAAAGTCTATTTAGTTCTTCATGGTAATATATCTAATGTTCCACTGTTGAACCCTGATTACCATTATGTTTTTCATACTGTTGATAAAACTGTGTGAGATACGTAAAGTTCTATATTAATTCAGTTGTGTTTTATTTTCTAGGTGTGAATCCAGTAAGTGTGGAGCTGAATTCTATGCTTTGTCCTGCACCTGCCCTGAGTAAAGTTGGAGAGTAAGCACTTCATTAACTTTTTGAAAACATGTTAGCTGTATAAATTATTAGGAAATGATGACAAATATACATTAATTATATACTACTACTTTTTTTTTTGATGTACAAAATGAACATGAAAATAGAAAGCTCAAGGCAAACCACTCTGGTTAGTACTTTATTTATAATATGCTTTTAGTAGGTTGAAAATGCTAAAGTCTGCTTTATCTGGTTTCTTAAATATTGATTAAAAGGCCCTATAAATATTTATCTGGATGGGTATGAGAACTATTGCTAGAGCCTTTAAATATTCAGAGCTACAGTCATTATTTCGAACTTGAGAGTATTACATTTACACATACACATTTACACACACACACACACACACACACGAGTTCCAAAGTGAGATTTTGACTAATTACTATGGTAGTTAAATATCAAGATAAAAGAAGAAAAGGAACGTGGCTCAGTAAGGCATACCTTGGACTAGGAAATATTTGTGCTTTAATTTGTATCCAGGTCTTGTTAGGGTCTATTTTCTCATGTTTGTTAGTCTGGCAAGTAAACCATAATGATAGCTGGTTAAAATAAGGGATGTTTAGTTTGGATGAAGAGCTTTTGTTTAAATCACCTAAACACTGATAATTTCACTAGTCATTTAGTATTTCCATTTGTGATTTTCTTTTTACCCTATTATGAGGGAAATGATTGCAGACAGTTCAGATGTTCCCTAGTCCAACAATAGTGATGACAATATGTTTAGGATAATAAATAAGTTACAGGATTACTTTATATTGATCACACATATCCAGCAGAGGAAAAGAAAATATACAGAGTTTATTAGCTTCTCCTAGTTTTTCTGTTTCTGTCCTTGGCAGGAATGGTTTTGTTAAGATAATTCATTTATGTCACCCCCTCCACTTAAAATCCTTGATAATGGGTTCCCTATTCCCCTCAGAGTGAAAATCTAAATATTGCAATGTTCTACGAGGTTCTGTAGGATCTGGCCCACCTCACTACGTCTTCCTTTTGCTCTTTCTGTTATGGTCACACTGATCTCTCTGCTGTTCTTTACAACTTTGGCACTTTTACACTTGTTCCCTATGCTTGAAATGCTTTGCTCCTCATTCACTCTCACTTTCTTCAGGCCTTGTTCAAATGTCACCTTGGGAAACCCTTCCTGATCACCCTATTTAATTGGTACAGTCTTCTCCCTCTGAAGTTTGGCACTCCCTCTTCCCTTTTCATGGTTAATTTTTTTCTCCCAAGCATTTATTTGTTCTTATATCTCTTTTCCTTCTAGGATAAATTTTGTTTTGTTTCTTGCTCTGTCTGTAACACCTAACACAATACTTGACACACAACAGATTCATAAATGTTTGTTAGATGAGAAGATGTCTGCATTTTTCTCAAATATTTTGAGTTACTAGTTATATAAGAAGCAAAAAGAGTACCTGTGATTGCTGGGGGGTCAGGGGCTTATATCAGGTAGGAGATAAATGACCAGAATCTTACTGGGGTGCATGTCATTTAAGAGAACAGGAAACTATCTTGGCTTTTTAATAACAGTGATTGGTTAAGGAGGACAGTTTACTTTCTTCTCCAGAGTAGTTATAAAATGCAGTATGCCTGTTCTGTCCCAGACACTGAATTTGTTTTGCCTTTCGACACTCTCATTTTGAAGAGGCTACTCTAGAAACTACTGATATTCTTCAGTGATTTGTAGATTGGCTAAATATGCAGGAGGCGTGATTTAAAAAATCATATAGAACATAATAAATATGAGACATGAGAAGTTGTCATTGGTTTGGCTTTTGATGTTAATATTTCACCTACAAGCAAGCTGAGGATTTTGAGGGAAGGAGATCTGTCTAAAATAATAATTTTTGCTCTTTCTTTCTTTCTTTCTTTCTTTCTTCCTTCCTTCCTTCCTTCCTTCCTTCCTTCCTTCCTTCTTCTTTCTTTCTTTCTTTTTCTTCTTTTTTTCTTTTTTTCTTCTTTTCTTTCTTCTTTCTTTCTTCTCTTTCATTTTCTTTCTTTCTTTTTGGTATCAAGGACATGATACCACTGAGGCAAAGCATGAGAAGGTTTTATTTGTTAATGTATTGGGCATTACAATGATTGGAGACATCATTATTGTTCTTCTAAGTATGTTGTGAGTAATTTGGACCTTTCCTTTGCCTTGACTTTTATTCAGATACTTTTGTAGGTGATGAGCTCTCTTATGAGCTTGGATTAAAATCAACACAACGGAAACAGTTTAGCCTTGTAAGGTGACTGATGCTTAATATGTTTGCCTAATTAGCTTTTGGCTAAGAATTCAAGCCCATTAAGTAGCTAGTTAGTCTAGGTTTCAAACAAACACATCTGGCCCAACAATGAATGAAGGTTTTTCCTGTGTGAGGGTGACAGATGTGGTGATGGTTCCCCCTGTTCTCTCACTTAAATAATTAACAACACCCCAGTGAAGTAACCCTAGATAGACAGCCTCAAAGCCAGATGCGTAGTCTCAGAGCTGGATCCGTGGACATATGCCTCATCTCATTAGCCTGCTCTATCAGTTCCTTTCTCTTCTTTTTGTTACTTCCTGAATTCCATTGTGTTTGAGGATTATTCTTTTAAAAACCTAAAGGTTCCTGATTTTTTTTTTAAGATTTTATTTATTTATTCATGAGAGACAGAGAGAGAGAGAGAGAGAAAGAGAGAGGCAGAGACACAGGCAGAGGGAGAAGCATGCTCCATGCAGGGAGCCCGATGTGGGACTTGATCCCGGGACCCCAGGATTATGCCCTGGGCTGAAGGCAGGTGCTCAAACGCTGAGCCACCCAGGTGTCCCAGGTTCCTGAATTTTAATTTGTAAGAAGGTTAATGTGAAATTGCTTTACTTGGAGATGGGCAGCTAGGACAATAGATTTGCATTTGGAAATTGATCTTGTGGAGTGAACGAAGATTAAAGCTATCTGGGTAGATCTTATCCAGGTATATCATTGGTTAGCATTGTTGAAATGGGTCTTTGAAGTACTTTCTTTAAGAGAGATCTCTGTTTATCAAATTTCTTTATTTAATGTAGATTTCCAGGTTGACATGGATGGGTTTTTTTTTTTTATTTTATGTATTTATTTGAGAGAGAGAGAGATCAGGAGAGAGAGTGGGAGAGGGAGAGAGCATGAGCAGGGGAGAGGGAGAGGAAGGGGCAGAGGGGGGAAGGGATAAGCAGACTCCCTGCTGAACTGGGGGCACAGGTGGAGGCAGAGGCAGAGTCAGGGTTCCATCCCAGGACCCTGGGATCATGACCTGAGCCAAAGGAAGAAGTTTCACCAACTGAGCCATCCAGGCGCCACTAAGGTAGATGGATTCTTAGTACTTAAACAGGAAGAATGCAAAGGCGGTAGTAATGAGGTCATTCTTTTGTATTTCTTTCGTTGGATGCAATTTAATTTTAAAATGTCATATGATTAAACATATTATCTTATCAAGAAAAATCTATAGATAGTTTGGGAGTTTATTTCCACCAGTGGCTCATTTGTACCGACATGTCTTAAGTTTGAATAGGAAGGACTCTGTGAAGTTCTTCACCTCCTTCCTTGGCAGGGCATTTACCTCATGGTGTGATGTGCAGGTGTCACCAGTGCTTGCAGTACAGGCTCATCCTCTGACCCCTGTTTAGTGAGACATCAACAATAGCACAGCTGCTCTGCAATAGTTGAGATCTCAAACCTGTAATTTGGCAAGAAGAACAGAGCAAATTGGGTAAATATACATAAACACATTGTGAAGGAAGAAAAACAGAACAGAATGAACCAGAGCCTTATCCTACAGCTTGTTTGATAGAGATGATTTAAGGAGGCATATGGTATAGTTAAATGTGCTTTCAAAAACATTGGCCAGAGTCTTCTGGCAAATATGAAATAAATATCTAAATCAGATGAAACTGATAGTATTAGTTCTTCTAAAAGGCAATGTGGGAAGAACTTGACAGAGTGTTTTGAGTAAGAAGTGGTGGGACATGAGTATATGTGGAAAATTTTAAGCATGTGATATTGAAGGGTCATTCAAATGAATGGTGTGGCAGACTTGGGGTTAGAGCCTGACTTGGTAATAGAATCTTTTTATTTTCTTTTTCAACGTTGTTATTTTTTTTCAATATAACTATTTTGCCTGGAATGAAATCTATTCATTCTGCTTCTCTTTCTTGGTTTGACAAATTCTGCTGTTAGCACAAATGAACACTTCTTTTCAAAAATATACCTATGTATGTATGTATTATACAATCTCTAATAACATTGTTTTAGTAGCAGGTGATATAATAATCCCTTATTCTCCTGTTCCTTATGAGGAATGAGACTTGATTTATTTATTTTTACCATGGATACTAGGACATTAGTTATATCTTTACTTTGAATGTAAACATCAAAATCTTGTGAGAGATCTAATCTAATCTAAACCTTTATAAGGCTGAGTTTCCTTATTTCTCAACCCCCCACCCCAATGGTAGAACATTTGTCTCTTCTTTCACATGATGTATTGCTTGCTAATTATACCTATAAATGTGATCAGTTCATCTAATCTGTATTGCATCTCTATCCCAAGTATTAGATTTGGTTCTGGATATTGTCTTTTAAGAGGAACAACAGTCAATTTGGGCACATCGAAGGATGGCTCACAAGATGTTGCCTAGAATGGAAACATTAAATAGAGCATAATTTGAAATACTGAAAAATATGATTCAAGGGTGACACATCAGCTGTCTGCAAACATCAGCTCTGTCATCTGAAAGACAGATTTGATTTATTCTTTATTGCTCCCAGGAAAGGAGAAGGAAAGAGTGGAAGGTAAAGGGAAGCACATTTCAGCTCAATGTAAAGAAGATCTTTCTAACAACTAGAATTACTTAGCGAGTGTTTTGGTAACCAGAAGTGTTCAAAGAGGAATAGGTAGACGATGAGACAGAGGATATCCTTAAATATGTATTTAAATTCTCTTATATACTGCTTCTAAGTGTTATATTATCAATTTTTTTGATATTACTAAGGCATTTGACATTTTTGATGAAAGGCACTAAAAATCGAGTGATCATTTCGAAGTATATTTTTATTATTTTATTATAATAGGCAAAAACAGTAAAAGGGAGTTATTTTTGGTGTAATACTGAAAAAATTTGATGTGTAGCACATCTCTGAAGATGGCTTTTTTTCCCTTTTGAAATCTAGCAGTCTTCACATATATTAGTTTACACATATATTGAAATATCTAAAAAAGAAGTTATTTTAATTCAAGAATCCTTTAACTTTAAAGAAAGTATCCTTAGACAAAACATTAATTTACATATATGCTCATCACTAGAAGTGAAATCTGTAAACTATTTGTAAATATAAAGACCTATTTTTTCAACTCATAATCTTTATTATGGATAAAAGTAACTTTTATAAAGCTCTGCAGAATAATAGTAGCACTCAATTTCAAAATTGTGCAAAATTGTGCAAAATTGTGTATGTGCAAACTGGAGGTAAATTATTTATTACTTCTAGCAAATGTCTTTCACAATTTTATTTAATTTTCTCAACTTTTAATGGATCATAAAATGGCAATCTTTTATTGAATACACATAAAGTCAGTAGTAAATGAATACCTTGCAAATAAGTTACTATGGACCTAAATGTCAACCATATTTCATGGTGTATGAAGTTTCTTAGTTCAAAGTAGCTCTGACATATGGCCCTGAGCTAGTTTATTTGGGAACTCCCCTACATCTTTAAACATTAAATAAACTCACTGTGACCATTAGGACTTACTGAATTTTATTTACTTACTTATATATCACAATACTATTTAATAATTTTTCATGTGGAACGAATTTAGTTTTATCACTGTTGAGTACCAACTGACATTAAAATGCACTTCAAACAATCTTTTTGTTATGGTAATTTGTTTAAGTTTTTTCTATCCCTCTTCTTTTTTTTTTCTTAAGTGAACTCTAGGCCCAATGTGGGGCTCGAGCTTATGACTCTGAGATCAGGAGTCAGTGCAATATGAACTGAGCTAGCCAGGCATGCCTACCCTTCTACTCTGGAAAAATATTCTAAGGTTGGAACAAAGGGTGGATTAAGATATTTGTAAGCCATTCTAAGCAATGTAGAACCAATTTACAGAAAAGGATGTTGGAAGTTGTCAGTTCTCAGCCTTCTTTACCCTGACCACCCCTGCCTTATGCACCGTGGGCCAGTCCTGTCTCAGAAGTTCTCCCTTTGTCTTTCAGGACTTTATACTTTCACCTCCTTTGGCTGCAGCTTCTCAGATGTCACTGCAGGCTCCTCTTCTTAGAGTCCCTTAACTCAGTTATCATTATGCATCTTCTCTAAGGCTTTCTTTTCATGATGATGAGCTCCAAATCTCCAGACAGGATCTTTTCCTTAGCTCTCAACCCATGATCCAAAAGTCCACCATCCAAAAACAACAACAACAACAACAACAACAACAACAACAACAACAAAAGTCCACCATCCACATGTCTGCTGACTCACTGGGATTTTTAATGGGCACATTCAACCTGAAATTCCCAAGTACAACTTATACTCCTTCTCCTGTGTTTTCTATGCAACCCACCTCACAATAAGACAGGGATTTTGATCATCTTTAATGATTTCTTTCCTCCTCCTCTTACATATCCAATAAATATCTGATCATTTTTATTCTGACTCCTTAATATCTCCCAGTTTTCATTTTCACACAACCCTTATTGCCACTATTTCAGTTCAGTCTGACTTTGGTTCTTATTTGAAATACACCAAGATATTCATATTTGGTCTTTCTACTGTAGAATTTACTCTTCCAATTCATGCTCTACCCTGTAAAAAGAATATTTGTAAAACACATAGTTTAAGAACTCTTAAGACTAATTCCAAATGTTTAAAAGATGGCATCCTGGGTTTTTCATGATCCTTCTCTACTCTCCTTTCCAGCCTCAGGCCACATATTATCAGTTTCACACTCTGTGTTACTGCCATGTTGAATGGTTTTTAGTTCCTTGACTGCTTTGTGCCTTTCTTACCTTCCAGCGGGTCAAATAGCACTCCTTCCTCTTGGATCCCTTTCTAATCCCAGTTCCTCATCATTCATCTTTGAGTGACTTCCTGCAGGAAAGGAAACCTTGGTTGATGTGCCCGTGGCAAAGCCGAACCAGCCACACCTAAGCAGGAGGGGAGAGGCAGAGGGAGAAGGAGAGGTAGACTCGCTGCTGAGCAGGGAGCCCCATTTGGGGCTGGATCCCAGGACCCTGAGACCATGACTTGAGCTGAAAGCAGACACTTAACTGACTGAGCCACCCTGGTGCCCCCTCTCTATAATTTTTATATTACAGTGAGTAGAAGTTTGTTAAGCCAAGAAGCATTAGGTAATGATTTTATTGCTGCTTTATATTCTTCTGTGTTATCTGTATTATTTTTTCAGCTTGGGTCTAAGAGATTTTATATAAAAAGTATCTTGTTATTCTAAATAATCTGTTAGAAAAATAGTCAGGTGTTACAATAATGTGAGAATACCTGCTGTGTTCTAGCCACTGTGTTGGCTATTTTATGCTTATTATTTTATCAAGCTCTCCTCCCCCAAATAACTCTGACATAGGTAAAATTATTCCCATTTTACAGATTGAGGAATGGAAGATTGAAAGTGCAGTGACTAGGCTTCGAACCCAGAATTCCTAATTCCTCAACTCCTGGCCTAGACCTTTCCTCTTTTATAATTTTAATTGATTTTGAGGATAAATAAAAATGAACTCTACCCTCACTTCTCACTTCTGTATGGAATTAAGTAAAACCAGCATGGACTTTCATACATTTTTATCCATAGTAAAGTCTCTATAACTGAGAGTGTGGGTTTTACTGTTAGTAATACACTAACCAGAAGTAGGAGTTATGTAGGAATGAGAAATCTGTAGATACTAACAAAACTGACATGAAAATATGATGGAAAACATTACATACATGTGTTGGAGTTTTAGGGTAATGAAAGATCAGGGCATTAGGTTTGGGTTAGAGGGTGGGGTGGCTTTATCAATCTGTGTGCCAGCAAAGGAGCAGCATAACTTTGGGCAAATGGTATCATTCATGGCAGTGCCGGTATCATACCAATAATTTCAAAAATGTTTTTCTAAAGAAATGAAAATGTTTAAAAACAGAAGTAACTTTAATAGTGTATTTTTCATGTTAGCTTAGCATTTAGTGAATGCCCTCCTACTTAACCATGAGCAATATATGAATATAACAAAAATCTGGAGGAACGTCACTCAGCTCTTGCCAATGAGAGACATTTAAATGTAAGACTCTAATGTATTTATCAAGGATTAAGGAATTATGGGGTAGAAATAAAAGCACTTTGACTACAGAGTCAGAGAAGTTCAATGTTTGGGCAAGTTACTTTCATAAGCTTGGGTTTCTTCACTTGGAAAGTGGAAAAAAAATGCTGCTGTCCGGCACAGTGGGTCTCTTGAAGGTTAAATGAAAAGATGAACGCAGTGTGCCTGGCTCATAGTAGGGACTTGATAAATGCCGTCGCGGTCAGTGCTGTTGTTGATGCCCATGCTCTGCTCTCAAGAAGGTGAAGATAATATTGTTTCAGTTGAGGACACATGTCCAAAGAATCATCAGATGACTTTCCATATCTGTGGAGATTCAACTCAGTTTTATGTGACACTAGCTACATCATACTGGGCTGAGATTTAGGGATAGTGCACAGTTGTTTTGGTTGCCTACAAGATCTTGTCAGGAAAGAGTGAACTTCTGTTCTTATTCCACTTAGATAAGCATTTGTTTTTTTTTTCTTCTTCTTTTTTTTCAGTCTGGAAGCATTAATATTTTTAATGTTTCCTTCATTAATTAGAGAAAGATTTATTTCTGGTGAATTCTAAGTGCCAGATTTTAAACAACCTCAGTCTATATCTACTGAACCCATGAAAGCTGAGTCAGTAAGATTACTTGCAACAATCATACATTATGGTGAATCAGATCATCTTCCCCCAAACTAAAACCATGCCTACCATGTCATATGCTTTCTGGTACATGTTTTAAAAATAGAGGAATTGGAAACCAGGAGAGATTATTTTTGGATTCAACTATGCTTTGTCTTCAAAAAAAATAAAACAAAACAAGGGACTCAGTTCTGCAGAATAAGCAAATTGGGTTGAAGTTTTCTTTCTTAAATAAACCACTTGGCATTCTGTGGTGAACTAGTTCAAAAGTTCAAACAAGTTGATGTAAACATCTTAAGTTCTCATTTCTTTCTGGATATAGCTAAACTTGTTTTTAATATTTTGGAGGGAATGATTTACAAGAAATATTTTTAATAAGAGTATTTGTGAGTTTTGAAGAAGAGTTCAACTCTAAATTTGCTAGGAGTATCTTTCTTGGTGGCTCTGTCCTGTATGAATCCAAACTACATATCACATTGAGCAAAGAAACACATTAAAGACTTTGATTTCAGCAAGCCTGTATGGTTTGATGGGAAGACTTCAAAATTAGTTAGAACCCTATGTAGCTTTACCAGTTTAGGCAAGGTAATTAGCATTTCTGAGCATTCTGTACCCCATCTGCACAACTGTGAAACTACTCCTTACTTTAAGGGCTATCGTGTGGATTAAATGAGATAACATCCATAAAATGCTGAGGGTGGTGTCTGGCACATAGCAGGGACTAAATAATATACTTTATCTCCCCTCTCTGGCATCATAATTGAAAATTTTATCCGTGGTTTGAGATTGCTTCTCTTTTGTCATAATTCTCTGTATCTAGTAGTATTTGGCTTTCAATTCAAGAGATAGGGAGGAAATCTTCTAAATATAACAAAATTTACTAATTCAGAGTAATCAGTAATTTACTAATTCAGTAATTCAGTAATAGCTAAAGTATCTTAGCTATTAATTCTTGGAATTTAGAATATTTTGTGAGAATGGGAGTATGCCACTGCATAGGAGCTAGATCACCAAAATGTTACCTACTACTTTCTACTTTAATGAGTGGATAGCTTTGAAATGTTGGCATACTGATCATTATAGGATAATATACTGTGTAAACTATTTTAGAAAAGGTCTGTTTCCTTAATATTTAAAAATCTCCTTGTCATTTTTTTTGCCTTTTGATATCTTGTTAGAGCTATTTTTTTTCCCTTGTTAGAGCTATTTAATAATAAAAAAGTTACCAGGGGGGCCTGGGTGGCTCAGTCAATTAAGCATCTGGACTCTTGGTTTTTGGCTTAGGTCATGATCTCAAGGTCGTGAGATCAGGCCCTGCATCGGGCTCTGCGGTGGGCATGGAGCCTCCTTAAGATTCTTTCTCTCTCCTCCCTCATCCCTCCTCTGATGTTTTGTGTGCCCTTGCTCTCTCTCTCTAAAAAAATTTTTAAAAAAATTTAAAAAGTTACCAACTCCTGGCTGACTGATCCCAAATAATTAATTACTAGAATCTGAATTAATGCAATTTTAATTATTACTAATTGTCTTATAGTTTGAAATCATGTTTCCAAAATAAGAGCTGCAGTCTAACTTTGATGTATCTTAGTCATGAAAAAAAATTATTCTTTCTTTTACCTTTGCTGAGATATTTTGATGTCCTGGGACCATCTACAATAAATACCCACAAGGAAATTGCATTCTCTTTTTTCTTCAGTTTATTTCTCTTGTATTATCACTTTCTCTATGTTTTACCCTTGAATGATTTATTATTTCCAATTTTTTTATTCTTAATAATCTTACGATGATAGTAATGTCTGAAGATAGGAAAAATAAGCTAAATAGGATGTAAGTAAGGGTTTTTCTCTTCTTTTTAGTTTTGGTGAAAACAGTCTTAGCATTTCTCTCAAGGAATTTTTTAATGTTCTTATTTACATTAATACTTCTGGAACGATTAGATCATTTAAGAGATTTGCCTCTGGCTACTAAGTAAGGACTGGACCAAAGGATGAAAGGAAAAAGCTGGGATAACTGATCAAAAATAGACTTTCCTACTAGTTTTGAATTACATAAGGAAATTAAAACCTCCTATAATCCTCTGGTTTTTAATTTGTTTTTAATGATTTTTTTTCATTTTCTTTCAGAACTCTCGATGTTTCGGTGAGCTTTAATGGAGGAAAATCTGTCATCTCGAGTTCATTAATAGTCACAGCCACAGAATGTGTAAGTAAAAAGTTTGCATAAAGTTACTTTTTAAAAATGATTCCATCCAGAAATAATTTATGGATTGTCAGTGTTGTTGCATGCTGTAATAAGGAAGATGTAAACAATGACAGTGGAGACTACCACAAAAACTCTGTATGGAATTTATTTTAGATTTTTTTTTAACCTTTAGCCTTATTAAAAAGAGATTTTAAGATAGTACAAATTTTATTTTGATATATATGAAATTCAAGTCATATTGAAATTAAAAATAAGGTAGGAGAATGATTTTCCAATGAAGCATTTTCCTTGAAACATTAAATATCAAAAAAAAAGAAACATTAAATATCAAAATGGAATACAGTTTTTTCTCTCATGAAGGTTGAATTGTTGTCTAAGACTTGATTATGTTTTTGAAATTATTAGCATATCTTAATGATGACCTCACATTTTGTTTATTTTAAATGTTGGTGCTTTCTAATATGAGTAAGTAATTTGATTTTGATAGCTTGATATATCTAGATTAGAACTCTGTTTTGATTGAGATGATTAATTTGTATTACCTAAGATGCAATAGTTTAGAATGTAAACTTCATTGTTAAGACAGTGTTTTCCTTATAGTTAAGTTTTGGGGTTCATTTTTTTGATATTTGATTGTTGAACATGAAAACAGCACTAAAAGGAACTGATCACATGGCTATTATTTTTATGAGTATAGTATCTTTTTAAAAAGTGCATTACCCAAAGCAAAAACAACAACAACAACAAAAAAACCCCTAAATTTTTGCCCTTCAAAAGACCAAAATTATAAACCAAAACATTTTCTCACATCTCATGTTCTCACAGTTTTATATTTTGATCTTTTAATCAGAGAGATATCCTTCCTTCCAAAAACAAAATAATCCAATATTATCTGTATGGAGACAATGGTCTTTCTCATTGTAAGATAACATTACAAGGAAAACAAACATCTATAGGGACCCTTGGGCCATTATTGAATTCTCTGGATAAGTCTTTATCAACACCTGTCTCTGTTTTGAAAATACCTAGTTTTTGTTTTTTCTCTTTTTATTTGTAATTCATGTTGCAATTTGCAGATTTCCTTGTCTCTCAGGATGTGGTTGAGATAGCAAACATTTGTGGTAATAGAGTTTCTCAGTGTTGAGCTCACTGAAACAGTGTTCTTTCGCCATCCTTCCTCTTACTCTGTGCCTCTAAGCCATCTTATTTCACCTCTCTTCCATGCAAGCAGGAAAATAAGTTTTTGTATTCTATAACTACTCACAGTTTTGGTGTGCAGGGATGCTGAGATTAAGTGACTCATTTGGAATTTACACGTCATGTACTTTTCTGAAAGTCTTCCTAGGCCTTTCCGGTTCTCAGGAAGAGTACATTTGTGACTCAAGTTTAAGAGTAAGGTGATTTTAAAAAAAGTGACGTTGGTTGTGTCAGTGAGAATGTGGAGGGCAAGTTGTTATATTAAGTAAGGGATCAAAGAAATTTTCATTATTCTGTCAAAGAATAAAGACTTGAGGAAGGTGAGGGAGTGAACCCTGAAAACCACCCAAGGGAAGAATGTTTTTTATGCAGCAGGAACAGCTAGAACAAAGCCTAAGGAAGTACTCTATCTGACAAGTTTAAAGGAAGGCTAGAGTGGAGATAGCTGGGGCGAGCAGGAGTTTCAAGATTGGTGGACAGAGGGGAATATATTACGTAGGGTTTTGCAAGGATTTGAGTTTTTCTTCTGAGTGAAATGGAGAACCATTGGATAGTGACATGATATGACTTAATACTTTGAAAAGATCATTCTGGCTACTGTGTAAAAATAGACTTTGTAGGGGGTGCAAATGTGGAAATACAGAGACCAAGTCCTTCCTTGGCTGTTTCAGTAATCTAAGAGAGGGGAGGATGGCTCCACTAAAAAGACAGCAGTGGAAATGGTAAGAAGTGATTGGATTTGGATATATTTGAGTAAATGTGGAGCACGTGGGATGCGTAGACAGATTATATGTGGCTATGAGAGAAGAACATTAAAGATAATTCTAAACTTTTCACCTGCGCAACTAGAAGGATGCGTTGTTGTCAGGTAGAGCAGTGTTTAGAAAAAGTGGCAGCTTCTGTTTTGGAAATGTTGAGTGAAAGATGTCTATATAGCCATTCGCAGTGGAAATATCATAAAAGCAGCTGAATACACAAGTCGGAATTCTAGAAAGAGGTCTGGATTGGAGATACACATTTGTGAGTTGTATAGAATGAAGTAGTCAACAAATTCCACATGATTTTTACTGAAAAAGAAAAAAAAAAGAGAATGGCTTTCAGGAGCTTAAAGCAGAAGGGAAAGAATAACAGATAAAGGTTTTTTTTTTTTTAAATTAGAGAATAGTTGACATAATTGTATTAGTTTATGGTGTACAACATAGTGATTCCGATATTTATGTACATTTTGAAATGTATATAAGTAGTTATCATCTGTCACTACACAAAGTTGTACAATATTATCGACTATGTTCCCTGTGCTGTACATTACTTCCCTGTGTTTCATTTATTTTATTAAGATTTTATTTATTTATGAGAAACACAGAGAGAGAGAGGCAGAGAGCAGAGGGAGAAGCAGGCTCCGTGCAGGGAGCCCGATGTGGGGCTCAACCACTGAGCCATCCAGGTGCCCTTCATTTATTTTATAAGTGGAAGACTTTACTTTTTCATCCCCTTCACAAATTTCATCCATAGCCCCTCATGTCTCCCCTCTGGCAACCACTAGTTTGTTTCGGAAAGGTTTTGTATTCTTGGAGGAGTCTTGGATAAACCAGGTCCTGAAAGGAAAGCAAGATTTAGGCAAGAAGAGAGGAGGGGAAAGCAGATTATAGATTAATAGAAAAATGAAGTTGAGAGTTGATCTATTTGATTGGAGTGAGAAAGACTGGGAAGGAAGCTTGAAAATCGAAAATGTAGAACAGATAATCAGTGGCTTAAAGAAAGAAAATTACCAGGTGGAGTTTAAAGTTCATCTTATAGGTTTGTGGTTCCTAAAGCAGAGAAGTCAATGCTAAAATGTAAAAAGGAAAGAAAATGGATTATATTTTTCATAATGCTAAATCTATTCAACTTGAAAAAGATTTTATTCTGAAAGTTTTCTTTCTGCCATTTTAATTTAATTTATTTATTTTAAAGACTTTATTTATTTATGAGAGATACACAGAGAGAGAGGCAGAGACAGAGGCAAAGGGAGAAGCAGGCTCCGTGCAGGGAGCCTGATGTGGGACTCGATCCTGGGACTAGATCCTGGGACTAGATCCTGGGACTAGATCCTGGGACTCCAGAATCACACCCTGGGCCAAAGGCAGGCACTAAACTGCTGAGCCACCCAGGGATCCCCAACAATTAGCACTTTACTAAAGCAGATTTTCTACACAAAGGGAGACCAGGAGCCTATTGCCAGGAAAAAAATCTATCTAAAGTTTAATCAAGTTGACAAAAAATTTAAGTCCATCTTGGTCAACAGAATAAGTGAAGTGAATAGATAGCTCAAGAGATGGGAAAACCAGGACACTTACCAGGTAAAGGAGCCAAAGGAAAATGGAATTCCATATGAAAAGAAGGCAACATTAAGTGCTTCAGAGAGGTGAAGGAGAAAAGGTCAGAGGGGTCACAGTGAAGTCACTGTGAAGTTAAGTGATGCTTCAGCTCAGAGTGATGATTTATAGTCTTCTATAAATCAATTATAAAATAATAAATACTATGATTCACTTTATTGTATTGCTAATAGACATGGTATAATTCATTTTTTTCCCATTAGAATTAGCCATTATTTTGTATTCAAACTCAAATACCTCTAGTGTGTGGTAGTAATGTTATCATTTATAGATATGAAAAGTGAGACTGTTGCCTTGAGATGTATCTGCTGATGTGTCCATTAAATTTCTATTCAAAATAGAATAGGATACCCAGGCATTGCATTAAGTGATATTCAGTCTGTCAGGCATATTCAGAGTTGATGAGATGCAGTTAGCAGTATTACTCATTATAGGATGATGCCTTTGGCTTTCACAGGCATTTGAAAGCCAAAGAAAATAAAACGCCATTACTTTGGGAATTGATTAATCCTTGTGGAAATCCCACAAATAAAGGAGCCCCTCTGTGTGCTCCAAGGGCATCCAGGCTCAGTTCTGTTAAAGGCACTTATGTCACTGAGCTGTAATTTCCTGTTTACTTCTGGGGTTTTCTTAGCCATTTTGAGTTGTTGACAGCAGGGCCTGTGCCTTGCTCCTTGCCTTCCTCCCAGTGTCTGGTCCTTATGTAAAGCTTGTGCTCCAAGATTATCTGTTAAATGAATGAGTGAAAGTAGCTGTACACCTAGTTTAAGAGTTAGGGAAATGAAGGATGAGACTTAAGAGATTTAAGATTAGAGCCTGAGAAGCATTTGTACTTAGACAGTTATTTCTCTTCATCCATCTCAGAAGATCTCCTAAATGTGTCTCTGCTTCAAAAAATAGTGAAAGATATCTTTTTTCCCCCTTGGAACATCTGTTCTTCTGATTCTTTTGACATAACAGTATCAAGAATGTGTTTTCTGAGCATGTATTAAGTGCCAGACACTGTGCTAAGCACTGTACATGTGCTAAGCACTTAATGACTTTAACACACACAACTCAAGAGGAGGCTATTCCTATTACCTTAATTTTACTGATGAGGAACAGAGCCACGTCCAATTTCTAGTGCACATTTATGCAAACACATTAGAAAGTGCTGCTTCTGTTGTGTAGACCCAGCCCTCAGCAGGGCACCTGGCTTGATGAGTAAGAACATGGGCTGATTTCAGCCCTCACTGCCCCTGAGAGGGGGGTACTTGGGGCCTGGGGACTCTGGAGGTTAGATTTCCTCCCTGCTCAGTTTCACAGTCAAGTAAATGCTAGAATTGAGAATTGAATCCGAGTCTGTCCCCTCCCCCAACCCCCACCGACCTGAACACTTGTGCAATCTGCTATTTGCAACCAGGTTCTAATTTGATTTATATAAAACAGGGGTTGGCAATTTCATTTTTTCTGTAAAAGATCAGATAACAAATATTTCAGGGTTTGAGGACTACACAGTTTTCGTCACAACTACTCAACACTGCTGCTGTAGCACAAAGGCACCTATAAACATACTATGTAAACAAATGGGTAAGGCTGTGTTCAGCAAAGCTATTTACACTGAAATTTGAATTTTATGTAACATATTACTCTTGGATTTTTTTTTCAGCTACATAATACTGTAAAAAAAATATCATAGCTTGCCAGAGGTCTTAGGAAACAGATGCACTGATTTGGCCTTTGGGACATAGTTTGGTAATTCCTGATATCGAATCTTCCAGAAGAATCCAGAGCATGCAATTATCACCCATTTTTTGACTCTTTTTTTCTTCCCCTAACTCTAAATCCATAGAAAAAAAAAATCGTGGAGATCCATTTCCCCTTTTTGCTTTGTTCTTTTTCGGTTGCAGTTGCTGTGATTATTTTCTAGGTAGATTGTGACAGCTTTGAAAATTTTTGAGTGAGTCTTCTTTCCAATAGTTATTTGAGTTTTGAAATGTTTGAGTGATTCCTCTTGCTCATAGTTATTTTTCAAGTACAGTAGTGACTGATTGTTTTTATACTTTTGTGGTCCTCTTAGCTAGAATTTCAGTGACATTAGGCAGAGTGAAGTTTTTCATTGGAAAGCTTGCTTTTGATGAAGAAGAAGAAATTAGGTGCAAACCAAGTTCAAAAACTCAATGTGTCCAGGATGACTACTGAATATATTCCTTCTACCCTAATTTCAAGCTCAAGGTTCTGGTATGTCCATAGTTAACCTTTAAAAGAGTTTTGGCTCCATGTGTTGAACCATCATCTGAGTAGTAAGTCTCAAACTGGACTCCTCAGCTAATTTGTGCAATCTATTCTTTGTAGATATTTGAGAATGCCATTTTTTCAAAACTATAGTTAGAAAGATTCTATCCAACAAATGGCCAGTGGAAAGGTCATCTAACAAACAGATACTAATCCGTTGTAACGGATGGCCAAATCTCTCTGTATTATAAAGGACTACCACTTTTCAGAGATGTGTGTTTCTAACTTTCTCTTTAGCTTCTTTAGGTGCTACCAAGTCCTCTCAAACTCTATGCTCCAGCCACCTTTGTCCTTGTCTTGTCTTTGCAAGAGGCCACTAATTCTGCACCACTTTCTCCCTGGGCTTTCTTACTTCCTCAGAACCCCAGACCAGGTTAGTCCCTACTGTTCCATGTCTCTATTTGTACCTGCCTCCCATCTCCTCACATTTGGGATTATTTTTTCCGTTTGTCTCTCCAGCTAACCCGTGGGCTTCATGAAGACTTGTGGAACTTTGTAATTTTAGCACCTACTTCCCTGGCTCAGATTTAAAGGGAAGCACACTTATCAGAAATTAAGTGACTTTTAGTTTCTGCCCATGACACAGATCTATGTGTAATCATGGCCAGTTTCATTTGACTCTGAAGTCTGTAGCTTGTGGCCTGCTATCTGCTCATAGGACTGAAGTCTATGTGTTTGACCTTTCCTTATTTTGTTTATAAAGCTATGTGAACAATGAAATTATTTCCCTTTCACGATTGAAGTCTTTCATGCTCTGATAAAGACTCTGCGCAAATGAAAACAACGGAAATGGGAAAGCCTGAGTTTATATATCCAGTTAACTGATCTCATGTCTGGGACTGGGGCATCCAGGGACTGTGTCTCATACACAATGGCAAGGTTGGGTTGCGTTACATTCTTGCTTCCTCTGAACCAGTTTTCCATCATGCTCAGCTTAAATATGATAAAGATTAGGTCTGCAGGTCTTTAGAAAATTTTCTTTTTAATTTTATTGAAGATGAACATTTGGAGTCAGTTGACATGATAATATTGCTATAATAAATGTATATTTACATCTGGATGTGTATAGTATTTTATTAATGTTCTTAACAGAGTCATCTTTATTGGAGGAAAAATCAAGAATTTTCATTGCTGGGATGCGTGGGTGGCTCAGCGGTTGAGCATCTGCCTTTGGCTCAGGTCATGATCCCCAGAGTCCCGGGATCGAGTCCCACATCGGGCTCCCCACAGGGACCCTGCTTCTCCCTCTGCCTATGTCTCTGCCTCTCTCTCTGTGTCTCTCATGAATAAATAAATAAAATCTTAAAAAAAAAAAAAGAATTTTCACTGCCTATCATGGCGAGCCCATCTACTTTACATTCTGTCAATACAATTTTCTGATCTTCTTAATGACACGTCCATAGGAAGAAAAAAAAGGTAACCACTAAATTTTTAGCAGATTGATATCATTTAGTTGCAAGTTCCTATTTCTGAACACAGAGTTTGAGTTCTAAGAAAGGAGGAAGCCCAGTATTCATAGAACTTTTTTGAAAACTGTATAGCACAGACAAATGGTGAGCCATTTCCATGAGTGCTATGACTAGATCCTAATGTGGGAAAGGGCTAGTAGGGAATGCTGTATTCATTTCTATACATAAACAGGTTTGGGGGGGGTATCTCACATAAGAGGTGGGAACATGAATTTATGTATTTGGCAGCATTTCTCCCATAGGGTATCACACTTTTCTATGTATTTCTTTGACATTCTTTTTCTGTTATATTCCTGTTTGCCTACTGTTTAGAACTAGAGTAGTCAATGCTGTGGAGAGTCACACAATTTGTTCATGAATGTTTAGAATTCTATGTAAAAAGATGCACTCTGAGTATTTCTTCAGTGACCTGATGTACGTTCTGAATTGTTTTCTTTGGCTTTAAGGACATAGAACTTAGATATTTACCTGAAAATTTTCTGTAAAGTATTTACATTCTCCTTCTCTTTCTCTCCCTCTCCACTTCCTTCTCTCTCTGTTACACACACACACACGCACACACATACACACAGAAGTTTCTATGTGCCAGAAGTTTCTATGTGCCAAATATATCTAGATATTTAAGATATATTGGTAGTGAAATGTTGAGCTTGCATTTTCATTTAACCAAACTCTCCAACAGGAAGTCGCTAAATGAATCCATGTCTTTTTATTTCTTCTATTTTATGTTAATTCTTTATGGTGAATATCATCTAATAGCATCTTCTATGCCTTAAGAATGGTCAGATAGTGAACAGTAGAATTTAGCAAACATAGTGTGTGCATGTGAAGTTGCCATAGTTATTCTTGCTGTCTTCTGAAAGATAAGATAAATAAAATTACCAAAGATTCGAAGTGATACTTTGGTGGTGCCGGTTGTGGTTAATTTGCAACCTTCCATCAGCTACATAAATGCCTCATATGCTTGTTCCTTCTTCTATTTAGATGCAAAATCAGAAACCAAAGGATCGCTTTAATTGTTCATGTGTAGTTGATTATTAATCTTCTGAACATTTCTAAAAGTAATGAGTGTTTTATGGTTTATGCTGCTCTGGGAATTAGTCATTTTAAAAATAGGTTTATTAAAACTGAAAGGCTTCTAGTAATCAATATCTATAAAAATGGAGTTGTTTTGGGATAGTCTCCATGCTGCTCTATGCTAATCTTTTTTCTTTTTCTTCCATTGTGATAATAACAGATGATACGGAGAAAGAATACACATGTAAAGATTGTTCTGATTAGCTGAACCAAGTATATTTTTCTGGCACTTCCTTGCCACTGCTTTTGAAAACTACCTTCTCTTCTCTTTTCTCAGTTGTTTACATGTAACTGTTTACATAAAGTTTATTATCTTTTTGTGCATTGGTCATTATGTATTGCATTTTATTTATGTTTTTTAACCAGATTTATTTGTTTATTGGGAGGGGGGCAGAGGGAAGGAGAGTCTCAAGCAGACTCCGCACTGAGCACATAGCACCATGTAGGGCTCGATCTCACCACTCTGGGGTCATGACCTGAGTTGGACCCTTAACCAGCTGTGCCTGGGTGCCTCGTATTGCACTTTAAATTCCATTATTCCATTATAAAATATTCTGACTGAATGCCACTACCATTGTCACTTAAACATTGGGAGGTCTCTCAGCTTTGATCAATCCCAACATTTCTCTATGGATTCTAGAGAACCCTAGATTTACAGTATACTTAAAATGTTATGAGAAAAAAGATGGTTCTGTGCTGATATAAGTGAGTTTCTTTACTGCAAAACCAGTCAGAGCTTTATAAGTATGTTAATACGCAAAATGATTTTCTAAGAGAGATATCATAGTAATGACTTTTCCACAAAGAGTTTCATGCTTTGGGAACAACTAGCTTTCTTTTCATATGGATTAGAAAACAGAGGCTCCAAGAAATTAAGCAGCCTGTTAATACAGTGCCCTTCTAAGATGGATACAGGGAGTCCCCCCACACCTTGCCACCCCTCTATCAGCTCTAGGATAAAAGTGGCTCTTACTCTGACCTCTAGGCTTATACTTCTTATTTGTTTTTTTCGTTTGTTTGTTTTTTTAAAAGATTTTATTTATTCATGAGAGGGAGAAGGAGGCTCCCTGTGGGAAGCCTGATGCAGGACTTGACCCCAGGACTCTGGGATTATGACCTGAGTCAAGGGCAGGTGCTCAATCACTGAGCCCCTCAGGGGCCCTTTATTTGTTTTGAATGACAGGAAGTGTATCTCTGAAAAACTGCCCATGAAATCTCAAATTTCCACCTGGAGAGTGTATTGATTTATTTATATCTTTTCCCTCTGTACTCTTTCCCTTAAAAGAAAGCAAGCAAGAAAAAAAGAAAAAAGAAAAGAAAAAAAACAAAACAAAGAAAAACACACACACCAAACAGAACATTATTACTAGGGATACCAGAAAGTGGGGTTTGGGCGAGACAGCTTGTCCCCTGTGGAACTTTATACCCATACTAAAAATTCAGTGAATACTAGACTTTGCATTTATGGCTTTTGCAGTCTTATTTCTCTGGAGTTCGTTCTCTTAGTAAGTCATTTTAAATGCCAAGCACGGAGTATACATTAGTAAGTGGGTTGAACATAACCTCATGGCTTTCCTAGAGCTCACAATAAATAATGACAGAAAAGAGAAATTAAAGAAATAGTTTATCAGAAATGAACAGATAAATTGTGATAGTGATCAAGATTCAAGTATAGACAGTTATGAATTGTATAGTAAAGAGGGGCATTTTCTGGCCAGAGGGTGCAAAGAAGTCTTCCTAGGGAAATGGCTGGAGCTGAGCTGTGCAAGATGACTAGGTGGTCGCTACAGGAAGGGGATTGGAGGCAGAGCCCAGAGCAGGTTCCTTAGGGCAGGAGGAGCTTTACATCAGGAAGTAAGAGGACAGCAGAGGACTACCCACACATGGTTCTTGTGGGTAGTCCTTAAGCTTCAGTGAGAAATCTGATATGTGAATGCATGAGGTTGCTTTCTTGCATTGATGCGAATGTACCATTTGCCAACAAGAACTGTTGTTTTTGGTTTGTCACTTGCTTGGTGATTTTTGATATTTATCTTGACCCACAATTTAAATATATAATACATCTAGTGTCCTGTCATCAAAAGGGAAGAACGCTACATAAGTTCTGCCTAGAAGTAATCATGCTTGTAATCAAAATAACCCTTTCCCAGAGACAAATGATAGGGAACATTCAGCCTGTTTGTATAACCCCAGATATTGATTTTTCCTACATTCTTTTAAGGCATAATTTAAAACTGTCTGTAGCACCTGGGAAGATTTCATGTTTATTATTGCCTGTTTGAACGTAACAGGTATGAGATAGAATATAAGGGGATTTATAGAATTTAAAGGAATATAATGAAAATCTGATTTGACAGTATTATGCTTTCTGCATCATTATCTTGTGTTTCCTTAAAAAAATATGTGTTTGGGATTTAACCCCATGCTTTACTGACCACTTTGTTTTTGTCTTCTACCTCTTCCAGTCTAGCGGGACTGCAGCCATCATTGCTATTTTGGTGTTGCTGCTACTACTGGGCATTGGTTTGATGTGGTGGTTTTGGCCTCTTTGCTGCAAAGTGGTGAGTAAAGAGGATTTTCAACTCTACTCTTGTCAAGCGGTGAGATAGATGTAAAGTAAGGCCTTAAATGTGAGTCAATGCTAGTGTTCCAACAACGACAAAGTTTCAGTTATCATATTGAATTTTAATAGTTTGTTATTATGATAGGAAATTCTAGAAAACATGTATGCTGGTAAATGTGGATTATAAAACTTCATCTGAAACATTTCAAAATCAAGTTTGGAGGGAGAAGAGGAGAGGAAGATGGGTAGGAATAAAGGGTTTTCTACTGCAGCACAAAAGAGTCTCAAGTAAATTGAATGATATTTTCTGTTGGATTCGTGGGGAGAAGCTGGTAATCTGTCAGGTTTTCTTGTCAGTGCTTATTGAATCTTTTATTACCTCTTTGAAAAATCTATTTCAGGACCTTCTCTGTTTGCCTCTCAGAAAAACATTTTAGGAATAAGTCATGTGCACATGTTAGAGTGTCAAATAGGAAGTTTTGAAGCTGTGACAGTTGGTTTGTTTGTGTTATTTTTCATGTTTGAGTAAAACCTTTGAAAGAATACAGGTTTATATTTGTTTTCTATTGCTACTGTCACAAATTGCTAGACGTTTAGTGACTTAAAGCAACACAAGAATAGATTCTCTCAAGAATCTATTCTCTTGGCTTTTCCAGCTTCTAGAGGACACACACGTCCCTTTCCTCATGCACCCTTCCCTTCATCCTCAAAGCCACCAACATTGCATCTCCTTGACCATTCTTCTATAGTTAATCTCCCTCTGACTCTCACACCAACTAGGAAAGGACCTCCAATGTTAAGGAACCATGGGGAGAAATTGGACCCACCTGGATAATCCAGGAGACTATCCTCTCAAGATCCTTAACTTTCACATATGAAAATTATTCATTGTTCCAGGAACATCTTTGGTGGGAGAGCATTGTTCTGTCTACCACATGGTGGAATGTTGACTAGTAGAGTTCACATTTCAAGCAATCCAATTTGGATTGTTCAGGTTTCATAGAAAAGAGTATCCTGACAAAGCACTCATTGAAAACTTAACCTCCTACTTAGTTTGATAGTATTCCTTTTATCATGATCACATTATGTAGACCTTTATATTCTGTAGATCACAGTGGTATTGTATCTGGTATTCCTAGACTGCCTTTTTTCTCCTTCACCTTTGTTGACTAATTTCAGCTTCCTTGTAACTTCAGGCACTACTCTGCACTACTCCTGTATTTATTATTAATTGTACTTCAATCTGCTTTCATGAGTCAACTTTACAATCCTTTATCTCAGAACAGTTGGTCCACAGCGGAGGCACAGAATTAACTCAGACAACGGTAGAGACAAGAAGCATCCTGTCTCTTTGCTGAGCTAATCAGTTTTCTGCCATAGCAATTTATGCTCAAACGGTTTCCTGTTGTATTCTCGATTATCCTAGATAGCGGTTATTTTAGGGTGTCTAGCATTCTTGAGTCTCAAAAAGCAAAAACGTGCCCTGAGATGATTTGTGCTCCTTGGCTTTTTAATTTAAATTTTGCAGTGGTGGATTTCCTTCCTTCGTTACTTTGCAGTTTCATTTGTTATCGATCAGAGGGCTCAAAAGTGTAAAAGTATATGATTTTTTTAAACGATATATGTGAAAACTAAAATAGGCTTCTTTGGGGCATTGCTAGATGTGCTCAAACATAGTTCTTGACCATAATTTTGGATGTTACAGAGAGGACTCAATCTCCAGATGGTGGGAATAGGTTCATTACAACCCTGAGACTGCAGAGGTTGTAATCATGGAGTATATTTCTTTATGCAAGGCGTAGAGGGATGCCTTTAAAGTGTGTTGTCAGGATGTTAGGAGCGCTTCCTATCCTTACAAACATGAATGCTTACTAATTTCTGAAACCTACTTAATAGAGAGATCTGCCTGTGTTTGACATTTAGAACTATAGATTAAAGAGCAACTAGCCCTGAGTATGAACTTATATTTATACTTAGGTATAAATGAATCATAGCACATGTTTACTAAAGTAGATGTAAAGGCAGAGTAGAGGCAAAATTCTGTATTTAGCCCATGGCAATCTGTGTCACTACTATATTAGGAACTGGGGTTATGAAAATGACTACAATATGATATGGAAACTCACATTTTATTTTATTTTTTTATTTTTTTATTTTTTTGAGGAAACTCACATTTTAATATGGAAACACAGAAATGTGGGCAAAGTATAATTGAAGGAGCTTGAGTGCCCCAACAGCAACATTTGTAAAGCACAGTAAGAACATACGGGATTGTCTCAGAGAAACCTTACCGGGCTGATGATTCCCAACTGAGCCCCCCCTCTTTTTTTTTTAAGATTTTATTTATTTATTTATTTGAGAGTGAGAGAGAGTGAGTGAGAGAGAGAGAGAGAACAGAGGGAAAGGGAGAAGCAGACTCCCTGCTGGGCAGGGAGCTGGAGGTGGGGCTTGATCCCAGGACCCTGAGCTCTTGACCTGACTGAACCACCGAGCTGCCCCAAACTGAGTTTTAAATAATGAATGAGATATTTACAGTTGATGTGGGACATTTCAGATGAAGTGTGTGTGGAATTACGTTGAATTATTCTGGTATGCTTTGGGAAGTGCTAGGCTGAGGCTTACCTAGCATGCCAGTGAAAGGGAGCAGTGAAAGATGGTTTGGGATTTAGGCAGGAATCCCATTTAGGGAGGCTTCCTCTGTCTTTTAGGAAGTTTGAACTCACCTCAGGGATGATGAGAAGCCACTGGAGAGATTTGATTAGTATAATCCCCTGAAAGAAGCTTTGCTTGTTTTACAGCAGTGTCTGCCTAGGTCTAGTCCTGGAGGGGATTAAGTTTGTAACCCAACTGAGTTTCCATAAACAATTGAAATGGAAAGCCAGTGACAGATAATGCATCTTAGATATGGCCAAAGCAAAGGATCGCTAACAAAGTAGATAGGAATATAAGATGGAAGCTGAATGAGCTAGAGAAAAATGAAGAGGTGATGTGAAAAAAAGGGGGCAAAGGGCCTTGTGAAAGAAATCCTGAATATCAATGGCAGGATATTCATTTTATTTTGTTTCTTTTTACAGAACATATATGCACAATGCAAATTCTTAGCGGTTAAATTACTAAGAAATAATTCTTAGCGGTTAAATTACTAGGGATCGATTTAACTTTGATTATTATTGTTATCAGTAATATTACTTTCCAATGGGAAATGAAATGCATTTATTTCAGCTTGGCATTGTATAAATTTTGTTTTAGGTGAGTTTTTTTAATTCTTTTTAAAAAATCATTTATTTATTTATTTATTTATTAATTCATTCATTCACTCATTCATTCATTCGAGACAGAGACACAGACAGAGGGAGAAGCAGGCTCCATGCAGGGAGCCCGATGTGGGACTCGATCCCAGGACTCCAGGATCGTGCCCTGGGCCGAAGGCAGGCGCTAAACCGCTGAACCACCCAGGGATCCTCGAGTGTTTTTAAAGTACTAGTGGCAAACATGTAAATCTAATCTTTCAACTGAAACATGACAAAACAGCTTAAAATGTCTGTTTTCAGGCACATTTAGATTATGTCAGCAGTCTACCTCCTTGGAATCATATGCTCAGGAGATCTTTTAAAGATAGAAAGTCTGGAAATAAAGTCCTGCACAGAAGCTCTAATGTTTGTCACACATTGTTATTCAGTCATTTCATATTTTATATAAATATCTTATGAAATGCTTTGTTCATTGTTCAGAGATTAAAATTTCACAGATCTCTAATGAAAAACTCAAAAATGACAGTGTTACATTTCAGACAGTGGTTCTCATTTTTTTTTTTTTTTTTTTTTCCTGCCCTAAGTAACGGGAAACTCCCAGAGCAGTAGTGGTAAGATTTCCAGTGTTGGTGATTCTCCCAGAAGGGAAAGGGCTGGGCAGGTGAGGTTCTCCAGGATTCAGTGCCATTTGGAAAAGCCCCCATAGTAGGCTGAAGAATGGTCCCTAAAGATATGCAGGTCTTAATTTCTGGAAACTGTGAATGGTATCTTCTATGGCAAAAGGGACTTTGAGATGTGATTCAATTAAGGATCATTGAGCAATGATTAAATTAAGAACCCAAGAGTCAGATTAGCCTCCAGGAGGGGAAAAGGCAGTGTGACCTCAGAGGCAGAGATTGGAGGGTGCAGCTACTAGCCAGGGAATGCTGACGATCACCGGAAGCCTAGAGAGGCAAGCAACAGCCACAGCCCTGTAGCCTGTATCAAGGAACCGGTTCTACCAATACTTTATTTAGCTTTATAAATAAGCTTTATAAGACTCAGTTCAGACTCTGACTTCCATAGCTGTGAGAAAATAAATTTCTGTTGTTTTAATCCATTGAAATTGTGGTAATTTGTTACAGCAGCATTAAGAAACTTTCAAAGTCCTTAAATGATTCTCATATTCCCCGGGGTTGACAATCAGTGTTTAGGGCTATTGATTTTAGCAATTCTTATGTAATATGTTTGCAGATCAATCATTACAAAAACTGCTCACGGAGGAAGTATAAGAGGTTGTAAATGGAAGACAATGAAATATTTTTCAAAATGTTAGCAGTGGTTCCTAGGCTATTAAAAAAGTCAGTATGCAGTTTTTTTTTAAATATTTTTTAAAATTTTATTTATTATTTATGATAGTCACACAGAGAGAGAGAGAGAGGCAGAGACATAGGCATAGGGAGACACAGGCTCCATGTACTGGGAGCCCGACGTGGGATTCGATCCCGGGTCTCCAGGATCGCGCCCTGGGCCAAAGGCAGGCGCCAAACTGCTGCGCCACCCAGGGATCCCCAGTATGCAGTTTTTAAAATTAGAATTACCTTTCTGTTTTGTTTTGAGTAACCATAAGATAAATGTGCATAATGTTTTATATATTGCGTAGAATTAATTAACTTACTGTTTCAGAGAGGCAAGGCATTTTTGGAAGAAACAGGTTTCTAATTGTTAAAAGTATTTGAGATATATATGTTGTTAGAACCGCTGACAACAGGGATCCATGGACAGCTTTCTCTGGTGCTTGTTATTTGCTAGAAGAGGCCAGTACCATCCCATTCATATTCAGATATTGAGCCACTGAATCTCTTAAAAGCTAGAAAGTAACCTTCACTCTGCAGGGAAAAGCAAAGAACTTGAACGTTTAACTAAATACCCTGTCTCTAAAACTATGACATATACCTTACTTGTACGAATTTGGTTTCAGGAACAAGAAACATATCAAAGTTATAAATATCCCTCTATTTTCTATTTAATAGAAAATTAAATTTTCTATTAAAATTTTAACCAAAATCCTCAAAGTTCCCCTGTCAGGTTAGAAAATGGTACTTTTTTGGTGATACATAAATGAAATTAAGATTGCGCAATTATTTATGTGACTATTTGTTGAATACTTCTCTCATTTTGTAGTCTAATAATTCCATGAAGTCAAGTACTGTGTGTATTTTACTCATCATTGTAAACCAGGCATGTTGCACAGTAAACACTTACCTTCTTTGAACTATTTTAATTCTTAAAATTGAAACACTTGACATCTCTTTATCTGGAAGACTGCTTCAATATAGAGTACCTTGTTGCCAGTTTTAATCAAAATTCTGTCAACTGCAGGGAAGCATTTTGCATGAGTGGCTTTATGGTACAATCTTAGTTCTTTGTGTGGTTTTCACTGATTTTATTTATTTATTTTTTTTTTTCACTGATTTTATTTAAAAGGTATCCTTTATAATGTGTATACAATAGGATATGTGGCCTTCACCCTTCTATACAATGGGAACAAAGATACAAGTACATAAAAATTGTTAAATGTAATAAAATTCTGAAATAGAAGCAATTTAACTTTTATCTAGTTGCTTTTAGATGTACCCTACAGGGATTTCTAACTTTTATTTTTCTGACCTTTATTTTTTCTAACCTTTATTTTTTACTTCCAACTGAAATTTATCATTTCCTTCACTTATAAATGTAAGCTACTACCCACAAAAGTATTGGCAGCTCCAGAGACTTGTCACAAATAAGTATCACAGATACCCTATATCACATGTAGTTCTTCGGATACTTTTTTTTTTCTTCAGATACTTTTGAAATGTTTTTTATAAGTATAACTGCAAAACTTAGGGTAGCTCCCAGACCTACTATTGTGTTTCATTATTTAATGAATTATTAATGAAGTAGCATAGGTTTCTATATCATAAATTTTGCAGATTTTTTTTACAGGTATGATAATTATATCTCGATGTAATTGTATTCCTTAAAATCCTTTGTATTTAAATTTAGCTTCATTATTCTGGGAAGGGATCCGGAGGTTCACCAGATTGCCAGAGAGGGGCATAGAATAAAAAAGGTTATGGAAAACCCCTACAATAGGAAACCTGGCCACACAGGGTGCTTTTATTATGAGATTACTTTAAAATTTTAAATCTTTCAGTTTATTTTACTGCATATTTTCAAGGGTAAAAGAGAAAGACAACGTCATTTAAAATTTTGCAGAATAGTGTCCTCTGTGTACTCAGGCTTTTCACTGACAAAAGAAATCTAAACCAGTGATAGCTGGAAGACTTGATCTAGTAATAATCATAGTAAAAGAGCCCTCATGCAAAGCAGACATTTTTAGGCACTATCATTAGTGAATTATAGAGTGTGTTGAGTTTGCAAACTATTCCATAAGGGGAAAAGTTCTCATTTTTTGTGTGAAGTTATTTCTCACCATCTGTTGAAGAGTCTGTATACTGCTTATTGAGGATCCTCATATCCATCCTTTACAGCTGCTTTTCGTTAACAAAGACATCAGCTGCATCCTTCCTTTTTCCTTAAGTTAAAAATGGGGGCAGGAGAGGTTAAAAAAAAACTTATCATGTACTGAATCATGAGTGAAATATTAGAAAATATGGATGTTTTCATCATTGTTTAGCTTAGAAGGTATGTTGAGTTTATGGCAGATTTGTTTTACTATCAGGATGGCAGAATGACAGTCCTATAGCTGTATCATTTGGCATAACCAGACACTCTGCAGAATTACAGATGTAAGGCTAATGAGGTGGCAAACAAAGGCTTTCTGGAATGTTGTCAATTAGAGTGTGTTATACAGCTGCAGATAAATATCTGAATATGCCGGAAATGATAAATGTTCACTTTGCTCTAGCATCCTTGGCCAAAGTTCTCCAACCTCGAGGGAAAATTGCAAGCTCATTTTTCCTTGGTGCGTTTAAGACATTACATAAAGATCTCATAAATCTTAATTTAAAAAACAATTTTAAAAAGTTATCTTTTTAAAGCCCAATTTGCTTATAAGTAAGTTGAGCTTTCATGATGAGGATATATCTGACTGGAACTCCACAGAATCATTTTCTTAGCCAGCAACAGCTGTGCTGTTCTTTCTAAATAGTAATAATGCTTCTATACTGCACTTGTTTTTTATTGTTGAGGAGGGCTCTTGGTGCCTTTATTGAGTTACTTTGAGTGTAGCCTGATTTTTGGGGGAATGCACAATAAAACAGAAGTGATTTAAATTTTAATATGCCTTCCTTGTACCATTAATTAAAATGATTTATGTTTGATTGCCTCCTTGAAATGGAGTGTGCTGTTAGTACTTACTGCTTCCATGGTGATGTTTTCCAACAGAACACCATTTGCAAAACAGGGTATCGAACTCTTCTGAGTCTTAGTTTATTTGCTTTGCCAGCAGGACCTTTCCTTCACTCTTGGCAGAATATACGCTCACACTGTTCTTCCCAGTCCCCATTTGGCATTTTAAATTATATTTATTGTCCAGACCTCCCACCATTTATTCGTTCAAAGTAGGAATCTTTGATCACTGATGAGCCTGTCAAGGAGGAAGGGAGAGGGAGGATGAGATAGTTCAGACCATATTTTGATCTAGATGATGAAAGCATCTAACTTTGTGAAATTCAGAAGAAAACTTCCCAAATACTAATGTAAGAGAACTTTGTTTACGCACTTCAGAGGAAAGGCACTACACTTGCTCTCTGATCTTATCAAAAAGAAAAGGGAAGCCGAAAAGAAGACCCACATATTTCAAAAAATTTTTCTAAACATTAAGAGTGACTTCTTTATTGTGTGGGCTCTTAGTCACTTAGATGACATTGCTGATAAATTGGGCATTTGTTTTTGTCACTGGCAAGAATCCGTCCTGAAACACTACTTGATCTACAGGCATTGTACAGTGTCTTTTTTTTTTTTTTTTAATCCAAGGCAGTTCACTGTTGACAGTTCTTTTCACTCTTTTCTGAATATTGGAACATATGATTGCATCAAGCTGGCTGCAGGCTGCAATGCTGACATTTTCTAGCACAAAGAATGCCCACATCACTCGAACATTTGAAAAGTGTTAATGAGCAGATCAAAAGGACTGTTGCCTGAAGCAGCTAACTTTTTTTTTTTTTTTTAAGAAATCGGCTCTCCTCCAAACTGAAATCTTCATTCTAGCAGCTAAGTAGATGAGATGTAATCCTCCCTGATGATGATAATAACAAATGAAAAAAAAATTGGAGGAGAATCAAACTCTACATATGGTTCATAAAGTGGTGAAAGTGTTTTCCAGAATCTTCAATACAGAACTAAAGGATGCTAAGTGGAAAAAATCCTGGCAACTAGGCAATATTATGCCTTTTAAAATCTGCAAATTCTCATAAAATATGGTGCATATGAATACATCCTTTTCTGAAATGGATGTGTTCTTGCACTATTTAGTACAAGAATGGGATTCTCATGACTGTTATTTTTAAAGTATTTACACTGACAGTAAGGTTTCCTTTTTTTCCTGCACTGGTTTTGCTGAAATGCAGGAATATCAGTTGGACACAGATTTTTTCCATTTTGACTTTTGAGCCAAATGGATTCAGATTATTTTCATCCTTTTTTGTTACTTATGAGGCCCGCAGTAGAGTGGAGAGAGGAACATTTTGAAACATCACATAAAAATCATTTTATTTCCTGTTCCAACATTTCTAGGTCAGTGATGTTGGGCATATTAATTAACAAGTTATGTCTCTATAAAGTGGGAATGATAATCTCCATCTTTCATAGTATAAGCTTTAAATCAAACTCTATCTATATCTATATCTATTTGTCTATCTACCTACCTACCTACCTATTTCTACCTACCTACTTATTCATCCATCCACCCATTCATCCATCTATCCATCCATTCATGCATTCTAGCAATTATTATTATTTTTTTCATCCTAGCAATGATTAACTACTCAATACATCTTTGGCCTTTTCTTTTATATCCTTTCCCTTTGCAGTTCAAACTTTATTTTAAAAGGATGTCATTTGGGCAGCCCAGGTGGCTCGGTGGTTTAGCGCCGCCTTTGGCCCAGGGTGTGATCCCGGAGACCTGGAATCGAGTCCCGCATCAGGCTCCCTGCATGGAGCCTGCTTCTCCCTCTGCCTGTGTCTCTGCCTCTCTTTCTTTCCCTGTGTCTCTCATGAATAAATAAATAAAATCTTAAAAAAAAAAAAAAAGACGGATGTCATTTAGCAGAAGAAGGTAAACTCAGAGTTTGGAGATAGATGGACCTGGGTCCTGGATTTGAGTCCTAATTCTGTTTTCTCTTTGTATATCCTTGGGCAAGTTATTGAAATTAGAGTCTCCCTCCTCTTAATATTTAAAATGGGGGTAAGTATAGTAACTTCACAGGGCTATTAGGAGAATAAGAGAAATGTTTGTGACATAGAGCAGCAACAATAAATGATGATTACTGTTAATAGTAATAAATTACAGCACAGAGATGACCCTTGGTTCTGGTTCAGTTTCTGAAGGTTTAGCCTTAGCTGTTTGTTGTGATGGTGGCTGTGTCCTTTGATTTACTTGATCAAAATTTGATTTAGATGTGGTTTTAAGGGCTGTGTTTCCATTGTTAACAATGTAGAAAATATACTTGCTAGAATTCAAAGTCAATTTAAACTCATAATAAGTCATTCATTTAGTCATACATAATATTAATTAGATATTATTGGAAAAAATGACCCTAATATTCTTTTCTGGAATAAGGTGAATACAAATGTATATTGATACATGGCCTGCGTAATTATGAGAAGGCATAGAATCAAAAGACCTGGTGGAAAAATTGTGATATGTATTTTTTTAATGTTCTATCCGAATTTTTATGTTAGAAATGACCTACAATTAATCAAATTTATTTCCTAGATGAAGAAACTTAAGATGGTCTATGACTTCCCATCTGCCATTGAGTTGATTAATTCTCTGATTTTATTGGTTGAAAGAGAAATTTGATGCTTCATTTTCTTTGAAACTAACAATATTTTAGTTTCATGGGAACCTATATCTATCTGTTTATCATTTATATATTTTTTCTCAGTATTTTTCTTTAAATTTAGAGGCTGGCTATGAGTCTTTGTGAACATTCTCAGCTAGTTCCTTCAAGTCATTGTCAATCATATTTTTTAGTATCTGCTATTTTCAGAGCACTTTATTAGGCACTGCTGATACTTATAAAGAAGGAAAAATGATTATTGCCCTTAAGAAATCTACATTCTTAAGGGATAATTGAAATTCCCAAATAAACATCTAAGTCCAAGTTAATGAAGCATGAATGATTCAACAGTGCAGCAACATTTATATTTTAGAAGTTTTTGAGCTTCTAGATAAAGCAGTAGGAGGTTGGGGGAACAGTTCTCTGAAGGTTGGATGGGACTTAACATGGAAATGGTCATTTTATTTGGGGCAAGCAAAAGGATCTTTACTTTTTCTAGAGTAGAGATACTTATAAAGGGATGTTTCTAGATAGGGTATGATGGCAAAACTACATCATACTGAGACATTTGAACAATGAGTATAGAAGAACTGGTCATATAAATGTGCTGTAAAAGAGCTTTGGTTTTCCAGGTTGTGGCTTATGTTACCAGATAAAGAGTCTCTAGTAAAGGGAATAAATGCAAAGGTGTCTTTTATTATCCTGTTGTGAGTTTGTCAATAGTGGTCATATGAGGACTTAGGTTATTTTATTTTTTTATTTTTAAGTGGGCTCCAACGCAGGGCTTGAACTCACAACCCTGAGATCAAGACCTGGGCTGAAATCAAGAGTCAGATGCTTAACCAACTACACCACCCAGGCACCCCATATTATATGAGGATTTTAAATTGAAATTCATTTGCCTATATCAATGCTAATTCTAGATGCTATGCAGGATAATGAGTATGACAAGTATGACATAAAGGATGAGTCATGGAGGAAGATGTTCAGTAATTTTCAGGAGGATATAATATAGAACCAGATTGGGGATATACTGTTTATGTTCTCAGAAATACATACTAATACATACTTGTACAAACTGGTACAAAATGTACAGGTAATAAGCAGAGTAAATTTGAAATCCTTACAAGAAAATGAAAATGAGTCCAGATACATTGTGCTCAGATTTAGTGAAATGAAGGATGTACCTTGTTCTTTTTCAAGTGAAAGAACTCCAGAGAGCACTTAAGGTAATCTGCAAAATTAAGAGTAGAAACATGATTTGTAAGGAGCTTATAATAAAAATCAGTAATTCATTGATTTCAATTGTGGTCATTGGACCCATTGACCCATTTTGAGAAGAAAACAATTAGGCTTCTGTTAGGAAAATATACCTGATTATACAGGTTAGAATGAGGGATGGGTTCGATATAGAAAAATAAGATAAATGTCTAGTTTAAGTAAGTAGAGTGTGTGGATTTTGGTGCCAAAAAAGCTTTGATAATTATCGACTATCAATCAATGTTATCAGTGTGTTATTACTTAAAATGTGTAGAATAGAAGTAAAGACTAATGGAGGTGCATCTGTTTGGTCTGAGTACCATACATTTACTTATAATGGCATGGCTACACATAAAATGCTATTATCACTTCCTTAAACCCCTGTAGAGATATTGACCAAATGAATGTGTACTAAAGAAATGGACTAAGATGACCAAATAACTTAGGACCATTGCATGAGAAATAGTAGTGATGTTTAGTTTCCAGATGAGTAGGGCTCAGTAGTTACACAGTTATTATCCTAGTATTCAAAAATAGAGACTGCTCTCTTCTGGAAGAAAGATTAGTTTGTGTGTGTGTGTGTGTGTGTGTGTGTGCGTGTGTGTGTGTGTTCACATCCTAGGATCAGGACTAAAGAGTGGAAACTACAGAAACTTTGGCTTCTTTTGGGGGAAAATCTTTCCAATGATGTGAATTCCTTGCCAATGGAATGAATTGCTTTGTGAGGTAGTGAATTTCTCTTTATTACAGGAATTAAAACATAGTTGGACTACAACTTGGTGGAACGTTTTCAGAATATTGAAGTTTTGATTGAATATGAATTGGAGAAGTTGAAAAATGTACTAGATATTTTTAAGGTCCAAAGAATTATGAGTTTATGCTTTTAGGTGGTAATAGTGGGAATAGAATGCAAAGAAGTCTTCCTTCTTCCCTTGTTCTTCCTCTCCTTCCTTCCTTCTTCCCTCTCTCTCTTTGTCCCTTCCTCCCTCTTTTTTCTCCCTTTTTCACCTCCATCCTTTTTCTCTCCTCTCTACCCCTTCCTTCCTTCCTTCCTTCCTTCCTTCCTTCTTCCTTCCTTCCTTCCTTCCAAAATAGATAATCCACTTTGTGCCAGACACTTAACTAAGTCCTGGGAGTACAGTGAGCAACAAAGCAGATGTAAATTTCCTACTCATGGAAATTACACTTTTGTGGAGCTAGTTAAAAATGATCAACTCTGATAGATGCTAGGGAACAAATGGGGCATTTATGCATATGAAAGGAATCTTATGTGCATTGGGAAGATTGAGGGGAGTTCTGGGGTAGGAAGGTGAGGGAGAAAGAGAGAGAGAGAGAAAGAGAGAAATATTTCAAAGAATCTATTGGATATGGTAAATAATTTGGTAAAGTCATTTAGATAAGAAGAAGAAATTATAGATGTGAACATTCTGAGACTGCAACTAGAAGGAATAATTTCCTTCAAAGAAACAGGAAAGAAGAGTTGGCCTTTATGATCCCTTTGAGTATGAAATATTGATAGATCTGGTTTTCACTGACTGAGTTTGGACGTGCAGTTTGATAATGATGTGAGAGGTACTTTCTTTCTATAAAGGAAATACACCTGTAGCTTAATAATCTTTATTTTATTTTACTACAGCATTATTTTAAATCTTAATCCCCCACTGGCATTTATTTCTGGGCTAATTATAAAAGTTCAGTTTTTTTTTTAATCTTTCAAAATGGCTATAAAGAATGGAAATTTTATGTTTATTGATGAAATTGAATTAAATAAAAGGGCTGAATAGAAATAGTGGCATTATTAGTAGCACTGAAACTTTTGAATGAGTTAGAAATTTAGTCTAACTAAATGTCTTGATGTGTAGTCTAACTAAATGACTAGATGTCTAGTCACATCTTTGTGGAGATTGGATCTGTCAGAGATTTAGATCCAAAGTATAATTTGAACAATGAAATATTATACATAAAATTAAGAGTTCTCTAAACACTATCAATAGCATTACATTTTTAAAACCTTTCAGTATGGAAAATTTCAAACATGTACAAAGAGACAGTCTAAAATAGTGAATTCCCTCCTGTCTCTTTCAACTTCAATGATTCTCAGTTTATGGCTAATTTTATTTCATCTATAATCCGCTCCGCCTACCCACCCCAAATTATTTTGGTGAAATATCAGAATCATATCATTTCATATGAAAGATTTTCAGCATATATCTTTATTTATTTTTTTAAAAGATTTTATTTATTTATTCATGAGAGACAGAGAGAGAGAGAGAGAGGCAGAGACACAGGCAGAGGGAGAAGCAGGCTCCATGCAGGGAGCCCGACGTGGGACTCGATCCCGGGCCTCCAGGATCACACCCCGGGCTGCAGGCAGCGCTAAACCGCTGCGCCACCAGGGCTGCCCAGCATATATCTTTAAAAGAAGGGCAGTCTTTTAAAAACATATCCAATGCAAGAAATACTAAGAGGGACCCTTTCAGCAGGAAAGAGACACCAAAAGCAACAAAAACTAGAAAGGAACAGAGATAATCTACAGAACAGTGACTTTATAGGTAATACAATGGCACTAAGTTCATACCTATCAATAATTACTCTGAATGTAAGTGGCCTGAATCCTCCAATCAAAAGAGATAGAGTATTGGAATGGATAAAAAAACAAGACCCATCAATTAGCTGCTTACAAGAGACTCATTTTAGACCCAAAGACACCTCCAGATTGAACGTGATAGGGTGGAGAACCTTTCTGTCATGCTAATGGGCATCAGAAGAAAGCTGGAGTAGCCATACTTATATCAGACAAACTAGATTTTAAACCAAAGACTGTAATAAGAGCTGAAGAAGGGCACTATATCATAATAAAGGTGTCTATCCAATAAGATCTAACAATTGTATATATCTGGCTGCTCCAACTTGGGAGCAGCCAGATATATAAATAAATTAATAACAAACTCGAAGAAACTCCTTGATAATAATCCAATAATAGTAGGGAACTTTAACATCCCACTCACAGCAATGGACAGATTATCTAAGCAGAAGGATCAGCAAGGAAACATTGACTTTGAATGACACACTGCACCAGATAGACTTAACAGATATTTTCAGAGTATTTCATCCTAAAGCAGCAGAGTACACATTCTTTTTGAGTGCACATGGAATATTCTCCAGACAGATCATATATACTGGGTCACAAATCAGGTCTTGACCAGTACAAAATGATGGAGATCATACCATGCATATTTTCAGACCACAATGCTATAAAACTTGAAGTCAACCACAAGAAAAAAAATTGGAAAGACCACAAATCCATGGAGGTTAAAGAACATCCTACCAAAGAATGAATGGATCAACCAGGAAATTAAAGAAAAAACAATACATGAAAGCAAATGAAAATGAAAACACAACAGTCCAAAACCTTTGGGATGCAGCAAAGGTCATCCTAAGAGGGAAGTATATAGCAATACAGGCCTTATTCAAGAAACAAGAAAAGTCTAAAATATACAACCTTACCTTACACCTAAAGGAGCTGGAAAAAGAACAGCAAATAAAGCATAAAACCAGCAGAAGAAGGGAAAGAATTAAGATTAGAGCAGAAATAAATGATGTAGAAATCAAATAGAACAGATCAATGAAACTAGGAGCTAATTCTTTGAAAGAATTAAGAAAATTGATAAACTCCTATCCAGACTTATCAAAAAGAAAAGAGAAAGGACCCAAATAAATAAAAGCACAAATGAAAGAGCAGAGATCAAAGCCAACACCTTAGAAATACAAACAATTATAAGATAATATTATGAGCAATTATATGCCAACAAATCGGGCAATCTGGAAGAAATGGATGAATTCCTAGGAACATTTAAACTACCACAACTGAAAGAGAAAGAAATAGAAAATTTGAACAGACACATAACCAGCAAAGAAATTGAAGCAGTAATCAAAAATCTCCTAACAAACAAGGATCTAGGGCCTGATGACTTCCCAGAAGAACTCTACCAAACACTTAAAGAAGAATTAATACTTATTCTTCTGAAGCTGTTCCAAAAAAATAGAAATGGAGGGAAAACTTCCAGACTCATTCTATAAGGCCAGCAGTACCTTAATTCCAAAACTAGACAAAGACCTGACTAAAAAGAATTATAGACCAATATCCCTGATGTACATGGATGCAAAAGTTCTCAAGATATTAGCTAATCGAATCCAACAGTATAAAGGATTATTCACCATGATCAAGTGGGATTTATTCCTGGGCTACAGGGGTGGTTCAACATCCACAAATCAACAATGTGATACACTACATTAATAAAAGAAAGGGAAAAAAACCGTTTGATCTTCTCAATAGATGTAGAAAAAGCATTTGACAAAAATACAGCATTCTTTCTTGATAAAAACCCTCTGGAAAGTAGAGATAGAAGGAAAATATCTCAACATCATACAGGCCATATACAAAAGACCCACAGCTAATATCATCCTCAATGAGGAAAAACTGAGAGCTTTTCCATTAAGGTCAGGGACATCCATTATCACCACTGTTGTTCAACATAATACTGGAAGTTCTAGCCTCAGCAATCAGACAATAAAAATTAAAAAAAACAAAAGGCACCCAAATTGGCAAGGAAGAAGTCAAACTTTCACTATTTGCAGATGACATGATACTCATGTAGAAAACCTGAAAGAGTATCAAAAAATTACTAGAACTGATACACGAATTCAGCAAAGTTACAGGACATAAAATCAATGTACAGAAATCTGTTGTATTTCTATATGTCAATAATGAAGCAGCAGAAAGAGAAATCAAGGAATTATCCCATTTGCAGTTGCACCAAAAATCATAAGATACCTAGGAATAAACCTAGTCAAAGAGGTAAAAGATCTGTGTTGGAAACTATAGAACACTTATGAAAGAAATTGAAGATGACACAAAGAACTGGAAAAACATTCCATACTCTGGGATTGGAAGTATAAATATTGTTAAAATGTCTATAGTACCCAAAGCAATCTACACATTCTCTGCAATCCCTATAAAAATAACACCAGCTCATTTCACAAAGCTAGAACAAATAATTCTAAAATTTGTATGGAACCAGAAAGATCCTGAATAGCCAAAGCCATATTGAAAAAGCAAAGCAAAGCAGGAGGTATTATAATTCTTCACTTTAAGATAGTATGGTACTGGCAAAAAACAGACACATAGATCAGTAGAACAGAACAAAGAACCCAGAGGTGGACCTACAGAAACATGGCTAACTAATCTTCAACAAAGCAGGAAAGAATATCAAATGGAAAAAAAAAAAAAAAAAGACAACAATCTCCTCAACAACTGGTGTTGGGAAAACTTACATCACACACAAAAATAAATTCAAAATGGATGAAAGACCCTAAATGTAAGATAGGTAACCATCAAAATCCCAGAGGAGAAAACAGGCAGCAACCTCTTTGACCTGTGCTGGAGGCACTTCTTAATAGATACATCTCCAGAGGGAAGAGAAACAAAAGCAAAAATGAACTATTGGGACTTCATCAAAATAAAAAGCTTCTGCACAGCAAAGGAAACAATCAACAAAACAAAAAGGCAACCTTCAGAATGGGAGAAGTTATTTGCAAATGACATATCTAATGTCCAAAATCTATATAGAACTTATCAAACTCAATACCCCAAATAATCTGGTTAAGAAATGGGCAGAAGACATGAATAGACACTTTTCCAAAGAAGACATCCAAATGGCTAATAGACACATGAAAAGATTTTCAACATCACTCATCATTAGGGAAATACAAATGAAAGCCACAATGAGATACCAACTTATACCAGTCAGAATGGCTAAAATTAACAACATAGGAAACAATAGATGTTGGTGAAGATGTGGAGAAAGGGGAACCCTTTTGCACTGTTGGTGGGAATGCAAACTGGTGCAGCCACTCTGGAAAACAGTATGGAGGTTTCTCAAAAAGTTAAAAATAGAACTATGCTCTGAACCAGCAATTGCACTATTGGATATTTATCCAAGGGATACAAAAATGCTGACTCAAATATGCACATGATCCCCAATGTTTATGCAGCACTATCAACAAGAGCTAAATTACAGAAAGATCCCAGATGTCCATCAGCTGAAGAATGGATATACACACACACACACACTGCAATCAAAAAGAATTAAATCTTACCATTTGTAAGTATGGATGGAACTGGAGTGTATTATGCTAAGCAAAATAAATCAGTCCATGAAAAACAAGTATCATATGATTTCATTCATATATGGAATTTAAGAAACAAAATGGATGAACACAGAGGAAGGGAAAGAAAGATAAAAACATCTGATAGGGAGGAAAGCCATAAGAGATTTTTAAAAATAAGGAACAAACAGACTTGCTGGACGGGAGGGTGGTAGGGGGGCAGGCTAAATAGGTGATGGGCATTAAGGAGGACACTTATTGGGATGAGCACTGGGTGTTATATGTAAGTGATGAATCACTAAAGTCTACCCCTGAAACCGATATTACACTATATGTTAACTAACTTGAACTTAAATTTAATAATATAAATTTTAAAAATTAAAAAAGTACTATTAAAAAATAAATAAAAAATAAAAACACATCCATGATTATAGTAGCATACCTAAATAGTAATAACAATTATTTGATAATATTCATTTTCAAAATTATTGTTTTATTAAACTTTTGAAAATTTTAAAACATAATTGAATCATTTGACATTAAAGTGAAGCAGTTAAATTTTTAAAAAATTTTCTTTAAACTAGAGACTTGGATGTATACTTGAATTATTAGAAGCCATTGGCACTTGATCAATAGTTTTCTTTTACTTTTTTTTAATTTGGGGGAGGGCAGAAGGAAAAGAGGTTTTGTTTTTGTTTTGTTTTGTTTTTTAGATTTTATTTATTTATTCATGAGAGACACAGAAAGAGGCAGAGATACAGGCAGAGGGAGGAGAGTAGGCTCCATGCAAGGAGCCCAATGCGGGACTCCTGGATCACGCCCTGAGTCAAAGGCAGATGCTCAACCACTGAGCCACCCAGGCGCCCCAGGGAGAGAGAATCTTAAGCAGGCTCCACACCTAACACAGAGCCTCACACAGGGCTTGATTTTATAACCCTAAGATCATGACCTGAGCAAAAATCAAGTTGGATGTTTAAGCCATGCAGGTACTCCTGGTCAATAATTTTAATTATGATGATGTGAAGGGTTAGCTACCCCAGTGCTGATAGAGGTCTTTAAGATTAGATCTCAGGCTTCATTCTTCTCACATAAAGAATCAGCCACATCTACAATTTCATGAAAGAATATATTGAGTAATGAGTCATAGAAAAGGATCTTGGTTAAAAAGTTGTTTTACTTCTAGATTAAGGGGTAGGAAAGAAAATAAGTTAGTTTCTCTATCATCTCTTGCAAAGCAAGTTAACTTGTACCTTGTAAATTTATGAAAAAGATGGGACGCCTGGGTGGCTCAGCGGTTTAGCGCCTGCCTTTGGCCCAGGGCGTGATCCTGGAGTCTCGGGATCAAGTCCCGCATCGGGCTCCCGGCATGGAGCCTGCTTCTCCCTCTGCCTGTGTCTCTGCCTCCTCTCTCTCCCTCTATGTCTATCATGTATAAATAAAATCTTTAAAAAAATTTATGAAAAAGTCAATGAGTCTTAGAAGGCAGATTTCAGTAGTAAATTCCTGCTCCGTTTGAAGGGACGTGGTAATCTAGTGGAAAATGTTTGCATTTGGACGTTAGAAGAACAATTTAGTGAAACTTTGTGCAAGGTATTTGACAATTTTGGTCTTGTTATTCACCTGAAAAATAAAGGTAGTAATATGTCTATGGCATAAAGATAAAATGAATGAAGGAGTTTTGTGAATTGTTATCTAGCAGTGCCTACCAAACCACCCTGCAACCTAGTGTCTTCAAACAATTTAGTGTCTTCACGGTTCTGTGGAGACTGGCTCAGCTAGGAGATTCTCTGGGGGTTCTCTCACATGTGTGCAGTCAGGGGGCAGCTGTAGTGGAATCATTTGAAAGTTCGACAAGCCTCCTGGGCCAAGAAAGCTATGTTTGTCACGTCAGCTGGGATGACTGACATAGCTGGGGGCTGACCAGGCACCTCTCCTATCACCCAGCCTTTCCATAATGTTATCCTGGGTTTCTTCCTCCTTCTGGCCTGGTGGTCTCATGTCATGTCCTGACATGACAGCAGGCTTCCTCCAGAGTGAGTATCCCAAGGATATTAGGAGAATGGAAAAGCTTTTTCTGACTTAGCTGAAGAAGTCACCAGGTACTACTTCTATCTCAATACTAATTAGTCAAAATACAAGCAAGCCTGCATTTAAAGGGAGAGGCATGCCCATTGAGAGACAAAGTTCACTGGAGACGTCTTTGGCACTACCACAGTATGCTACTAATCTGGTTGTTTTTATGCATCTTTGCTGTCACCTTCCTATGCCACCAAAATTTTTACATTTGATTTTTTTTTTGTTGTTGTTGGACAGGTTATCAAGGATCCTCCTCCACCACCACCTCCTGCACCAAAACAGGTAAATAGTGCCTAAGAAGTGATGTGGATATTTTTTCCTGTATTTACATACTATCCCCAAATTTGATCAATTACCTTGTTGTTAGATAACTCTGATACCTATGTATTAGACTTTTGAATTTATGAAAATTAATTGTTATTTTTAATCTTATGATTTCTTTCATGTGCTGGAGGAATGAATAGGACCTTCAAAAACTGATAAATATACACTGGCCATGAGGCTCAATACTGCATAGAGATTTACTTAACTTTTGCTATCCAGATACTAATAGTCCTGATGTTACTTATTTTATTTTTAAAAAGTTAGAAGATCCAAGCTGGAAGTGTAATGATATTAATCCTCTCTTCAAAATGATTATTACTCTTGTATTACTCTATATGTTAACCAGAATTGTGTTAGCAACATGAACTATAGAAGTAGTGCATTCTCTAAACCTCTTAACTGCCAATCTGTTTTAGTACCACTTTTGCAGTTTAACTTAACATGTATGTTGATACTTGAAATGATTTTTGAAATGCTGTCCTAAATTTAATGTCTTATCTTTTTAAATATGAAATAATGAATAGAATTGGAAAAAAACCAAATGATGCTGCTCATAGTTGAGGAGCAATTTCTGGTAACCTGGTGAAACGAGAGAGATTCTTAAATTGGAAAGGCAGGAGTCCTTATATTCTGTAGAATTCCACTTGAAATTTATGCACATAAGCATAAGTACATCCAAACGCCCAGTATATAGTTGTTACTACATTTCTTCCATATCAATAGCATTATTCAGAAAAAAATGTTTAAATGTGTGTTAGTTCTTTTTTAAAAATATTTTATTTATTTATTTGAGAGAGAGAGTGCACAGAGGGAGAGGGAGAGGGAGAAGCAGACTCCCTGCTGAGCTGGAGGCTGAAGTCAACTCCCAGGACCCTGGGATCACTACCTAAACCCAAGGCAGATGCTTAACTGACTGAGCCACCTGGACACCCCTAAATGTGAGCTAATTCTGACTAAACAGTATTTTAAGAAATTAATTAAACCCATTTTTAAAAACTTGTGTCTACATAGGAGGAAGAAGAACCTCTGCCTACCAAGAAATGGCCAACTGTGGATGCTTCCTATTATGGTGGTCGAGGGGTTGGAGGAATTAAAAGAATGGAGGTTGGTATCTTTTAAAAAAACAGAAATTGCTAATCTGGAATGTGTAATTCTAGAACTGTTAAGCCATGGAGATTGTGCTTTTCAGCACGATCTTTTCAGAATGTAATAATACCATCCAATTTTATTTAGCACTGGGTCTTTCTTTGGATAATTTTTTGTCCTGTGGAATCATCCTGGCCATTTCAAAACTGTCCAAGAAGAACTGACTTCATTAGTCAAAGAACTGCATTGATAAGACATTTGAACTCTAAAGGGCAAAACAAAGTTAGGGTTTTTCTCACTATTTTGGAAAAAATTACTGCAGACAGCATCAACTTTGTAGAAGCCAGTCACTTAAAGTACCAACAATGCTTGTCTTTGAAAAGATCCAATAGTTATGTACTATTTAGGGATAAAAAATGTTAAAATATTCAGTAGTATGGGTATGATCTTAGCACAAATGTAGAAGAAGCGCATTTAAAAAAATTTTTTTACAGCTTTTAGTTACCACTTATGAACAATCATAATTAATTTTAAATATCATTTATAGAATATATTGAACTTTGAGACTGGCTCAAAGTGTGGATTAAAATTGAACTTTAATATTATATCTGACGTGGGACTCGATCCTGGGTCCCCAGGATCAGGCCCTGGACCAAAGGTGGTGCTAAACCGCTGAGCCACCCAGGCTGCCCCACTTCTTTTTTTTTTTTTTTTTTTTTAAGATTTTATTTATTTATTCATGAGACACACAGAGAGAGGTAGAGACACAGGCAGAGGGAGAAGCAGGCTCCATGCAGGGAACCCAACATGGGACTCCATCCCGAATCTCCAGGATCACGCCCTGGGCTGAAGGCGGCGCTAAACCCCTGAGCCACCCGGGCTGCCCAAACTTTACTTCTTGATAAGAAGGACTTTTTTATGTGTTCTGCAATCGTCGCACATGTCTCCTACTATCATATGGGCTTTGCCCTATTACTGCCAGCAAAAATCAGTAAGCTAATTAACCACCTCACAACTGTTAAAATTTTCTCTTTTTTCTACATTTCAATAAAATTCAGATTCCCATGGAGAGTTTCCCCTTTTCAGAATGAATTTCAGTATTCTTCTGAAGAAGCTCAGACCTACTTAACATGGTTGTCATTGCCAAAGTGGTTATTCAAGTCATCTGATAGTGATTCTCACTTTCTTGACCACATTAGATCTTAAAATAATGCATGCTTTCCTTAAAAGCATGCCACTTTATTGCTGAAATAACCCCTGAGACACCTCACTGCTAGTAAGCCACGGAAAAGGCAGGTGCTAGGAGCTATTGCACTTGTCTTTTGGAGAAGATAGTGCATATGTGTTCACATGTGGATGATTGAGAATATTAAATAGTCCAAGAGAACATAGCTAGTCTGGCTTTAGTTGCTTGAGACAACTTCGTTCTGAAGGCCATTTTCCTTCTGTTTCCCTTGGAGGGGTGAGGAAAGAGCAGATGGATAATCTTACATATATGAAAAATAAACTTGTAAATAAAATAGTTACATATGAATATGTAAACATAGTCTATCCCAACTTATTTTTTAATTTATTTCACCTCATTCCAAAATATATGTGTAAAAACTGTATGCAAGGGGAAAAAGGCTTGACGAGATATACTACAAAATGTTAGTAGCTTTCTCTGGGTGGAGTGATTTTCAATCTGTGCTATGTATTTCCCTACTTTTTCCTAACTCATTTGACAATGAGCATGCGCTACTTTGATTTCAAAATAATAAATTTAATTCCATTTTGAAATCTTCACATGTAAAATACCACATGACAATGAGATAATGATATGCTAGTAAGTGAGCTTTAAAGAATAATATTTCTGCTGAAAGCACTAGGAGTTATGCCAGATTTTTGTTAGTCCAATATTCCAGTGTATTGAAGATTGAGATCTCTTTCCAAAGAAAAAAAAAAGCATACCCATGAGTTTCTAGAGGAATAACATTGGTTTATGGTCAAGAAAGCCAAAGGGCTTGTGCACCTTCTTGAATAACTCACATTTCAAGTTTCAAGACTAATTCTTAATATGTGAAATACATTGCCTGTCCTTTTCAGTTTAAGAAAATCTGTGAAAAGGACTCACCCACTTTTAATAAACTAGGGTACATTTTATCTTTGGACCATTTTAGCTACATTGCATATGGTATTGGGTCAACATGGTGGAATGGGAATGAGAAAAAAATGAGAAAGTAAATGTGAACATTACGAAGGGGAAACAATACATAAAAAGACAATCGAGATCATAAAATTGAATTGAGAATTAAGCATCATTAAGTTCTCTCAAGTCTGATCTTATTTAAACTTAGGGAAAATAGAAAACATCATCTGTTTTAAAAACATACTTATTTAAACCTAGAAAGTATTTCCCTTAAAAAAGTGCCTTTAACTGGGAAAAATAAATGGAATCATAGAAATTATGTGCACATCTGAATTACAGAATAAATCTTCGTAACTGATGTTATTTTAAGCGAGGATAGGGATTTTACGTAGATTTTTTTTTCTTACTCCTCCTTTAAATTAAATATTTAAATGCTACGGTAATGGCAATTTGGAGAAAGCTGGAACGGAGCTGATGTTAATAACAGCTGTTAGCACAACTGATCCGCAATACCTAATGACTTCAAATGTGTGTTTCTGCCAATTCAGTGTGAAACTGTTTTTGTTTCTTTTCTCAATTCTGAAATTGCTCCTTTATGATACAACCTCCGAGTCATCTAAATATACTCTGGAAATTATGGAATTTTATTGTTTATTATGGAAGCCAAGTAGACTTGGAAGAGTTTAGCTATCAAGTTTGCACTTATTTTTTTTTTCCATTGTAAAAAAGACAGGTATATTAATTCTGCTAAAGCTCTCTTTAGCAGTTTATTCTTGGTTTTTTTTTCTTAAAATATTTTATTTATTTATTCCTGAGAGACACAGAGAGGCAGAGACAAAGGCAGAGGGGGAAATGTGGGACTTCCCCGGCAGTGAGCCCAATGTGGGACTCGATCCCAGGACCGTAAAATCATGACCTGAGCCACTGAGCCACCCAGGTGCACCTATTCTTGTTTTTTTTCTTTTTTTTTTTTTAATCCTTTTTGACTATTGCAATGTGGTTAAACTAAAATATTAAAACATATGTATACTTGTATGTATATTTATAGACAAACCTTGTTTTATTGCACTCTGCTTTATTGCACTTCACATACTGTGGTTTTTGTTTTTGTTTTGTTTTTGTTTTACAAATTGAAGGTTTCTGGCAACCCTGCACTGAGCAGCAAAGTCTATCAGCATCATTTTTCCAACAGCATTTGCTTACTTCGTGTCTTTGTGTCATGTCTTGGTAATTCTTGTAATATTTCAAACTTACTCATTGTTATTGTATTTGCTATGATGATCTGTGATCAGTGACTACCATTTACTAAAAGCTCAGATGACACTTAGAATTTTTTAGCCATAAAGTGTTTTTTTAAATAAGGTATGTACATTGTCTTTTTTAGACCTGACACTGTTGCACACTTACTAGACTACAGCATACTGCAAACATAACATTTATATGCACTGGGAAACCAAAACATTCATTTGAGTAATTTATTATGCTATTTGCTTTATTGTGGTGGTTTGGAACCAAACTTGCAGTATCTCTGAGGTATGCCTGTAATTGCTTCTGAGAGTTTTAGGAAAAATCTATAAATCATTTCGTAATTTATACTTTGGGATTGAGTGAGAATTCTTTGTTGTGTTGTTTGTGATGATGGTGATAATGATGATGGAACAGCTACTTCATGAATCTAACTCTGAGGAATTAATTAATGAATTTCCTTTAGACCTTAGCAACTCTATTTCAGAGTACAGTTCTTTAAGGGGTGAGTCTCTAGAAATACACTGAGTCAAAACTCCAGTTTGGTTACTTTGTGTTCTTTATCTGAGAATGGTGCCAGTGATTCTTGGAGGATGAATACGATTACCATTATCTCTATGATATCAACTATGAAGGGTAGGCTGGGGAGGTGTGTATATTAAATCCACCATTTCTGAACACTTATCTACTTATATTTTTATTCTGAATTATTTTTCTGAGTTACATTTGCTTGTTTACTGAACTTTTTGTTGTTATTGTTGTTGTTTTCCCTCAAAATCGAGACTTCACAACTGCCAGGATATATATCCTGGTTTTAGAGTTTTTGAGCTCAGTTTAGCTATATCTAAAGATTTCAGAAGTTTTCATTTATCTAGATGAAGACACTGTGATTGGAACAAGAAGGTCATTTCTCTGGAAAGAAAGCCAACTACTAGCTCTAAAGGTTTAATGGTGTTTAAAACAATTTTAACAACCTTATAAAGAACATTCTAGTACCGCTGATCACACTGAAGGATACAGATACATTTTAATGACTCAACAGGGTCCACTTGAAGTGGAAAGCCTATTCTAAAATTGTAGTAAAAAAGGTAAAAACATCTAAGGAAGCCTTATCAAAAAGCCATGAATAGTTCTTTCCATGAAAAGTAATCATACACCTACTCACTAACTCAGGTCATTAAAATGCTTTACAGAGTATTTAATTTTTTTTTTTCCTTTGTGGAAATCACTTAATTCTGGTGAGTCAGTGTGTCCTGCACAGGCCTTCGTATTTCTTTGCAGAGCTTCACTTGCCTTATCTTTGTCATCTTTGTTCATGTCGTCTGTGGTTTTTGTAGGACTTCTCCACATTCCTGGCTGGACAAAGTCTTTCTCCAGTGGTCACATCCTATCCCCATGCCCATAAAGAGATCACATTTAGCTCTTAACTCCTGTTCATTGAAGAATAAAGAAAACAGTAATTTGACCCTATGATTTTTCAGTGTCTAGAGTTTTCAGAGAAGGATATACCCTAAAATTTGTGGGATTCTCTGGTGTCCCTGAAGTTTTCTTTTCAAAGTGGAGCCTTTTCAGATTTGCCTTCCTCAATGGAAAATTGATAATCGAATAACCATTCTCCGATATACATCAGAACTAAAGACTGAAAGCTACTTTACAAAGTCAAGTTTTACAAAAGTAAGGAAGAATCATATATAACTCTTTTACTTCCAAAGGCTAAATGTTTAAGTCATACTTTTTGACTTAGGCAAACTTAATGAAATAAATTGGGGAGGAACAATTTACTCCTTTGTGTAAAATACATTGGTAAAATACATGTAAAAATACATTTGTAATCCTATTTGAAACTTACTAACTTATTTAAGGTTCAAATCCCTGCCCTGTCACTTGCTAGCTGTGTGGCTTTGGACACATTACTTCATCTTTCCATGCCTTGGTTTCCTCATCTGGAAGGAAAAAAAAACTGGATACCTATATTATCTATCTCATTGCATTTTTTTTTTTTTTGTATGGATTAAGTGCAGTTGGCACATAGTAATTGTCACCATCACCATCTATTCCCTCCACTGCCATCAGTACGTAGGGGTACATACTTAGCTAGAAGGGGAATGTACCTAACTAAATCTCAGGAGAGGAGGAATTTATAGTTAGTGTATGACTCCTCTCTTTACTTCAAGATGGTGAACCAAAGGACCATCTCCTCAATTTGTTCTTCTAGGACCCTGGATGTCGGATACAAGTATTTTCCCTTTGTTTTAAAGGTTCGTTGGGGTGATAAAGGATCTACTGAGGAAGGTGCAAGACTAGAGAAAGCCAAAAATGCTGTGGTAAAGATTCCTGAAGAAGTTGAGGAACCTGTCAGGCCTAGACCACCTCGGCCCAAACCCACATACCAGCCTCCTCAGACAAAGTGGTACACACCAATTAAGGTAATTGTGTAAATTTTGTGTGCTTTATTTATTTATTTTTTATGTATTTATTTTTAAAGATTTTATTTATTTATTTATTTATTTATTTATTTATTTATTTATTTATGAGAGGTATATAGAGAGAGGTAGAGACATAGGCAAAGGGAGAAGCAGGCTTCCTCTTGGGAGCCTGATGCAGGACTTGACCCCAGGACCCCAGTTTCAGGACCTGAGGCAAAGGCAGCCGCTCAACCGCTGAGTCACCCGGGCACCCCAATTTTGTGTGATTTAACTGAGAACCTGTAACAAGAGAAACTCTGACTTCTTTAGCTTACCCCCAGCTCCCAGCTGTGTGCATGAGGACCGAGGTCCATCAAGCAGCAGGCATTCATTATCCATTCTAATGACTATTTCTCAGCAAGAACCTCTGCTTTTGTTATTTATTTATTTGTTTAATTTAGGAAAGAAATGAGAGTAGAGAACAAAACTACTGTCTTCATTTTAACTCTTTATTAAATAAGTAGAGGTGGAATCTGTTCCCTAGAGATTTACAAAGCATGTTTCCGTTTAGGGTCGTCTTGATGCACTCTGGGCTCTGTTGCGGCGGCAGTACGACCGTGTTTCCTTGATGCGGCCTCAGGAGGGAGATGAGGTTTGTATGTGGGGATATGTTGGGAAAGAGCAGTGCATGGATCAGTATGTTGAAGGAAGTGAAATAATAATCAAAGAGAATTTAAAGCCCTCATTACACTTGGGGAAGGAATTATTGTCTTGTGCAAGTTCCTATTACATAGGGCACTTAATAAATTATTACCTGTTGTTAGAATACATCTTACAGCTATGGTTTAACACAAGTCCATTCTCAAGTAATATGGAAAAAACATGATCTGTGTACACATACTTTAATATGTACACTCATTACTTCAGCCTTTGACTTGGACAACATTACATTCTGAGGTTTTATCAGGTGGGAAGGACAGACTGAGGATCTGTAGTTGGAGTCTTTCTCTACCATTTACTATCAGCAAGCCCCAGGGAACATGCAGAGCCTCCATTTCTTCAGGTATAAATATATATTTCTATGCCTTCACCAGTTAATGCAAACTAATTTCTTAAATAGATGAAAGTGTCTTTTGGTAGTCCTGCCTTATCCACAGTTTCAGGTATCTGTAGTCAACCATGGCGCAGAAGCAGGTAATATCCTTCCCACATATGGTCAGAAGGTCAGTCGTAGCCTAACACCACATTGCAATGCCTACATTGTTCATCTCACTTTCTCTCATTACACAGACATTTTATCATCTCATGTCATCACAAGAAGTGTGGGTATAGTATGATAAGTTATTTTGAGAGGAGAACCACATTTACATAATTTTTATTACAGTATATCACTACAATTTTTCTATTTTATTATTAGGCATTTTTGCTAATCTCTCTCACAGCATTTAATTTATAAATTAAACGTTATCTTTGGTATGTATGTATAGGGAAAAACACAGGATTTTTATGATTTGGTACTATCTGTGGTTTCACGCAATCTACTGGGGGTCGTGGAACGTATCACTTGTGGATAAGGGACTGTAAAGCAATATAGAAATCTGTGATTTCTAGAACATACTCACATTGTAAAAATACATACATACACACATATATGTGTATACATTTTCCCTACCAAGGAAGCTTATTTGAGTTTTTTTTTTTTTTGTTTATGGAAATTTGGCTAGAATTACTCTAGCATTATAATTTCTTTAATATATTAGCACTATTTTCTATAATATCAATGTAAAAAAATCGAAAACATTTTCATCACTATAGTTCAGACACATCACTATTAGTAGTAATAATAGAACCGTTTCATTGTGTGTCAACATGATCATCATCGTGATCACCAATTCTGAAGTGAGTGAACTTTATTTACCTCAACCTCAGAGGATTTTCAGTTCATTCAGGTTTGACAGACTATTATTTTTAAGTATGAAATGATTGATGAAATTAGTATTTATTCTATAGTGCCAAACTAAGTTATGCTTAGTGTTATATATTTTAGCATGGTGCTTCACATACAAAAACATGTAAATCTTTAAAATTTTACTTCTATGAAATGAAGGTCACTTTGAAAATATCTGAATTCAACCATTTAGGAAATCCAGTTTGAGAATTCTCCACAGACCTTTTAACCTTTGCTTGGACCATAGGCAGAGATAACCAGCCTCTTTCATTACCAGACCACTGTGGTTAATGGAAAGTTCTTAGGTTTATTGAAATTTGTGCCTCTGTTTAAATCACACATAATCTGGAGTTCTGCTTCTGGGACGCCATACAGCAACTCTATTTACTCTTTTTGTGCTAGGCTTTCACTGTTTGTATTTTCAAAGTGTTTTTGTGTATCACCCTAATTTTCTCTCCCCCAGATTAGACATTAGTTCATTTGTTAAATAATTGTTAAATTGTTAAATGTGTTGAGGATTGTGCTAGCACTAAAGATGTATTAGCTGGCAAAAGCAGATAGTAGTTCTAGCACTCTTGCCCATACTGGATATATTCTTTTAACTAGTGTCTAACATATGCCAAGCACTTTGTTAGATTCTAAACAAAGATTTCCTTTGTTCTGGTAATTTGGACACATTTTTGTATGTTATAGGCCCAAAGGATTTTATTCTAACTCTTAAGTTAGAAAATTCAGAATTTTTCAGATTTTAGGAAACTGATATAGTCCATATATCATATATTTATGTGAAACAGCACCTTGGGTTACATTATTTAGACATTTTTGTGATAAATATTAGTTACTGCAAGTAGACATAGACTATTAATAATCTCAAGTTCAAGTCAGGTTTGGCTTGCAAATGAATTTCGGTGATAAACTCAGCACAAAAGTTAGAGTTTTCAAAGATTTGTATTTCAAAGATGTAGATAAAAGATAGTAGATCTTTACTGTGTATGACTAAGTCTCCAGTTTCTCTACCGTATACCTATATATGCTCTATCAAATACATATTATGATTGTATGTATATTTGACACAGTATGATTTAGTCTTTTTCATAATACTTATTCTTGAATATACCTTTATTGCTTCCAACGTTTTGTCACCTGCAAGTTTTTGTTACTTATTTCAAACCCACTGTGAAAGCTTCAGTGTGGCGCTCCGTGAAAGCTTTCCCCATAGGCTGACAATCCAGCTAATTGACATTTAGTATGGTAAAGCTAGAAACTCACCCAATGGTACAATCTCAGTTTACCATTTCAAGGGCTCTATTCTTATCCTCATGAGCACAGTAAATATTGTTGACAAAGCCAACCGTGTAACTCTGTGATATTTGTGTCCCGCAAAAATCTGCACCAATCATAAAACACAGAATCTGATCGACTTTAAAAGACTTTACAAGATAAAAGAGATACAAGATACTTTACAGTATCTTTCATTTGAGAAAGTGACTTACGTGGTGAGAAAATGAGGACCCAAACGTAGAAAGAGAATCAGGGTATTTTGCACTGTTAACTTTGATATACATTTGGTGTATGATATTAAAATGGAATGATTTGCTTAGATAATGCTTTATTTATGCATGAGAAGAAGACCATGGTTCCCCATTACCTCCTACTTACTGTGGCTAGTTAAGTCCTCAAAATTCAATGGACTGAACTGTATGCTTTTCACCAATTCAGTGTATGTAGACGTGGTTTGTCTTCTAGGATTACATGGAGTAGACAAAATTTTAAATTTAGGGGATTGAGATATCCAAGTGTGGTGTCTTCCACTTTCCTGGCTATTCTTTGTGTTCAATACTCCAGGTAAGCCAGAGTGGAATCATTGAATGAGAAAACTGGGCTTGGAATTTTTTTGGATAGTTTTAGATACCCATATTCATCTGTGATTGGATACCATAGCACTGGGAAGGGTAAAATCCTGTCTTCAACCTTACTCCCCTGAAAGCAATTAATTAAGCTAAGTTAGATGACTCAGACTACTCGTGAAGGGTTTCATATATGTGTGTGTATAGGTGTATAAGTGTGTATACCTGTAGATAGTATATAGGATAATTGTTGTCCTTCCAAACTATCACTTTTATTTCACAAATCTATTTTTTCCATTAAATATTAGGAAATTGGTAAATAGTATTGTATTCGCTTAGATTAGATTCATTGATTACCCCGGAAAACGTTTGTCTTTGCAGATATGCAAAATCAAATAATGCGTTGGGAAAATGTTACTGGCTATTCAAGGACAATCTTTTTAAAAGAAAATTTCTTATCAACGTATAAACTGGTGAAAGGTTTTGCAAATAATTTTATTTTCCTGTGCTCGTAAAACCTTGTGCGTGTTTACTTTGGATTATACTTCTTAGAAGTATTTGTGTGATGGCGTGCAAGGCGTGTGTAGTATAAAGCAATCCTACATTGTAGAAATTAAGGAAAGGCTTCTGGAAGAATTTTCTAGTCGTCGGAAATGTTTGATATTTTCAGGAAATAAGCAGCAATGTTTTCTCATTTGTGAATTATAAAGGAGTCACATTCTCTTTCCTAGAAAGAAAGGCAAAACAGTGCGCTCGGGGAGACAATAAAACACTTGTTTTCCGGTTGTGGCTAATGGGTTCCAAGATAACAGAACCAATGCCTAGTCAACGGCACGTTTTCTACCTTGGAAAACGATCTTGTCATTTATTTATGGATTGTTTACTGCAGATTGTGCCTCTTGAGAGTTTAGTTCAATAAACAAATCAGCGTACGTGGAGCTAGACCGGGAGTCTAGCGCGCTTAGTCTGCAAGTCCCGTCACGCCGAATTTCCAGCCAAATGCTCTCCTTTTATGGCTCAGAGGCCGCACCGGGCTCATTGGCAGCAGAATTCACCGCTGAATTGAAGTCCTTGATCCAGTAATTGAAGTTCAGGCATAAAGTATCAAAGCGGCCCGCGGAGGCTCTGGCTCCGTCCCGGGCTCCCGCTCCCCTGGGCTCCCCTGGATGCTCCCGCTCCCCGGGATGCTCCCGGTGCCCTGGGCTCCCGCTCCCCTGGGCGCTCCCGCTGCCCTGGATGCTCCCGGTGCCCTGGATGCTCCCGCGCCCCTGGCTGCTCCCGCTGCCCTGGATGCTCCCGCTGCCCTGGATGCTCCCGCGCCCCTGGATGCTCCCGCGGCCCTGGATGCTCCCGCTCCCCTGGGCTTCCGCTCCCCTGGATGCTCCCGCTCCCCTGGATGCTCCCGCTCCCCTGGATGCTCCCGCTCCCCTGGGCTCCCGCTGTCCTAGATGCTCCCGCTGCCCTGGGCTCCCGCTGCCCTGGGCTCCCGCTCCCCTAGATGCTCCCGCTGCCCTGGGTGCTCCCGCTGCCCTGGATGCTCCCGCTCCCCTGGGCTCCCGCTCCCCTGGATGCCCCCGCTCCCCTGGGCTCCCGCTGTCCTAGATGCTCCCGCTGTCCTAGATGCTCCCGCTGTCCTAGATGCTCCCGCGGCCCTGGATGCTCCCGCGGCCCTGGATGCTCCCGCTCCCCTGGGCTCCCGCTGCCCTGGGCTCCCGCTCCCCTAGATGCTCCCGCTGCCCTGGGTGCTCCCGCTGCCCTGGATGCTCCCGCTCCCCCGGGCTCCCGCTCCCCTGGATGCTCCCGCTCCCCTGGATGCTCCCGCTCCCCCGGGCGCTCCATCCCCGGCTCCGCGGACGCGGCGCACACACCGGGCGCGGCTTTGGTGGCGGCCGCAGCCCCTCGAGCCCCGACGGGTGCAGGCGAGGAGCTGCCGGCCGGTGGGCGGAGGTGGCTGAGAGCGGCAGGACCGTTTTGGGCTCTCGCTCGCTGCCTGCAGGCCTCACACACCAAAGGTGGGAGTGGGGGTGGACACAGCTGCGCTCCCAAACTTGCCTTAGGCGCAAATAAAGAGATCTAATGCAGTTTGACTCCGCGGCGGTGGGGAGACGGGGACGGAAAGCCACTTCAGAGACAGCTTAGCGCTGCAACATCTGCCGCCCAGTTTCCCGGGAGTGACGGGGGACCGCAGGTACGCATTGAAGCCTCCGCGTAAACAACCTCCAGTAGGCCGTGGGCTCCTTTGAAGGGCCTCCATCAAACACGCCGGAGTCCGCGGCAGGAGTTTGTTTGGTTTTCAAAGCAGTGTTTTGTGTTTGCAATAACAAGGTAATTCATAAATCATGCATTACCACGCGTGCACCTTTTTTTTTCCCCCCTGTTTGAAAAGTGAGAGTTGGAGAAGCAAAAAAGGCAAAGAAAGAAGAAAGCGAAGCACTAGTTCTGGAGCTGTTCCTCGAACCGATTAAATCGCCGAGGAGCTGCTTGGCCCTAGTGGAGGTTACGTTGACCTTCAGACCGCAGCCCCTCGCTCACCAGGAAGCGCACAGGAGTGTACACGCTGCAATAGAAGAATTCCTGCTGAGAGAGGCGCCCACGAAGGGCCTCCACTGTTTGTTTTTATACTTGGACCACGAGGCTGCTTACTACACGGAGGTGAAAGGAAATTCGATTATTTTCAGGCGGATGGAGATTTTTAGGAAAGTAAAATTTAGGACATCCCATTAGCTTTAGTTTCCTATGTATAAAGGCCTTATGCCTTGGAGTTGGATATTAAAAATAAGATTTTAAGTGAAAAGCCAGAATTGTATGTTCAAGAAAACACTTTCTAAGGTGTTTTCCCACCCCCTCACCTAGGTTCAGCTAGAAAAAAAAAATTCAAGAATGTATATACTTTTCAGTGGGAAGACTGCAGAAGCTCCTAACTGTGCAGGCACTCCTAGAGCATAATTAGAATCCGTTTGGATGCTGGTCTGACAAATAAAGCTCCAGGGTGTGGTAACATAGTATTCTGTGGTATGCTAAACTGTTATTATTAATAAAATGTAGGCTCCCTCCCTTTGAAGGGGAGCACCTGCAAGGTTACTGGGAGATGAAGCAAAGGTGCTAAACTCAAAGGTATCCTTTGAGCGAGAGAGGGCAACAGATGCTAGATGGTGGCCAAGTTTTCATCAGTCGGTGGTGAAATAAGCAACAGAAGTGCATCGTGAGTTTCCAATTAAGCTAAATTTATTAGGTTGAGGGGACTTTTATTAATTGTGCAGATATAATTGTCACTTTTTTGGAAATGATTGATAGTAGCTGCTTTAAAAAATGGAAGTCCATTTTGACAGAATCCAATGTCAGTCCTCTTATTAAAAAAAAAAAAAGTCTATGGGGGAGAATATCTGAGAACAAAGATAGCACAGGTTCATTTAAAAGGCTCCAGAGAGAGGGCACCTGGGTGGTTCAGTCAGTCAAGCGTCTGCCTTCAGCTCAGGTTACCCTCCCAAGGTTCTGGGATCAAGACCCATATCCAGGCTCTGCCTGCTGATCCTCCTGCTTGTGCTCTCTCTATCCAATACATAAAAATAAAACCTTCAAAAAAAAAAAAAAAAGGCTCCAGAGATACCTGATAACCTCAGTGTCAAATGATTAAGGCTGCACCTCCTTCTTAGATTTCTAATTTTAGCCTGTGTTCACTTTTCTGCCCGTCCTTCATCTGAATTCTCATACTCAAAACATAACTGGCCTCACTGTCTTCACTGGCGGCTTCTTCACTGATCCTAACCCTCCAGAGGGTCACTGTGAAGTCCATCATGCTTGCAAATCACCCAGTGCTCAGTGCTGTTAAACCACTTTATCTTCCCACTGAATCCCATTGCCCTGACAGAGATTTTGTGCTACACTGCCTTTAAATTCTCCATCACATTTGCAAAATGTGAACCACTTGTGGGTGTTTTGAAACCTTCACTCAAATGATTTGATATTTTAAATGCTTTCAGTGCTGGGAATTAGGCTGCTAATGACTACATTCTTACACTTTGTTTTTAGGTTCTGTCTTAATATTTTGTGTCTGGACTTTGCCATAAGTTTTAAAAGCTATGAGAAAACCTTTTATTTTAGCCTGAGTCATTCAGTCCTAGGGTACACAAAATGCCCCTGTTATTTTCAGACCTTTTCTGTTTTGAATTCTTAAATGAAAGAATGGAGAAAAAAAAATCAAGATTTTAAAAAAGCTCCAGTGATTGCTTACCTTTTATTTTTGTAAGATATGAAATTTTATATGGCCCTTTAAACTAATTATCATGTGACATAACTGGGAAAGACTATCATCAGATTTTTCTACCCTTTGTGTTATCACTAGTATTGTTCATTCTGATTATCTCTTATCTTTATATTTTGGGGCACCCTTGAACTACCTGAAATATCCTGCTTAAATGAGTAGAAGTAATTCACTTTGGTTTATATATATTTGAAAGATAAATTTTTACTAGAATAACACAGAAGCATGCCATTATTTCTGTAGTCCCACTGAGTTTGGGTAATATGTGTGTGTTGCTATAAATATCTGTGTATATACCTGAAGAACTTATTTTGTCAGTGTGTATGTTATCAACTAATGCCTGTTTCAGTGGAGAATCATAATTTCATGAAATAGAGTACTTTTTTGATACTATTTCTTAGGTTAAAGGAAACCATTTCTTAATTATGGATGTTCACTGGCAAAAGTATTGACTCAGTTCAGTTCCCTAAAGTGAAATACAGAATATATGAAAGGCAATCATTTAAATTACCCAAAAGACTTACGTTTTCAAGGAAAGTATAAATAGAATATGGAGACTAAATTGGATTTTTAACCCCCCAAGCCAGCATAATTTGTGTGTAGTGGCCTCGTACATATTTTATGTGTTAACTTCTAAGTTTAGATTTTCTTGGTTAGATTTCTTGGTTAAAATTGACCAACAAGCTTTTGACACTCAAGAGACAAAAATTATTATAGTAGTGTAGATACCTTCTTCTCAGATTAGTGTGCTGGTTTTAGAAATAAACTTTTTTTTCATCATCAGTGAGTTTTGGCACACTAAAACAATACTTTAAAATATCAACAGTTAATATTGTTTGTCCAGGCCTAAACACATTATTTTCTTAGCCTTAGTATACAGCATATCTGTAGACCATCTTGAGGATATCAGTTAAATCATCTAACTGGGAGCAGAAATGTTGGCATAGATAAAACTTGACTTTTTTTTTTTTAACTGTTTCAAGTACTATATAGTTTTTCATAATTTTAATTACAGAGGATTAAATATATTTAAGTACATCACTTTATAACTTCTAATAATTTATAAAAATCTATATAATTCAACATATATTAGGTTTTCAATTTAGAGCTCCAAGGACCCAGTCCAAGGGGGAAACATGCATTATTTTTGTAGACAATTTATTATTTTAACAAAGTACATTATGATGGTGCCTACATGTCTACCAGACCCTCATTTATAAATTTCCTTTAAGGAAAGCTTCATAACTCAGTTAAGGAAATTGGTTTAAGTAGGAAACTTTTATTGCTTCCTTATTCTTCAAAATGAATTTATATTAATACATTATATAAATATATACTTTAAGGAGAAATAAATGTTTTTTTTGCTAATTATCTTTTATTTTTATTTCTAAATAAAACAAAACACTAGGATTTTTATAATATCCATTTTTAATCTCTTAAGTCCTTTTTAAAAATTACTTCACATAAGCTTTATATTTTCCATTAATTCTGGACTGAATCAAATTGCAACCTTTAACACTTGAGAAATTTGAAACCGGCATAACTTTGAGGTATAAAATTAAAAATGATTTACTTTTCAAGCTTTGCAGGAAATTGTTTTTAAGAATACCAGTAGACATTCACTTGTTTATCATTATATGATTGGAGTAAAAATTAACTCTTATTTCAAAGGGTTATGAGAAATTTCTTGTTTTCTTTTTCTTTTTTTAAAGATTTTCTTTATTTGAGAGAGAGCACAGCTGGGGGAGGGTCAGAAGCAGAAGGAGAAGCAGACTCCTGGCTGAGCAGGGAGCCAGAAGTGGGGCTGGATCTCAGGACCTTGGGATCATGACTTAGGCCATGCTTAACTGACTGAGTCACCCAGGTGCCTCCTTTTTGCTTTTAAAAATTAATAAAGTTGGGTTAGTTATTACTAATTTGTTCCCATTTCAAAACCATTTTACTCTCTGATATGCCTCTTATTTATCAGAGTTCTTTTCACTTTGAGAATGCGGAAAAAAGATAGATTTGATTTCTTAAACTTTTGGATTCCCATAATGTTTTTTAGCAGGAGGTTAGTGCACTAAAAATAATATCTATTATATCTATATTTTAGAATCTTCTCCAGTATTAAGTACATTTTTGTTTTGAATCAAAATTAGAGACTTCAAATGGTTTTTTCTTAAATCAAGCTGTTTCCTTCTAACAGTAAATTCTTTTTAGAGCCATTTCCTGACAGTAATGGTATCTTAACAAAGAGTTTATTATGAATTCAGTAAATTTTATTTATTTACTTTTATTAAGGTCTACACTAATGAGAATGGGCTATACACACACAGGATTATATGGTTTTGCAATTATCCACACTGAGATGTCATATATCAGGTCATATCATACTTGCCTAACAAAGTAAATCTGTAAAACATATTTCAATAAAGAATCGAAACAGCACATTTATATTATTTACACGTGTGTGTGTGTGTGTGTGTATAGTGTACAGATAAAAGCTCTGTAGAGTTGAGTGTTTACTCTCTGATTTCTTTCTCTACATTGTTCATTTCTCTCTCTTCTCCCTCAGGCTAACTTTGGTTGATTCCTAAGGTTTAACCCTTGGTCTCTTGTTATTTTCACATCTCACTCTTCTCTGTAGAGAGCATATGGACTTGAACTACTTTGCTATCATCATTAATTACATAATTTTTAGACAATCCCATCCTCTCTTCTAAATTTTACTTAAATGTCTCTGAGAGCTTGTATGAATTTCCTTTTGGATGTCCTGTTGTCACCACATCATCTGTGTTCAACTGGACTTAAATGGTGTTTTCTATGTATGGCTTTCAAGCTGTAGTTACTGTATGACTTTTCTGTCAGTCTCTCTGTTCTTCACCTGGTGTATCTGAGTTAATGCCCAGCTGATTTCATGGTTTGTACAACTCAATGAGCAGGTTCGAGACTAGCTTTCTTATTCTGGGTACGAAATCTTATGCCAACAAATCAAAATATTTCACTATAATGCGTATAAGATGCTGAATTAATATACACACAATTCGGTTCAGTGTCTTTTCTTTTAAAAAAAGATTTATTTATTTATTCATGAGAGACAGAGAGAGAGGCAGAGTGTGTCTCTCACAGGCAGATGGAGAAGCCTGATGCAAGACTCGATCCTGAAACTCCCCAAGATCAGGCCCTAAGCCAAAAGCAGAGCTTAACCTCTGAGCCATCCAGGTGTCCCCATTCAGTATCTTTATGCATTATAGTTTCTCTTAGTTTCATAATTGATTATAAAGATAAAAATGAGCTATTGAAGAAAATATGCATTGGACTCTAGTGATTCTTAAAAGATACATCATTTTGATTTTGTACACTTTGAAAGTTTTTATCATGACTTATGATTTTAGGTTCATGATTCTTCCCCTGAGACTAAGCTACTAAGAAAATCAAGACATCAGAACAGTTCTGAAATTTGATAAATTTGAATTATTTCTTATTAAGATATGGCTGAGGATGCTGATACATAAAAATGTTATTTGTGTGGAGCTAAGATTTATCCTTTTGCATAATAATTAACTTTTAAGTTACAATTAACTCTATTAAACATTTTCTGAGTTATAAAAGCATGACACCATTTTCTTTTAGGTGGAATTCTGAACAGATAAAGGCTTACCATTTTTATTAGTTCTTTATATCAAGATATGTTTATTAGTTTGTTGCTTGCAATTGCATTGTTCTCATTTTTTTCTAAATTACATTTAATCTTGTTTCATATTTGATCCAAGAAGAGTTTTCGGTGATTGGAATTCTTGTGAGATCTGTATTTGTCCCAGTGAAATCATGCGTTCATATCAATTAATCATCTCTGTGCGGGGCTATATGTGGTTTATGCTAATCCTGAGTGCCTTCTTGGTCCAGTTTATGGAAATGCTAGCTCTTCTCAGCAAACAGAAGAGGGCTGGTGATTGAATTCAGTTCATACTGTCCAGAAGAGGTGTGACGGCTTTATCTGTCCTCTGAATCCAGATTTATGAACAAGTCCTATGCTCTTAACTAGATTAGTTCCTTTTCCATTAACTGCTTAAAGTAGCGCAGCTGTCTGAGCTGTTGGTTGTAAATTTGTTAATGTCTACTTCGTTAATCGCATACAAAAGGCAACAGATAACAGGAACAAACTTTTAGAGCCTAAGGTTTTCACAGCCTGAGATGAGCATGGAATGGTCACAGGAATGAGAAATTGAAGAGAGAGGAAGACCTGTTACAGTGAAGAAAAAGGGATGACTTCTGTTGTTATTCTTAATTAATTACCAAGAGTTTTAAACCTGAGTAATTAATACTGAAGTTAAGCCCTTAATACACTGTTCATGCTTTGGCATCAGATGCTCTCTTATGAGATAAGAGGTTTGGCGGCGGGGAGAGAAGGGTGAGAGAGAGAGAGAAGGAGAAAGAGAGACTTACATAAATATTTTCATTTACATCTTTCAAACATTTCCCTGGGTTAATATTCAGGCCTTCACCTTTTGACAGTTACTGTAGGGCAGTTAGGAATTATAGACAAGTAACAATAAATCCAAATAAAATCCCTAGGTATAGCATCAGCAGTAAATCTGGATAATATTACTTTCATGGTTACCAGCATACAAAATACTTCCCTGAAGAGGAAATGTCAGATTATGGGCTAAAATAGAAGGAGGGACAATCAAGAGCAGAAAGAGGAAAAGAGGGGAAAAAGAGGAGAAAGAAATGAAAAACGGAAGAAAGATTATTCCTCTGAAAGCACATGTAGGCAATAGGAGATTCAAGTGCTTATTGAAATAATAAGCTGCAAATTTATATGTTTGTAAAGTTGCCTACTTCACTGTAATACAGCATTAATCATTTGGAATGAAATTGACCCTTGAAATGACTAAGCCATCTTCTTAAAATCTCTCTTTTTTTCCGTCCCCCTCTAGCTGTTCCATTCATGTTTGTCAGGTTAATCTCCCTTCGCTATTAAATCTTATGATATTATTCTGTGATATTTTTCAATGTAAAAATCACAAAAAATATTAATTATGAGTATTTTGGCTATAGAAAAATGGCTTGTAATTCTTCCAGAAGAAAATCTTTAAAAGCACATAAGACTGGAAATTTAAGCGTTATGGTTTTAGGATTACATTTTAGGTTCTCCATGCACTTTAGACAAAATAAAAAACAAGAAGGTCTAAAATGAAAATATGCAACACTGTAAATTAGTTTTTACATGTATACCTTACTTTTGACAACTATGAACTAAATTTCAGTAGCAAGTTATGCAGCTTAGATATATATTGTCTACACATTTGAAATCACAGATTTGGCTGTGACACATGGATTTTATTCTCTGCAGCAATGTTTTCTTCATTTTACATTAGCTTTAAATGTGAATAGGGAAAAAAACATGAAAGTGAAATCATTTTATTTATTCACCTGTTTATTTTTGTACATAGTAACTAATTATTGGAGATATAAGCAAAAATCTGCATTTGTCAAGGGTTTAGATTTTAATTTATAGTTAATAGACAAACCAGTAAAGGATTGGAGCTGGCCAGTAACATGATCAAATAAAATTAGAATTAGACTCTTGAAAGGTTCTCAAATAAGTTTGTGATAAAAGTGGAGAAATTTGTGTTTTCCTGTATAGCTTAGACCTGTTATCAGTGTTTTTTTGTCTTTGTATGTAGTCTCTTCATCGTGAGCCATAAAAAAGAATCATGAAAATTTTGATATAGTAAGTCTGGTGGATGGTCAAGTGGTCAAGTAACACTTTTTCCCATAGGAATCCTATCCTTTTCCCCCCTTTTTTGCTAGAGGGTGAATATCAACTTAGGTTTATTAGTTACAAAAAAAGAGATCCATGGTTTCAGATATTTTTCTTGTTTTTTCAGGAGTCTTCTTCCTTGCTTCTTAGGAATATATCGATAGATAAGCTCAGGCTTGTAATATCAATGTACATAAATGCGTGTGTGTTCATGTGTACAAATGCATGTGCATGCGGGGGGTGTTTATGTGTCTAATTTCAGGAAAGAGGAAATCTTTCATGGGAGAGATTTAGAACTCAAATGTAGCTAACAGTCACTGACCACCTACTGTATCTGAGGTGTGTTCTGTTAGGTATGCTCAACTCTTTGTAGTGCCAAGAGTCAGCTGTCTGTCTATATTCCCATATTACAGATGAAGAATTTGAGACACAGAGATATTTAGTGAATTTCCCAAGGTTATATTGCTGGAAGGTAACAGAACTTAGATTCAAACCCAAGTGTTCTGATTTCTGGTGCGTGAGCACTCCATTATGCCATGCTGTCATTTTACAGTGCATCGCTTTATTTTTTCTCCCTATTCAGTCAATAACTAAATGAATTAAGACAATTGTACTGGTAGCAAAGTACTTTTAAAATTTCAATTTTGAAAAAAAAATAAAATTTCAATTTTGAATCTGATTCTTCTGGTATAGAAATTAATAATTTTGAATCTGTCTGTATCAGTAAACTGGAAATATAGACAGAATGCATGCATATTATCTCATTCTATATGTAATGCCCATTTAATTTTGCATGCACCTATAAATAGAAGATCACATTTAGAAATGGCAATGAACTCCATAAAAGGTTAATAAGCTGCATCTATAAATAAAAGATAATGTTTAGAATTGGCAATAAAGTGCCCAGAAAGTTAATAAGGATCTTTTGCATCATAAAGGACCTTAGAAATTGTCTAAGTCCTCCCCTTTTTGTACAGAAGCTTCCCCCCCAGTTCAATTCTATGCTCCAGAAGGAAGAGCATTTATTTTCAAAGGCACAAGAGGGATGAAATAGCTGTGGATCCCAGGAAGAGTAGTGTTCGAGGTTGGGGCATGAGCTTGGGAATTAGGGCAGTAAGTTATGAGAAGAAAGCAGGATTGGAGGAGTCCTAAAGCCCCTGGTGACATATTGGTAAAATTACTACATTGAGAGTCCGGAGACTTGGATCTCTATTCTGTCATTGATTAACTTGAAACCGAGCCCCAATTTCCTCTTCTCTCTGGTCCTCAGTTTTCTCATTTGGAGAAATAAGTGATAACAAAGATAGCCATTGAATTCTAGCAATCTTGTCTTTTTTTCTAATTTCAAACCAGGCCAGCTCTATGAAGACAGGACTTTTCCTGTAATGTTCACAGGGGTATCCCCAGGACATTGTGCATTGCCTCTCAGACAGTAGGCTTTAATAAACTCTGATGAATGAAAAAAAATTGTGTATGTAAAAAGGTGGGTCTATTTTTTACAAACCTGTTTAAGCTAATTCATACTTTTGTAGTTATTAGACATATTTTAAGCCCATCAATAATTGAATAATACATAAAAACAACTTGAAACTAGTATGACATTGTATGTTAACCTCACTGGAATTAAAATAAAAATAGTAATACATATAAACATTTTAAAAGTTACTTTAAGAGTTAAAAAATTGCACATATGCCTCGCAGTGTTCCGAAACGTGTTTAAAAAACTATAACAATACTGTGATTCTAAATCCATACTGGATATTTTGCTATTATGCTTTAAATAAATTAAAAATAACTGCACGTGGAAGAAAGTAGAAAGAATACAGATTTAAGAGAGCAATATATTTAAATTTTATGCCAGTTTTCTGTCTTTATAAGACTAGTCAATTTCTTACTGCTTTTCTTCTTCCAGAAAAAGAGAAGATATTAATGTGTGATACTGGATTATCTCCATTGTCATTTTGATATGTTGCAATTTGCTGCCTTGTGTCACAACTGCAAAGTAATTTAAACACAGATTTTCTTTTATTTGGTGCTCTTATAAGTGGTGAAGTACTAATATGTTTCTGTCATTAAATATATATAGCTGCATGGAACCTTTTTCCTATTGGGTCACTCTGAAATTGATTTTCCAACTTGAGTTATCGGTGGACAAATGCTAAAAAAAAAAAAATCAACCATTTTGATTTAAATTAACCAAAAACAGTACTTTTATTAAGTGGTCTTTTCCCCTAACTAGATGACAACACTTTTGGCGATCTCTAGGTTTTGAATGCTTTTAAGATAAACCTTTAAGGACAATGGTTTGATTATGATTTTATTCTTATAGTAGAATTACCTTACTCTTGATCAGTTAAATAAAAATATATTTTAGATATTATTCATAAATAAAAGTACAGGATTAATGTTATTTTAATCTCAAATTTTTTGATCTTTAATATTTCAAATGTATATCAGCAATATTTCATTAAGAATACAGTATGGATAGAAACAGCAAAATAAAGGGAATTATAAAGATCAAGCAAGACATGGAAGCACAGCAGCCTTTAGCTTCTCTTTTTCTTCTTCTAATCCTTTTTTTTTTTTTGATGGATCATATGGTGGTTCTAATTCTTAATTTTTGGAGGAATCTCCGTACTACTTCCCATAGGCTGTACCTATTTATTTATTATTTTTAATTGCTTATTTTAAAAATTTATTTACTTATTTTAAAATTGAAATACAGTTGAGACACAATGTTACATTAGTTTCAGGTGTATAGTATAGTGATTCAACAAGGAGATGCTCTTCTTACAAGTGTAACTATCTGCCACCATACGATGCTGTTTCAATACCATTGACTATGTTCCCTATCTTGTGCCTTCTATCCCTATGACTTTAAAACAGGCAAATATAAAAAGTCAGGAAAGACTCTAATGCAACATATACCTAAGGTAATTATAGTGATGTTGGAACAGTGTTAGGATCCCAAACTGTTATGGCCAGCATGGAAAGTCAAAACTTGTAGATAGACTTAACTAAAAAAATTGTTTGAGAATATAATTGTATAGAAGACAGAACACATCACCATCATTATTGATATCATCATTAATAACAAACTCCAGCATAATCTATAGAAAAGTAGCTATGTGCCAGCATACTAGTGACCTTATGTATGTTGCTCTAATTTTCAAAGTAACTCACTGCAAAGTACATTTATCTCTCTTTTATAGAAGGAAACAGACTCAGAAAGGTCATGTAATTTGCCAGAGTCACACAGGTAGATAGTAAGTGATATTAACTTTCTTTGATTGGGAAATTAAGTTTGCTAATTAAATTCTACTTTATGTTTCAGATTTAATTGGCCAATTATATAGAAAATGCACCACAGCTTAAAATTCAGTGTTTTAGTTGTAATTTATAGGCTCATACATTGAATTGAGAAAATTATGCCAGTGAAATTAAATTGAAGAGACCAATATAGTAATGGGAAATACTAGTAAACTATTTAAATAACCTAAAATCGTTAGTGATTTTGCTTAACCACAGTTTTGGAAATATTGGGGTCAGAAAGTCATTTGTGGATTGATTTTTGAGCATCTACAGATACTGTGCAGGGACCAAGGCTAAGGAATAATTATGAAACATTTTTCTCTTAAAAAATATAAGTAGTGGTAATGAATAAATCAGTAGGTTACTCATTTATTTCTTAGAAAATTATAATTCCAGTGTGTTATTAGTTTTGGATGTAAAATATAGTGATTCAACAATTCTGTACATTATTTAGTGCTCATCACAGTAAGTGTACTCTTAATCCCCTTCATCTATTTCACCCATGCCCCCACCACCTCCCCTCAGTTTGTTCTCTTTTGTTAAGAGTTATTTTCTTGGTTTGTCTCTTTTTTCCTTTGTTTTTCTTTCTAAATTCCACATATGAGTGAAATCATGTGGTATTTGTCTTCCTTTAACTGACTTATTTCACTTAGTATTATTCTCTAGATCTATCCGTGTTGTTGCAAGTGGCAAGATTTCATTCTGTTTTATGACTGAATAATATTCCATTCTCTGTATGTACATCTTCTTTATTCATCTATCGATGGACACTTGGGCTGCTATCTAGTTTGGCTAGTTAAGGTAAATAATGATAAGATGAATGTAGGGGTGCATATATTCCTTTAAATTAGCGTCTTTGTATTCTTTGAGTAAATACCCAGTAGTGCAATGACTGGATCACAGGGTAGTTATATCTATATTTTTTAAAGATTTTATTTATTTATTCATGAGAGACTCAGAGAGAGGCAGAGACCTAGGCAGAGGGAGAAGTAGGCTCCCCGGAGGGAGCCTGATGCGGCCCTACATCCTAGGACCCCGGGATCACAATCTGAGCCAAAGGCAGACGCTTGTCCACTGAGCCATCTAGGTGCCCTCATTTTTAAATTTTTAATGTAGTGTCCATACTTTCCTCCACTGTAGCTGTAACAATTTGCGTTCCCACCAGTAGCGCTAGAGGGTTCCTTTTTCTCCACGTCCTTGCCAACACTTGCTGTTTCTTTTCTTTTTGATTTTAGCCATTCTGACAGATTTGAGGTGATAGATATCTCTTTGTGGTTTTTGCATTTTCCTGATAATGAGTGATGTTGATTATCTTTCCATGTGTCTGTTGGCCAACTCTGTCTTCTTTGGAGAAATGTCTATTCATGCCTTTCACCCATTTTTTAAAATATTTTTTATTGGAGTTCAATTTGCCAACATATAGCATATCACCCAGTGCTCATCCCATCAAGTGCCCCCCTCAGTGCCCATCACCCAGTCACCACCACCCCCGGACCACCTCCCTTTCTACCACCCCTTGTTCGTTTCCCAGAGTTAGGAGTCTCTCATGTTCTGTCACCCTCACTGATATTTCCCACTCATTTTCTCTCCTTTCCCCTTGATTTCCTTCCACTATTTTTTATATTCCCCAAATGAATGAGACCATATAATGTTTGTCCTTCTCCGAATGACTTACTTCACTCAGCATAATACACTCCAGTTCCAGCCACGTCGAAGCAAATGGTGACTATTCGTCTTTCTGATGACTGAGTAATATTCCATTGTATACATAGACCACATCTTCTTTATCCATTCATCTGTCGATGGACACCGAGGCTCCTTCCACAGCTTGGCTATTGTGGACATTGCTGCTAGAAGCATGGGGATGCAGGTGTCCCGGCGTTTCACTGCATCTGTCTTTGAGGTAAATCCCCAGCAGTGCAATTGCTGGGTCATAGGGCAGGTCTATTTTTAACTCTTTGAGGAACCTCCACACAGTTTTCCAGAGTGGCTGCACCAGTTCCCATTCCCACCAACAGTGCAAGAGGGTTCCCCTTTCTCCACATCCTCTCCAACATTTGTTGTTTCCTGCCTTGTTAATTTTCCCCATTCTCACTGGTGTGAGGTGGTATCTCATTGTGGTTTTGATTTGTGTTTCCCTGATGGCAAGAGATGCGGAGCATTTTCTCATGTGCATGTTGGCCATGTCTAGTGTCTTCCTCTGTGAGATTTCTCTTCATGTCTTTTGCCCATTTCATGATTGGATTGTTTGTTTCTTTGATGTTGAGTTTAAAGATCTTGGATCTTGGATACTAGCCCTTTATCTGACAGGCCATTTAAAATATCTTCTCCCATTCTGTAGGTTGTCTTTTAGTTTTGTTGACTGTTTCTTTGGCTGTGCAGAAGATTTTTATCCAGATTAAGTCCCAAGAGTTCATTTTTTGCTTTTGTTTCCCTTGCCTTCATAGATGTATCTTGTAAGAAGTTGCTGTGGCCAAGTTCAAAAAGGGTGTTGCCTTGTGTTCTCCTCTAGGATTTTGATGGAATCTTGTCTCACATTCAGATCTTTCATCCATTTTGAGTTTATCTTTGTATATGGTCTAAGAGAATGGTCTAGTTTCATTCTTCTGCATACAGCTATCCAATTTTCCCAACACCATTTATTGAAGAGACTGTCCTTTTTCCAGTGGATAGTCTTTCCTGCTTTGTTGAATATTAATTGACCATAGAGTTGAGAGGCCATTTCTGGATTTTCTATTCTGTTCCATTGATCTATGTGTCTGTTTTTGTGCTACTACCACACTGTCTTGATGACCACAGCTTTTAGTACAACCTGAAATCTGGCATTGTGATGCCCCCGGCTCTCGTTTTCTTTTTTAATATTCCCCTGGCTATTCGGGGTCTTTTCTGATTCCATACACTCATCTTAAGATGAGTAGTTCCGGGTAGCCCTGGTGGCCAGTGGTTTAGCGCCGCCTTCAGCCCAGGGTGTGATCCTGGAGACCCAGGATGGAGTCCCACGTCAGGCTCCCAGCACGGAGCCTGGTTTTCCCTCTGCCTCTGTCTCTCTCTCTTTCTCTTTCTCTGTCTGTCATGAATAAATAAACAAATTTTTAAAAAAATTAAAAAAAAGATGATTTCCTCCAACTCTCTGAAGAAAGTCCATGGTATTTTGATAGGGATTGAATTGAATGTGTAAATTGCTCTGGGTCATTGACATTTTCACAATATTAATTCTTCCAATCCATGAGCATGGAATATTTTTCCATCTTTGTGTCTTTCTCAATTTCTTTCAGAAGTGTTCTGTAGTTTTTAGGGTACAGATCCTTTACCTCTTGGTTAGGTTTATTCCTAGATATCTTATGCTTTTGGGTGCAATTGTAAATGGGACTGACTCCTTAGTTTCTCTTTTTTCAGTCTCATTGTTAGTGTATAAAAATGCCACTGATTTCTGGGCATTGTTTTGTATCCTGCGACACTGCCGAACTCTGTATGAATTCTAGCAATCTTGGAGTGGACTCTTGGGTTTTCTATGTAGAGTATCATGTCATCTGCAAAGAGTCAGAGTTTGACTTCTTCTTTGCCAATTTGAATGCCTTTTATTTCTTTTTGTTGCCTGATTGCTGAGGCTAGGACTTCTAGTACTATGTTGAATAGCAGTGGTGAGAGTGGATATCCCTGTCGTGTTCCTGATCTTAGGGGAAAGGCTCCCAGTGTTTCCCCATTGAAAATGATATTTGCTGTGGGCTTTTCATAGATGGCTTTTAAGATGCTGAGGAATGTTCCGTCTATCCCTACACTCTGAAGAGTTTTGATCAAGAATGGATCCTGTATTTTGTCAAATGTTTTCTCTGCATCTATTGAGAGGATCATATGGTTCTCGTTTTTTCTCTTGTTGATATGATCTATCACATTGATTGCTTTACGAGTGTTGAACCAGCCTTGCATCTCGGGGATAAATCCTACTTGGTCATTGTGAATAATCTTCTTAATGTACTGTTGGATCCTATTGGCTAGTATTTGGTGAGAATTTTTGCATCTGTGTTCATCAGGGATAGTGACCTATAATTCTACTTTTTGATAGGGTCTTTGGTTTTGGAATTAAGGTGATGCTGGCCTCATAGAACAAGTTTGGAAGTATTCCATCTCTTTCTATCTTTCCAAACAGCTTTAGTAGAATAGGTATTGTTTCTTCTATAAACGTTTGATAGAATTCCCCTGGGAAGTCATCTGGCCCTCGACTTTTGTGTCTTGTAAGGTTTTTGATGACTGCTTCAATTTCCTCCCTGGTTATTGGCCTGTTCAGGTTTTCTGTTTCTTCCTGTTCCAGGATTGGTAGATTGTGGCATTCCAGAAATGCGTCCATTTCTTCTAGATCGCCTAATTTATTGGTGCATAGCAGCTCATAATATGTTTTTAAAATCGTTTGTATTTCCTTGGTAGTGGTGGTGATCTCTCCTTTTTCATGAGATTTTATTAATTAGAGTCTTTTTCTCTTTTGTTTTTAATAAGGCTGGCTAATGGTTTATCTATCTTATTAAGTCTTTCAGAGAACCAACTCCTGGTTTTGTTGATCTGTTGCACAGCTCTTCTGGTCTCTGTTTCATTGAGTTCTGCTCAAATCTTTATTAACTCTCTTCTTCTGCTTGGTGTAAGTTTTATTTGCTGTTCTTTCTCCAGTTCCTTTAGGTGCAAGGTTAGGTTATGTATTTCCGTTTTATCCAGTTTTTTGAGGAATGCTTGTATTGCGATGTATTTCCCTCTCAGGACTGCTTTTGCTGTATCCCAAAGATTTTGAATGGTAGTATCTTCATTCTCATTCTCATTCTCTTCTCTAACTTCCTGGTTGACCCATTCATCTTTTAAGAGGATGCTCTTTAACCTACATGTGTTTGAGTTTCTTCCAAATTCTTCTTATGATTGAGTTCTAGTTTCAAGGCAGTATGGTTTGAAAATATGCATGGGGGGATCCCTGGGTGGCTCAGTAGTTTGGTGCCTCCCTTCAGCCCAGGGTGTGATCCTGGTGTCTGTGGAGGTCTGCTGTTAATCTAATACTTCGTCCCATATAATTTAGGGATCTCTTGTGTCCTGCTGCTTTAAGGGTTTTCTCTTTATCTTTGGAATTTGCAAGTTTCACTATTAAATGTCGAGGTGTTGAAAGGTTTTTATTGATTTTAGGGCAAGATCGCTCTATCTCCTGGATTTGAATGCCTATTTCCCTACCCAAGTTATGGAAGTTCTCAGCTATGATTTGTTCAAACACACTTTCTGGTCCTCTGCCCCTTTCGGCGCCCTCTGGAACCCCAATTAAACATAGATTTTTTCCTTCTGAGGCTGTCATTTATTTTTCCTTAATCTTTTAATTGTTTTTCTCTTTTTTCCTCAGCTTCCTTCCTTGCCATCAACTTGTCTTCTATGTTGCTCACTCTTTCTTCTACCTCATTAACCCTCGTTGTAAGGACCTCGAGTATGGATTGCATCTCATTTAATGGATTTTTAATTTCGGCCTGATTAGATCTAAATTCTGTAGTCATGAAGTCTCTTGAATCCTTTATGCTTTTTTTCCAGAGCCACCAATAGCTTTATAATTGTGCTTCTGAATTGACTCTCTGACATCGAATTGTAATCCAAATTCTGTAACTCTGTGGCAGAGAGTACTGTTTCTGATTCTTTCATTTGTGGTGATTTCTTTCTAGTCATTTTGCTCAGTGCAGATTGGCTGAAAATGAGTTGTACTTGTTAGAAGCACAAACTCTTGTCTCTGTAGTGTTCCAGCTGTTCTCTCTTTAAATCTCAGGCCAAATTCATAGGTTTTCAGAGTGACTAGAAAGTTATCTAGGTAATATTGGGGACAGATGACGTGGGGATCCTACTCTTCCACCATATTGCCCCGCCTTCTGCCCATTTTTTAATTGGATCATTTGGGGGGTTTTTGGTGTTGAGTTGTATAAGTTTTTTTTGTATATTTTGGATACTAACCCTTTATCAGCTATGTCATTTGCAGAATCTTTGCCCATTCCATAGATTGTCATTTAGTTGTGTTGGTTGTTTCCTTTGCTGTCCTTTTTATTTTGATGTAGTCCCAATCCCATTTATTTTTTTGCTGTTGCTTACCTTGCCTCAGGAGACATATTTGGAAAGATGTTGTTATGGTCAATTTAACAGGTTACTCATAATATTAAACTTTTAAAATCATTTTTTCTGATCTATAAAATCAAACTAAAAAGGAGAGTTCTACCCAGACACTTAGATTATTACACAGTCCCCAATTAAATTTTCCAAGTATGCTTGGTATCAAAATTCATATTCACTATAGAAAACCCATAATTTTTAGTTTCAGGGACTGTAATAAATTACACAGTCTTGTAATTTATTATTTATAGTCCCTCTTAAAACCTACTTTTTTATATAGGTTTAATTTTTTTTTTTTCAGAATTCATCATCATCGTTTTAGACTGCAGTTAAATTTACATTAAATCTACTGTTTATTTTCTTGATCATCCTTTCTTGCTTCAGCTCTCATTTTGATCTATGTAGCAACTGATTCGATTTGTCAAAATTATCCTTTGATCTAGCTATAAATAGTATGCCCAGATTATTACTAAAGACCTCACTACAGTAATTTTTCAAGTGTCTCTCTTCTCGGGTACAGTAGTGAAAATTGAAGCAACTGGGTAGCTAGCCATTAGTTTTAAGGCAAATCCCTAGCATATAAGTAGTGAACTGAAAGTTAAACATGTCAAGGTCTGCTTCCTCTTCCTCTGCCTGCCATCAGTGCTGTGGACTTTCCTGACATAATGTATTGGTTTTTAGGTTTCTTACATGTCATGTTGAAGGTCAGGGCTTACTCATTTTAAAGCTGTCTTTGATTCCATTTTCAATGAGGAATCTTAAAAGATGTTTGTGTCATGGCCTGCTGACATTATTATTTTCGTTTTTATGTCCTAAGAAAATACCTCTTTACCAAACTGTAAGAAATGATAAGTCTTTCTTGTTCCCAAGATATCATTCTATGTGCTTCCGCCCATATAAAGATACTAATGTTATAATTGAAGGCATAAGAAGAATGTCCATATAAACCAAATTTTAAAGCCTCAGTCACAATATTTAGAATAAACACTTTTCTCATCCTTTCCAAACATATCCTGCTTTGTTTTTAGAATGTTTTTAGGAGTCAGAAATGGAAAACAAAGGAATAATTAATTGTACTAATTCAATTATATGGTTTATAAGATTACAGGTGACCATTTGATTTTTAAAAATGTTACTGCCATACAGGTGACTATTTGATTTTTAAAATTGTTGATGCCAGAATTTTTCTTTTTCATTGTGTTGAAAAACATGAGCATTTAAACATACTTCCTACTTTTGTTTTTTTTTTTTAGAAATTAAGAGGTGGGGATATGTTGCTACTGGTGATGTGGCTGTGCTTCTAAAACAATGAGAGTTTCATAAATGAACATGGGTAATAATTGAAAGATGAGGGTCTGTAGGTTCTTGTGAACTGTTGGATATGAAAACAGTGTTACAGACTCATGCTGATAATGATATTTGATGTGTTGATAGGAATGGTATAAATAGTAACTACTGAAGTCTTAAATAAATTGGGGGAAAGAGTAACGAATGAAGATATGATAAAGGAATTGGGGGCATATATTCTACAGCCATATTAAACCATATTCATATTCTACAACCATTTCTAAGATTGATGATCCAACAAAGAATCTTAGGATTATTGTTCAGTTAAAAAAGAATGTAACATAGTGAGTAAGATAATGAATATTGAGTGGGAATTTTTAAAGAAATTTGTTAGTGATTTTATAGACTTGCATATTTAAAAAGGACAATACTGATATGATAGCCATTCTTTTCCTTTCCTAAGCATTTAAATATAGTCATCACTTGCATGCCTTATTTTTAAAATATACGTCTATAATTCATAAGTTATACTACTTGTAAGTTGATGTATTTTCAGCAAAACTTTTAAGAGTGACACATGTTCCCTAACAGAAGGTCTTAATCTAGACTTAACCAAAATACTCCGTGGCTAAGCAGATAACTAAACTTTATCCCATACCTTCTATGTGCCAGCTATGTTGCATTCCATTTTTAATTTAACCCTTATAAAAAGTAGGTTCTCTGCTATGCACAAAAGAATTTAACAAAGATCAAGCAGTGGTTTGTTTAAACTCACAGTTCAAACTCCGAGTTTGATGACGTCAACATTTGCACTTACAGTACCCTGCAGTTAGTGCTTTATGACGACATACTCCACCAAGAAGTAAATTCTTGGGGCACACAGGTGCACACTGAGGTTTTATGTGCCTATTTCTGTATCTGTGATTACATATGTTTCCTAACCTGCTGTATCAGCCTGCACTTTCCCAGGAAGGACCTCCATAGAGATAAGGAGTATGGCAGTAGGGTTGCCCACCTGGTACAGTGACAGCTGCTGCAGCGGAATCCAGCCCTTGTCATCATTAATGACCTGCATGTGACACTTTATCCCAGCCATCTTGGTTTAGTGCACAATGTATTGCATTAAAATAATTACTACCTGTCATCCTATATTTAACAGACAGCTCTTAGTCATCCCAGACATGTGAATATCAGGTGACAACGTACCAAACCCACGTTAGCGCCTGCGCTTTCATCCTGTTTGTGGGTTCCTGTGTCTTCCTACCTTTCCGTTCTTCTCATGACGTTCAGACACACTTTATACTTTAATTGAAGCATTTTCATTCTGTCATCCATACTGGAAGCTAATTTCCTTTGTCTTTAAATAATAGCAAGACATTCAGGGATAATATTTTCTGAACATGAAGCATGGCCAAAGGATGTAGAGGCTCTCTTTGTCCTGCTAAAGATACTGGAGATCTAAAGTGGAAATCAGAGAATGAAAGAGGACTCAAAGGAAAGATGATGACTAAGTCCAAAGGGTATAAATCATGTACGGAGGGTATTATGATGCTGATATTAAAAACTTTGTTTTAATTTAAAGATCTGAATAATTGTTCCAAGGACAATTTTCTTTTCTTTCTCCCACCTTCCCTTCCTTGTTCCCTCCCTTGCTTCCTTGCTTTGCTGTCTTCTCTTTTCTTTTTTCTTGCCTTCCTGCCTTCCTACCTTCCTTCCTTCCTTTGTTACTGAAATGGAAAAGACTTCCATCATGATTTTAAGTCATTATAATATTGTTACAATATTTATTGAATGGGTTTAGAAATTGCTTTGTTCCAGAGATTGAAGAATGTGACTTTTTAAAAAAGACTTGTATTATCTTTGTGTTGCTTAAGACCTTACTCATAGGCATCTGTTATGGTTTATTTTACTTAAGAGAGTTAGTCTAAAATGTGCTTCTGAATTTCTGTGTATCTTAATTTGACAGCTTAAGAAAACAAAATAAGTCATGCCTGAAATTTGTAATAATGCATGCCTTGTGTTCATTATGTGATTTACCCCAGCTTTATTGTCAAAAGTCCAGATTCAAATATCAGCTTTTGAATTTATCAGCTGTTTGGCCTTGAGCAAGTTATATAACCTCTCTGAACCTTTTCTTTTTTTGTAAACTGAAATTTTCAGTTGAGTCTTCTTATCTGAATCACAGAACAGGAAATATTTTAAGGGATGATTTTTCATTCTCACAAGGATGCCATACAGTGAGCATAAGGCTTGGGTGAGAAGTTAGTCTATCATATACAAATAGATGCCTCCAAAGATCTTAAGGCACTCATGGAACTCTGGTTGAAAAAAAGCTAGTGAGGCTAACAAAATTTTCCACCTTACACATTTTTGCCATTGTTTTTCTCAGTAACTGATAAAGGCTTTGGTTTTGCAAGCTAGAAGTGAATGCAGTTGACTAGTAATTTATTTATTTTTTACTTCCCAGGTTATCACTCAAGGAAAAGTAGGTCAATTTCTCTGAAGCTAAAATTAATTTCTCAGTTATGTGCCTTCTGGATAAAGTATAATTTTATAATGGTAATGAATAGAGAGGACAGAAATCTGTTTTTAGATAGACGTATTCAAATTTATATTTGTGATATTAAGTTTATATATTGTTTGGAAAGCAACCTTTTATAAGAGTTTTGTGATATACTGACAATATACTTTATAGTAGGTAATTATTGTGCATGTGTGTACGTTTTTGCAGTAAGTTGTATCATCACTCAACAGTGACCTTGTTAGGTGAGGGGGAAGGCAAGAGAGACATACACTGCCTCTTGAGAGCAAGTGGAATGATGCGTATCAGGAGAAGACACTAAAGATTTATTGTCTGTGGCAAAGGAAACACAGATCTCTGCTTGTGCAGGAAGTGTTTTCGACATCACCCATAGTAAGGGTGTTTAGAAGCCCTAGGTTAGAAAATGTTCTACTGGAACAAAATAAACAATTTTATATTGTTTGTATTATGAGCTTATCTTGCTGTTTATTCTTTGTAGCGCTTAAAACGTGAATGATGGTCATGCCAAACCAATCTTTGTTGTAAATAGGACCTTGCTGCCCAAATAATCATGTTTACCTGATTGAAACAGTATATAAGAACAAATTCGGCTTTAAGAGGAGGTAGCAGTGCAGAGCTGCATAATTATCTTTTTTTTTCTAGTGTCATGTTTTGCTTCTGTGAACTTTCTTCCCTGTTTACATCAGCTAGTCTAAAATAAGACTAGATGTGAAAGATGTGAATGATCCACTGAGCCCCAAATTTGAAGGAAGGAGGATGATTCCAATGGGAAGAACTTCTGTCCTGGGTACCTCTTCTCAACGGTCTCAACATAGCCCCATCTGGCTAAGAAATAGGGATTACCATTCAGTTATTATAGTTCGTCCCTATTTGCTTCTGTGGCCAGAAGAAGCAAGCATCTCACACATAGTAGAGATTCATAGCAATTTGAAATATTGTCTGTGTGAGTATATGAATCTTCACTTTAATAAGAAAAGAGATAGAGCATTGTGCCCTTTTCTATTTTATATGGTACCTGCTGTCTAAAGTTTTAGGAGTAGGATATAAACTATCTGGTATGTATACCTTTAGGTGGCATTAACCATCCTGAAAAATAAATGCCTTCAGTTAAAAAACGAAAATTGGGTTTTCTCTCGTCCCCTATGCTCATCCTTCCTTCCTTCCTTCCTTCCTTCCTTCCTTCCTTCCTTCCTTCCTTCCTTCCTTCCTTCCATTGAGCAGTTCATGAAAATTATAGGAAAACTATTTCCTCTAATGGTTCAACAGGAACAGAGGAGGGCACCCACATTCAGGGACTGATTGATGTGGGGGTCCTCAGTTCAGAGCAATTTGAAGGGCCAGTCCCACTTCCCACTCCCTGGTGATGCAGGTGAGGTCTCCTGAAACTGGAACACAACATAGATTCTCGCTTTGCCCAGTCCTACTTCCCTCGCAGAAGCAGGGCTGTTTCTAAAAGCACTCCCAGTGAACATTTTGAAGACAGATAGTTCCCTTAGAGTCTGTTTACAGGGGGACATGACCTTACTTTTAGTCTCACTTTAACTGCATAAGGTGTCCCTGAAACACATTCTGAGGTACTCTAAAACTCATTTTCCTTTTTTCAATATTTAAAGTAGAAATTGTTATATAATAGCACTTTATCACATAGGGGTTGTTTGGAGATTTAATGAGATAGTACAGCACATAGCCCCGGGACTGAAATCCAGAAAGTTCTTAATAAATATTTGCTGTTATTATTTTTACCATGATAATTATTATATTTCCCAAATTGGCAGCTTCTGTTTCTTAATCTCATTCTAACTGCATTTTCCCACTTTACATATTCTGCTTTAGAAGAGCTTACTTTCCCCCCTTTTCAGCTTTTTTTGTTTTTATTTTTTTTTAAATTTTAGGTCATTATGTAGTGACAAAATCTGGGATATGTATTTTTGTATAAGAACAAATACATTAAAGTAAGGCCTATTTATGATGGCCAGAATAAATGTATTTTGGGTTCTAGTTTTTGTAATTCAGACCTTCTTGACCACATGGGGTCCTTTCTTCATTCTCATTATACCAGAGGCAGGATGGCTAATCCCCTGGAGGAGTGCCAGAGGAACACCACAAAATGAGTCTGAACGCTCTGATACAAAGGTACCTAATAAAAACTGAGTATTTCAGTTTAACTTGTATTGAGGATCTCACATCAACAGATAGTAGTTTTCTTAAGGCAGAAAACATAAAACTGCCTCCCTGGCTTTATGTTATGGCATATAAATACCCTACTTCATTTCGTTGCCTGTGATGGAGTAAACACTCAATAAATATTACCAACTATTTTAGCCATTAATTGTAGTACATAGGAAACCAGTGCATTTCTTCCAATGAAATAAGATGGATAATGGTTGACCTAGGAAATCAGTGCGTTTCTTCTGATAAGATGATATAAGATGAGTACTGTATGACATGAAGATCTGGAAGCTGAAATTATAATGGGGATTTTGAGGAATAAGATTATTCCATATTTAGGTTAACTACTGCTATATAAAGAAACTCTGAGGCATACCTCTAAGAGATCTCCATATTGAACTTCTGCACACATTGCTTAACGTACTAAGTTGACTTCTCATTGGGCAAGAGATCTCCACGTACCTGCTCTCTCATCCCTCCCTTCGGTGGGTGGTGCCCTGCAGAAGGCATGTGGCAGAAAGAAGACCCACTCTCCCCAAAGCAGCTCTGCGATGGATGAGTCTGTCTCCAGTAAAGCTGCTGGAAACCACATCTAGATTCAGGAGTTAAATAAGTCACATAATGTTTTAAAAACCAAGAATGACCTGTTTGAAAAGCACTTACGCTTAATTTTAGAAAGCTTAAGCGTAGAAAATTGTCATGTCTTCAGGCAATTACAAAACAACTTTGTAATTTTAACTGAATTTCTTTATCGTCCCATTGGCAAGAGTCACTCTGCTGCAACCTCTGGCTTCCCTTAAAAGGAAAGAGAATCCAAGGGGCAGGGAGTCTGGCAGCAGTGGTGGACATGCTTAATGTATTTAAAAGATTAATAGGCCATTGAAATGAAAATTGCCAACACAAAGCATGTTATCCCAAACGCACAAGGGTATGTATAACAACCATATGGGCTACAGCTTAAGCCAGTGGCTTGCTTTTATATTGTGATAGGCATAGAGTAGGCTGTGTGTGTGTGTGTGTGTGTGTGTGTGTGTGTAGGCTCAAAAAAAAAAAAAAACAACCTTTTATTTGTCACACAAATTAGAAATATACACTTAAGTACAAGAACTCATGTTCACGTTTTCCCCCCAAGCAGTGCAGTACATCATTCTTTTGGGGGTGGTGCCAGACTATGATACTGTAAAAATCGGAACATTTTTCTCCTACTGCAGCAGTTTAAAATGGTCTTGTGATTTAGTGGCTTTTAATGAGTATAACAGTAGTAATTATTCCTACATATAATACAATATATTAACCACCACGGATAACAAAGTAGCAAGACTTAAGGTAATGTACTACTTTCTCAGCATTATTTAAATTGTTCTGTAGGGACTGAGTTGGTTATAGAGAGGTTGCCATGAAAATACAGAAGCATTTTGGATACATTTAATGGGTTTGAATTCTAGAGCTCCCTTCTTTTCCCTGCTTTTCCATCACCGTTCTGCATTTCACAAAGATAATCCTCGAGAGTAAAATATTTTGTTAATTTGTATGAGTAGCCCTACCAGTGATGTTAGGCTTTGCAAAGCCTCTGGCAGGTTTTAATTAGCTTGATTCAAACTCAGAAATGAATGACATTTTGCCTTCAGACTCAGCGAGATTACTTGCCATTTTGCTCAGTGTTCTTTCCTTGTGACCAATCTCTGTCTAAATGGACAATAGTGATGTTTATAATCAACTTCATGGAAGGTTTTGCAAAATAGCTGAGACAACAAATTCCTAAAAATAAGGACTAGGTAAGACAGTCATATGAATAAAAACGAGAATGAAATAGTAACCAGCTGTCAAAATATTATTTCTTGTTTTTATTGAAAAGCAATGAATTATTCAGTAGTATTAGGGGGTCTTAAAGAATACCTGCACAGTGCTAGGTATACAGTTAGTGCTCAGTATAAACAAATGGCTCTATAGATACTTAACTCCTCAAGTTGTACTTTGTTAGTGACACACAACATTTGATGATTTCTCTATTTTTAGTTTGGATAATGAAACAGCGATGTATTTTTTGAGAATTGCACAATCTAGGCAACAGCTCCATCAGGGTAGATAAGTCACAACGTCAGAGTTGGGAAGAAGTAGCCCAAGTAAGTGGCAAAAAAAAAAAAAAAAAAAAAAGTCACTTGCAAATGGATAATTTTTGTGGATGTGCTACAATGAGAACTTTGATGAAAATATGTCCAAATGTCGATAATCAGAAACGCCTAAACCTTTATGGATACTGCAGTGTTCCAGAGAATTTCCTCTTCTGCTCTATTCTGTTCTGTTTTAGATAGTTATACGAGATTAGTTTTCAAGGAACTTAATTGAGCCAAATCTGAATCTTTTGAGGTTTTCCTATTACTGATAATTGGCTCATTAAGAAACTGAAATGGGCACCTTGTTTTCTTAATGCTACTTTTGAGACTATAGTGATTGATTCCTATTCTCTATAACTGAGTTAAAAGCTTAATTAAGTTTATGGGTGTTTTTAAACTGCATAAAATTAGGGCCAATTCATTTATTTCTTAAGAGTAAAGAGATCATCAGTACATTTTTCTTCTTTGTAACCAAAGATTAAAATGAGAAATGCCTTCAAATGATTGAGTGAACACATAATCAAATTATTCATTACTTGCTGACTTTGTTCCTCGAAGTCTATAAAAGATAGCAAAAAGAAAATAAAAGTATAATTTTTACTGTTAGATAGTCCCCTTGTGTGTATAAGCATGCTTATAGATAAGTAGTATCCAAACCATGGATAGTACTATTGTACCTTGATTTTAAGTGCAAAGGTCATTATAATCTGCAGTGCAATAAATAACTGGAGCTTAAAGTGAATTATATTCAATATTGTGCAATCATTTTAAAGTTAATTGCTTTCTAATTATTTCATGTGTTAGTTTTTTTCTTCTCTACTATCTTTAGGTTTGATAAAGGATTTTTATTTCCTTTGTATCATTGTCCAGTCCCTGAGACCAACTTGAATACTGTTGAAATATCTCACTATTTTTTTCCATCAGCAATTATACCTGAACTTTTATGAGGAAATAAATCATCTTAAAAGGAAAAGAAACTTTAATAGAATTAGAAAAATGTGAGAACATTTGGGCTGTTCATTTGGGTTTTAGATGTGAGATTAAGCTACTTGTAACAGGATGTCTTAAAGTACTAATGTAGTGCTACCAATTATAGTGCTGACTTCGGAAAAAAGAATTGTAATAGTTTTGAAAGAGAGTAGCCAGGTTCAGATGACAGAAGATCTGAAAATAGCACAATTAAATAGCATTATATCATTTCAAAATTGATCTGATTAGAGATTAAATCCAGCAAAAATAAATATATACATATACACCTCAATAATTATATCATCATAATTATAATGGACTCAGTTTTATCATTTGTAGTATTTGAAAACCACTGAACCCCTTTAAAAAGTAACATCATAATAATACTGGCAATAATGTCTAGTTACTTCCTAAATTTTGAACTGAATGCTATCTCAATATTAGAACATGTGATCTGTAATTAGGTGGTAATATGGCAAATCCCGGTAAATCACATTTTCTTGCAACCCTAGAATGGGATCATAGCTCTTGGTCCTTTTTGGGGGTGGGGGAAATGCACTTGTAGTTGAAGAAGAGCGATCCTATTGGAAACTGAGTCATCTCTTGAGAGTATACCGACTGAAGTGTCACCCTTTAAAATGGCTATACAACAGCTAGACCATGACAGAAATGCACTACATATAATCGCAGTGATGTGAAATGGCCAGTGTTCCTTCCAAAACCAAGTGGCCACTTGTGTAGACACAAGTGGACACAGCATACTCCTTTCTAGTCCATATAATTTCAGGAATGCTGTTTCTGGTTGAGCAAAGTGTGTTTCACGTAAAGGCGGAAACCGAGGAAGTAATGGAGGGGCATTGAAATCCAGCCCACCTTGTGCTGGTCAAGCTGAGTCAACCTGGAAGAAAGGGTGCTTGTCATAATTGGCCAAGGTGGTGCCTAAAAAAAAAAAAAAAAGCAGGAACATACAATTTTTAAAATCTTAATCCTTCCCAAGGGAGGGCATGCGTTTTAATTTTAGGAGCATGTTATAAACCTATCTATTTTTATTTTTTTAAGATTTATTTATTTATTTTAGAGAGGAGGGAAGGGGCAGAGGGAGAGGCAGTGAGAATCGTCAGCAGACTCCATGCTGCACGAGCCCAGCAGGAGGCTTGATCTCACGATCCTGAGATCACAACCCCAAGAGGCTGACACTCAACCAACTGCACCACCCAGATGCCCCTAAACCTGTCTCTTTTTAGCAATGGCCAGCGCTATTTTCTTGTTTTCTTAGAATGCTCAGAGTTAGTCCTCGGAACTCATGCAGGATCTCTCTCCAACAACTATGTGTATGAAAGAAGTTCTCAGTAGATAAGTATTTCTTTGGTTTGGAGCCTGACTAATGAAGGTTCTTTTTTCTCTATTATCTCCTTTGAAGTTATACATAAAATAATTCCATGCATCAAACTACTTGCCAGTTCATCTTTGTTAGATAGAAATAGTAGTAGGAGTAGTAGCAGCAGTAGGAATGGTGTTTATTAGTGTTTATCAAGTATCCAACATGGAGCTTCATGTGCAAGCCTGCAGTTTACCCACTCACTCTATGAGGCAGTACTACAACTTCCCACATTTTATAAATAAGTAAAATAGGGTGAAAGAGATAAGTTGTTCCAGGTCAGATGACTCTCAAATGGCAGATTTGGTTTTCAAAGACAAAAAAAGCCTCCATTCTTTTTTTTTTAAAGATTTATTTATTTATTTATTTTAAAGATTTATTTATTTTTTAGAGAGAGCATGCACACACAAGCAGGGGGAGGGGCAGAGAGAGAGAGAAATCCTCAAGCAGACTCCCCACTGAAGGCAGAGCCCAACATGGAGCTTGATGCGAGGACCCCAAGATCATGACCTGAGCTGAACGAGTCCACTGCTTAACCAACTGAGCCACCCAGGTGCCCCCCAAAAGCCTCCATTCTTTCCACTCCTTTCATCTTACTCAAAAGTATTGACAGTCATTTGCTGATACTCTTGTCCCAGAAGCACTTTTCTGTTGCTTTTTCCATACACTTTTTTTTTAACATGCCTCTTATATCTGAGAAAAAATTAAAATTATCAGCAGCTATTTAGTTTCTTCCAATAATTTGATTTGGTGGGAAGACTGAGAAAAAGTAACTCCATTTTTGTGTGTGTATGTGGAAGGTGGGTATAATAAATAAGGTAGCAAGTTTTCTTTTAAATGTCTCTTATTACAGAACAAATATGTACTCATTAAGAAAAATTTGCAAAAGTTTTTTGGCAGAGATGAAGAAAATATTGTCTCATATCATACAAACCAAAACTATTAAAGTATTACTTCAAACTTTTTCTCAACCTGTTTTTAAAGTATAAATGAAATCATATACTGATTTCTAGCCTTCTTTAAAATTATGTGATTATCATTCTTTATATTGTTACATGGTTTTTATGATAACAATCATGCAACATTTTACCAAGCATTTTACTATAATCAGTTTAGGAACCTCTATGTTTGGATAATTTAATCATTTTTTCCAATGATGGGAAGGACACCATTATAACTCATGTAGCAGTGATGACTTTTATTGCAAGGTCAGTATATTTGAGGAGAATATGAATAGTTTATAATGAAAAATTAGGAAGGAAAGTCTTTTTCCAAGGAAAACGCACCACTCCTTTATGCCATTAAGAGTTGTTGTGAGCCATTTAAATAATCACACAAGGAAATTCTTTCTGCACCTCTGTTCTACCTCCTGGAATGTCTCCTTCACTCATCTTTCTGCTCTTGCTAACTGAATCACACATTAAATGTTTAACCCTTTTCTCCTCTTGGTGGCAGTCTTCATGAAACAAACTTAACTATGAGATAGACACAGATAGGATTACCAAGCAAAGGTAATTTTATTAATGCTTTGTTTGTATTTAGAATCAACTGATGAATATTTAAGGAATATGCCTTTATAATGGATATTTGATGGACATTCCAGATTATGGTGATTTGACTTAATATTTTCTCTCTTTTTTTAAGACAATCTTCAAGGAATGTTATATTAGCAGTTTACAATAAATTTGAATGTGTGTCAGAAGAGTTTTAACATGTAAGCATATGTTATATCTGAGTACCTTTATTTTTCTTTGATAATCATTCAACCAACAGTTTATTACTGTGTACTAAGAGACAGCAGTAAAGAAGACAGATCAAGTCTCTCCTCTCCTCTTGGGGAGTTTACCTGTAGCTCAGGAGACAGAAAACAAAGATTTAACTATGGAATGTGAAGTCCTGTGAAGAATGATATAATAAGAGGAACTGGGGGAAGCATATTTGGTATATTAATAGGCAGCCAACAGTAATTTCAGGTAACAAGAACTATAAAGAAAACAAAATGAAGTTAGGGAATAGAGAATGGGTGGGAAGAGTCTCTAGATACCCAGATACATATGAATATGTGACTGTGTTCAGGCAGGTGCACTAAAGACATTATCCCCTTTTTGTATTCTTTCTAAGGATATCTCATTCATCTAAATACCATCTAAGTTAATACATTTGTGGCAAATAAGATGAATTAAATATGCTTACTTGCTCAAAAATTTCTATTGTTGATCTGGGAACAAATAGTGAGCTCTCGCAGTTGCAGCTTTAACCTTGCCAATCACAGACTTCCTGTAAGTGCACTGCAGTTATTTGGAATCTTTTCTGGGTTGGCGTTGGCATTCTTTTACTAGATTACATTTATGCATTAGTACCATCTGTGCCTGCTGTACCTTCTGTGAGTTAGCCCTGGCCAAATGACTGGCATTTATCTGGAAGGAGAGAAGGAGAGAGAGGGAGGGAAGGAGAGAGAAAGGAAGAGAAAAAGGAAAGATGGTGGGGGGAGGGGAGCGAGAGGGAGAGATCCAAGGGCATTTATTTTACTCTGTTGGCACAAGTGGAGTTTTGGAAAGGAGACACATCAGTGAGCATAAAATATTTGCAGCTGGTGTCCCTGACTTCAGCCCTTATAAAGTTAACTATTCATCTGCTTTCTCTTAAAAAACAAAATATAATAGTTATTTACTTTTAGCCTGGATATGCAAAAGAAGTTAAAAACCAAGCATTTAAATAAGGAAATATAACAAAGCACATGTGCAAAATTTTCAACTTGAGAAAAATTATGTACAATTTGAATATGTGTGCACTTATATGACAGTGAATATACATAATGTGAGTTTGGTTTTGTTGTGTAGATTTGGTAGACTGCTTGAATTGGACTCTATTTTGGTAAATGTGTTGAAATGTAGACTTAAGAATATTACAATCATGTAGGAAAAGTATGGCTCTATATTCAACATATAATCAGGAGATAGAATTTATTCTGTAGAATCTTCATGAGATTATGTTATCAACTACAGTTGACCTTCAAACAATATGAATTTGAACTGCATGGTCCTCTTATTAATAACATTTTCATTACCCTAGCTTACTTTATTGTAAGAATACAACATATAATACATATAGCATACAAGATATGTGTTGACTATTTTTGCTATCTGTGAGGCTTCCAGTCAGTAGTACATTGTTAGTAGTTAAGCTTTTGGAGAGTTGAAAGTTATACGTGGATTTTCAACCGTGGGGGGGCAGTGCATGGCAACGCCCCTAACCTCTGTGTTCTTCCAGTGAGAGTCAACTATATGTGGTATTACAGAATAGATCAGCAACTCCCATACCTAAAACATAATCTGGAAGTGTTAGTGGAAGTAAATAACTCTCTAATCAGTAAAATAAATGTTCAGAGAGTTCCAGCTCATACTATTATCCATTTTTATCTTATGCTCTTTTTAGTGGGTTTGATTATCGGGTTTCCTTACCAGTGATACATTAGAAACAGGACAGTAGAATTGGGACAGAGAGGCTACAAAAGGGATACAACACAGTAATGAGACGTCAGCATTGCAAGGAAGAGAATGAGAGGACTGATAGACCCAAGACTTAGACCAACACGCCATTGGGGGGAGGGGTGTCATATAAAGGAAGAAAGAGCTTCACGTTCCCCATTATACCCTGAGGACATTACTGACAACATCCTGGTATAATAACCAATATTCATTATTACAGTTTTATCTTGAGAATGTGTGCTGACAACTCCACGTAGGAAGGTGAAAGTGTGAATATACATTCTCAAAGAGAGTTCCATCCAAAATGGAAAATCTATAAAGTTTTAGAACTTACTGTAGTTAGTCTACACTCTCACATACTGTCTTGTCTTGTGTTTTCAGTTCTAGAGATCTGAGACACTTTTTGTGGTCTCAAATAGGAAAGTCTCATATAAGTTCCCCTAATATATTTTATGTTCCTTTTCATAATGTTCTTGAGACTTAATTTATAATGTATTTAATTTCTGTGTTTACAGTGGATTTAAGTTTCATGAAAATGGGCTTTTTTTCCCTTCATTTTAATTCTGTAATATTTTGTTATCTCTAATGTAGTTTATTTTTTTTAAGATTTTATTTACTTATTTGAGAGAGAGGGAGCCTGAGTTGGAGGAGCAGAGGGAGAGGGACAAGTAGAGCCAAACGGGCTTAATCATGACCTGAGCTGAAACCAAGAGTTGAATTTTTTTTTTTTTTTAAGAGTTGAATATTTAACTGAGACACCCAGACACCCCTATCTCTAATGTAGTTTAAAAGATATTTAAGTTATATTAAGTTATATTAGTGCGATAGTGTTTATGATTATGAATGTTGGAAGCTGACTCCGATAGTTCCAAATCCAGGAGCTGCCATTTAATTGGGATGGAATTTTGAGTCAGTGATTTGCCTTCTCCAAACATCAATTTCCTCATCAATAAATTCAGAATATTAATACCTGCCACATCGGACCATTGTGATGACTAAGTACTTATTAAGTCCTCAGAAAAGCACTTGGTATACATAGTAAGGACTAAATTGTGTAATGGTTAGAATTATTGCTGCTGTTGTCAGGAAATTATAAATTATGTACATGTGGAGTAGCTAGGGTCTTTACATTTTTATCTTTGATGACCACATCTGCTAGCCCAGTGGTGGTTACCTATGTTTACCAGGTGATAGGCAATAGGGGAGAAGATCCCCTATTAGGGTCAACCAAAATGGCAGGAACAGAATAGAGGCTGGGGAAACCAGTAGCTCCTTTGCCTCCTACTCTCAATTAAAAGGGTACTTACTTATTTCACTCTGAATTATTTATTTCTCAACTACTACATACAGTTAAGATTTTGTTGGATTCTGTTAGAATCTATTTGGGTTAGGACAGCAATATATCTGAAATAGAATTTTGAGTTAATTTTTGAAATGTCAAATATTTTCTTGGCTACATGTCTTATAAAAATATATATTAACCAATAGCCATTTCTTTTGTACATGCCATCATTATAACATTAAAAGGAACTGACTAGGTTGATAAATATAATAATCATCATAAGTATGTATAGAAATATAACCACAATTTAAAAATTTATAGTAAGATTTTTATATTTTCAAAATAAATTAATAAATGTTTATTTAAACATAAATCTTCCATAATATTCCTAACTTAATTATTACTGGGGTATATGGGAATTTTCAATTTTTGTTTATCTCAAATTTACCTTATCACTGAATTCTACAAATTATGATATTTCAGCTGATTTTAAAATCCTATAAATAATAATTGTCTATTGTGGTAAAACACGTATAACATAGATTTACAACTTTAGCCATTTTTAAGTACACAACTCAGTAGCTTTAATTACATTGGCATTGTTGTGCAGTCATCACTAGAACTTTATCATCATCCCTATCAAATAATAACTACCCCCTTTCTCATTTCCCTAGCCCCTGGTAACCATCATTTTATTTTCTGTCTCTGTGAAATTGACTGTCTTAGGTAAAACATAAAAGACGAATCATATAACATTTGTCCTTATTTTACCTAACATAATGTTTTCAAAGTTCATTCATATTGTAGCATGTATCAGAATTTCATTGTTTTTAAGCCTGAATAATATTTCATTGCATGCATATGCCATATTCTCTTTAGCCATTCATCTGTCACTGGACTTTTTGGATGTTGCATTTGGCTATTGTGAAAAATGCCACTATCAACACAAGTGTAGGATAAGACTGTACAGTCGGTACCTGTTTGAGTCCCTCCTTTCAGTTCTTGGGGGTATACACTCAGAAGTGGAATTGCTGGGTCATCTGATAATCCTGTTTAATTTTCGAGAAATCACCATTCTGTCTTCCACAGTGCACGGTTTTACCTATCCCCTAGCAATGTGTGAGAATTCCAATTCTCTACATCTTCTCCAACACTTGTTATATTGTATTCATTTATTCATCTATTTTTTGACAGTAGCTATCCTAATGGATGTAAAGTGGGATAACGAAAAGCTTTTTTTTAGTGTCTACTTTTCTTATTATTTTTCCATTTGTAAACAGGTAGTATATACTTCCAGCTCAGCATTTTGCTTGGCATTGGAATACAAAGATAAAAGACTTATATGATAAATTATGGTAACCTCATAGCAGCTTTCCCATATAAGAAACATAGTTGGATTTCTTAGTTCATTTAAAAATATCTACAGACATATTATGTTCAGCTGTCTCCACATTTGATGAAATTGATTTGTTTTTAAAATAAAATAGTTACTTTCACATGCAAGTCTTTACAGATCTTTATAAATTCTCATTTTCCTTTCTAAGCTTGAAATCAAATCTCTTAATTTGCTTCAATATGGCAACCATCTCACTTCTCGTTCAGCTCACATAAGCTAACACAACCTTCAAGACAGGAAGCTGACATGTGGTTTGTAAAATAATAAGGTTAGAACTCAAACCTTACTTCTAACATCAAGTTAGACACATTTCTCGTCTCATCAACAACATGGTACAATAAACTCATAGACATGATTGGGATTGCTGTGTTTTGGTAAGTTAAATATTTTGGTTAACTGAATTTTCTCAAAAACATGCCGAAGAACATACGAATCTTAAATGAATTATTAATTCTTACAGAAATTGGATTCAGAATCTCATTCACAAATATTGGCTGATTCATTCGATGCATATTAATCACTATTAATTCAGCACATCCTTCGCAATCTTGAAAGTTTTCCAAAGCCATCATTTTGAATAAATTTTTAGTATGCAGTTCTCCCAACATAAAGAACCCTAAGACATTGAAGTGATTGTTTAAGAACACACTGATTGGTGGAAGATTGTTTCTTTTTTTTGTTTGTTTTTTTTTTTTTTTTTTTGGAAGATTGTTTCTAAGGTCATATTTTTTTAGGTATAATTTGTCTTCTCCCCATAAAAGTGAAAAGCAGCAACAAAGGAAAAATACTTTAGAATTTCTTCTTGTCTTGAGAACAGCTGAATGATGTTAAATTGTTTTGGTCAGACTTCAGTTGCTTAGTGCTTACTTTTTCATAGACATCACCTCTGTGATAATGCAGTTAAGTGGATAGATAGAAATTGCTACACTAAGATAACTCATTGGTTGCTGCTAATTTTTATTCACTGGCTGACTTATACAGGTGTTATTTTTAATACTGCTCAATACAAAATGACCTCAAGTCACACAAAAGTAAGGATTCTCATGATATAATCCTTTTAAAAATATGTGAATAAATTTTGTAGAACCTGAACAACGGGCTATTAACTGTGGAAATTTTAAGTCCTGAAAGTTAGTATGATTACGGCAAAGAGATTTATGTTTCTGTTAGTTCTCAGTCTCAGTAACCTGCATGGTTCGCAATTACTGTAAGGTAGCTTTTGAACCATTATTTAAGCCTGGAATTCAGATTATAGCATTTCCATATGCTCTATTTTAAAAGTATGTTAAATTGTATATTTAAAGCTAGAAGTACCAAAAAATCCACATAAAAATATGTTTTCTTCATTATCAAAAGCTTCAGTGCCATCGTCATTTGAGAAAAAAAAAAACCCCAGTGAATATAATTTAAGTCTGTAAAACAGACTTATAATAGCACTAAATAGAATGAACATCTGGTTTCCTTTTTGCAAGGTGCATTGATGTTGTCAGAAGAGGATAAAAATGCTCATACAGTTGTCCATGTTGGGGTTTGCCAATACAAGAATATTTTATTCATTCAATCTTCTCTAAGTTGCAAAGATAGGTGTTGACTTTGATGAAAAAATACAATGATATATATTTAGAATGACCAATCTTTCACATTTAAATCTAAAAATGTGCTGCTGCAGTTGGATTTTTCTCAGGGATGCCATTCAAGCAACACATTACATTGTCATCTCACATAGCCTTTCTATCTGTGATGATGGGATGCCAGGTTAAAGTATGACAGCTTGGCACAGCTTTTATTATGGCATTGTACTGATGCATGACTACCTCTCTTTTGTTTCAGTCAAAGAGATATTTTAAAGGGGCACGGTCTTGAAAGTGAATTTTCATTGTCGTGTTTAAAAAGTCTACCAGAGGCTGAATTTAAAGAAAGCAAGTTTAATGAACACTAGATTTTTTGCAATTGCAAGAGACAGTTTCTTGCCTTTTCCTTTCATGTTTTCTGACTCTAAAGAATGTTCTGTGCTTCAGTCCTAACATGGAATGAATAACTTTCTAATACCTTCTGACCAAAGGAAGAGCAACTCCAACAATGAATTGAAGATTAAAGACATTCTCATTGATTTTAAATAAGATGTATTAGTTGAAATTGATTTATCAAGATGTATTTATTCTTTTAAAGAATATTTTCAGTCTTTTTAAGCCCAAATCTTTACTTGTTGATAGCCCAGTATTAATTAAATCCTAACTTTTCATATTTGTCAGCAAATGCCAGTGATACTGAGATTGTTTTAAAATATGTGTTTTGGAAAATCTGCATGAATTGGGTTATATTGTTTTCAAATTCAATGATGTTAATAACTAAAAAATGCAGAATAATCCCTCCTTGATGAATAACTTAGCCTCTGTAATTTTATTAACACATGTAGAGATAGCAAGTAGTATGCCACTTGTGTGAAGAAATATCATGTGTCTTCAAATATTGATTTCTTTGACAGGGAATAACTGAGAGATAAAGGAAAATAAATGCCCAGCAAATCAGTGAATTAACCAGGCATTGATTTAATGTTTCACTACTTCATGATATGCTTGCAGGTGGTTAGGTTGCTCGAAACGACTACTTCCTGCTTGTCAAACATGTGATGATTTAGATCTAAGAATCATAATGGACTTAGAATATATGCTTTTATCTCTATCTTCTCTTTTGGTGGTTTTGGGCATGAAACAGACCTCACTTTCTACCATCTGCTCTCCATTTAAAATTGACATCAAGTTCAGTTCCTCTCTGATGCCTACTTGTTTCCCAGCTTAGAACAATTCTATCCTGTAGTTCAGCCATCTCCCTGTTAGGCCTACCCATTGGGTTGGCATACAGAAAATGGGGCAACTATGATGACTTGAATGTTCATGTCTCAAAATAAGCCAGGAAGACTTTTGCCCATGGAGTGATGGCCACTATTGTTTAATTACAAGTCGGTTAGCAAAAATTGAAGTACAGTTTTAAAGTTTTGTGTTCCTATGTTTAGATAAGTGAACCATCCTATTTTATTTTATAGCTAGCTTGCTAATCATTTCTATTGTTAGTTTGAACTATCTCAATGTTTGTATGGTTCTCGATATCAGTTATATATTTCAGAGAGATAGTGGCTGCGTAGATCAAATTTAATATTTCAAATCTGGTAGATATTAAGTCAGCAAATATTGTTAAGCACTTAAACTGTAGGGTGAACACTCTTCTAGGCATTTGCAAAATGATTGGAAACAACATCATGGAACTTGCAGTCTGAGGAAAGAAGATGAATGGGGGTATCGCCTGGGTGGCTCAGTGCACCTTTGGCTCAGGGTATGATTGTGGGGTCCTGGGTTCAAGTCCAACATCAGGCTCCCCAAGGGGAGGCTGCTTCTCCCTCTGCCTATGTCTCTGCCTCTGTATGTGTCTCTCATGAATGAATTCATTTATCTTTTTTTTTTTAAAAAGGAAAGACCATGAAGCTTAAAGAAATACTTAGATTTATTTATTAAAAATAAATTAGCAGGGCTGTTGTAATGCTGAACAAACTTTGCTATCATCCAGAGTCTTTATTTTGTGTAGTAGAATAAGATATTGGGCTAATATTATTTTTGGCTTAGAAAATCATTTTGTCATAGAATATCAGAATTTATTTTTCTAAGCTAACTGAAAATTGACTCTATATTCACTTTAGTATATCTATATATCTTATCTATCTGTTTATCTAGCTATCTAGCTATCTATCCATCTATCATCTATCATCTATCATCTGTTTGGTGCAAACACTAGATCCAATATTTGTAGATAGACTAAACTCCAGGTTCTAGTCCTGGGATTTATGTTGAATAATTACATATAGACAGTCAAATGGAGATTAAAAATCAAAACCAATTACTTTTTGTTATTTGACTCTTTAATGTACATATCTTCAGCTTTTTTGAGTTCTCTGGACCAAGAAGCAAACTGTCCTTTGTATGTAGAAGTAATTTATTACACACAAGTAAGTTATTAGTAGTTGGAAACACTATGACATCAAGTCATATTTGCTTACTTACTTGAATGCATCTGTATGCTTTTAATGGGTGTAAATGTTTAAACTTTGTAAGTTTATTCTTTCTGTTTGGGAAATTATGTTGGATTATGTTGGATATATTATATATATAATATTATATATTATAACCAATAACAATATAATAATATATATAATATATAATATTATATATATAATAATAATATAATATATAATATTATATATAAATTATGTTGGATATATCTCTGAGATGGTTTAATATTTCTACAGTTCTTTCAAGAGTCAGTCTAACTTGTTAGTCAGTATGTTATTTAGACTAGGAATGCTTGTATTGAGTAAGAGGCAGAATTAATTCCTATTTAGCTTCTTTTCAAACTATGAGTAAGGGATTCCCATTAAATGCATTGTATTGTAACTAATCTGTGAATTGACATCACGGGTTACAGTGCTATCTACCTTTGCAATATAAATCCCTGTGGCTATATTTGAAAAGTGTCAGCACATAGAAGCAGGGAGACTTCATGCTCTTATCAGCCTAATTTCAATATATACAATTTAAGGTGCCACTTGAAGTTTTGTTCTCCTTGGTATAAATTTAGCAATAAATGTAGTCATTTGGCTGCTGTGCTGGCAGTCTAGAATGTAGAGGTATAATGTGAAGAATTTTAATCCACATTACTTATGTGTTATAGAAAGGCATATATCATTTCATATCATACATCTAAATATTAGTCTCTAAGAAGCAAAATTAAATCATGACTTTGGGGATTTGGATGTCTTCTCATTAGATATAAAACTTCAGCTGTTTAAAATTGTTTTTCCAAAATGTGATAAAAATAAATAAAGCATAGATTTGTTGCTCAAAAGTTTAATATATACATATGTCTTTTATTAAGACTGAATGCCAGGAATGAGTTCACTTAATACTTGCCATGCAAAAGAAGAATGTTTCACAGTAACTGATTTTCCAGATAAAGTGATAAGCAGATTTTTTCATAAAATTTTTTTGTTTATAATCTTCAAGAGAGTAATCTGTAATTGTCCTTCACAGTGAAGCTTTGAAAACCGTACATTTCTATAAAGTATCTTTAATTGACATTATCCATACACTATCAATTTAAAAACCTAAAGTGAAGTTTTCAGTAATTGGTTTTCTTTGAAAAATCCTTAGTTTCATGTTAGCTGAGAATTTAACCATCTGACAAATGACCCAAAGAACTGTGAATTCTTCTAAATAGAGCTAATAAAAATTTGTTTGAATCAAGTGCAAGCTGAAATCATCAACATATTTTTAGTTATTAATTTTCAAGTGGGACAGCATATACTATTTCAGGGTCACAAAAGTGAGGATTTAATTCTCAGAAATTTAAGGTACCTAGAGACACATCACTGCATCCCTAGAGTCATATACATTAGGAAAATCTCTCAGTGAATGTTTTTCAGTGCTAATGTATATAATACGTATTTGAGATTTCTCTTAAATGTGCCAAAGGCAGTTTGATAAGCCAAATGACTTTCTCAATGCCTTATTTCTAGGAAAAATTAAGCAAATTACTTGTAAAAGTTTTGCTCTGTGATAGTAACATAAAATTTTAACTCTAGAAATACTCTAGTGAAAATTAGTATTTTCATGCAGCATTCTTCCACACTGAATAAATTAATTTATTCTCTTTCTCATGTAATTAAATAATAGTGGTGTAGTATAGCTTTCATTTGGATTTTTTAAAAAAAATTTCCTAAATGTGTAATTCAAATATGGATTGAGTTTTAAATTAGCCATTGTTTGATATAATAGTGAGAATTTGAGCTCTTTATTGTGATATATTGTCTGTTAATTGTGGGTATGTAAGAGGGGGAGGGAGGATATTTTGGTACAAAGTTCTTAAGAACTTTGAAAAGTGACTCATTTAACAGTTTAACTCAATCTACTGTAAAAGAGATGAGAGGGATCCAGATGTTAACTTTGTATAATTAGTAACTTTGCTTTTAAAAAGGAGGATTTGTAATAGTTCCCTTTACAAGGCTTTGCATGATAGGGTCTCTGCTTCATCTCTGACCTCATCTAACAGTTTCTCTGTTGCTCAGTCTGTACCTGCCACCTATATTGCTTCTCTATAGATATTCCAAAGACGCTTTCATCCCAGGGTCTTTGTGCTTGGTTTCTCTAACAGGATTATCCTTCCCCGGGTAGTCACTGTTTCATCTACTGCCTTTGAATCTCTGCTCAAGAGCTACCTTGAACACTTTTTTTTATACAGTTACAACTCCTCCAGCACTGGTCTCCCAACACACACTCATATATACTGCTACTTTGTACCCCCTTACTCTGATTCAGATTTGCCTTTTTTCTTTTAGCAGGGATTATTCATAAGTGGTGTTGTGCACTTTCTAGTGCATCACATCAATTGTTCTACCATCAGGTATGTCAATATAGATCAGAGAAAAGCAGGTGGCAAATGCCTGATCCGTCATGTTAGTTATTACATATTTTTGACATGGCTTATGTTAATGTTTCATAAATTTATTTTATTTTGGCAGAATATGTCCCAGACTCATCTTTTTTAAATTTTTTTTCCCAGACTCATCTTTTACATTTTCTGTTTTAAAACTGGATTAAACTATTCAACTCCAAAGGACACTAGATGTTTTTACTAGATAATGGTATTTAGAGAACACATTTTGGATATTAGGGGTGCTAATTATTATTGGGCTGTCATTACTTCTAAGCATTTCAACACATAAGGCTAGAAAATTCAATAGTTTTGAAAAAATCATGAGTTTATGGTATATTTTCAATTCTAACTTAGCATTAAGAAATTTTCCTGAATATTTAAATTTATACTTGCATCACCTTTCTCTTACATGAAAAGTCTTGGCCTTAACAATACTAAAGTACTTATTTGCTCTAATCTATTATATAAATAGCTACAAAATAATAATAAAATAGTAAAATGAAGTTTAATGAATGAAATAAAACATTTCTTTGCTGCTCTATTTATCCTGGATTATATTCTATTGTTGATATACAGGCCAAATACTGGTTTAGTCACTTGAAATAATATTTTTTTCTGAGTGTAGTTGTGTATCCAATTCATTTGTTTAGGTTTCTTTCCAGTTATTACATCTATATGTTTTGTTTCTATTTGTTCTGTCCATTCTTTATTCTGTTTCTCCTCTGCCCTCTTTTGGGTTAACAGTAATTTTTTTGTAATCCATTTCATGTTCTCTTTCTTCACTATATTTTTCTACTATTTTTTGTGATTGCTCTAGAGATAAATATACTGTTTTAACTTTTCACAATTTGCTATCAAGTAATATAGTAGTTTAAGAACAATAAACATTATAGTACTTGATCCCCATTTCCTCTAACTTTGTATGCTTTTATTTTCATATATTTTAATCCTACATATGTTAGGAATTCAATAACATATTTTTGCTTTAAGTAATCGTATTGTAATAAAGAAATTTAATTTCTTTTGTATTTTTGTACTTCCTGTTTATTCACATATTTACTCCTCTGTTTCCTTATTTCTTCCTACAACTCTAGGCTTCCATATAATGTCTTTTCCTTTGGTTTCAAGAGTTTTTGGACTTGTTATTGTTGAGGTCTATTGTAGATAAAATTATGTGAAGTTTTGCATATCTTAAATGGTTTTACTTTGCCTACATCTTTTCTTTTTAATTTTTAAAATCTAGTTAGTTAATATATATAGTAAGGCTGGTCTCAAGTGTAGAATTTAGTGATTCATTACTTACATACAACACCCGGTCCTCATCACAAGTACCCTCCTTAATACAGATTACCCATTTAGCCTACCACCTTCCCTTCATCAACCCTCAGTTTGTTGTCTCTAGTTCAGGGTCTCTTATGGTTGGCCTCCTTCTCTCCCCCCCCCCTTCCTCTGTGTTCAACTGTTTTGTTTCTTAAATTCCACATATGAATGAAATCATACGGTATTTGCCTTTCTCTGTCTTATTTCACTTAGCATAATACACTTTAGCCCCTTCCACATTTTGCAGATTATTTTACCTACATTCTTAATGGATATTTTCTCTGGATATGGAAATTTAGGTTGACTTCCGTTCCTCAACCCCAGTTAGAATTTTGAGGGGAGTTCCATTGTGTTTTGTCCTTCACTGTTGCTGATGGAAAGTTGGCTGTCCTGCTTGTGTTTTCTCTATATATAATCTCTGGGGAAGGTAGGAGGAACAGAGAGGTATGTTTTTATGATATCCTTTGGTTTTCATAACTTTTATTAGGTGTTTCTTGATGCAGTTTTCTGTGTACTTATTCTGCTTGAGGGTTACTAAGTTTCTTTGATCTGTAGGTTTACAACTTTCATCAATTTAAGGATGTTCTCAGCCATTACTTTTTCAAGGTTTTCTTCTACATTATTTCTCCTTTTCTTCTGGAACACCAATTTTTCATTAAGCTGTTAGATATGGTCCTCCAAGTCTTAGATTCTCTTTAATTATTTTTTTTTTCAGTTTGAACAATTTCTATTCCGCTACCTTCAAGTTCAATGAGATTTTCTTCTACTATGTCATCTATGTTTACATTAATCTAAAACATTTTTTAAAAGTTTTATTTGAGAGAGAGTGCATGCACAGAGGGAGGAAGGGGCAGATGTAGAGGGAGATAAAACCTCAAACAGGCTCCACAATCAGCTTAAGACTGTGCTGAGTGTGGAGACTGATGCAGGGCTTGATCTCACAACACTGAGATCATGACCTGAGCTGAAAGAGTTCAGATGCTCAACTGACTGCACCACCCAGGTGTCCCAAAATACATTATTCTGATACTACATTTTCCTCTCTAGTTTTTCCATTTCATTATTTATAGTTTCTCCTGAAATTTACTATATTTTTATGCATGCTACCTATATCTTTCTCACTAGACTTTCTAATATTTTTATCATAGTTATTTTAAAGTTTGTATCTATTAACTACAGATTTACCCAAACTAACTGTTTCCCATTGATTATGGGCCATATTTTCCTGCTTCTGTGTGTGTACCACAATTTGTTATTTTGTGCTGCGAATTGTACATAAAAATAGAGACTAGATAATATTTACCTGTAGAAACATTTATCACTACGTCTGGCATGTTGCCAATCTGTAGCTGAGCTGGATCACAGTTTGTTGCCTTCTTAGTTATTTTTAGTTCACTACTGGCTTTAAACATTTGAGGGCAGTGTCAGGGATTTCTTTTCATCAGAGCTCTCTCTCTCTCTCTCTGCTATACAGCCCACCTGTGAGATTTTTGGATTGCAGGGGGGTTTTCTTTGCTCTCCAGCTGCTAGGATCCCATCTCCTCACTCACACCTTCTGCCACTTTTGTAGCTTGAGAGACAAGCTTCCATCTTAATTCCTGCCGCCAGCCTTTGACCAATGCCTTGCATTGTCAGAGGCCTCATGAACCTTGGAGGGATTTTTCTCAGTTCTCCTATTTCCAAGTTTCATCAGTCTGCTGCTTTATCATTGTAAAAGGACCTGGGTCCCTCAGAATTATTTTTCTCATTTCTCTTATTCTCCAAACCTAAAGCAAACTGTTTACTTTCCCTTGGGGAAAGTCCTTTTGGAGAGGGAAATAATTCTCTTCCTTCCTGACTTCTTCCCAGCTTTCAGTTGACTATCTCTTTGTTCTCAGGGAAAACCTCGTGTATAATGAGGGGTCTCTCTCAGCTTTTTTGTCATGTCCTCAGTTTTGGGCAGCATTCTGACTTGCTCATAGTGAAGGCTGTTTTAGTTTGTAGGAGTTTCTTTTCTATTAAATATTTTTAATGTAAAATAGTTATTATTGCATTTGATAGCACATAACAAGATCTATTCAAAGATCTCATTTACATCCTTTTCCATTCCCACCTTGCACCTGTTAATAACTATTTTTATTTTTAAGGCAAATACTAGCTTTTGATTTCCATTTGAAAATATAAGTATTCCATTATCTATCTGTATCTCATAGTTTACTCATCTTGTCCATTACTAATGGATATTTGGATTGTTTCAGTCTTTTGTTATATACCCATAATGCTACACTGTGCATGTATGGAATTTATATACTGTTTTTCTGTAGCTTTAAGTTATATTTTTAAGTAGATTTTTCTTTTTTCTTTTTTTTTTACTGTTGATTTAAGACTTAAGATACAATTAGTACTCTAATCGAGATTAGGAAAAGGGAAATTATTTCTACACTACTTATGATGTTCCCACCTAAAAGGATGTACAGAGTTCTGATTTTACATATATGATTCTTTTGGGTACCTTTTCCCCATTACAATCCATCATGAGGCTCAAGAAGGAACTGCCAACAATGTTTTTGGAAAAACTACCAAAATTGTATGTCTGTCTGTCTATCTTACAAGTAATAATCTTAAAAGGTCAATTTCATATATTATTATTATGAGGTATGGATTGCATATTTTATTAGCTTCCAACTATATTCCCGAATCTTAAGAAAAACTAGTGGGAGAACTGAATATTTGCAAAGTAAATGTTAACAGTATGTGTAGAGTCATTAAAATTTTGCAGATGCTATAATAGAATAAAAAGGGGAAAAAAACCATTTGAAAGTAAATTTCTCAAGTAAACTCAGCACTTCACTTCATGACATCTACTGAATATCCATGTGGTATGTGGTCTCTCCTGTAAAATGGGGCATATATAGGTTGAGCTTTCATTACAAAAGAGTATGTGGAATTTATATTTCAGCTCAGAATCTTGCACTTTTAGTTTGAGCAGAGGATACTACAGATTATCTCATATATATGTGTGTGTGTGTATATATATAATCTCATATATATATTACCTCATATATATATATTCTATATCTCATATATAGATAGATCTCTGTCACATATATATGAGAGAGAAAGATAATAGTTTGTGCCCTCTCTTCAGTCTTGCATCTTCAGTTGCTGCAGAAAATCTCCATCCAAAGAGCCTATTGTTTCCTCAAGTTGACATTCTTACCTGATAAGCAGGATTTCTTGGACCTCTAGAATTGTTTTGTGTCTGTTTCTATATGCATGGGTGCTTTGTATACAATTTGAAATTTGAATCACTGTTTAAAGTTGCACAAAACATGAAGGTTTAGTAAATTCTTTTTAGAAATGGAGATACAAATAAATCAGCTATCTGTGTTTGAAAAGTCTAAACTAAAGTGCAGTTGTATGCTTCAGCTTGTCAATGGATATTTATGAGGTGAGCATAATACTGTAACAGTTATAGCAGTGAAATATATCCTGTGCAGATAGCTAGTAAAGGAGTTCACTAACGTTAATGCCAGCAGAATTTTAATGCTCAAGAGATGGGAAACATGGCACTTGCTCTGGCTAACACTACTGTTCCTGGCTACAGTGAAAATGAATGGGTGAAATCAGTTTTCAAAGATTGCAGCAGAGTTGGTGGTCTATATACGTAACCAACAGCAAATATATCAGTTTCTACTGTTATCTTGTTTTCATCTCTCATTTTGTTAAGTGCAAAGTAGTAACAGCACCAGGCAATTTTATTTTGAGCATCAATTTCCCATTTCTACTTATGATGAGACCCAAGAGAAGGAAGGTATTGCCAACAAGGATTTCTGGAGAAATATCAGTGAACTTCTTACTCCAATAGATACTTGTTAAATGCCTGAAAGTCCCTCAGTGAAGCTAAAGCTGACAGATTCCAATTGTGAATTTAGACTTTGTTACGACCAAAATTTTATTTGTGTTTTATCCTGGGTACATTTTGTTCCTTCTTAGGTGGAGAGAAAGTGGGTAATGGAGTAAAGCTTCTGCACAGAGCTCTGCTCTAAGAGAGGAGTTGGTATGCTAAGACATTTCAAGTTTATAAAAAATGAATTGTATTGTACTTATTTTTTTTTAGAAGCCAAAACAAAGTAAAGTTTTGCAGTTTTTAGACTTAGGGTATTTACTTATAGGAGAACTTCTGGGATTTTATGAAGAATATTATAGTTTTAATATGCCTGCATGTATAAACTTCAAGTTCATATTAATTATGTAAGTTACCTCAGATTAAGTCATATTAATCCTCATTTGACATCAGCTGTCTGCAGAGTACTTCATTAAGTCCCATCAGAATAAGAAAAGGCAACAAAGAAGGGAAGTAGACCTGAGATTATCTTTTTGTATAAGGTAGAAGTTGAGATAATTTATTTGTTGGGGGGTTTTGAAGGTTTAACTGAATATGGAGCCTTCATAAATAAGAAAGTTGAGATTTAAGAAAGAAGTATGTATATTAGTTTACATTTACTTATAGCTGGTCTACTTCTAAAGAAAAAAACCTATCATAAAATTTCAGAATAAAAAATAAATAATTATGGGCTGAAGTCAAGATAGGGCTATACCAGAAAGTGAACACTAAGGGCAGCAAAACTTCTAGTACATCATATGCCTGAGCTTTTTGAAACCCAAATCACAAAGAGAAGGGCTGAGTCATGGCTGCCATTATAGAATATAAAGGAAGTGCATAAACTTAACGGAAGTGACAAGCTTTTTTCTAGCTGGCACTTAATCTTAAGAATTGATCCTTTAATATCTGTGTCCTCAGTAGCAATTTTCCAAAATAAAAAATTCTTTATATGACCAGAAGTCATCTGGGCTCTTCATATGACCACAGGTTGAGGAAATGGTGTCGTAGATCTAGATGTAGGAAGGCACTTCTAAGTTCAGGTATGTAAAGAAACCAAGTTCAGGTATGTAAATAGTTTATTGGTGACCTGCCCTTAACATAGGCAGGAATATCTTGAATAATAGTTATCAAAATACATTTTTAATGGAAACATAAACAAAATCTTTTAGTGAATTACAGTTTTAAAGGTAGGTGAGATTGTGTTCTTTGAGCCAAATGAGCATTGAGAGGCTGCATTGTGCCTGCTCATTCCCATCCAGTGTACCTTACCAACCACGGTAACCCCCCGAGGCACCTTGTAGAACCCAGGGGTCTTCAGGGACTTCATTGTGTGGAAAACTCAACCTAGAGAACTAGATGGCTAGCATTTCACTTAGAACTTACCTCTTCAAGATAGTTTTGCCAACTGATCTGGAGAGAAATGATTCCAAAGTTACCATTATTAGTGCCTGAGGTATGAATCTGTTACATTGAATGGAGAAATATATGTCCTAGCTACTAGGGAAATGGTTAGAAAGATTGATGTGGTATGAAAATTGAAGAGCTCCCTATATTTTTATGTAAATCAATCCCAGTATGCATAGCACTTGAGATGGGCTGTGTGTACACATGTGAGCACACACACATGCATTTTTAAAAGTTACGTTGCTGTTTGTGACCTGAACAAGTGCTTGAACAGGCATTTCATGGAAACTCTTAGAGCTGTGTATCATAAGAATGAAAATGCTAACTAGGTTGTAAGATATTTTGGTCATTGGTTTGTGTCATACCCATGTACTCTTGAGTAGAATTGCTTTGGATGGGCTCAACCAGGATGTTAAATGAATATAATCCAGAGACAAGTAAACAGATTCAACTATGGAAACATGGAATGCTGAAACACTTTGGCACAGTGGTTGTTGGAGGTTACCCTAAGAGTAAGAGTAATTGGCAGATTCCTCTAGGAATAATACTCCTCTAGGAATAATACTCCTCTGGTGGAGTACTGAATAAAAATTCCCTATTCTAGCCAATAGTTTTCTTTTTTTCTTAATTACTCCATTTTTATCCTTTCATCTTTAGGGCTGTTCTCTTCCAGTTTCTATTTTCTTCTAGCCTTTCCCATGGCTATATTTTTCTCCTTGGTAATCCTTTTTCTCTTTCAAACTTACACTTCTGTCTTCCTATTTTTGAGGTCTAGTCATTATGTATTTATTTATTTATATGTTCATCATCCATCCATTTGTTCCTAAGTGAGTATTTATTATCAGTTTGCTCTGTTAGACACTGCGATGACATTGTAGAGGAGGTATGGATAATGGGTACCTATTTTTTATTGAGAGTTTACTAAGTGCAAGGTAGTATTCTAAGTGCCCTCTGCATATTAATTGATACAATCTTTATAGCAGTCCTAAGAATGGGTCCGATTTTTATTTCTTATTGTACTGATCAGGAAACTGAGGCACACAGGATATAAATGAGTTGCCCACAGTCACACAGTTAACAAGTGGCAAAGCTGCGTTACATACCTTGGGCTGTGGAAACCTTAGACTTAATCACTGTTACCTTTCTTTTTAGATATTCAAGCAGACAATTACTACATAATGTGGTTTGGCTATAATGGAAATGCTATGGGAATTTTGAGGGAAAGAGCCCCTTGACTGGGAGAACAGGGTAATGTTTAACAGAGAAAGTAACTCTTGAACATAACTCCTCCAGGTTACCATCTGTTAGAGTTCTATAAAATAAAAATACACCCCCACATGATCAACTCTTGATAAAAAGTGAAAAATATCGAGTCCTTGATTAGGAGGGGGAAAGGTTATTTGTTTTTATTTTTATTTTTTTGTTAATGAACGTGTGTTAAAACACAGGACGATATGTTGATTTAACAGTTTTTTTTAGACATTTGACAGCTGATGATCAGTATTTAATCCCAAACTTTGGAAGAGTGGAAATAAGGACCTCAGAGTTAAAATCAGTAGGGTCCTCTTCATTTGAGTTTCTATGTCTATAATTAAATGATGCCAAATGAAATGAAAAATAATTAGGTCTGGCATAATTTAGGCATTGAAGTGATTTTAAGAATTCAGGTGAACTATGAATCTCATTTTTTTAAACTATCTAATTGCTTAAAGTATATGAATCAGAGTCACTAAGATTAATCTGATGTGTAGAACAAAAGTGATCAGAGAAGAGGCCCTCTATCCAGATCTAGTTAATTAGCGATGACACTCAAGTAAAAGTAGAGATTCATGATAACTTTTTTTCAAAATTATGCAGAAGAGAGAAAATTTTTACTTTTTTGGTCCATTAAATACACAACAAAGAGGTGCAATTAATTCATATCCTTGTTGCCATAATAAAATTCTTCATGTATTTGTTGGTTTCTCAAAAGACTTCAGAAGATAGTATTTTTGATGTTCATTCTATTCTAGTCAGATCTATTTCTTATTGTATATATAGTTACACTATTGTGGCTTAGAAGCATTGTTTTATTGCTCTGTTCAAATATTTATTAATCATGTCATTTTTCCTACCTGTTCCCCCTTGAAAAATTAGAAAGGGGATATGAAATAAAAATAACATTTTTAATGTTTCCATGGCTTTTGGTGTCATACTTAGCTAATCTGGAGAAAAGCATCTTTTTACTTAATAGTCATTTTAAAGATCTTGTTTGAAAGTTCAAGACAATACAAAAATATAGTCTGAGTGCATGACCTGAGACCATTGCATTACCATGGAATTTCAACCTCATTCTCATATCTTCTCTCTGCTTTTCTCAAACTCCCTTTTGCACAGATATTATTTGTAGATATCAGGTATGAAGTAAGTAATAAAATTGACAATTATAATAGTAATGTTGCCTCCAGAATTATTTAGAAGATACATAATTTGGTGAATGTGTCTGCCTTTAGCCAAAAGTTAATGGAAACTAGTTTGCTTTTTGGCTTTTCTCCTTCTTCATTAATTTCTGAAATATCTACTTTTATTTAGCAGACATTTTTGAGAAGAAGATGGACCAAAATCCTGTTTTGATGTTCCAGTCTTTCTTCTCCAACAATATTTGTTGTTCTTTTTTAATATTATCCTGTATTTGATATTTAAAACAAACATATTATTCACATTTAGAGAGAAATAAAGAGAAGTTCTAAAATCTGAAGTTAGAGAGCACATATTATGACAAATAGGAAAGTCTCAATAAGATGATAATCCTTACCCTAAACTAGAAAGTGGTATGTGAGCTTTTGGCCTGTTGAGAAATCTGAATGTGATTTGTGTGGTACAGGGTATCAGCAGGGTCATACTAAGGAGAGGGAAAGAGGCGATCCTTTACCAATAATTGAAAACTTTGTTTTCAAATAATTCTTGGATTATTTACAATTACATATGAAACAATGTGTCTCCCTAGCTTTTCTTGAAGTGCTACGGAATTAGAATGCCAAAGTCTCTTTGAAAATGTGGAATGAAAATAAATAGTTACAATTTGGAGAGGACACGTAATGATGATGTGTAGTTGTGCACAGGGAAATGGTCAACAACAGAGGACTATTTTTCTAAGTCTTTTAAAGAAGCCTATTATAAAATGGAATCACAAAGAGATGGCATCTCTTCCCTTTCTCCCTGACTCCTTATCCTCAGCCTCTTAATACTTCTCAAGTACATTTCTCATGTATGCATTTTAGAAGCACCAGTTTTATATCAGTTTTAAAAGCACCAGATTGCATAAAGGAGTGCTTTCATTTAAATCCATTATAGAAGGAAACATAGGGTTTGGCTTTGATATTTTTATTGCTAAGATAGTAATGCTGTACTTTAAATAGCAATAACATAGTTCTATTTTACATAGCTTTTTTTGCACTCTAATTTTACCATACCATTGTAGATGAACTTGGTATGGAAAAGATCTGAATGAACCACCATGCTTTGATCTGAGGAGGATAAATATGACTTCATGGTTTATCTTAACATTGACCTGTTCTTGAGTAATTGTTTATTATTGTGGTAGTAAAACTAGGTATTCTTATGCTTTTATAATTGCTTTAATATTTCAATATTGATTTTTTTTTTTTCTTTTCTAGGGCCGGTGCATAAACTTCTCCCGAGTTCCATCTCAGTAAAAGGAAAGCAGGAAGACCAAGGAGGTATGAAGATACATCTTCACACTGCTGATTTCCAACCAAATGAAAAAAAAAAATAGTAATAAGTACATTTCAGAAGATTTTGGAAGAACAGCTTTATTCTTCTCAGTCAGGAAATGTTTTCTCTGCCTTCTGCTTTGCTTGCACCAAACATTTTTAAATACTTGTTCTGCCATCTACGCAAGAATTGATGAAACCCAGTGGTAGCTCATGATTCATGACATTGAAAATAAAGACTAATGTTAATCTACATGCTATGTTTTATATAAGCAAGTTTGTTGGAATGTGGAGAGGAGGAAAAAGCAACAGCATGAAGATGATATCAAAACGGGGACCATAGAACAACTGGCCGTGATGGATCTGTAATGGAGAGAGGAGTCTTTTACAAGGAGACATGGCACTTGTGTTTTCACATCACAAGATTGTTAGCTACAGGCAGGGTATGAAATTTCCCACCAGCCAAGCAGATACAGGTCCATTGCCTTATAACTATGTCAGATTACAAAATCCTCCCAAGTCCCTATCACAGTGTGCCTTACAGGAAGCCTCTGACTGGGCAATCTTGTCATTCTAACACTGAAAAGTGCACACGCATGACAAAATGTAGACAGGACGCCTCAAGGTATTGGTAGCAAGCAAGATTTTGCCCTTTAGTGTTTGAAAACACCTTTCTTTCACTATGCACTTGGGAAAAGAAGAAAATTAATAGAGCATTATTCCATAGGAAGACGGCCTCTAACCAGGGATCTTAAGTGGAGTTTAAGGGACTTGTGCTTTGAGAACTTATCCCTGGGATGGTAGATTTATCCCCACTCTCAATGTTTAGGGTGTAGTAGTGCATAAAGCATTAATATCTGTAAACATACCGGGACTTAGTTTTGCTTTTAATTTAAAGGAAGCAGTAACCACAAAGCTTCTGCTCAGGGTTTTTCCTTCCTCCAAGTCTCCAAGGGCTCTTCAGCGTCACAAGCCAGCAACTCTCTTTGCATGAAAATTTCAAAGTTTAATTAATATAATTAAAGGCAACAGCAAGCAGCAGCCTGTGAAGATTTTGCTCATCTTTTTTATGTCTTTTGACATTGAATGACCTATTACTGTATGCGCATTACTTGGATTTTGAGGGGCACTCTTACCTTGGTGATGATTCAGTAGAGAAAGAAAAAGACCTCCTCTCATCAATTTATAACTTAAATTTTCAGGAGGGTCCGCCACCTCAAAACATCGAAATGTATGTATTATAATTCTTTAGAAAACCCACCATCGTGTCACGTCGACGATGCCAAATTATGTTAGCGTGAGTGGAAACACTATGGGGGAGGGAGGAGGCAGCAGCTGAAGAAAAAAGCTCAAATGATCTAGTCACTTTCGATACTGTACTTCAGATGCGAAATGGATATTCGACTCGAAACCTGACAAAGCGCGCCTGCTTTGATGTGAACTGGGATAGACAATGACCAGTGGCTGGGTCAGTGGGATGTCTCTCTGCGAGCACAAAGGCTTATCAAATGACACTAAAAATAAGTTCAACAACCATCACATTGGAAGGGAGAAGGCGAACGTTTCATGTTTGGCGGGCATGTAAGTGCACAGGATGGAAAGAGCGATTTGGAACATCCCAGTGTAATTACCCCCATTGTGCTCTTAATGGAAATTTCAGAGGACGGGAGTGATTCTGTTGGTTGGTGTCCAGATTTGTGACACTGATCCAAGAAGCCTTACTCACACACACAAATATATATATTTGTATATATATATATGCATATTGTCTAGCTTGAATCTTTTGCTCAAGTTTATTTATGTCACTGGCTGGCTGGATCCAAAGTCATGTGTCTGCATACTCAGAAATAAAATTTTACCTGTGCCTCTGCTACCATTTTATTGTAAGCCCACATACACTCAAGCTTTGTTTGGCTAAATATATAATTGTCCTGATTAGTTTCAGGACGGAATGATACCCAGTTCTAAGATGTCGCTTAATGTTCACAAATGATACTATTGGCATTAAAAATCCATGTCTACAAGTGTGACTTGGAAGCCTGATATACGCCCAATGAGTTCTTCTCATAGACCTTTGTTCTAGCTTTGCATCTGGCACAGCACTTATTGTTGTCTTCTTAAATTTTGGTGCTTCTTTTCTGGTCTGTGCACACCCATAAATGATATTTAAGAGCACCAAAGATTCTACAGAAGCTAAGGCTGTTTCTTTGGTAGTCACTTGGAATTTGTCTACTATCATGGCATTTGTATTTTGCTACATGAACAATGAAAGTAGACTTCTGTCTTTAGAGGACAAAATAGCTTTCTGTAGATTGTAACATAAATAGGTTTCCAGTTCTAATACCACTATGAAGAGTTCTCAGTGAAGAGGGAGAGGCAACGGTTTATATGTACACTAAAAAAGTACCATTCATAAAGTTCAAAGATAGACGGAATTTCATTGCACTTAAGGACATGAAACCAGATCTATGCTCTTTTCTCTCATTTTGCCATCTAGCATGTAGAAGAATCTTCTTTGAAAGGGAGCTGTTTACTCACCAAAGAACTAAATAAAAAACCTCTATATCTCCTAAACAGGAAAATAAAAGGTTAGAATAAAAGCCATTTCTATAAGTTTAATAACATTTTTAATATTTTATAGAGAGAAATAGTTCCTATTTAATTTTTTGGACCTAATGTCAGTCAAGATCTACTTTCTATGTATAAACAAGTAAGTCTTTATCCATAATCCATTTGTGTTGCATAAGGTTGCAACAACAATTAAGTGGGAAATGATTCCTAACTTATGTGTCTACTCTGCCTGGAAAGAAAGTTTTGAAGGCATCTATATATATTTCATAACAATGTCTGTTCTTTATGGATTTGATCCATAAATATTTATCTATCTGAAAACTTTGATACTTGGAATGTTTTCCTTAAAGCATTTGGTGCTCCAAGAAAAAACATTTGGTGCTAAGAGTTGCAGCACTGATGCCTTTCCCCAAGTTAATTCTATTTTAAAAATTTATATTTCCTTCCCAATGAGATGCAGAGTAAAAATTGAGACCCTCCATTAAGTAGGGAGCAGCATCTGTCACCTATAGATAATTCTTATTTTGGCAGAAATACAGAAGGCTTAAGCCTTCTATATTTCAAATTGTTTGAGAAATGATTTGATTATATTCTCCCTCAGATCTTTATTTGAACCATTTTAAATCATAAATTATTTAATATTTGTTTTTCTAATAAATCCTTACTGGATATAAGATCTGGGTGTCTCTGAAGTTAATAACTTTATTATCTAAATATCACTGACCATTGTTTACTGCTCAGAAGCAATTTATTAATTTATTTCTAAAAACACTGTCTATATTATGGCCAAAAGGTATCTAAAACATGTTTTGATTCATCAGTTTCTATACATCATCTTTGAATTTAAGAGAACAAAATATAATTAGGTCACATTTATAAGCATTGTAAAGCACTGTAACCCTCTTCTATGACAAAGCCTGTCACGTTTACTAGGTTTCGGACAGCTCTACTTTAGGAAGTTTATTAGTGTTATATTACTAAAAAAAAATTTGGTGGGTATGTAATTCAGGAGAGAAATATATACATTCTTTACATATGAAAGGAAATATATAATGTAGAATCAGAATAAGTGGTGTATCTGTCATATATTTAAGAAAAGAAAGACAGATGAGGCTAGACAATGTCTATTCGCTGATAATGAAGTTGAGTACAGCCATGTATTCTAGTTTTGGGGTTAGATTAATATTTTTCTTGGAGAATTTCTATGGCATATTTCTAAGAACACTTCAATTTCGGTATATTCCTACACTTTCTAGGGTATAATTCAGTCAAATTAAGCAAAGGAAAATAATCGTGAGAACTCATAATGCAGCAAACCCTGGGCTGTTTTTTTCTAAAATATATTTTTGTGCGGTTCTGCCAAAAGAAAACGATGATAAAAAAACCTACACAGTAGAACATGCAAGTTTATATTAAAATGTGCTTATTTAGATTACTTTACAAGACCTATATTAAGGTAATGTATGTGTTTGAGAGAGAGTCAGTATGACATGCTACACATCATCTTCGCTTAGGAAACAGGCGATGAATGGCTTAGCCCATAGAGCTCGCCACAACTAACTTGCTGAAATTGAACTGATGAGCTTCTCAACCATAGACTAGAGATGGACAGGAGATGTCTCAAGGTCCTTCCAGCAGGGACAATATTTCTGTGAATATAGTCATATTGGAAGTTTTAGTATTTATGTATCTCATATTTTTAATGACTGGCCTCATTTGGAGAGCACAGCAATATTAGCTCCGTAAACTGCCATTTAGTTACCAAAAAGACATTGAACCATAGTACATAATTTTATAATTGTTCATAATAGAGTAATTTCTCAGTTAATTTATTACAATTAGAATTTGTCAAAGAGGCAACTGATAATAAAATTTATATTTGATGAAATCTTTGAAACGAGTAAAAAGTATTGGGAAGTATATCTATCTGTGTATTTTACTCTGACTTTACAGTCATACCAAGTTCTCAAAGGCATATTTAAATATGTATAGACATTGTTACAATATATTTATGCTACCGATTTTAATGATGTACTTTTTACACTGCAGAAAGTTACATTATTAAGCTTTTCTTTCCTTAGTGAAAATTGGAAAACAATCTTAATTGACAATAACTGCTATGTTCCCCATAGGAAGTATTAAATGGAAAACATTTTACTCACTAATTTGAATAATACTTAGGATATGCAGTATATTAGAATTGCTAAACTTTGACAAAATTACCATTGTTTTGTTGTAGGAGAAAACTATGGAACTAAGAATTTAAAAAGGATGCTTAACGTTGTCTCCTTAATTGCTATAAAGTTATGTTTTGGGTGAATTGTATTTGCAAGATTGTAAATGTCAGTGGTTAATCCAAAATAAATTGTAAACGTTATTAATATGTACATTTAAGTAGATCTCAATTTGTTTAGGAACATTAGTTAATCTTGTAGAATATATATATTATCCAAAAGGTAATGCCCAAAAGGCAAGGTGATTGAACAATGTAGATGCAAAACAAAGGAACAGAGAGCTTCCAAAGTCTTAGATAATAGAAAAAGGAAATTGTTACATCATGTGCTAAATTAGAAGCGAATGTAAATCTCTAGCCATGCTTTTGTACTCCACCATCTGATTTGTGGAAGTAACTGGGGAAAGAAAAACTCATAAAATAAGATTGACTAGTTCTACCAGATGACACCTGTAAACAGAATTTTTGCCAGTTGAAATTCTGATGTGAACGAGAAGATTATCATTATCACACTAAAGTATTCTTTTGAGATCTTTTTTTAACATCCTATAATCCTAAAAGTCTCTGATAATTAGAGTAATGACAGACCTTCATCTTCTTTAAATACTTTGTTTGTGTGAGCCTGTCACCTGGAAAGAAAGATTATATTTTAAACAATATGTTCAAGTGTAAAAAATCGTCAACAAATTCTTAATGTTTAAAAAAAAAAATGGGCAAAAGTTCCAGGACTTTTTAAATTAACATCTTGGGATTCTTCATAAGGAGCTGAATATTTCAGATAGATTGAAAAGATTTTAAATATGTTTCTTAAAGAGGATATCAAAGACTATATTACTCAATATTTGGTGTGTTTTATCTCATTTTAAAGGATATTGGTATGATTAAATATGGCACAACACTAAAAACAGAAGAAAATCACAGTGGCATTAATGTTTGTTCAGTATCTCTCTATTCCTGCCACCATCCAGAAAGCACTGAAATGATTTATTTATATCAATGATTTAAAAACATTTAATTCAAATGATAAAGACCAGTTCACAAGTGGTTTCAAAATTACTAAATCTATTGTGCTGATAGGGTAAAAATAGTATAGTCACCAAGTTATTTTTTCTAATTTTTCTAATTAAGTACATTTGTATAAAATGGAAGGGATTACTGTGCTTTAGAAAAGATTTCCCTCAACTCTCCAAAAATCAGTCCACTAGTCTCAACCCAAGGTCATTATGCATGTGTTTATAATTTCCAACTTTGAAAAAATGTTCTTAGTATCAATTACACTGAGAAGAGAGGGCTTGCATTACTTTTCTATTGCTTCTATCGCAAATTACCACAAACTCAGTTACTTAAAACAACACAAACGTCTTCTCTTAACAGTCTGGAGGTCAGAAGTCCAAAATCCCTTTCGATGTACTAAAAAAATTTCAGCAGCATTAGTTCCTTCTGGAGGCTCTGAGAAGAGAACTTGTTTTCTTGTCTTTTTCAGCCTCTAGTGGCCACCTGTTGGCTTGTGGCCCCTTCTTCCACCTTCAAAACGTATCAGTCCAACCTCTGCTACAATCATCACATCACCTTTTGTTTTCCTGATTTCTTTCCTCAAAACTCTTCCCATCATCCCATCTGCAGAGTCCCTTTGCCATGAGCAGTAACAGTCACAGGTTCTGGAGAGTAGAATATGGATGTCTTGTGGGGCATTATTCAGCCTGCCACAAAGATTAGACTGATCTACCTTTCATTAAAATTTTCCCTTGTATCTAACACCCTAAGAAAATACAAGTTGAATTCAACCGTCTCCATTAAATCCTTGCCTGTCCATGTTCTATAGATCTTGTCATCACACAAGTGATTTTGTTTTCGGAGGAATTCCATTTGTCCCCATTCTACTTCATATTTTGCTCGAAATTTTTCTCAGAAAAGGAAAAATGCCAGAGAATAAATTCTTCGAAGATTTTTTTGCCAGATGATAACCTTGCACAAGGCTGAGAAGCATATGGGCAGTTTTTTTGTTGCCTCTGGAGAATTTACCTGGCCTTTCCAAACAAGCCCAGAAGTTAACCTAGATTTAGTCTCTGTGATACTTTCTGCTGTCCTACTGAAAATCTATTTAGAAGATATGGAAATACCACTAGAGACAAAGGACAAAAAATAAGTTGATGTTACTAACATCAGTAATACACATATAAAATGAACTCGTTAAACATTTCTTAAATTATTGTATTTTAACTATTTAGTTCTAAATCATGTGGCATTCACATGTGGCACACCCTGTGTTTACATAGGTCATTAGTCACAATCTTCTCATGCATTGTATGTATGTGTGTGTGTGTGTGTGTAAACGTATTTGTAGGGGTGCATATATATAATACATAATGTATATGTATAGGTCATATATATATATGTATAGGACCAAGTATGATGTCCCTCCAGAACATATATTCCACAACCAAAATTCAACAGATAATTACTGAATTCCTACTGAGGGCCAGACAATATGTGGATCACTAGGGAAGTAGTATAATGAATAAGCTTAGCTTATTCTAGTGGAGAAGAAAAGACCTTCAGTGCATAGGTAACAAATGGGATGAGTATTTTAAATGTGTGAGTGCTGTGGTTGCAAACACCGATGATTTAATAGGGTTGTGGGTTTCCGGGAAAAACTAGAACTTTGAAGGATTAGGACACAAAAGGGGAAGGAAAGAAGAATGCTATGGACCGTGGAAAAGCATGCCCTAGAGTTAATAGAAACAGGCGATCTGTGAGGACCAAGAGATATGAAATACAGAAAAGAGAGCCAAAAAGAGTGGGGAAAGATGGGGCAGGGTGGTTTAGGAAGGGATTAGAAGATGTAGGGCCATTTTAATTTAAAAATTAAAAATTTTAATTTTTTTACTATATCTTCAGGATGGAAAGAAGTCATTGAGCAGATGTCGGAGGTCTAAAGCGGGAAAGCAGTATCAGCATGTTGCCATTTTGAAGCATAGAGTAGGGAGGAAAGGGTGCAACACAGAAACTTCCAACATCTCCCCTCAAACTCCACATCACTGTGCACTGTCTGGATATTATATTTCTGAGCTTGTCATACCTCCTTCAATTATGGAGCATTTGTTTTCTACTGCCTCAATTAAAGCCTACCCCTCAGTTTTAAACAGATGCCATGTGTTTTAAGTTAGAACTAGTCATTCTTGCTTCACTCTTGTATTTTTCTCCATTACTTTTAAAGATTCAAAAAGAGTACTATTGTTTTGAACAATTTGGCCCACAGTACTACCTCCCCCCCACACCCCATCTCTATGGGACCTCTCAGCCCTGGGCCTAGATAGATCCCTGGGGGTCTAGCCTCCACTAGGTCTCTTGTTGCCACTCTAAATTCCTCAGCCTTCCCCTCACATTAGCTAAAGGTGACCTGTGACACTAGTGCAACAACTTCCATGATCACCGTCTGTCCTGCCCAGAAGACCTAGTGAAATACTCATTAGGATGTCACTCCTATGAAATTATCCTTCACTTTTGGGGCTTCTGCTGCAACTGAGACAAAACATCCCATTTTAATGTTATAATTTACTAAAAAGTCACCATTCTTGGTGCTGGGGAAACAGTAGTGAAAAAAGACCAGTCTCTGCCATTGTGGATTTTACATTCAAGTGGGGAACTAGAAAATAAACAAGGAGACTTCCAGAGATGTTCTCATAAGGTGTCAAATATATAATACTTTTTTCACATATGTTGTGAAGGAAATAAAGGAGGATGAGCTACAAACCTGAGTATGTAGAAAAGGATTTACAGTTGAGGTGGTGAGGGAAGGTGTCTCAGAAGGTATGAGAATTCCAGGTAGAGGGAAGAGCACGTTCCCAGGGGCTGAGAAATGAGCTTGGTGAGAACAAGCTGTTGAATGGTGAAGGGCAGAAAAGGGTTGAGAGAGTCTGTGATAGGAGAAGGTGAGGTGGCAAGAAGCAGAGCTTGGAGAGCTCCTAAGAACTTGTAGGGAAATGAGATGATACTCCCACTGTGGTAGGAAGCCAGCCCTTGGAGCAGTTGAGCAGGAAAGTGATACATTCTTCTTTATACTAGGAAAAAAAAAAAAGACTCTAACTTCTGGGTGGGGAATAAGCTTTCGGAGGCCAAAAGGGAAGCAGATGTGTAAGAAGCATTGAGAGATCTTTTCTTTAAAATCCTGTGCATGTATAGTTCATATATGTGTTTTCCAAACAACAGTGATCAATATAGAAGAACTGTATTTCATATTTTAAGTTGATATTATGAAAAGCAATACCAGAGAGGTAAAAATATCTTGTACTCCAGTTGTTTGTGTGTTTGGGTACCTGGAATAATAAACTGCCTTTCCCCTCTTTCTTTTTTTAAAGGATTTTATTTATTTACTCATGAGAGACACAGGGAGAGAAACAGAGACCTAGGCAGAGGGAGATGCAGGTTCCCCATGGGGAGCCCGATGTGGGACTCTATCCCAGGACCCCAAGGTCATGACCTGAGCTCAAGGCAGATGCTCAACTACTGAGCCACCCAGATGCCCCCCCACCCTTTGTAGTGAATAAAGGAGCATGACAGGCTTTGTCTAAGAACTTACCTCAGTGAAGAGGGACTCTTGTAAGTCATCCCTTGGAAGCTTCAGCTGAGTTCTCCCACCTGAAGTGAATCTCAGATTTGAGCTCTGCAATAGTGGCTGAACAAAACTGAATTTCTCTGCATAAAACAAACCTTGGAGGCATTTCTCCCTCCCCTGAAATAGAAGGGAAATAAAATGGAGAAAAAAGAGGAGAGAGAAGAAGGGCTGAACAACATTATAGGAGGTTAGAGCATAAATGAGAAAATGACAGAGAGAATTTTGGGTTTTTAAGAATGGGGTTGCCTGGTGCTCTGTTTCCACAGCATGCATACCTGCATGCAAAGCCTACTGTCTCATAATTTCCTCTGCTAACTCTGTTTTTGTGTTACTTAAGGGAGTTGCTTGAGTTCGGGAAAAGCTTTCAAGGGGTGATAAAATGATCCTTAAGATTAATCTAAAAATGAACCCTCTGAAAATGTGCAAAAATATTGAGAATTGGCCATTCCAAAACTGATGAATGGGTTTAAGGTAATATTATATGAATTTTAAACAGCAAGTTGCCCCCACCCATTAACTGTTTTTCTAGATTATATATATATATTATTTATATATACAATAAGAAAGGAGAGTGATTTTAAAGTCAATCAAACTAACATATATTTCAAATATTGTTCAAGTAGCAATCTTGAACAAGACAGCCATAAAATTGATAAACTCAAAAATGATAGACATAAAAGGGATCAGAGTCTCCAAATTCCCCTAAAATATTACATCATGTGCCAATGAACCTTGAGTTCTCAGGAACAAATTATTAGATTCTATACAGCAAAAAGGATAGCATTTACATCTCATTTTTTTATTTTATATAGCTGCATACACACACACACACACACACACTCCTTTTTAGAAAACACATTTGTATTAAAAAGTGCTATAAATGACTCAAAATATGAACCTTTGTGTACTTCACAATTCTAAGGATATCCCTGATTATTATGTGAAGCATTATTAGATCTGAAAATAATCATTTCTTAGCATGTTTAAAGAAAACAAGGTAAATCATTTAACATTAATAACTTGCATTTATATATCCTTTTGTAATTTTCCAAAGTATTTCCACATTTATTTTTTATTGTTTTTATTTAATAAATATGTACTGGCTATATACTATGTATACTGTGCAAATTTGGTGAAAAACTATGCAAATTTTATGTGAAATTATGGTGCAAGGTATGGGTGGAAGGTGGAAAAAATGGCTTTCCCATGATGCTCAGTAAAAGGAGTCTTGCAGTATGAATCCTGAGTGGCCCATTTAAAAATAAACTCTGATCACATAAAACGAGATTTAATGCTAAATGAGGCCTGCTTTATATGGGCAACCCTAGATAAACTCTGGACCGCTGAGAGTATCTCATTTTGCTGCCACACAATTTTCTGTGTATATTAACAGCCTTCCTGAGGAAGCAAAATACTTTTAAATCATTTAATGTACTTTAAAACATTACTTAGGTCTAACTCACAGATAAGTTAAGCCACATAAAAATTTAATATCCCCCAAGGATAAACAAAACAAAACAAAATACCATAAAAATGATGAGGTTAAGAAGGTTGACATGATTCCTAGAAAAAAAGGTTTCTGTAGGAAATTGTTTTCAGGGCCAGCTGAAGGACATTATGATAAAGATCATTGCTTTAACATAATTTCAGAGGCAGTTAATGTTGAACAAGAAAGGAAAGAAAACCCAAGACAGTGAAAGGATAATTAATTCAGTCTTGGTTTTAATTTCCAAGGATCATATGGTGAGGTGACCCTTCATAATAGAAAACTGAACTAGATTTATATTTTGCTTTTTTACCTTGTGATGTTTAACTCTTCCAGGTATTTATTGTATTTTGACATCAGTGTTTCCTGTACATTTTACCAACTGACCTACACAAAGCAGGTGAAGAACAATGTTGCAGAGGACACAGGCACCAAAATCTTTCTGCCTCCACAGCACCCTAATTTTCTGAATGCCCCTGGAGATGGCATGATGTGTCTGAGGTGGAGTCCTGTGGGTAGAGGAGATTAGCGGAGCTTAGTAGCCAGAAAGACCCCAGATTAATGCAAACCATGCCTAACTAAATTCAGGGAGTTGTTTCTGCTGCCAAAAAAAAACAAACCAAGAAGGTCAGAAGCCAAAGCCCAGTTTTACAAGTGATGAAAAGCAAAGGTAAGAACAAAGTCAGAGAGGACTCTGCCTTGAATTTGCATATTCTTTGGCTTACCTAGTGAATATCAGTGGGTGCCTCCCTTGGGCTCACCTCTGCACTAGGCAGTGCAGTAAGAAAGATAGAGGTCTCGGCAGTCTTACTGGCAAGTGGGGATGGACACTGAACAAGACAATGTGAAGTCATGAGTTCTCTAAAGGGGAAATGTGAAGTGCTACAGGGGCATGTAATGGGAGGGGGCTAACCTCATCTGAGTAATTAGGGAATGCAGTGAAGTTGTCACTGAGACTGGGGGCAGGGTGGTAGTGTTTCCTTCCTTCCCTCCTTTCTTTGGTCCTACTCACTTTGCCACATAAATATAACAGGACAGCCAACTGCCTGGCACACAATAGGCTCTCAATGAATATTTGTTAGTGAGTTAGAAAATGATTATTCAGATTTCCAGTTCCTCCACAACTGAATAGTCCCAGTTCCTTCTTTGTCCTCCCTATTACAGCCCCAAATTCCTGCACATAACACAACAAAAACATAGGAAGGCCATGAAAGGTGGAAAGAAGGTAGAGGCCCTAGAACTCATAGGTGAATCCCTGGCTTTCCTTAGTGCCTTACCTTGGAGAGGGTGCCACAGAAACCTCCACCAGCCAGACAGAGAAAGCCCCAAGGAAAGCCGCTTTCAACCACCCAAAGAATTGGGAAAGGGCTGCCTACCAGCAGAAAGCCTTTCTGGAAATCCATGGTCAAATCCAATCAAATGACTACAGAAAAAAAAACAAAAACAAAAACAAAAAAACCCCTCACCCACCCCTGGTGTTTTGAGCAGAGCTGAGTGGGAATTTGCTGTTCCAAGCCCCCATGCCTCCACCACTCAACCCCTCACAACAACACGGAAGCAGGCAGTGAGCTCTCATTTGCCTGCTAGATTCATCTCCCATCTCTAGTGGAAATGAGTGACAGTGAGTTGAGGGGTTACTCTGAACTAGAAGCCATAAAACTTAACTCGGGGTCGCAAGGCTGGACCAGTCACCACTACGCTTTGCCCCCATCCTGTGCGAGCATCAGTAAGGTCCAGTTGGACCTCCATATGCCAAAATTCCATTTTTGGAATTGTTTAACATGCATCATGTTTGATTACTTTTGTCATATTTACAAATAAGCCAATGTGCCATTTCTTTTTTTTTAATTGTAGCATGAGTTAAACTTTCCTTTGTGAGAGAGTATAATTAATACATTTGTGTGTGAACATTCTTTTGAGCTAACATAACTTGTTTGTTCCCATTCGACATTAAAAGTCCTCAAGACCACAGCTGTAATGAGATTCACATTTTGGAGGCAACATTACTATGGGAATGCATTTCATGCTGTTGTTCCATAATTTGCCTAATCAAATAAACTGAGATCAAGCATTACGTTGGGAAGGTCCAGCCTCCCCATTCATACAAAGTTATATTTAGCTAATCATAGAAGAAATTACTCTTTTCCCAGGGTTTTGTTTATATTTTTAAGCTAGTTAGAAGTCAATTCAATCACTGTTTTCTATTCTTCATCAAACTCTAGTGAGACCATTTCCCCTACTAAGTAAAGCCAAAATAATGAAAATAATTCCAAGCCTTAATTAATTAAGTCAATAGATATTTATTGATTACTGGCAACATACTAGGACACATGATCCTTGACTGTGAGGAAGCATCTTATCTCTAGTTTTAATAGTTTTTTATTGCGATGTAACAAACTACCATAACTCTTATGTTGTCAAACAACACAACTGTATTATTTTCCAGTTCTGTAGATCAGAAGTCTGTCTACATTTTTTATGGAAGCTCTAAGGGAAAACATGTTTCTTTTTTTTTTTTTTAAGATTTTATTTATGAGAGACGTGCACGCACACACACACACACACACACACACACACAGAGGCAGAGACACAAGCAGAGGGCAAAGCAGGCTCCATGCACGGAGCCCGACGTGGGACTCCATCCCCGGTCTCCAGGATCATACCCTGGGCTAAAGGCAGACGCTAAACTGCTGAGCCACCCAGGCTGCCCAAGGGAGAATATGTTTCTTTGAGGTTTTAGGGTTAAGGTGTCTGGTTTTTCCCTTGGCTGTCAGCGACTGCCACTCCAGTAACCAGAAAGTACCCCATTCTGTTGCTCATGGCTGTCTTCCTCCACCTTCAAAGCCAGCAATGGCAAGTTAGACCTTCCTCACTTTGCATCTCTTGGACTCAGTCTTTTGCCTTTCTCTTCCACTTTTAAGAAATGATTATAGTGGGTAGATAACTCAGGATAAACTGCTCATTTCAGGGACCTTCATCTTAATCACATCTGCAAAGTTCTCTTTGACATGTAAGGTAACATATTCACAGGGTCTGGACATCTTTGGGTGAGGGGAGCATTATTCAGTCTACTGCATAGAGAATGAATTTAAGAATTTGGCCTCTGAACATATTTTCTTGAAATAAATTTATTTCAAGTAACAGTTTAAATTCATATCATGTGCTTTGAGAATGGAACCAAATTAAAAATTACTCAGATTCATAATGAATGGCATTTGAAAATTTATATTTGTTTTAATTGCAGATACATCCGATTTATTTAAACTCAGGTGGAAAAATTCTGGTTTTCCTCATGCTAAACAAGGCCTCTTTTCTAGTAATTTTGAAAGGCTCAACATTCTCAGGTTCTTGGTCTACAGCCATTGGCCACATCCACCATACCTAATTCTGAATTACTGCTTTCAGTTTTCCTGTTACAAAGCTAGGGAACACAGCCGAGGACTTTGAGTCAGTTACCAATTGGCACCATTAAAAAAAAAGAATATGTGTGTGTGTGTGTGAGTAGTTTTCCGGTCTCATACACAGCTCTACTGCTGTTGAGAATAAATAACTCTTCTGGAAGACAATCAACATGTGCATTCTCTAGAGTCAAATGGGTTCACTTCATGTTTCCTAAAAAAGAAAAAAAAAACATGGACATAAACAAAAATATAACCGTATGATTAAAATTGCAGTATAATCAATAATAATAAAATATTGGAACCCATCTAAATAACAATAGGGCAGTTATAAATTCTAGTACATATGACATATGAAGAATACTTGATTACATGGGAAATGTGTATCATATATATGTAAGTGTGTATATATGTATCATATATATTATATATATCATAGGTACATATATGTAAATATGTATATATGTGTGTATCATATATATTTGTATATACTTATTTAAAAATACTAGGTTATAAAATGTAGTGTGAGATACAAAGTGAAGGTGTGAGACACAATAATGTGAGATACCAAGAATATAATAGTGAGATGAAGATGGAGTTGAATGAGTTAAGGTAAAAATTAGAAAGAAAGTGAAATTTGAATAGCTAGATCAACAAAAATCAACAGTATCAGAAGAGATGCTACAGAATACTTAGGCACATGGAAAACACAGAGAAGCTCTTTTAAAATTGAGAAAAAAAAGAGACAAAAGATAACAACCATGATGATGAACTTGAAAGACCTCACCCTTACTCACTCACCTTCCTAAACTACTAACTAATATAATTTACTGATTAAATAGGCTTTTATTCAGTGATTCATGAATCAGGGAGCATCCAGTCAGCAGGTAGAAAGGAGCTCCTAGGAGCTGTACAGGAAAAAGACTGATGAGCAGAAACAAAGAAATTACACTGGGTATTTGCTGATTGGTTAAAGCATACTTTCCTTACATGGAGCAAAGGCAGACCTGGAGTCTAGTCAGATAGCACATTATCCTAGATTTTGCATATGGGAGGATAAGAATTTTTTAAAGTAATTTCAAAAGTAGACATTTATAGAGTTAAATGTAAATTGTTTATTTCCAAGTCACTGAGGATGATGAAAACAAAGTTAAATGAAACAAAATTGATCATAAGAAGATCATAAAAAGGAGTGATAAAATAAACATAAAGACAAACAACAGAAACCAAAATATCAGAATGACAGAAGTAAGACCAAATATATAGTTTACAATTTTGCAAATAAAAATGATTTAAATTATTTTGTAAAATTCAGTGGTTTGCATTTTATCAAAGATTAAAATAGAAATAAAAGTGAAAGTTTACAAGTCTAATTAAATGATACAAAAGCACAACAGATAAAATAAGTAAAGCAAAACATAAATCAAAATAAAATGTAACATATCATATAGAAGTAATAAAAAAGTTGATCGGTTAATAAAAGAAAATACAGAAATCAAAAATTCAAAATCTCTGAAGATCAAACACACATTACAACTGCTAATGGAATAATTCAAACTTTTAAAAACATTCAATGGCTCATGGTGAGTGAAAGAAGACACAAAATAATCATTCCTCTTATATTATGTCCAAGGACAGGCAAAACTAAACTCTAATAAAAGAAATAAGGAAGTTGTTAGATGGAGGGCTTGCAGTGTTGGATTTACTGGAAAAGAGAACAAAGGAATGTGTTGAATAAAATAAACATGCTCTATAATCAGTGGCTCTCAGAGGATGGTCCAGAACAGCAGCAGAAGTATTATCTGGGAACTTGATGAACATGCAAATTCTTGGCCCCCACACCAGACCTACTGAAACAGAAACAGGAATCCAGAAGGTGGGACCCAGCAATCTTTATCTTGAGTCCTCTCACAGATTTTAAATATATGCAAAACTTTGAGAATCAACACTTTGTTTTGGGTGATACTTATGTAGATATAATAAATGATCAACAGAGCTAAATGTTTAGAAACTTTTATTTTATGTAAATTATAATCCTTTTTAAGGGCAAATATAAAGACTAACTCCCCACCCAGCCCCTCAAAAAAGAAAGAAAAGGCTTATGTTTTGGAATGAAAATAAAAATATCATAAAAATAAACCCCACCAAACAATGTAAATGCCAGAGAACATAGAAAAATTACCAATGAATAAAATTTTATAAGGAAAGCACAAATGAAAATAGAGAAGCAGATTGCCAGAGGCACCTGAATTTAAAGGAATGTGATGCCTCATGACTGGTTTAAATATTCAAACCAGAAGAAAAGTTAAGTGGCTTATTTCAAAAATATCTATTGATTACAATGTAATATGAGGTTAATATGCAAAAAGACAAATGCAAGTCAATTTTATTTAATTAATTGGACAGAATTTTGTATAATTTTTAATGCTCCTTTAGAAAACATGTGATAGCAAAGATCTCTTAAGACAGAGATTTCTTCAATATCTTGCTCAGAGATTTGGCTTAAAAACAAGGTTTAGTTGTGTGGAACAGAGAAAGTCTATATTCAGACAACTAACCAGTCAATTACTGGGCAAGTGCTAACAGCTGTGTTCCATTATAAACAAAATATGAATTCTAAGGTAATCAATCCATCATACTTAATATATGTTTGTACATGTCCCTGAATGCCTTTTTATAAGATAAAATGTAGTAGTCTCAAAGTAGTGTATTGAGGCATTTAAGGAGCAGTGTGTCCGTGCTGTTATAGTGGGAGTTAGAGTCGTGTCATTCTAGAAGGAAATTTTAAAATCCTTTGATGTCTCTTTTTCAAAAAAGTTCAAAAGCTTGAAAAATTTCTTGATACATTTCATTTCCCCATATGATACCATTATTAAGTTTTCTTCATGTTAAATGTAATCCACAGGAAAAAATATTTACCTCTGAATGGAGAAACAAACTAATGGAAACAATTGATTTTCACAAAGTTCATTTATTCGAAATATAACACATCATAAGGACAGTGACAATCCAGCACTGTTTGGAGTAGTTTGCTAAATTAAACAGTTGGAGAAACAGGAAGAAAATTTTTAATGAAGTGTTTCCTGATATAAAGGCAAGGTATAGAAGAGAGTTTCTTATAGTAACAACAGGCCGTGACATAGGAATTATCCATTAGAATGTACCACTGTCATCTCACACTCAACAACTACAATAGCAACAACACTAATAATCTCTCATCTTGACCCCTTCATAACTTGGCATTTCCTATATCCATCAACTCATCAACCAATCATGACATCTAGAAATCATAATCAATTTCCTTCCTTTTTTATTCTCCTATTTCCTACTAGCACTGGTTTTCCCTTTCTCTTCTTTGCTATTCCTATTCCAATTAATTTAATCTTAGGTAGTAGTGTCCAATAGAACTCCCTGAGATAATGGAAAACTTCTATAAATCTACACAGTCCAATATGGTAGCCACTAGCCATATGTGAGCACTTGAAATATAGTGAGAAAGACTGAGAAACTAAATTTTCAATTTTATTTAATTTCAATTAATTTAAGTTTAGTTATGACTAGTGCTTATTATATTGAACAGCACACATCATTGGCTTCATAAACTTGCTTAATCCATACTGGCATCTGGTCACTTAAAAATACCTTTTGGGGGAAACCTGCAATATACCCAGCCATAGTGAAGTTTCAAATTCCTAAACAATCAAGTGGCAAAGAAAAGGAAGTGGTAGAGGTGTGTGCACAGGGGGTTATAGGTGAGGGGACAAATACCAATTAGGTGCTGAGAAAAGACTTCTTGAAGAAGTTGGTATTGAAATGAGACTCAATGGATAAAGAGTAAAGATGAGGGAAGAGCAGATATAGAGGCATGTATAATATCAATGAAGCAAAAGAGAACATGGTTCATGTGGGGGAAATTATAGAAGTTCAGCCTGGCTGAAACCTGAAATTTGCAGTGAGGAAAGTGTCATGAGAGGAGCTTAGAAAGTTAATCAAAGACCCCAGTGTCATGTCAAACCATTTCTTTCCCCTATTTTAAAGTGCTTAGAGGATAATTATTAGGTAATGACTAATCAAGGTTATTTTGGTTTTTAAAATTTATTTTTAAGCAGAAGAGAGGCATAATTAGATACAGAGTTAGACAAGTTATACAGGATGGAAAATGGATTGGAGGGTGCAAAATTTGTGGGGACATCAGTTGGGAGATTGTTGCCATGGTCTAAGCAGGTAATGATAGGGAAAGTAAAATATAATGGGAAAAAATATTATGAGCTTAGAATCAGCAAGGTATGTGACTGATGACCCGCATGACGTGAAGGGAGTTGGGGAATCAACAAACACCACAGATTTCTGACACTGGCCCATTTGACTAGCAAGGGACTGGTGATGTCATTCATTAATGTGGGAGGGTTTGACCTGGGGCTAAAATTTATTTCTAAGACAACTCAGTAACATGGCTGTTGACAGAAGATGTCAGTTCCTAGACATATGAACTTCTTGATAGAGTTCCTTGAGTAGTGACCCTATGACATAAGTTTCATCCCCCAGAGCAAGTGGTGAGGGAAGAGACAGAGACAGATAGGGAGAACACAATGCTTTTTAAGACATAGTTTTGGAAGCTGTGCACCACTGCTTCTATCTTGTTCTATTTGTTAGAACAGAGTCACTAAACCCTGCCTCACACTCAATGGGAGGGAATTAAGCTCCATCTTTTAAAGGGAGGAGTGTCAAAGAATTTGTGGGTGTATTTTAAAAACTATTATACTAATATAGGGGAAATACAAGCTTATTTACTATAGCAGTTGGCTTTGCTCCAACTATTGTAGGGGACCTGTGAACCTAGTTCTGGTCCTACTCACTTAGCTTTGTGAAATACATAAATGGCAATTTTCAATAGACTCTCAGGGAACACCTGCAGTAGGAGTATATTGATGGAAGTGGAGCCCCCCAAAAATTCTCAAAACTAATAGTGATCAAAAAAGAGTGATATATAGAAGTTGATGCATCATAGTATTTTGAAAAGGAAGCAGTGGATATAATGCACACTGACTTCAGGTTATAAGTTACTCCCAGAGAGGAAGAGACAGAGAAAGGATATGGGGATTTTTAGGTATCTCTTACTTTTTTTTTTTTTTAATAACAGCGAGTTCAAGAAAGTACGGCAAAATGTCTGTATTTGTTTAATCTGAAGGGTAATGAGTGTCTGTTATACTTATTATATGTATATATTTTTATATTTGAAACACTTGCATATTTGAAGTGCCTGTGATATTAATAAAATTAAAAAAAAACCTAATTAACTTTGTAAAATCTTGAAGAAAGTTAAGTAGGGCAAGGACTAAAAGCTATTCATTAGATTTAGTAACAAAGTGGTCACCAGGGACCTTAATAAAAATAATTTCAGTGAATTGGTGGCCATAGCAGCCAGAGTTCAGTGGGATTAGAAGTTAATAGGGAGGTTGACTGGAAAGATCAGAAATAGGATTTTAGAGAACAAAAGAAGTTATATTTTTGTGACTGTTCCCCTCTAAGGTGACTTAAATTTATTTATTGACTGGGGTGGGAGGAAGCCAATAAAGAAGGAAGCCATGTAATATAAGACCAAAACCCCCAAAGAGCAAAACAAGATCCAGAATGCAGATACAAGCCTTGTCATGCAAGGGACATGGGCCTTTCTTTGTCTTCTTGTGTGGTGGGGAAGAAGGGGAGAAGGTGAATGCAGAGGTTCTTGTCACGGTGGGAAATTAAGGGATTCACTGAGATAGAGAGGGAGGAGCATGTGTAGGGCTTGCTAAGTGTCATAAAAGTCTGGATATCTGTTTCAGGAATCAGAAACTAACCCATCACAAAACTATTCCAGTGCCTGCGAGTACCCGCCTGAGTTACATACGCTGGTTTCTCAGAAGCAGAGGGTGAGATGGAGTTTGTGTGCAAATGTTTATTGGGGATCAATGCCCATGAAAGAATGGAAATCATCTAATGCGTGTTTGTGGGCCACTGGGAGAATAGCCAAGGATCATTCATATAGTGAAAGTAAATGTATTAATATGGAGAAATCCCAAGAATAGAATACTGAGTGAAAAAAGGCAACTTGCCATATGATAGAATTTGTGTCAATTCTTAAAACAAACAAACTAATAGTATCTGTTATGTTATGGATAAATGAAAAGAGAATGAAAATGCAAAAACATCTGTGGAAAAGGTATCCATTAATTAATTAATTTATTTTTAAAAATATTTAATTTAAATTCAACCTGCCACCTGTACCCATCAATTTAGTTACCTCTGGTCCGCATAAAATAGAAAGGAAGGGGAGGTTCTGTCTGTGAGGCAAGTATATCAAGCCTCATGCTTGATACACATTAAACACTATAGGTGGTAACTAATATAATAATAAAACCTGTTAACATACGTTTATTCTTACTGGTGTATACACGGGCATCTGTTATATTATTTTGCTTTATTGTTATTATGTTTAAAAGCATTCATACTTAATGATTTTAAAGAAAAAAGCACCATCAGGGACCCTTTCCTAATTAGACAAGGCAAATCATAATACTGATTTCCAACATGATATGTGACTTTACTCTCAATTTCCTGAGGGCCACGCCTCTACGAATTGGTGATTAAGTGGAATAGTCAAGTCGGTCACATACTGTTTGAATATACCCATGCACACACACATGAACCTCCTCTTGGTGTAACATGAGCACCGATAACCTCATTTAAAGGCTAAGGCAATGTGCATTTGTCTTTTCTCCTTATTTGATGAATTCTTCAAGGGCAGGATGGTGTCCCTTTATGCTCTGCCAGCCAGCCGTCCCTGGCATATTGGGAGCACTCAATAAATAATAATTACTTTAGTCCCTTAATAAACAATCATGCATTTACTCAATAAATAATAATTAACAATAATGAAATGACTGCAAAGAGTGGCAAAACTTGAAAAAAGTTATAAATGAGATGTACCTGTTTGAACCTAATTAAATGTGATTTTTGTGAAGATAAACTTAGAACTGGAGCCCTGTGAATTTCACGTAGGTTTTTCTGTGCCTTAGATTTTAGGAGGCTCTTGTTCTTTTAGTTTGCGTTACCACTAATGTCTCAGCTGCCTTCTCGTGCATTTATATAAACCTGTGTTATGCATGTGCGTGTACATATATGTACATATGCATATCCTTATATATGTGTGTATACACATTTGTACTGGAACAAACACATTGTTTCCGTCTCAATCCATTTATATCACCAATTCATGGCAAGTTTGTGAGCCATTACATTGATCTTTGTGAGCGTGAATGTGGGAAGAATCTTCTAAACTTAGTAATGCCACTGACGCTATGGTGGCCTGTTTGTGCCGCCGATCTTCTATGCCATGTCCTCAACTATCACAGGTGGTAGCTAATATTACTACTACCAGATTACTACTTAGTTTTATAAACTAATATGTAATGAAGGTATTAGTAACTCAAAGAATAATTTTCTTACTTTAATGAGGACCATTGATACTTTCCTTTGTAAAAGTGATTGACAGTATGAACTCCAGACAGATACTGTCCAGGCATGCTGTGTTGGACATACAGTTCAACAGGGATCCTTTGATAGTAAGTAGATCATATGTGCATACACTTTTTAAAATATATTTTTAAAGATTTTATTTATTTATTCATGAAAGATACAGAGAGAGAGGCAGAGACATAGGCAGAGGGAGAAGCAAGCTCCATGCAGGGAGCCTGATGTGGGACTCGATCCCAAGACTCCAGGATCACGCCCTGGACCGAAGGCAGACACTTAACCACTGAGCCACCCAGGTGTCCTTATATACTGCCTTTTTTAAAATTAATTAATTATTATTTATTTATTTGAGAGAGAGAGAGAGAGAGAGAGAGGGAGAGAGCACAGGCAGGGGGGAAAGGAAGAAGCAGACATCCCACTGAGCAGAGAGCCCAATGTGGGGCTCAGTCCCAGGCCCCTGGGATCATGACCTGAGCCAAAGGCAGATGCTTAACTGACTAAGCCACACCAGCCCCACATATGTACATATTCTTGCTACACAACTTAGAGGGCAAATGAAAGGTAAATTTACCCTGTTGTTTGTTCTCGGATATCCAGCATTTTCATCAAACAAATGAAACAATGCGATTGATTAATTTTGCATTATTATTATTAAAAAATTTTTTAAGATTTTATTTATTTACTCATGAGAGAGAGAGAGGCAGAGACACAGGCAGAGGGAGAAACAGGCTCCATGCAGGGAGCCCGACGTGGGACCCAATCCCGGGTCTCCAGGATCAGGTTCTGGGCGGAAGGCCGAGCTAAACTGCTGAGCTACCAGGCTGCCCAATTTTGCATTAGTTTACCTTACTTTTAGGTTGTACAGACATAGGCTTAATAAAATTTAAACCACCTTTCAGAAGTACATTTGGTAAACAGAACAGTACATTAAAAATCACATGACACGTTGCAAACCAATGTAAATTGATATGACCACAATCATCTATCGAATTTCCAGTTTGTTTTTCACTTGGACATCTTATTGGAGACTCACCCATTTCCTCCTTTCCCTGCATAGCTGCTACTGAAATTAAATACTGTTCATTTCATTCAGGATCCAGGATGTGCCATTCAAAAAAATGAATGAATGTCTGCGCTTTCTTAGTTGGTTCCATAGAGCAACTTTAAGGAGTGAACATCACATTTGAAGAACTATATAATTCAGACAATGCTTTTATTGATGGAAACAATTTTGCTTAAGTGTGAAAGCTTATTTAAAAGAGGATAATGTGAGAAATAGATGTAATAAAAGGAATGAGCTGTTTAGGTGACAATGGGGTGATAATAAGCACTTGATGCTATGCTTATGACTTATTTTGTTATTTTAGTCTAATGGCCTGAAAGGTCCTTTAAAAATCATCTAGGTGGATATATATTACATGGAGATAATAGTGTAGATGATTGTTTCCATTTGACTTTAAAATAAACTTCAAAGTCAGGAACTTTTTTTATTAGGTTGGATTGTTGAATTATGTATTTTTGAAAGGCATGGTTTTCATATGCAAAATATCTTCCCAACATGTACATGTTTTAAAAGAATTCTTTCACTTGAAATGTAAAAATATAAAAATAAATACCTTAATTCAACCAAGGAAACTGGTTGATGAGTCCTCTAACAGAATAAAGAGTCACCTGTGCCCCTTTAAAACTCAACTTTGTCTCTAATGCCTGAGCCATCACTGAAGATTAAAGACAGGAACCAAAGGGGGCTATTCTTCATATTTTACCTGCTCATTAAATGCCAAGATAGTTTTTTACTCAATTATACAACTGCCAATGAAAATGGTGAACAAAGACAACATCAAGGCCATGTTTTCCTTTCGATCATTGTTCTCTAGTGAATTACAAGGTTGTGAGCTCTCCTACAACAATTTATACTGACCCAGGCTTCATAAATCTGGTACGGGAGACTGAGTTGCTGAGCTATATGTTGTGATCATGTCTTTCTGCTAACAACATTAATCACTTGCTTCGGAGGAAGTAGCAGTTCAAGAGTGTTTTGTTGGGGCTCTTGTCAGAAAGGGCATCTTCGCAAAAGGCTTTAACGTAGCCCTTTCCCCTCTGGGTGTCTACACTCCTCTCTCTGGGTTTCTAGGCTCCAAATTACCTTGTACTCCTTTTTAGGCAATGTCAAGACCAACAAAATATACAAAGAATAATATACTCATGAGAAAAATATTATATTTATCAGCCACACTTTCTAAAGATGGTGATAAAATTAAAAGGACACTAGATTTATTTGCATATGGAAAAAAATCTTCCATGTTTATTTTTTATTTTTTTTTTTATCTTCCATGTTTAGAATCACTTGAAGTTGGAGACGTATTTGAGATAAAATGATTTGTATTTTGCCCTTGTGATAGACTGCTTCCAATTCATTTTTAAAACACATCATTTTCTCCTTAAGGAACTACTAAACTTAACCACAAACCAGCCAGCACATCTGTCTGAAATGTTCTAGGGGAAGACATGACATTAACATGGACCCTGGTAGGTTATGTATCTGGCCATCAATCTTTTATTTGGAAAAAAAAAGGAGGACTATGACTAATATACAGGAAATTGTTTTACTTGACACTATATTATATTAGAGAGCAAACAAAGCAAAAAATTAGGCTAATATGAATGAAATGAAATAAATGAGATTGTTTTAGGTATCACATACTATAAGGACTCCATTTCTTCCCATTGTCTTAGCGAATAGATAGAAGTGTTGCTATAGAATTTTTGCTAAAAGTAAATGAGTAATATTCCCTTTTAATATCTGAGTTGTCATTTGTCCTCTTGTAATTGTTATTAACTAACTCTTATGAGAGATTTTTGTTCTATGTGTAAAGTAATTTTGCGAGATATACTTCATTGAACACATTCTTGCTGACACAACTGGCAAGTGCATAGAACATTTCTTTCTTTCTTTACTTTATTTTCTTGTTTTTAAAAAAATTTCCATAAAGTCCAAAGTGTGTAGGGGATATTTAGTGTTAGTTCTCAAGACAAATATGACAGCATTTTATTGTGGAGAGACAAAGAGAAGAGCCCTCAGAATTTATTTGTTTTCTTGCTAGTGTACAGTATGTGCTATATTTTTAGAAAATGTGGTTCCCATACTTCATTCCTTAATTTGTGGTAATTTTAGAAAGCCACTTAAATAAGAATTTAATTGTATACAATTTATCAGATTGATCTCTTTCATATTGATGGCAGTTTTAATTACTGTTGATAACATTGATTTGCCAGTTATACTGAGTCTGAAAATAGAAAGGTCAATTGAATTGACTTTTTAAAATATATGAAATGTTAATAATTATTCCTAGCCCTTAGTGCAAAGATTTCTGCCACTAACTGGCAACTTGTAAAGCCACGGATTCTCTCAGCATTATCTATATGAAAAAGACCGTTTTCAATGCTACAATCTCTTGATGGATATAGAACCAGATTGCTGAAGATTTGATCACTGCTTATTAAGTCATCTTATACCATCTGTACCTGGACTACATTTTGCTTACAATAAAATTAAAATTAGTCTGTGGGTAATGAAGACATTTAAAGAAGTGCAGGATAACACAATTCAAAGCACTAAAAATAATACCAATACTAATATTTTGTACAAATACAATGCAGTATGATATTAGAACTACTGTATTGATAATATTTATTTTTATGATGTAAAATAATGCTTACAAATCAAACAAACATAAAAAAATTAAACAAGGAAAAAGTCCCTCATAATTTTAGAGGGATTAATGTGATTTTAGAACTTTTGGAACTTTTACTTCCACTTTTTTTTCTCTTCATATACTACTTAGTATTGGATGCAAATTTACAAATTAGGATGTCTGTGGAATCCTAATCTATAATGAAGCAAAAACATTTTGCATGATGAAGAAACTCTTCTGGAACACATGAAAATAATTTGAATCACAGAAAAGAATATTTTAAAAGGTTATTTCATAGAGCAGGCCTTTGACAATCTCTCTCCTCCTCCGCTGTAAACTTGGTTACTTTACAAAACTAAGATCAAGTTTGATATTTCAATGTTTAAATATCAACAGGTTTCTAGGAATATCCCAAGAAAAATAAATAGTTAAATGGGAAGATTGAGATTACTATTATTATTATAGGCATTTTGAGATTTTCATGTAGATTATTTCAGATTTTTTTTCTATATAGAGAGTTAGATGATGAGAAATGAAAGCAACTGCTTCAAGGAATGGCAACAAAATTGAGCTGATCCATCTTTAAAAGTTAAAACTGATCCAGCTTTAAAAAGCTAATCTAATTAGAAAGTACAGAGAACTTATTAAGATACTTGAGCCACTTTCTTCTTGGAAGCTTTTACACTATCATTGATGTGCTGAAGAGTTCTAAATCTTTATCTCCAGTGAGGTCTCTCTTCTCACTCCAGACTTGTGGACTCGGTGACAGATACCAACCATTTGGATAATGCAGAGTCAATTTCTACTCAGCATGTCCAAAATGGAAACTTGCATATTTTGTCCAAGCCAGAAAACAAAGGGGGAAATTCTCTGCCCTTCAAACCCCGAATTCAATAGTCAAGTCCTGTCATGGTACTATTTAAATATCCTTTGCCTCTGTTTCACTTTTTCCTACCCCATGACGGCCTGCCTTCAGACCATCATTGCCTTTCATACAGCCAGCCTCCTACCTGGCTTCCTGGTTTCCTTTCCCTCCAATCCACAATTCAGTGAGGGAGAGAGCAGGGAGGTTGGTGAAGAGGAGGAAAGTAAGTGAAACTCTGATTTAGACTCACCCTTGACAAAATCTTTAAATATTTTCTGAATATAAACAATTGAAAGTGGATTGTGGTAGCTCTTATGACCTGGTTCCTGCTTTCTTCTCTGGCACACCTCTAACCTCTTGCCTTTCTTTTTTTATAATAAATTTATTGTTTATTGGTGTTCAATTTGCCAACTTACAGAATAACACCCAGTGCTCATCCCGTTAAGTGCCCCCCTCAGTGCCCGTCTCCCATTCACCTCCAACCCCCCCTCTCCTCCCCTTCCACCACCCCCAGTTCGTTCCCAGAGTTAGGAGTCTTTATGTTCTGTCTCCCTTTCTGATATTTCCCACACACTTTTTCTCCCTTCCCTTATATTCCCTTTCACTATTATTTATATTCCCCAAATGAATGAGAACATACACTGTTTGTCCTTCTCCGACTGACTTACTTCACTCAGCATAATACCCTCCAGTTCCATCCACGTCGAAGCAAATGGTGGGTATTTGTCATTTCTAACGGCTGAGTAATATCCCATTGTATACATAGACCACATCTTCTTTATCCATTCATCTGTCGATGGACACCGAGACTCCTTCCACAGTTTGGCTATTGTGGACATTGCTGCTAGAAACATCGGGGTGCAGGTGTCCCGGCGTTTCATTGCATCTGTATCTTTGGGGTAAATCCCCAGCAGTGCAATTGCTGGGTCATAGAGCAGGTCTATTTTTAACTCTGAGGAACCTCCACACAGTTTTCCAGAGTGGCTGCACCAGTTCACATTCCCACCAACAGTGCAAGAGGGTTCCCTTTTCTCCGCATACTCTCCAACATTTGTGGTTTCCTGCCTTGTTAATTTTCCCCATTCTCACTGGTGTGAGGTGGTATCTCATTGTGGGTTTGATTTGTATTTCCCTGATGGCAAGTGATGCAGAGCATTTTCTCATGTGCATGTTGGCCATGTCTATGTCTTCCTCTGTGAGATTTCTCTTCATGTCTTTTGCCCATTTCATGATTGGATTGTTTGTTTCTTTGGTGTTGAGTTTCATAAGTTCCTTATAGATCTTGGAAACTAGCCCTTTATCTGATACGCCATTTGCAAATCTCTTCTCCCATTCTGTAGATTGTCTTAGAGTTTTGTTGACTGTATCCTTTGCTGTGCAAAAGCTTCTTATCTTGATGAAGTCCCAATAGTTCATTTTTGCTTTTGTTTTTCTGCCTTCGTGGATGTATCTTGCAAGAAGTTACTGTGGCCGAGTTCAAAAAGGGTGTGGCCTGTGTTCTCCTCTAGGATTTTGATGGAATCTTGTCTCACATTTAGATCTTTCATCCATTTTGAGTTTATCTTTGTGTCTGGTGCAAGAGAGTGGTCTAGTTTCATTCTTCTGCATGTGGATGTCCAATTTTCCCAGCACCATTTATTGAAGAGACTGTCTTTCTTCCAGTGGAGAGTCTTTCCTCCTTTATCAAATATTAGTTGACCATAAGGTTGAGGGTCCACTTCTGGATTCTCTATTCTGTTCCATTGATCTATGTGTCTGTTTCTGTGCCAGTACCACACTGTCTTGATGACCACAGCTTTGTAGTCCAACCTGAAATCTGGCATTGTGATGCCCCCAGCTATGGTTTTCTTTTTTAAAATTCCCCTGGCTATTCGGGGTCTTTTCTGATTCCACACAAATCTTAAAATAATTTGTTCTAACTCTCTGAAGAAAGTCCATGGTATTTTGATAGGGATTGCATTAAACGTGTACATTGCCCTGGGTAACATTGACATTTTCACAATATTAATTCTGCCAATCCATGAGCATGGCATATTTTTCCATCTCTTTGTGTCTTCCTCAATTTCTTTCAGAAGTGTTCCATAGTTCCAATAAACCATCGTTAGGTTTATTCCTAGGTATCTTATGCTTTTGGGTGCAATTGTAAATGGGATTGACTCCTTAATTTCTCTTTCTTCAGTCTCATTGTTAGTGTATAGAAATGCCACTTATTTCAGGGCATTGATTTTGTATCCTGCCATGCTACCAAATTGCTGTATGAGTTCTAGCAATCTTGGGGTGGAGGCTTTTGGGTTTTCTATGTAGAGTATCATGTCATCGGCGAAGAGGGAGAGTTTGACTTCTTTTTTGTCAATTTGAATGCCTTTAATGTCTTTTTGTTGTCTGATTGCTGAGGCTAGGACTTCCAGTACTATGTTGAATAGCAGTGGTGAGAGTGGACATTCCTGTCTTGTTCCTGATCTTAGGGGAAAGGCTCCCAGTGCTTCCCCATTGAGAATGATATTTGCTGTGGGCTTTTTATAGATGGCTTTTAAGATGTTGGGGAATGTTCCCTCTATCCCTACACTCTGAACAGTTTGATCAGGAATGGATGCTGTATTTTGTCAAATGCTTTCTCTGCATCTAATGAGAGGATCACATGGTTCTTGGTTTTTCTCTTGCTGATATGATGAATCATATTGATTGCTTTACGAGTGCTGAACCAGCCTTGTGTCCCGGGGATAAATCCTACTTGATAAATTATGGTGAATAATTTTCTTAATGTACTGTTGGATCCTATTTGCTAGTATCTTGTTGAGAATTCTTGCATCCATGTTCTTCAGGGATATTGGTCTGTAATTCTCCTTTTTGGTGGGGTCTTTGTCTGGTTTTGGAATTAAGGTGATGCTGGCCTCATAGAACGAGTTTGGAAGTACTCCATCTCTTTCTTTCTTTCCAAACAGCTTTAGTAGAATAGGTATGGTTTCTTCTTTAAACGTTTGATAGAATTCCTCTGGGAAGCCATCTGGCCCTGGACTTTTGTGTCTTGGGAGGTTTTTGATGATGGCTTCAATTTCCTCCCTGGTTATTGGCCTGTTCAGGTTTTCTATTTCTTCCTGTTCCAGTTTTGGTAGTTTGTGGCTTTCCAGGAATGCAGTCCATTTCTTCTAGATTGCCTAATTTATTGGCATATAGCAGTTCATAATATGTTTTTAAAATCGTTTGTATTTCCTTGGTGTTGGTAGTGATCTTTCCTTTCTCATTCATGATTTTATTACTTTGAGTCTTCTCTCTCTTCTTTTTAATAAGGCTGGCTAATGGTTTATCTATCTTATTAATTCTTTCAAAGAACCAATTCCTGGTTTTGTTGATCTGTTCCACAGTTCTTCTGGTCTCAATTTCATTGAGTTCTGCTTGAATCTTAATTAACTCTCTTCTTCTTCTGGGTGTAGGATCTATTTGCTGTTTTTTCTCTAGCTCCTTTAGGTGTAAGGTTAGCTTTTGTATTTGAGTTCTTTCCAGTTTTTGAATGGATGCTTGTATTGCGATGTATTTCCCCCTCAGGATTGCTTTTGCTGCATCCCAAAGATTTTGAACGGTTGTATCTTCATTCTCATTAGTTTCCATGAATCTTTTTAATTCTTCCTTAATTTCTTGGTTGACCCTTTCATCTTTTAGCAGGATGGTCCTTAACCTCCACGTGTTTGAGGTCCTTCCAAACTTCTTGTTGTGATTTAGTTCTAATTTCAAGGCATTTTGGTCTGAGAATAATATGCAGGGGATGATCCCAATCTTTTGGTATCGGTTCAGACCCGATTTGTGACCCAGTATGTGGTCTATTCTGGAGAAAGTTCCATGTGCACTTGAGAAGAATGTGTATTCAGTTGAGTTTGATATTTATTTATTTTTTATTTATTTATGATATTCACACAGAGAGAGAGAGAGGGGCAGAGACACAGGCAGAGGGAGAAGCAGGCTCCATGCACCAGGAGCCAGACGTGGGATTCGATCCTGGGTCTCCAGGATCATGCCCTGGGCCAAAGGCAGGCGCTAAACCGCTGTGCCACCCAGGGATCCCGGTTGAGTTTGGATGTAAAGTTCTGTAGATATCTGTGAAATCCATCTGGTCCAGTGTATCATTTAAAGCTCTCATTTCTTTAGAGATGTTTTGCTTAGAAGACCTATCGAGGGTAGAAAGAGCTAGATTGAAGTCACCAAGTATAAGTGTATTATTATCTAAGTATGTCTTAAATTTGGTTATTAATTGGTTTAAATATTTGGCAGCTCCCACATTCGGGGCATATATATTGAGGATTGTTAAGTCCTCCTGTTGGACAGATCCTTTACATATGATATAGTGTCCCTCTTCATCTCTCACTACAGTCTTCAGGGTAAATTTTAGTTCATCTGATATAAGGATGGCTACCCCTGCTTTCTTTTGAGGACCATTTGAATGGTAAATGGTTCTCCAACCTTTTATGTTCAGGCTGTAGGTGTCCTTCTGTCTAAAATGAGTCTCTTGTAGACAACAAATAGATGGGTCCTGCTTTTTATCCAGTCTGAAACCCTGCGCCTTTTGATGGGGTCATTAAGCTCGTTCACGTTCAGAGTTACTATTGACAGATATGAGTTTAGTGTCATCATGATATCTATTCAGTCCTTGTTTTTGTGGATTGTTGCACTGAACTTCTTCTTAAAGGGGAATTTTAAGAGTTCCCCTTAAAATTTCTTGCAGAGCTGGTTTGGAGGTCACATATTCTTTCAGTTCCTGCCTGTCTTGGAAGCTCTTTATCTCTCCTTCCATTCTGAATGAGAGCCTTGCTGGATAAAGTATTCTTGGTTGCATGTTCTCATTTAGGACCCTGAATATATCCTACCAGCCCTTTCTGGCCTGCCAGGTCGCTGTGGAGAGGAGAGGTCTGCTGTTACCCTAATAGTCCTCCCCATAAAAGTCAGGGATTTCTTGTCTCTTGCTGCTTTAAGGATCTTCTCTTTATCTTTGGAATTTGCAAGCTTAACTATTAAATGTCAAGGTGTTGAACGGTTTTTATTGATTTTAGGGGGGATCTCTCTGTCTCCTGGATCTGAATGCCTGTTTCCCTTCCCAGATTAGGAAAGTTTTCAGCTTTGATTTGTTCAAATACATATTCTGGCCCTCTGTCCCTTTCGGCGCCCTTGGGAACCCCAATTAAACGTAGGTTTTTCTTCCTCAGGCTGTCGTTTATTTCCCTTAATCTATCTTCATGGTCTTTTAATTGTCTGTCTCTTTTTTCCTCAGTTTCCCTCTTTGCCATCAACTTGTCTTCTATGTCACTCACTCGTTCTTCCACCTCGTTAACCCTCGTTGTTAGGACTTCTAGTTTGGATTGCATCTCATTCAATTGATTTTTAATTTCTGCCTGATTGGATCTAAATTCTGCAGTCATGAAGTCTCTTGAGTCCTTTATGCTTTTTTCTAGAGCCACCAGTAGCTGTATAATAGTGCTTCTGAATTGGCTTTCTGACATTGAATTGTAATCCAGATTTTGTAACTCTGTGGGAGAGAGGACTGTTTCTGATTCTTTCTTTTGAGGTGAGGTTTTCCTTCTAGTCATTTTGCTCAGTGCAGAGTGGCCAAAAACAAGTTGTATTGGGAAAGGGAGAAAAACAAAGAAGAGAAAGAGGGAAAGAAAAAGAAGAGAAAAAAAGAAAAAAGAGAAGAAAAAGAGAAAAGAAAGAAAAAGAAAAAAGGGGGGAAGCAAACGGAAATCAAAAAGCAAAAAAAAAAAAACAAAAAACAAAAACCAAAAAACACGGGGGAGTATCTTTTGATTCTGTATACTTTAAGTCCTTGACTTCCCCTGGAACTTGTCCGTCTAGCTGGTCTTCTGGGGAAGGGGCCTGTTGTGCTGAGTTTCAGGTGTTAGCACTTGGGGGAGCTGCTCTGCACCCTGCCTGGTGCAGGGCTCAGTGGGGGTTGTTTACCCCGTGAGGCCCCAGGAGGAACAACCGCAGTGGCGGCGCCAGCTCTGCAGCCCTGGAGTCAGCTCCTGCAGTAGCTCCAGAGCTCTCCGTCTCCAGGGCCTGGAGGCTCCAGGGCAGGGCCGCTGATCTGCTCAGCTCGGGGCAGGAGCGTCCTTGCTGTCCTGGTCCTCCCGGCCTCAGCCTGTCCCGGGGAGGCCGGATCCTGGGCTGTGTCCCCGCGCCCTGTACCCCGGTCTGCGCTGTTGGATTCACGCTCCTGCCCCGCAGCCCCCTCCGCGGAGCTGCCCCTGAGCCCCCCTGAGCTGCTTCCGGAGCCGTGCAGCCCCCTCTACGGAGCCGCCGCCCGAGCCTAAACCTCTTGCCTTAAAGTCACTGAAATATACTTCAATGCAACATGTCACTCCCTTCTCGAATCTATGAACATTTTGCCTTTGTTGAACATTATGTTCTACTCTTTCCCTGGCTAATTCCTACTCATATTTCTGATATTATCCCTCAGATCACTTTAAAAAATAATTATTTATTTATTTTAGAGAGAGAGTGAGTGTGCCCACATGGGGTGGGAGGGAAGGGAGAGAACCCTCAAGTGAACTCCCCACTGAAGCCAGAGCTGAACATGTGGCTCAATCCCAGGACCTTGGGATCATGATGACCTGCGCCAAATCAAGAGTTGGACAATTGACTGACTGAGCCATTCATGTGCCTCTCTCAGAGCATTTTCTAAATGTAGCCTTCACTGGCCCTAAAGGCCTGGTTGGATACCCTTTCCCATATGCTTCGAAAGCATGTGTGCTTTCTTCACCAGAGGGCCTTGCATACTGCATTGAGATTCCTAACTACTTGTACGGTATTAAGCCAGGAATTTTGTCTTTTTAACCATTGTATCCTCAGGTTTATATTTTCCAGATCTCTCTCAGTTCCCCTATGCACTTTGGCTCCATCTAGGTGCACTATCCAGAGCTTGGTGAACTCACCCTTATTATTCCTCCTCTCTCCATTACTTTCCCTTGAAATCACCCATATTTCCCCAAATCTCACTTGTTCTTCTAAGATTTGCTCATTTGCCACCCTGTCCGAACACTTCCCTGGTTACAAAGTGCAGAACTCCTTGGAGGCTTTGTAACAACTAGGTAACATTTAACTGGACTTGTATGTTGTATGCATTTTTGATAGTCTTCTCTTTCTTATAGCACATAGGGAAAGACTATATATTATGCATCTGTGTATTCTTAATTCCTACCTCTTAACACCAGTACCATGAAATAAATGTTTGATGTATAAATAAATGCATTTATTTATACTAATCTCCAGCTTTAGAAATTCACATGTCAGGTATTCTCTGTCTTGGTGTTTCTCTTCCTGGTATGCTTTCTCTTTTCCCCGGCTCTGAAACCCATCTGTCCTATTCCTGGTTTACCTCCTTAAAGAGACATTTCAAATGTATCCTCCAGGAAAGCTTTCATGAACTCACCTACCACATTCTGACTTCTTCCCCACTCTCCTTTTCCTATATGCTTCTTTAGTATTTTATACTGTATTATATTATATATTATATTATATTATATTATATTATATTATATTGTTATACCATATTTCTTTATTTTATTGCATATTACTTTGTGGATGTTAGCATATCATGTTGCTTATTTTTAGGTTATTTCAAAGATATTTATTTTGTCTCCTAAAACAGCTGCTAAGTCCTAGACAGAAGCTTTCCAATAAGAGTCTCTGTTATGATGGACATAGTCTGTCTCTGTGCTATGCAGCAGAATACTCACTAGCCATATATATCTATTGAGTACTTGAAAAGTGGCTAGTGTAACTAAGGAACTAAAATTTCAGTTTTATTTAATTTTAATTAATTTAAATATAAATAACAACATGCAGCTAGAGGCTACAACATTGGGCAATGCAGCTTTCAATGCCAAAGAGAGAATATTTTAAATTATTACTCTTCCCTAATGAGTCTGGTACCTAACAGGAAGCAATGCCTCATGTTTATAAAGTATTTTATAATAAATATATACAATACAATGAAGCACAGAAGTCTACTGAAGTTTCAGAATTACTCTTTGGTGTAGGTAAGATAGATATTATTAAACCCATTTTTGAAATATGGTAACCGAGGGTAATTGACTTATGCAAGGCCCTATGGAAACCACTGGCAGATTCGAATTTCCCCCTTTAAAAAAATAAAATAATCCTTTTTAATGTTCTATTGACACTCAAAGTCTATCGATAAATAGAATTATTAAAATAAGAATTTATTCAGATGACAGAATCTTCATTAACTGGTCACTTATTTTGACATTCAAAAAATATCTGTTGGACCTCGGCAATGAGTCAAGTACATTACAAACACCACAACAAAGTGGTGAATTTGTGAATCCTTGCTCAGAAAGGGCTAACTGTGTGTGGTTCAGGGAGTGGTGGTGAGTGACAGTGAGTAAGCAAATAAGTAAGTAAATAAATGAATGCTGATGGCAAAAGATGCTCTGAATAATATAAGTTGGGTGGTGAGGTGGAGAGTAATTGGGGAAGTCTCTTTCAGGTAAGGTTACTAGAGAGTTCTCAGAGAATAGAAGATGTGAATTGAGATCTAAAGGATGGAAAGAGCTGGAAATTAATTCTAAGAGAAGGAACAGCAAATCCTGAGGCTGAGAAGGACTGATGAACTTGAGAGGAGGCTAATGTGGCTACAGCATGGTGAATGGGGCAGAGGCTATCTTAGTCTGCTCAGGGTGCCATAACAATACACAGATGGGGTGGCTTTGACAGTAGAAACTTATTTTCTCACAGTTTTGGAGGCTGGAGGTCTGAGATCAGGGTGCCAGGAGGGTCAAGTTCTGGTGAGAACTCTTTTCTTGCCTTGCAGATCTTTTTTCACATGGGTCTTCCTTGGTACATGTTCATGAAAACAGAGAAGGAGAGAGAGAGAGGGAGGGAGATCTCTTCAATACATCAATTTTGGTTTACAATACAGTTTTGGTATACAATAGTGTCCATAGCAGGGCCATATTATAAAATGAGATTAGAAAGAAAAGTGGACTTCTGTTATGTAGTGCCTGGTAAGGAATTTGGATTTTATTTTTTTAATTTTATTTATTTATTTATTTATTGAATTGGATTTTATTTAGAGAGTAAAGGAATGACATATAAACATGGGAAAATCTTTAGTATTAATTCAGCTTTCTTTCAGCTTCTGAAAAGTGTATTCATCCAATGGACATTTATTAGTTTCTATATAAGAGACAGTATGCCAAGCTCTAAGATGGCAAGGATCAATCTTGTTATAGATTACCACAGAGGAGCTCACAACTGAGAAAGCACACAGGTAAAAAAATCAACTCATGGGAAAGCAAAGTCTTTCTAACAAAGGGTTTGGGAACAACTTTGACTTCTATCTCACAATATACAGAAAAATTAATTGGAGGTGGACTATAGATATTAATGTAGAAACTAAAGCTACAAAGCTTATAGAAGTAACATGAGCATATCTTCATGACCTTTGGGATAGGCAAAGAGTTCTTAGGACAAATACATATAATGCATCAATTGCTAATGAGTTATAATATACAATATAATACAATATTATTACAATTAAATACAATAAGAAATATACAACATAATATAATAATTGAAAATTGGGCTTCATCAAAATTAATAAAAACTTTGCTTATGAAAAGACACTTAAAAATGAAAAGGCAAGCAATATACTCGAAGAAAATATTTACAATGCATTAATCTGATAAAGGATTGTATTCACCATATATAAAAAAGTCTTACAACTAGGCCATAAAGGCTGGGCAAACAGACACAATAAAAAAGATATATGAATGGTCAATAAATGCATAAGAAGATGTTCATCATTAGTCATTGGGACAATGCAATTTCCCTGTACTCACTAGAATTGCTAAAACAAAAGAGATAGGCGATACTAAATGTTGGTGGTGTTTTAGAATAGGACAACTCTCACATTTCCAGTGGGATTGTAAAATGGTACAACCAATTTAGTAGATCCTGATACAGTTAAATATACACTTACTGTATAACCTAGCAATTCTACTCCCTTGTATTTACCCAACATATATAAAAACATGTATTCAACAGACACTTGTACATTCATGCTTGTAGTATCTTTGTTCATAACAGCCAATAACTGGAAATAATCAAGTGTCCATCCACGGAAGAATGTGTTATATTCCACAACCTATGTTATGTTCATTTGATGGAAAAATAGTAACAAAAATACTAAAACATTCAACATCATGGATGAATCACAAAAATATCATGCCGAGTAGAAGAAAACAGCATGAAAGAGTACATACAGTGTGATTGTGTTTATATGCACAAATTCAAGAAAAATTAATTTGTAGTGATAAAAACTGTGAAACAAAGTTCCAGGACAGGGGTTGAGGATGGTTCCAGGGAGTGGTGAGGATGATCGACTAGAAAGGAAATCTTCAGGAGGTAAGAGAAATCTACATCTTGAGTGGCTGATGGTTACGTAAGCATGTCATTTGTCAAAAGTCATCCAATTCCACACATAAGCTCTGCACACTCTACTGTGTATAAAATATATAAAATTTAAAAATAAACTTCCTAGTAACATGTGATGAGTAATAAGAGGGAAATGCGCAGAAGGGAATAATGATGCCTCAGTATCTGATTGAAATGAAAAGGAATCAGGAATGAAGTATACAACTGAATCCAACTCATTTGGGAACCCATGTTGGGCCCAGATACAGGACTGGACTGATTTGACAATTATATTTCACTGTACCAGGGACATGGGCCAGGTGCAATGTCTAGGTAGTTCTGCCTTTTCTTCCCATCTGTTAAGTACAAACAGATACTCCATTAACTACCAGGAGGTTCTGGTCTTAAGAACAAGGTAGATGAAAACTTGTGATGAGATATGAATGCTCCATCAGTAGCATCCATTGACTTTGTCAGGTCCTGAGTTTGAGCTCTGCTAGAAGGGTGGAGAATTTTCCATTTTGGAACTCATTTATGTTGTTCTGTTGCAGCCTGAGAGTGCTAAGCTCCAGGGCACAGGGCAAGTCTCAGCTGTGCAGTCTTATTATTAAGGACAGGACAGGCTATTCAGCTGTAGTCACTTTGGGAAGGGTGGGGATGTACATTTTTTATGTGTTCCCTTGTCAATTTTAAGTACATGCGTGAGGCCCAGTGGATGAATACTAGCTTTAAGTTCAAAATCAAAATGAGACAAATTAAAATTAAAAATTCCAAGATATCAGGTTAAAATATTTTCAGCTTTTTTAGAAAGATGCTGGAAAATAAAGATGAACTCTGCACAAGGGAAACCAACCATCCTCTCCTCCTTGTTCCTTTCTCCCTCTTCCTCAAGCACCGATGCACTTTTGCATATAATATTTAATATAATTCTTGTAATGACTTTGAAATGTGGGGTGTCAAATCTTTACTGATCAAAAAACAAAACTCCACATTTCAAAAGATTAACTTGCCCAAATTTGCATGGTTAGAAAGTGTTGATGACACTTGCATTTGACCCCTTATCTATTTACCTGCAGAGCTGTGAGTTTTTCTACCTAAAAGACACACTTTAAACACAGAATTTGTTCCAGGCCTATTTGTGTTTAGATAGATTGCTAATCCACAAACTGAAATTTCAGGCATTTGAAGAAGCTATTTGTGAAGACAGTTTGGGGTGATGACTCCTCATATGACCTACATGGTGACCGCTTGTTTCCAGTCTTGTAAGGCTGGTGCTGTTGCATGTGGAGCCTAAGCAATGGAGGATTGGAGGCTACCAATCTTATTTTCCCTATATTTAAAATCAAGGCATTGAACCTGTTGATTTTTAAGATCTTTTCCTACAAAACATTTCCTTTTCTATTCTGTAATATATTATGCCTATATATTTTTGTGTTTCTTAATAGGATGGGAAATAGGATGGACTCATTATTTCATTTGCTCATCTCTCTTTCCATTCCACAATATTTATTGAGAACCTACAAAGTGCCAGTCACTCTGTTGACTCAGGTGTAGCAAAGATAAAGCAAAGGTGTATCTAAATAAATAAATAGAGCACAGTGCCCACCCTCGGAGAGATAGATCATTGCATACAGTTGGATAAAGCTATACAGTACAGAAGGCTGGTATCATTCTCATGGGTAACATTCTTCTCAGAAATGACAGATGACAACTGGTCTTCTTTTCATCACGAAATGTACAAAAGGTCCATTTACTTCACAAGCCAACAGCTCACACCCCTCTATCACTTATTCTTTGTGTAACTTCCTCAGAACCAGGAATGGTTTTTTCTTTCTTTTTCTTCTTCCTTTTTTTTTTAAAACCATAAATGAATAATACAGGAGACAACCAATAGCCAGTTTATACTCCCTGCTATCCTTCTAAAGCTTCATAGCCCAAAATAAAGGTGCTGCGGAGGTGGAGAACCCAATTTCCATTCCAAGTTTCACACAGTGGGTTTCAGTCAATTAAAATTTCTGTTCCTAAGATACAGTTGCTTATGGAGGCAAGTAGCACCCACATTTTCTGAAAACAGTGATCTTGGCCTAGAGGAATGGTCTTCCCCCAATATCTGTCTGCTGAGACCCCAGTCAAAGATTCTGTTCTGTTGCTGCTGCAGGATGTCATAAAGCTGATTTCATCTCCTTGCTCAGGCATCAACTTCCTCTTATTACCTGGGTTTTGACTCCTCTAAGCAACACAACAAACATCTTAGAGGGGAAACAACATGTTTGTCATTCTTTTTATCCTCACTAATGCATTGGAAGGAGGCCATCTGGCTGCCTTTTGGGTAAATCCATTTTATAACAAGATTTTTTGTGTGTGATTCAGTAATTAAACCCCTTTGGATAGAGTTCAAGATGGACCTGCCTTATGCTGAATTTTGCTTTAGAGCAAACTGTTAGTCACAGGTGCCAGTGAATTTATAAATCAGGATGAGAAATCTCTCATAGATTTTAGAAAATTAGTCATCTTCCTGAGTTTCCTTTCACCTTAGGTGCACTCTTCTTCAGAGGTGATCAAGGTGAGAATGTGCTTAGACTGGTCCCTGATCTAACGTGGCTGAGATTGTTATCTGCCATCTATCCTAAATCTAACCTCGTAGGGCTGAAATGTTAAAATGAAGACAGGAGAGTATTAATGTTGTACTCATTGCTATCAACACCATAATAGACTTATCTATTCACTCATTAATTCAGTAAACATGTACTAGCTGAGGGTACAGGAATAGCTAGAAAAGTTTGTGAGCCCAACCTTCATTATGACATGGTTTATTAGAGACCCAATATTCTTTTTTTTTGTTGTCATTGTTATGTTGGGGCTTCAGTTGACATTACATCACCTATGGAATATTTTCTACGAATAATTTCTTTTGAACAAATTATCTTGCCATGTCTTAACCTCAAAAAAATATAAATCAGTACAAAAGTAGGGTTAAAAATCAAGTGCTTGGCTGTGTTTTTCTTGATATCTTATGGGGAAAAAATTCAGCTTCTTGGCTAATTGTACTCCCTATTTCTTTTGCCATGAGTCATGGAAAGTTAATATTCAGCTTGAGAATTTTCTTCTGGCCACTGATTCCTATGAAAATCCTTTTGCAAAACATCATCAATTTGATCAGACACTATTTGCTTTTCTTCTTGGTTTCTACTTTGCACCCATTTTCTGATTGGTGAGATGAGCCTCTCCTTAGCATGCCTATGTGTTTTCTTAGCTATGATCTAGTTATAATGTCATCCATATCAGCAGCACTGAGAGCTTGTTTGACAAGGAGAGCAACCTTCTATGACAGTTAATTGGGTAACAATTCACTTTTATATCAAGCTAAGTTGTTTGCATCTTTTAAATAGATAATGAGCTTGGAACCTCTCCTCAGGCATAAGAATAGCTTGCTTTGGGAGGAGTAAGCTATTTGAGCTCTTGGCACTTTCCCTCCTTGCGCATAGATTTGCTTTCCTTTTGAGCCCCCATGAATGGTCACTGTGGTCTAGTCTTCTTGAGCAGAGATAGAATGTTCCCAAATTCCTGAAAATTCACCAGATGGTACCAGACTTCAGAAAACAAGTGGTGACTTTGGCCTCCTTGTGGCTTCTGTGCTGATTAACATTTTACCTCCACAAATGGACAGCTGATGCTTGTAGTTAGAAAGAAATGTACTATATGGCTTAGGTCTTGAGTCTGCAAGGACTAAATGGGTAACAGTGGGTTTGGGGACGTAAGACCAATTGTTGAAATTACATCTGGAGTCACACTTGGGAAAGGTTTTCATCTTGCTGTCACTAAGGTTCTTAAAAGCCGCTTAAACAATTGTAATTCACTTTGAAACTTCCTGAAAACAAACTTTATTATGAGATTATTAAGGCATTTTTAGTTCTGGTTGGGTCCCATACTCTAAGAGAAGATTATCTAAGTGAAAGCCAAGACTTGCTACCATTCAGACATGTTTATAGAGGCAAATAACCACAGGTGCAAAAACTTCTCAAGAGCTCACTGAGTTAAAATTAAAAATAGTTTGTTGCAATATTGTGAAATATATTTTTGTCACACATTCCTGTAAGTACTATGACATGATTATTTCAAAGGATTGTCAAACTGATCTTGTGTTCACAGGATTTTTATGTAGTAGTGATTGGGGGGTGGGGGATTGTGGGTTTGGTTCTTCTTGGCCAGAGTGAATTGTTCTCTGTATAGTGTATGGATACTGGAAGGGACTGAAAGACATACTGATGAGTATTACAACTTGCTAGCTGGAAGCGAAGCCCTCCTTTTCAGTGAGAGTAAATTCCAAAGATTCCCCTGTTGAGAGTAGTCTTGGGGACCTGTGCCTCCTTAGGTAGAGTAGGACAACTCTCTCAGACTGAGGCACCCAGCGCTAATGATTTGGGTTTTGCATCAGCGACTCTGAGCTGATGAAGTCTATTGTGAAAAGGGGTGAAAGGCAAAGTAAATATCTGGAATTGTAAATTTAATGTATCATCACTGTGTAAATGAATGACCTGTTTTTCCAAGAGTCAAACCTGCTAAGTACCACCAGGAAAATAGCAGGTAGTGGTTCCAGGTAAAGGACTGCAAGATTTTGTTTTCTCTGGTAGTACTGGCAGGAAGTATGCCATTGATGGAAGAGTCACAATCACATGAAGAGGCCAGAAGTCTTTGAAGGCTAATAGAGTTTTAGTTTTTATATTTCTTTTTATATACATTAAACTATGCATTTAAACTTTATTTGAATTAAACTATGTACAGAGGTCTGAATCAGAACAAGTGTTTGCCTAATAGACCCATTCTCCATCCCTGAGTTCCACTTCTCCACATGAACCCTTTTAGCTGTTTCATCTAGTATTTCTCTCCATTTATCTAAATGGCAGAATAATAGCATCATTTCTTGATTGAAAAATTTTAAACTTTATGACTAGATTTCCTAATACAGACAATAAATATTTTCAACCATTCCTCCTGCACCCCTCACTCAGGTGTATGTGTTAACTTCCTCTATCATTCTCTTTTTTTTATAATAAATTTATTTTTTATTGGTGTTCAATTTGCCAACATACAGAGTAACACCCAGTGCTCATCCCATCAAGTGCCCCCCTCAGTGCCCGTCACCCATTCACCCCCACCCCCCACCCTCCTCCCCTTCCACCACCCTAGTTCGTTTCCCAGAGTTAGGAGTCTTTATGTTCTGTCTCCCTTTCTGATATTTCCCACACCTTCTTCTACCTTCCTTTCTATTCCCTTTCACTATTATTTATATTCCCCAAATGAATGAGAACATATAATGTTTGTCCTTCTCCGACTGACTTACTTCACTCAACATAATACCCTCCAGTTCCATCCACGTTGAAGCAAATGGTGGGTATTTGTCATTTCTAATGGCTGAGGAATATTCCATTGTATACATAGACCATATCTTCTTTATCCATTCATCTGTCGATGGACACCGAGGCTCCTTCCACAGTTTGGCTACTGTGGACATTGCTGCTAGAAACATCGGGGTGCAGGTGTCCCGGCGTTTCATTGCATCTGCATCTTTGGAGTAAATCCCCAACAGTGCAATTGCTGGGTCGTATGGCAGGTCTATTTTGAACTCTCTGAGGAACCTCCACACAGTTTTCCAGAGTGGCTGCACCAGTTCACATTCCCACCAACAGTGCAAGAGGGTTCCCCTTTCTCCACATCCTCTCCAACATTTGTGGTCTCCTGCCTTGTTAATTTTCCTCATTCTCACTGGTGTGAGGTGGTATCTCATTGTGGGTTTGATTTGTATTTCCCTGATGGCAAGTGATGCAGAGCATTTTCTCATGTGCATGTTGGCCATGTCTATGTCTTCCTCTGTGAAGTTTCTGTTCATGTCGTTTGCCCATTTCATGATTGGATTGTTTGTTTCTTTGGTGTTGAGTTTAAGAAGTTCTTTATAGATCTTGGAAACTAGCCTTTATCTGATACGCCATTTGCAAATCTCTTCTCCCATTCTGTAGGTTGTCTTTGAGTTTTGTTGACTGTATCCTTTGCTGTGCAAAAGCTTCTTATCTTGATGAAGTCCCAATAGTTCATTTTTGCTTTTGTTTTTCTGCCTTCGTGGATGTATCTTGCAAGAAGTTACTGTGGCCGAGTTCAAAAAGGGTGTTGCCTGTGTTCTCCTCTAGGATTTTGATGGAATCTTGTCTCACATTTAGATCTTTCATCCATTTTGAGTTTATCTTTGTGTCTGGTGCAAGAGAGTGGTCTAGTTTCATTCTTCTGCATGCGGATGTCCAATTTTCCCAGCACCATTTATTGAAGAGACTGTCTTTCTTCCAGTGGAGAGTCTTTCCTCCTTTATCAAATATTAGTTGACCATAAGGTTGAGGGTCCACTTCTGGATTCTCTATTCTGTTCCATTGATCTATGTGTCTGTTTTTGTGCCAGTACCACACTGTCTTCATGACCACAGCTTTGTAGTCCAACCTGAAATCTGGCATTGTGATGCCCCCAGCTATGGTTTTCTTTTTTAAAATTCCCCTGGCTATTCGGGGTCTTTTCTGATTCCACACAAATCTTAAAATAATTTGTTCTAACTCTTTTCTCCTGCTGATATGATGAATCATACTGATTGTTTTACGAGTATTGAACCAGCCTTGTGTCCCAGGGATAAATCCTACTTGGTCATGGTGAATAATTTTCTTAATGTGCTGTTGGATCCTATTGGCTAGTATCTTGGTGAGAATTTTTGCATCCATGTTCATCAGGGATATTGGTCTGTAATTCTCCTTTTTGGTGGGGTCTTTGTCTGGTTTTGGAATTAAGGTGATGCTGGCCTCATAGAACGAATTTGGAAGTACTCCATCTCTTTCTATCTTTCCAAACAGCTTTAGTAGAATAGGTATGGTTTCTTCTTTAAACGTTTGATAGAATTCCTCTGGGAAGCCATCTGGCCCTGGACTTTTGTGTCTTGGGAGGTTTTTGATGACTGCTTCAATTTCCTCCCCGGTTATTGGCCTGTTCAGGTTTTCTATTTCTTCCTGTTCCAGTTTTGGTAGGTTTTTGATGACTGCTTCAATTTCCTCCCCGGTTATTGGCCTGTTCAGGTTTTCTATTTCTTCCTGTTCCAGTTTTGGTAGTTTGTGGCTTTCCAGGAATGCGTCCATTTCTTCTAGATTGCCTAATTTATTGGCGTATAGCTGTTCTTAATATGTTTTTAAAATCGTTTGTAGTTCCTTGGTGTTGGTAGTGATTTCTCCTTTCTCATTCATGATTTTATTAATTTGAGTCTTCTCTCTCTTCTTTTTAATAAGGCTGCCTAATGGTTTATCTATCTTATTAATTCTTTCAAAGAACCAACTCCTGGTTTTGTTGATCTGTTCCACAGTTCTTCTGGTCTCGATTTCGTTGAGTTCTGCTCGAATCTTTATTAACTCTCTTCTTCTCCTGGGTGTAGGATCTATTTGCTGTTTTTTCTCTAGCTCCTTTATGTGTAAGGTTGGCTTTTGTATTTGAGTTCTTTCCAGTTTTTGGATGGATGCTTGTATTGGTGATGTATTTCCCCCTCAGGACTGCTTTTGCTGCATCCCAAAGATTTTGAACGGTTGTATCTTCATTCTCATTAGTTTCCATGAATCTTTTTAATTCTTCCTTAATTTCCTGGTTGACCCCCTTCCTCTATCATTCTCACAGAGTTTTTTGCCACTTTTGGTTAAGTCAGTATTCAGTATTTACACTATTGTTATTACATAGATGTGGTCAACTGCTGAACCCTTGATATAACAAAGTGGCTTTCCTCTACTTGTACAATTTTTTTCATTTTTTGTCTCTTCTAAAGTTAACAATTCATTTTTAGTCATTTATTTATGTGTTATTAACTCATAAAAATCTACAAACAAACTAACCCAACACATCAAATAAGCTATTTTTTTCTTTGAGTTTTTTATATTTTTTCAGGAGTTTTCAATTTTTTTTTTTTTGAGTCTTGCCTATCAATTGCTAGATCTTCTGCGATTTCTTCACAGCCATTTGTCTTGGATTTCACATTATTTTCATGTTTCCTACAGTTTTGATTTACTATCTAATTCTGTTGGAGTGCGTTCTCCAGTAGCTTTCTGAGAAAGTTTGTGTACGAGACTGATGTTTTGAAGCACTGCGTATCTGAAGTTCTCTATTCCATTTTCTCAGTCACTGGTACCTTAGTAAGCGATTCTAAGTTGTATGTTATTTTTTCACTATCTCCTATTTTAGCTCTCAGACTGCTGCTAAGAAGTGTTCTTGGTAAATGACTTTTTTTTTGTCTCTCTGGAAACTTTTGTAATCTTTTCTTTCTTCTTTCTTCTTCCTTTCTCCTTTCCTTCCTCTCTCTCTCCCTTCCTTTTTTCCTTCCCTCCTTCTTCTCTTCCTTTCACTCTCTCTTCTTTTTTCCATTCCTGGTGTTCAAAATTTTCCTCTTAATTAAAATAAAATTATGAAAAGATTTATATAAAATTTTAATTAAATGCTTTTTAGGTGTACACAAAACAAAGAGTCCAAAACAAGTGGAGGAACCTTTAATGTTAAGACACACCCAAGCATGCCTTTCTGCTGAGGAATTCTAAATAGAGAGACTGAATGAGATTGCTGGATTGGGTGGGAGGCTGGAAGAGTAATCCCAGAAAGAGGAGCAAATACCAACAGAATTCTTGGTGGATAGAGTTTTGGAGACTCTTGGTCTACTGGGAGCAAAGGAAAGTTTTCTATCATTTAACAGCAGATATTTAGTGAAATGAAAAATATTTCTTTTACTTTCCTTCCACCCAAAACTTTCTTAGGGGTAAATTGAGCTAAGTTTTCTGTACATGACAGCTTCTTTCATTTTCCAACTTGAATACTTCATGTTTCAATATGGATTTTTGTTTTGTTGTTGTAAGATATTTCTTTATGGAATGTAATATCAAATCTCCTATTTGACACTTATTCAGACCTTTCTTAGAAACTGAGTATTTCATACTTTCCAATTGGGATAGCATGGCTAAAGCAGAAGATTTTCTTTCTTCATTTTAATCATAGGCCCTTATTTCATTTCCCTTTCATTGTTTTTCTTTTTTTTTAAAGATTTTATTTATTTATTCATAAGAGACACACAGAGAGAGGCAGAGACACAGGCAGATGGAGAAGCAGGCTCCCTGCAGGGAGCTCCATGTGGGACTCAATTCCAGGACCCCAGGATCACGACCTGAGCCTAAGGTAGATGCTCAACCACTGAGCCACCCAGGTGTCCCACATTGTTTTTCTTTTAAACAAAATTTAAAATATATCATTTTGCAAATTAGCCAGGAAAAAGAGAAATTATCCTTCATCTTTTGAGCGTAAAAGAACAGTAATAATCTAATACTGAGAGTATTGAGAGTAGTGTATTGAGAGTATGTATTGAGAGTCATTAGAGTTGTGTCTAGTTTAAAAGTACTTCAGAGATACAGTATTAGAAAACAGGAAACAAAAGTCTCAGCAAGCAGGTGGCTATACAAGAAAAGAATTTCTATAATGGCTGGTCTGCATTTCTGGAAGCCAGAAATACTGCACAAACACAGCCTTAATATAACCATAACAGACAGTAGGGTATGACTTAATGATCAAGTAATTAATGACAAAAAAAAATTAAGCTACAGGTGTTACATGGCAAAGTGTGAAACGGAAGTCCTGGACTATGCAGTAGAACTTAGCCAACTAACTTTAGCACTTCTTAAGGACTGTAAAGTCTCTGGATTGAACTAAAAGCTTTTAAGAAAAGAAATTATACATATATATTTTTAATATGTTTTATTCATATGTACTCTATTGTCGCAGAAATTATTTCTAGTTAGATGATTATCATCCATCAGTGATTTACTTTAAAGCCTTAATTGAGTGCCCGCTCTGTGCCAGGTCTTAATCTAGGCACAGTGGACACAGAGTTGTCCCAAAGTTCACAGTCTAGTAGAAGAGACAAACAGCACCTCTCCAATGAGCATGACAGGATGATGAGTTCTTGGTGAAGGGAAGCAAAGGTGCTACGTAAAGAGGGCCACCTAACCCAGCCTAGAAGACTTCCAGAGGGAGCTGATACTAAGGCCACATGAGAATGAAGGTTAGGAGGGTTCCTGTAGGGAAGGGAAGAAACATATACGAAAGCATGAGAGACTTGGCTCAAATTAGCAATTTTGAGTTGAGTATATTGGTATATACAGTACAAAGACTAGGCAAGTAGGCTTAGATAAGATTCTGAAAAGCATTGCCTGAAATCTCCATGAAGGCTTTGCAGGATTTAGAAAGATCAAACTGGTGGCAGTGTGGCATGTAGATTAATTACAAGTGGAGATCAGGAGACCATATAGAAGGTTGTTGTTTGTTTCTTTTTTTAAAGAATTTATTTATTTATTCATGAGAGACACAGAGAGAGGCAGAGACATAGGCAGAGGGGGAAGCAGGCCTCTTGAGGGAGCCTGATAAGGGTCTCCATCCTGGGACTGCAGGATCATGCTCTGAGCTGAAGGCAGAAGCTCAACCACTAAGCCACCCAGGCATCCCAGAAGGCTGTTTTAATAACTAACAATGGGAGAACGAATAAAGTCTCAAACCAAGGTAATCACAGTTGAAACAAACAGATTCCAAAAATTTAGGAAATATTTCTAAAGTAGAATTAACTAAAACTGATGACCAGTTTGATGTGGACTAGGGGGGTATGGGAGATGATGAGTCAAAGATGTCTGTGTCTGATTTGAGCAATGGGTATTGGTACTGCCATTGAAGTAATTAGGAGAGTCTGAGAAAAGCAGATCTGGAGGGAAATTAAAGAGTTCATTTGAGGTGGGTACTCTTTATGGTGTCTTTTCTGGCATCCAAGTGGAAATTCCCATTAGTGGTTTTATATAAAAAGCTAGAGATCAGGAGCGGGTATCTGGGTTTAGACATATAAAATAGAGTTATTGAATAGTGATAGTAGTTGTTATCATTAGTATGGGTGTATTAGCCAACAGGATTGGCCAAGGGATAAACCCAGACACATGTTGATTCTTTTTTTTTTTTTTTTAAGATCTAAGTGGCTTTATTTTATTTTTTTCTCAAAAAATGATTTTTATTTATTTTATTTTTTTATTGAAGTTCGATTTGCCAACATATAGTATAACACCCAGTGCTCATCCCATAAGTTGCCCCCCTCAGTGCCCATCACCCAGTTACCCCAACCTTTGCCCACCTCCCCTTCCAAAAACCTTTGTTCATTTCCCAGAATTAAGAGACTCTCATGGTTTGTCTCCCTCTCTAATTTTTCCCACTCAGTTCCCCTCCTTTCCCTTAGGTCCCTTTTACTATTTCTTATATTCCCCATATGAGTGAAACCATATGATGTTTGACCTTCTCTGATTGACTTACTTCACTCAGCATAATACCCTTCAGGTCCATCCACGTCAAAGCAAATGGTGGATATTGGTCCTATCTGATGTATGAGCAATATTCCATTGAATATATAGACTACATCTTCTTTATCCATTCATCTTTTGATGGACACTGAGGCTCCTTCCACAGTTTGGCTATTGTGGACATTGCTGCTATAAACATTGGGGTGCAGGTGTCCCAGCATTTCACTACATCTGTATCTTTAGGGTAAATCCCCAGTAGTGCAATTGTTGGGTGATAGGGTAACTCTATTTTTAACTTCTTGAGGAAGCTCTACACAGTTTTCCAGAGTGGCTTCACCAGCTTGCATTCTGACCAACAGTACAGAGGGCTCCCCTTTCTCCACATCCTCTCCAACATTTGTTGTTTCCTGTCTTGTTAATTTTCCCCATTCTCACTGGTGTGAGGTGGTATCTCAAGGTGATTTTGATTTTTATTTCCCTGATGGCAAGTGACGTGGGGCCAATTTTCTCATGTGCTTGTTGGCCATGTGTAGGTCTTCTTTGGAGAAATTTATGTTCATGTCCCCTGCCCGTTTCATGATTGGATTGTTTGTTCCATGGGTGCTGAGTTTGATGAGTTCTTTATAGATCTTGGATACTAGCCCTTTATCTAATATGTCATTTGCAAATATCTTCTCCCATTCTGTAGGTTGTCTTTTAGTTTTGTTGACTGTTTTTTTGGCTGTGCAGAAGATGTTTATCCTGATTAAGTTCCAAGACTTCATTTTTGCTTCAGTTTCCTTTGCCTTCATAGATGAATCTTGCAAGAAGTTACTGTGGCCAAGTTCAAAAATGGTGTCTCTTGTGTTCTCCTCCAGGATTTGGATGGACTCTTGTCTCACATTTAGATCTTTCATCCATTTTGAGTTTATCTTTGTGTATGGCGTAAGAGAATGCTCTAGTTTCATTCTTCTGCACGTAGCTGTCCAATTTTCCCAGCACCATTTATTGAAGAGACTGTCTTTTTTTCAGCGGATAGTCTTTCCAGCTTTGTCGAATATTAGTTGACCATAGAGTTGAGGGCACATTTCTGGGTTCTCAATTCTATTACATGGATCTCTGTGTCTTTTTCCTTGCCAGTACCACACTGTCTTGATGATCACAGCTTTGTAATACACCTTGAAATCCGGCATTGTGGTAACCCTGGCTCTGGTTTTCTTTTTCAATATTCCCCTGACTATTTGGGGTCTTTTCTGATTCCATACAAATCTTAGATGATTTGTTCCAACTCTCTGAAGAAAGTCCTTCGTATTTTGACACGGATTGCATTAAATGTGTAAATTGCCCTGGGTAGCATAGACATTTTCACAATATTAATTCTTCCAATCCATGAGCATGGAACATTTTTCCATCTCTGTGTCTTTCTCAGTTTCTTTCAGAAGTGTTCTGTAGTTTTTAAGGTATAGATCCTTTACCTCTTTGGTTAGGTTTATTCCTAGGTATCTTATGCTTTTGGGCGCAATTGTAAATGGGATTGATTCCTTAATTTCTTTCTTCAGTCTCATTGTTAGTGCATAGAAATGCCACTGATTTCTGGGCATTGATTTTGTATCCTGCCACATTGCCAAATTGCTGTATGAGTTCTAAAAATCTTGGGGTGGAGTCTTTTGGGTTTTCTACATATAGTATCATGTCATCTGCGAAGAGGGAGAGTTTGACTATTTCTTTGCCAATTTGAATGCCTGTTATTTCTTTTTGTTGCCTGATTGCTGAGGTTAGGACTTCTAGTACTATGTTGAATGGCAGTGGTGAGAGTGGACATCCCTATCGTGTTTGTGATCTTAGGCGAAAGGCTCTCAGTGTTTCCCCATTGAGAATTATAGTTGCTGTGGGCTATTTGTAGATGGCTTTTAAGATGCTAAGGAATGTTCCCTCTATCCCTACACTCTGAAGAGTTTTGATCAGGAATGGATGGGTGCTGTCTTTTGTCAAATGCTTTCTCTGCATCTATTGAGAGGGTCATGTAGTTCTTGTTTTTTCTCTTGTTGATGTGATCTATCACGTTGATTGTTTTCTGAGTGTTGAACCAGCCTTGCATCCCGGGATAAATCCCACTTGGTCATGGTGAATAATCTTCTTAATGTGCTATTGGATCCTATTGGCTAGTATTTGGTTGAAAATTTTTGCATCCGTGTTCATCAGGGATATTGGTCTCTAATTCTCCTTTTTGGTGGGGTCTTTGTTTTTAGATTCAAGGTGATGCTGGTCTCGTAAAACGAGTTTAGAAGTATTCCCTCCCTTTCTATCCTTCGGAACAGCTTTAGTAGAATAGGTATTATTTCTTCTTTAAACGTTTGATGGAATTCCCCAGGGAAACCATCTGGCCCTGGACTTTTGTGTCTTGGGAGGTTTTTGATGACTGCTTCAATTTCCTCCCTGGTTATTGGCCTGTTCAAGTTTTCTATTTCTTCCTGTCCCAGTTTTGGTAGTTTGTGGTTTTCCAGAAATGCATCCATATCTTCTAGATTGCCTAATTTGTTGACATATAGCTACTCATAATACTTTTAAAAAATTGTTTGTATTTCCTTAGTATTGATTGTGATCTCCTCTTTTTTTCATAATTTTATTAATTTGAGCCTTTTTTCTTTTTAATAAGGCTGGCTAGGAGTTTATCTATCTTATTATTTCTTTCAGAGAACCAACTCCTGGTTTTGCTGCTCTGTTCTACAGTTCTTCTGGTCTCTATTTCATTGAGTTCTGCTCGAATCTTTATCATCTCTCTTCTGCTTGGTGTAGGTTTCACTTGCTATTCTTTCTCCAGTCCTTTAGGGGCGATGTTAACTTGTGTATATTTTTTCCCCAAATTTTTGAGGGAGGCTTGTTGCAATGCATTTCCCTCCTAGGACCACTTTTGCTGTATCCCAAAGATTTTGAACCATTGTATTTTCATTTTCATTAGTTTCCATGAATCTTTTTAATTCTTCTCTAATTTTCTGGTTGACCCATTCATCTTTTAGTAGGATGCTCTTTAACCTGCATGTGTTGAAATATGTTGACTCTTAAGAAGAAGATAGAGAAAGAGTAGATTATAAACATAATTGAGAAGGACTAGCTGGTGAAGTCAGATTATAACCATATGAGAGTGGTTCCCTGGAGTGAGACGAGTCAATGAAAGAGCCTGGGTTACAGTGGTAATTGCTGCTGTGTAGTCAAGTAAATTAAGGACTGAAAATTTGATAGATATAAATTATCATCCCAAATAGAGTAAGTCTGAGAGTGAAGGGACTATGATAGTTGTTTAATGTGGAAAGGAGAATTCTCTGTTTCTCCGCCTGACCACTTGAGTGGGAATATTGGTTTCTCCAGCTCTCAGACTGAGATTTACATCATGGTCACTCCTTGTTCTCAGGCCTTCAGACTTGGATTGGAATGTACACCATCAATTCTCCTGGTCCTCAGGCCTTTGAACTTGGACTGGTGCCACACAGCCAGCTTTCCTGGGTCTCCATCTTGCAGACAGCAGATCTTTTCAGGCCCTATTAACTCATGTGAGTCCTTATAATAAATCCTTTTCTATATCATTTATCTCTACATCTATATCATGTCTACTTATCTCTATGTCATCCATCTATTTATCATTCATTCTATACATTCTGCTGGTTCTGTTTCTCTGGAGAACCCCGACTAACACAGGGGTTGTTATTGATAATTATGATAGGACAACAAATATAAACTAGAAGTTCTCCAAGCAAACACGAATACATGGTCATGCCACATTTGAAAGAATTATTTCAGTGAAGTAGTAAGAGTGGTGGCTGTACATGATAAGAGTAAGAATGAAGTGAATGATAAGAAATTAAAGTACCTGTGAACAGACTATTTTTTTGAACTAGCTTTTATTTATAAGGAAGAGACTGAGCGAGAGCTAGAGGCAGGTAGGCGTTTAATGGAGAACATTTTGCCTAGCAGAGGCTTGAGCAACCTCGTATGCAAAAAAGAACATGCCAACAAAGAGGGAGAAGTCAGAGAATTTACCATAAGAGAGAATAAGTGATCCACTGTCGTATGGGAGCTAGAGGATATGGCAGGATTAGCTTTCAAAAGGAGGATAGAATATCTTTTCTAGAAAGACAGGAGAAAAAAGTGAATAGAATGCAAATATAGCAAATGTGTGGGTGAGTGAGTGTGAGGTTGGCCAGATTTCCACCTGATGGTCTCTGTTTTCTCTGTAAAGCATGATAGGAGGTCTAGAGCTGAGAGAGGTGTATAGGATTATAGAATGGTTTGCTCAGGAGAAACAGGTAAGGCTGTATGGTTATTCTGGAGAGTGAGAGACAAGCTGATTAGGAACACTACAGGATTTTCAGGCAATACTATGTGCCAGCTGGACACAACTTGCAGTGACATGGACCTACAATTTCATGTTTTATTATCCCCCATCACCTTTATTATCCCTCATCCATTTTAAGTAGTGAAGATTGTGGTATTGGTACAACAAATTAATGCACAAAGGAGTGATTCAAGTTCTTGATTATTGTCCCCATGGAAAATGGGATGAAGAAGAGGCTGACTCATGAGAAAGAATGGAGAAGTCAATAAACTTCAGGTCTCACTGAAGTTAGGAAACAAAGATGTTAGTAGAAGAAACACAATAGCTAGAAGAATAGGAAACTGTGTGGAGAGAGTGGACATAGAACTTCAAGATATCAGAGGTGTGTTAGCTCTGGGTGATGGCGAAGTCCTGACTGTGGCCGTGGGTGAATGTCTGTAGAGGAGATGAGACGTTTTGGAGTTGATGTTGGATAATTAAGCCACATGGATGGAAAAATCACTAAGAACTATGATAAAACTTAGAGCAGACAGGAAAATCTTAAACCAAATGTCAGTGAGATGACCAAAGTGAACAAAAATATGGAGATGATGTAACCTGGACACTTCTGCAAGAATTTTGAGAAGTGAGGGTTTGGTGTGGCCAAATGGAGTTGAAACTGTGGGTGCTGCCTTTCACTGTAATTCTTAAGTGGGCTCCTAGGTGTGTGGTATCATTAGATAGCTTTTCACCCAGACTTCGAGATGAAAGGAAACATTGTGTGAAGAGGAGAGTGGAAGGGTTTGCAAGAATACGAGAAATGGTCAGGAGAAAGGAAGATCAGCACCAGCTGGGCATAACAATAACAAAGAAAAAAGTATAACTGAGAGGTTAGTCTGCATTTGGGTGATGGGCAAGTATAAGAGGCATTCATTTATCAAGATTCTACCTTGTTCTATCCTTCCTAGCACTGGAAATGTGTGTTTAGAGCATGGGCTGTAAACTCCAAGATGGCAGAAACTCATAGTGTTTTGTATTAAAGGAAAGAATGAGTGAACCCTGGGAGGGATACAGTACAGGGAAATGGTTAAGGGCATGAGCTTTTAAATCATAGAGCTCTGAGACAGTATCCTGCCTGGGGAATCTTGGACAAGTTGTTTAACTTCTTTAAATTGCAACTTCCTCATCTATAAATTATAGGTTATGTTAGTAACTACACTTCAGAGTTTCTGGAAGCACCAAGCACCTGGTCAAGACCTAGTAAATGGCAACTCTCACTGCCACTATTGCTTTTAACTGTTTTATTTGCTGGTAGAAAATCTGGTATGACAATAATTTGTAGCTAGAGCTTTGAGATTTTTTTTTAATTCTGTTTTCAAGCAGAATAGTGGTTAGATGTACTAGAAACAGTATTCTAGTCTCAGAATTAGTTAACTCCTTAGAAGGAGAGAATGCCTTCCTTGTTTTTAAATAAAAACTACAACAGTTTTTAAACAGTTACTTTAAACAAGTTTTTTTTTGTCATCAATTTTTTTGGTAAACCTTGGACACACTGAGAAGAACTACAAGGATGCTCTTTTTTATTCTATGAATAGTACAAGTATTTTCTGTCTTTCAAATCTACTCTTACCCTGGAAAAAGGAAAAATATTGCAGAAGTGTGTGGCTGTGATTTCTAGTTAGTTTGCACTTTTCCTGAATTTTCTTTGGTTTTGTAGACTCTTAGATCTGATGACAATTATTGTCTACAATATTCACTTTTCCCAGAAAAGTATACATGAATTATGAATAAGAAATCTTAATGCAAAATTATTTTAAGTTATTTAATTAATAGGAACTATTATTATGTATCATATGTACCCATGAAAATTTTGAATGTGAACTCTGTGAGCAAATCCACTTATCTTGCCTAATCTGCCATTTCATTTCTCTGGGTTTGCATTGGGATCTTGTGTTTTAGTTATATCTTGGCTTTTTTTGTTGTTGTTGTTTTTTTCCAGTTGACTAAAAGTCCTTCTCTATCAGCCCTAAAAACATCTTTGTTGGAGATAAGTAGCACATTTCTTCTCCAAAACTCAGTCTAATACCCTTAGAATGTACATGAACATGAGAAATTCCAAGTGATTGGAAAATCACTTCCAATACTTTTACACTGATTCTGGCCCAACCTACAGTCTTCTCATGCTATGCTTCTTTTGCTTTTTTGCTTTAAAAATCCACAGACTGGAAATAGCTCCGACTCACTGAAACAACTTTCCTTGCAAGTCATCAAAATCCACTCTGATCTTCCCAGTTGGTGGAGGTGACGAAACCACGTTAGTGTTAGAAGTTCTTTCATTTCCCCCACCCACAAGTGAATTTTTGAAGCTTTTCAGGATTTTTCTCCAATGCTAAAGATCAAGTCCAATCTCCTGTAGAAGATCCTTGATCTAAGCTGTGGGGTTTTCCAAATAATTTAAGTATTCAACGATGAATATTTTATTTTTTAAAAGATTTTATTTATTTATTCATGAGAGACACACACAGAGAGAGAGGCAGAAACACAGGTAGAGGGAGAAGCAGGCTCCATGCAGGGAGCCTGATGTGGGACTCGATCCCCGGACTCTAGGATCACGCCCTGAGCCGAAGGCAGATGCTTAACTGCTGAGCCACCCAGGCGTCCCTCAACATGTATATTTTAAATGAAAACTCGAGACTTTTTTTTTCAACAGAGCTATAGCTGTGAATCTTCCACTTCTCCTTTTCTGGGTCAGTGTGCTACTGGATATGGAGCCCTCCTGAAAGCCCAAACAGTGCAGGGTCTTGATATGATGACATGACAACGTTGCTTGGAGGCTGAAGCTTGTCAAACGGTCACTGGTTGGTTTACCCAGCAGGAGTTTTTGCAAAAATTACTTTGATGAGAGTAAATTAAAACTCCTATTTTCCCCCTCCCCTGGAAGCTGTAGTAAAAATGGATCAATAAATAATTTTGATTATTTTAATTAATTTTGATTAATCCTAAAGATAACAGGGGAAAAATGTAAGCTTATTGATAGGGGAAGTTGTCGAAATCCTACTGAAGCAAATGCCAATATTATTTTCAAGGGCAAGGACTAAAAGACAGTAAAGTTAAACTTGGCTTATCTCTCCTATGGCATGTGCTGAGAGTAGAGATTCAGGGAAGTTTAATCTCTTTTATACACAGATTGAGTTATGTAGTCATGAATTTATGCAAATACTAACTAGCTTTAATCCAATGAGAAATAACCTGATAGAGAAAGAATATGCCTGGAACAACCAGAAAACTTGAAAAAAAAATTCCATGTTATGTTGTGATTTTAAAGAACACTGCAGTATTAAGCAGAATGAGAAAATTTTTTTACCTCTTTTCTTTCTGCTGCTCAATTTGCTACTTAGCATCCTCTCAGTCATAAATGCTGAATAATATGGGAGGGAATTAGAATCTAATTCAGGCTTATGTAACTGTATCTCTAAGTGCTAAACTTATTTGAAACGAGATGTAATTGAGCATTATGGGTTCATTTTTAAAAAATATTTTTCCTCATTAAAAGATAACCTCCGGGGGATTCCTGGGTGGCTGAGCAGTTTGGTGCCTGCCTTCAGCCCAGGGCATGATCCAGGAGTCTCAGTATCCTCAGGATGAGGAATCTCTCTTTGGGCTCCCTGCATGGAACCTGCTTCTCTCTCTGCCTGTGTTTCTGCCTCTCTCTCTCTTCTGCCTCTCTCATTCTCTCATGAATGAATAGATAAAATCTTTAAAGAAAAAAAAGACACAAAAGACACACATCTATATTCCTAAATTGATGATTAGATAAATATTTAGGCATATAATTATTGGTTGTTGTGTATGAGCAAAAAATAGAAAAATAGAAATTTAAAGCACTTAAATAGTTTCAGTGAAAGCATACTATTTTATATATATTATTTCTTCAAAAATATCCCATAAAGGAAGGGAAAGATGGAGAAGCATACTCGTCTTAGGGTATTAGGGCACAGTTTTACCTGAAAAGCCTATGTGAATTTTATACTTTATTGTGTGTTTATATCTGTTTTGGCTTTACTAAAAGTACAATGTCCTTTTCGTTGAAGAAATTTATTAAATAAACAAAGACATTTATTTATTCGAGAGAGATGGAGAGAGAGAACAGGAGGTGGAGGTGCAGAAGAAGATGGAAAGAAGCCTTAAGAAGATTCCCCACTGAGTATGGAGCCCAATGCAGGGCTCGATCCCAGGACCCTGAGATCATGATGTGAGCCAAAATCAAGAGGTGGCCACTTAACTGACTGAGCCACCCAGGTCCCCCATAATGCCTTATACTTAAAATAACCTTTTAAGAGGAAGAAAAAACAATGCCAGTTTTTCTTTCCCAAATCTTTGTAGTGTAACATGAATTTTCCAGAAAGGTATGTTCAGTTCTTATCCTATAGTTTTGTGTACCACTGGCCACACTGGAATGTTGCCCTAATTCAAAGGGTCAGGGCACTGGCTAAACAGGGAAATCACTAGAGTACCTTTTAAAAATGCCAGTGCCTATGTCACACTAAAGTCCAATTAAATCTGCATCTCTGGGAAAGATTCTTAGTATTGATGTTTTTAAAAATCTCCCTAGGTGGGTCTAGCATGTACCTAGGGGTGAGAACCACTGTGGTAGCTAGAAACTTACTGTAATTTGACGACCATGGATGATATTATATCAGATACTATCTATTGTGATACCCGTCTTCACACCATACCTCTCTTTGAACTTGTTTCCCTCATTACCAGGACCCTAAAATAGCTGTTAAATACAATAGTGAACTGATTGCAGGGAAGTGGAAACTCAGTTTACAGTGAAACCCATATCTAGTGTATAGCCCAATGGGATCCTGAAGATAAGCATATAAGCCACTGATTCTACTGCAGAGAAAAAGAACTACTTATTTTAAACACTTTGGGCAATTGTTCCCCTCCCGCCCCAGGTAACTTCCTACATCTAAAGAAAACTTTAATTTGATAAATTGCAAATTGTTAATTTTGGGAAGAATTTAATAAGTATAATTTTATCAGTTTGATTTTTTAAAACCCCACCAAATTCTCCTACAATATTTTCAGTATTTGCTGAAGGATGACATCCCCCTTGCCTTAATCATGTGCCAGATTACTCGTAAACCTGGACCATATGCCACTTCAATTTGCTGATGGGCCCAAGCTGTTTTGGTAGATAAAAAATCCAAGGGGATTAGAATGGCTCAATCCTCGCCGTGAACAGAACAACGGCAGTAGGGCAGCTACAGCTCTCTTCTCTTTCCTATTCCTTGCATTACCTGGATTCTCTTCCTTCAAGTCATTGGCCCCAGAACTAGAGATCACATCAATGCCTGCAAAAGTGTATTTCACTGGAATGAGGCTTTCTGTACACTTAGACAGAAACCAAATTTCAGAGACACAGATCATGCATGCAATGGGATAGAAATCATTATGTGCAAAAGTAAGAAATGTTTGCCCAGTTTTGGCTTTGGGATGGTTGGGGGGTGGGGTAAACATTCTAAATTGATGAGTGACATAAAGCATCTTTCTCTTATTTGGCTTCTATTTTCTATTCGGCACAGTGAATGGTGATTTTCTCTGTCATCAATGTTTAAGTGACCAAGTTTTTCTTCTTATATTAAAGTGAACCTCTATGATTTCATTTCAGAACCTCTATGACTCTTGAAATCAGGATCAGATGGTTAATTTTTTTTTTTTCTGAGAGAGAGTGCCTGAGCAAGGGTGGGGGCAGAGAGAGAGGAAGCGAGAGAATCTCAAGCAAACTCTGTGCTCAGTACAGAGCCCAACTTGGGGCTCGATCTCACAACCCTGAGGTGAAATCAAGAGTTGAACGTTTACCCAGCTGAACCACCCAGGTGCTCCTCTCCTACCCATTTCAATGCGAGCTTTTCTCATTTATCTGATGTGTATAGACTGCAGGGAATTTAGGTTTCTCATGTTTGCAAATTATCACTTTATCTGTTATGTTTCCATCTTTCCAAGTTATGGAAGAGGCTATAACATAGAGAGAGAAGCAACACCATCGAGGGAAGAACTATTTGTATTTCTTATTATTTCATACAGGTCTTTGTTGGTTTCATCCTCTTCTGCTCTACATAAGCTTTTTCCATGTGGTGAGTGATATATTTCTGCAAAGCTTTGAGTTCATATCATCCCAATTCATGGACCTCACAGGAATGAAAAAGTTCCCATAAGTGTCTACACAAAAAAATCTAGAATGTGGGGCTGTGTATATATACCTGGACTGGTGATCATGACCATTGGATTGGTATCATAAGTAGTCAGACCAGAGTCACATGCCTCATTTTTTACCCAGGTTCCAATCGATGGGTTATTATTTGGCCTCTCCCTGCCTTTTCCACATTGATATGGAAAGGCAAGGTGGTATGGAAAAATGTGCCCATAGTTAACGTGAATGCCACGAGCTTCAGATTTGAATTTTCCTAGTGGTTTTTGGAATTCTGCAAGCTAGGGAATAATATTTTTTTAAATTATTATGCTTCTGCTGCTGAACTCTGTCTCTGAAATGGCTTTAAAAAATGAATACATTTCTGAAAATATTTTTTTTTTATTCTGAGACCAGTTATATCATTAAACCCCCACACAAAAATCTCTGCTTCATGGAAAATATGTAAGGTAGATTTATTTATAATGACTGGAAAACAAAACAACAGAATTTATGACAAGTGCTCTGGGTTATTTGAAATGTCTTTCAGCTCTTGACTTAAAAGATTTCAAAGTCTCCTTTTTGTCAAAGAAAAGCTTAGTAATAATACACTGCTTAGAGATGTATTTATTAGGTTCTGATAGCTAAAATAAACAACCATTTAAAAAATCTTTAAAATCTTAAAACATCTTAAGTAATTCTTATAAACAGAGTACAAGATGTGGGAAGTGTGAAATCAAAAATGTTTTCACTCATTAGAGATGACCTTATATAGTTTCACCACTTACGAGTTATCAGGACATCTGTAACTTGTGAAAATGATTTTCATATTTTATTCCCAAATATTATGTATTTTCCCTTTATTTTTGAAAACATGTAAACATACAAATGCACATATTGAGGGATATATCTTTCATATTTAGTTATATCAAGTTGTTAAACTACAAATTGAAAAAAATCCATTTGGTAAGATATTCCAGCAAAAGCATAACTAAGCATACTACCAAAATTCTATGTCCTTGTTCCTTCACAGAAAAGGTCACCTTTCTAGGGGCATAACAAACTGGTGCATTGAGATATAGAGAAACACCAATAAAGTCAAGTATATTTTTCACTTGTGTTCTAGAGGTTCAGTAGGGGAAGCATAAATTTTTTTAATTATTAAAAAGAAAAAATGAGTGGATGATCAATATACTGATTAATATTTAAGCAGCTAGAGAAATGGAAATCTGTTTCTAACTCTATTTACATGCAATTATTTTAAAGGCATGGAAGGCAGGATTTCAAACAGATAGATCAGAAAATCCAGACTGTTCTTTGAAACATAATCAGTTTGATTATGCCAATTGGCGTCTGTATTGGGTGCCTCACACGTCCTGCCTTATAGCTTTTTGGGCCACTTTTTACCCTGGTCATTGGTGTAGCAGCAAGCAGTGGTGTAGCTATAACCTGATTGGCTTGCCCCAGCTGTAATCCATATCCAGGCCTCCACGGAGTAGGGGGAGGCTGAAATTAAGTCACCTGGAGCTAGTGCTATGGGGACAAGTGAAACAAGGAAGCAGGATGCCAAGGGCAGGTTGCAATTTTTAATGAGGTGGTCAATGAAGACCTCATGGGGAGGATAGTATTGCAACAAACGCTTGAATGGAGTGAGAGAGTGGGCACAGAAAACAGATACAGAAGCTCTAAGGCAGGGACACCTGGGTGGCTCAGTGGTTGAGCATCTGCCTTTGGCTCAGGGCATGATCCCTGGGTCCTAGGATGGAATCCCACATCAGGCTCCCTGCAGGAAGTCTGCTTCTCCCTCTGGCTGTGTCTCTGTCTCTCTCTGTGTCTCTCATAAATGAATAAATAAATAAAATCTTAAAAAAAAAAAAAAAAAGCTCAAGGCAGCTGCCTGGCGGAATGTTGACCAGGACCAAGGAAGCCAGTGTTCTTGGACAGAAGCCAGAGAGGCAGAAAAGCAGGAGAAGAGGTGAAAGATAATGATGCCAGGATATAGAAAGCCTCATAGACCTCTCTAAAGATGATGGTGTGCTCTCTGATGAGCTGGGAAATGAATGGAAAGTTTTAGGACAAGGACCCGCATGGCTGATGTTGAGACTAGACTGCAGAATGTGTGGGCAAGTGTGGAAGCAGAGACATCTGTTAGGAAACTATTGTAATAATTGAGTCAAGAGATAATAGCTTTGTAAAAGGTGGAGCAATAGATGTGGAAGATGAGGTAATGTTCTGGATATATTTAGAAGGTAGAACCAAAACACTTTGCTAATAGGCAAGATATGAGATATGTGGAGAAAAATGAAGGATTATTTCAAAGTTTTAACTGAGAAACAGGAGGAGAAACATTGCTTTTAGCTGAGGTTGGGAAGACTTTGGCAGTCGTGAGGTTTGGGGAGTGGGTCAAGTTTTGGATACAATGAGTTTGAAATGCCTATGAGACATCCATATGGAAATATAAATTAGGCAGGAGGATGGGCATACGTGTGTGCAGTACAGGATGCCTGGGATGAGTTATAAATTCAGGAGGCATCATCATATAGATGCTATTTCAAGTCACAAAACTGAATGAATCACCGAAGCAGTGCGCAGGGAGAAATGAGAGGAAGCTTGAGGACTGAGCTCAGGGTCACTCTAATGCATAATGTTGGGGAGCTAATGAGAAACTTGCAGAGGAGCCAGGGAAGCAGGAACATTGGGGTACAGGGCAACTGAGAGAGGATGAAATCTTGGCAGCCAGATGGAGAAAGAGTTTGAACAATGTCAAACCTTGAAGGAAGGTGTATGGGGTGAGGATTGAGAATTAAGTGTGGGATTTAGCAATGCAGAGGTCACTGGGGACCCTGCAGAGCTGGTTCAGTACAGTGGTGGGGGCAAAAATCAGAGAGAACTCAAGAGTAAGGAAGAAGACACTTAAGAACTGTGAAAACCGTGAACGCAAACAACTTCTAAAAGGAGACCAGAGTGGACTTGAACGTGGAGGAGGTCTGTGAGGTCAAGAGAAGGATCCTTTTGTTTCTGCAGTAGAGATGACAGCGGGCAGATAAGCTGTTATAAACTATGTGGTGGAGAGGAAAATTGGGGGAGAGAAAAAATTGCTGGAGTTCTCTCTCTCTCTCTCTTTCTTTTTTTTTTTTTTTTCCCGAAGATTTTATTTACTTATTCATGAGAGACACACAGAGAGAGACACACACACAAGCAGACTCCCGGAGGGGAGCCTGATGTGGGACTCGATCCCAGGACCCCAGGATCACGCCCTGAGCCAAAGGCAGACGCTCAACCACTGAGCCACCCAGGGACCCCTGGAGTTCTCTTCTTGAGTAGGCTAGAGGTCACGTGGGACCTCAGAGAGCAACACATTTAGTGCAAGATGACAGGATGACAGGACATACAGAAGACTGTATGCTCGTGGAGGCAGAGAGGTGGCTAGATGTGGCGATGCAAGCTGTAGGGGTTGCTTTTTTCATAGTTTCTTTTTTTTTGTTAAATAGGAAGCAAGGTCAACACCTGAAGTAAAGGTGGGGGTGGAGGTGTTAGGCATATGAGGATCGAGAAGGGGGTTCTAAATGGTCCTCTAGGTGTGGGGGAGTGGGTGGATTAAGGTAATGGATGTGGTTTCTGAGCAAGATTGGGGACCTGGTTAGCAATGGTGCACAGATATTTAAAGTTTCATGTTTTCCCCAGCCTTGTTCAGCCAGGTGGAGGAACAGAGCAATCAGAGTTGAACTTAACTGGGATGGGGTTTCGTCAGCCCAATATGCTAAACTAGGAGAGGTGCCATGGTACCAAGGGTGTACATGAGGGATGATTTTCATGATAGCAATGGTTTTATGCTAGAGAGATTCATATTTTCTCTCAAATGAATTCTCTCCTATTACCTCAGCCATTCCACTAAGGGTACCACCTCTTCTTCATCCAGCTTTGGAATTCCAGAATCATTTTGTATTTTCTTTCCTCTCACTATCCAGTAACACCAACCAAATCTTTACCAGGCAGCAGCTGTGGTATAGTTCCGACCAGGGTCACTGTCATAGATGCTGAGTGAAGGAGTGGACCATACAAGGAGCAGGGCAAGGCAGGAAAGAAAGGCAGTCTAGTGTCAGAATATGGAGGTTCTGGAAGGCTTAGTTAAATACTATTCTTAATTAGGCAGGCTTCCTCAGAGTGAGCATCCCAGAAGAATCAAGAGGAAGCTTCATTGCCCTTTGTGAACTAATCTCAGTAATCCGACCTAAAAAGTGACCTCTTTCTGTAAATAAATTTTATTGGAACACAGCCATATCCATTTCTTTGCATCTTGTCTATGGGTGTTTTTGCACCAACAGCAGAGCAGAATGATTCCAACAGAAACTGTACAGTCAGCACAGCCTAAAATGTTTACCATCTAGCCACTTAGTTGAAAAGTTTGCTAACCCCTTTCTCTAAAACCTCAAAGAAAGTGTCCTAAGAGGGAGCTCTCAAACTGATGAGTTGTGGCCTTTGCCATAGGACTGAACCTTGCAACATGTAATGAAAACCTACAAAATTTTAAAGCACTATCTACAAAAAGATCAAATTTCCCAGTGAGGTTAGAGGGAAATTCCTGCCCCTCATTTCCTCTCTCCAGAGATATTCCCTAAGACAAGACAAAATACATGAACTGCACCCAGATTTAAACATTAATTTTGGGATGTTTGCCAGACCAGATGGTTAGAAAAGCTAAATACCATTGATTTATTTCTTACCCTTTATGAAGCAACATTAGAGACAATGGACCTTATCAGAACAAATGAGAATAAACAACAGAATGCAGATCAGAGGAGAATTAAGAACAAATGCTATTGGATTTTATTATGCTATAATTACTTTTGTATATAGAAAAGCACTAATTATTAGCAAATTGTAAACTTCACCAACCACACTTTTGCTCATAGCAGCTGGGCAAGGATGGACTTTTCTGTTTCGTGAATGTCACTTTTCCTTGTGCGATTTTGTGACCATGATTTCTAGTACCCTGAGAATGCTCCCTTGCAAATGCAACTAATCATTCATCAAACGCCCTTTGAGGGCTTAGTATGGTTTTGTATACACAGCAATATTGTAGGACAGTGGTGATTTGCACCCAGAACTGCAGCAATGGTTCTTACTTGTTTTGGATCACAGACCCTTATGAGAATGTGATCAAAGCTACAAATCCCTTTTTGTGCCAAGACACATATAAACAAAATGTTACATATACTTTCAAGAGGTTATTTTATTTCCTTAAGGTCATTTATAAAAGTGCATTTGGAGGTTAACCCTGTTTTCAGAATCTTTGTGGCATAGCACAGGCACAACTGAAAGAAAGAGCCAACATGTGCATGTGCTTGCACATGTGTGTGTGGGTGCCTGCACATATGTGTGCATGTGCGTGCACAAATCTGCATTTGTGTGTATGCGCATGCATCTGTATGCATGTGCATGTGTATGCATGTACATATGTCTTCTTTTCTTCAGGAAATTAAGACAGAAACATTTTCTAGGTGGGAGGATTGGTTTATGCAAAAAGTAATGAAACATGATGTGGCAGGGGAACTGAGAGAGTCAAGGCAGTTTGAGATGACACATCCTGAGGGAGGAAGAATGAAGCCTTGGGAGAAGAGCTTGAGAAGAAACTACAGTACAGCTTGGCTCACACCAGTAGGCTTACCTCTTTCCCTTGGGGGATTGTACGTCCCTAAGGGGGACACACGTCATTGGACATGGCATTGATCACAGAACACTGAAGGACCCGTATTTGCTTGCTTCTGGCTGGTTGTTTATTGCTGATTTTTCTCTTTTTTTGTGTGCAAAGTATATTCTACTAAACAAGGATCCCCATGCATATCTTCCCATGGTATTTAATTTTGTAGCAGTCCTGCTGGATAGATTTTATTTTATTTATTTCACTCACAAAAACACTGAGATCCAAGGAGATAACTAATTTGCTCAAGCCCACACAGCTGGGAACTGAGCACTCTTTTTTTTCTGACTGCAGCTTCTATCCTTCTTCCTCTGGCTTAAGATACTGAGCCAAAAAAATTTTTTTTACAGGATAATGGATCATTTCTGGTGAATGTAGAATATTCCCTTAGAGTCAGATTATTAATGAAAACCATTCTTCTTATTACACATTTTTATTTAGTAATTTTCTTTAGGCCAAGCATTTTGGAGGGTACAGGCCTTATTTATATGTGTTAGTGATCTTTCACTCCTACCTACCCTTACTCTGGTTTTCATTTCAGTGACGAGAAACCTGGAGGGAGGCTTATTGGGGGATGAATTCCTCCAAGACAAAAATTCAAGCAATAGACAAAGTGCGCATCAGCAAGAGAATTACACATTAGCAATTACAAATTAGCGACACCAAGTGGAGAAGGTACTGGTGGCTGAAGGGGAGGAGAAAATACATTTTCACAAATGAAGTCCTCTCCAGTGTCATGTGTGGCTTGAATTCTTCCTGGGAACTTTGCTTTGGGGCATAATAGTTTATTGCTAGAAAGACTTTCAAAAATGTAAACCCAATGAACACCTTAACTGTTATTGAGAACTATATGGCATTTAAAGAGGCAATAGAATGAGAAGGGGCTGGCATCCCATAAATCTGGGTTGTGATGAAGTTTAGAACACCGAACCATTAGGGAGATCAGGCTTAGCTGCAGCACCTTAATATCAGATGAGTGCAATGTAAAAATCCAACAGAAAAAGGGAAGATGATGATTGAAGATGCCAACGTGGGAGGTGACAGTAGATGGGTCTAGCTTGCTTCATGATTGTGTTTAAGGCCTGTTCTGGATATAATACAATAAGATTCATAACTTAGTGAAATAATTTATGATGAGACATTGAATCATATTCACAAGAAAGGAAAAAAAAATTGTCCAAGACACCCCCCGATGTTGTGTAACTGACAGGGAATCGTTTCTGGCACAGAACACGTTGAGCACTGTTTGTCTGTGTGGGTCCCTCTGAAGGGACCTCTAACCCTATTAACACAGAGCCAAGCCAGTCACAGCTCTGTTTATGTGGAAGTTTCTGTGACCTCTCTGGCATGCTATCCCCTCAGCTGGATCCCAAGCACATTCCCATTTCTCAGTCTTGCATCATCTACTCGGAAGCTGGCCAGGTGGAGGGGGAACAACTGGGAAAGGATGAAAAGCCCCACGGATTCTAAAGAGGGTCCCGAAACCCTTTCATTAAGTAAACTTGAGGACCCTGAGGGCATTTTGATCAAGCACAAGGACAGTGTGAGAAGGGAGAAGCAAAATGCAAGTTGAGTGTGTGATCCACATTGCAGGGCAACTGACATTTGTAACGAGATTCCAAGTTTTGTATGTTTTTCAGCATTTGGTAATATGACGACAGACGTGTTTACTAAAGCCTAAGAACAGATGCTTATGATACAACAATAGGGCATAAAATCCCAGAGCAAATGCATAAAGTCCCACTGTATCTTCATAATTGAAATACATATTTTAAAGTTCCATTCAATTGTTCAGTGTCACTGCTCACACATTGTGACTCATTTTTTTAAAAAGTCCGTTCTTAAAATGACTCTTCAGTACTATTGATCAATCCATAACATAAACTAAAATTATTTTAAGGGAGTATCAGTTGTTATCATTCAATCTTATCTCCTTCCTCTAAATTGAAAGACATTATTACTAATGCAAATCTCAGGGAGATATGAAGCAATTTCCCCCTCTATTTTGTTTTCTTCAACGCTTTTCATTGCTGCTCCATGATTTACAGGCTGGATATTATTGTGGAGCTTTTTAATCTCTCGGTGCCTGTGGAATTGCAGCTACAAAATGGAAGTAACATCAAAATCTACTGGATACAGTTATTTGAGAATTGAATAATATATGTAAAGTGCTTAGCAAAATGCTGGAACAGAAAATGCTCAGTAAGTGAAAGCTATAATCATCTTTATCATCACCATCATTATTCATTTAAATCAGGTTAGTCCAGAATACAGTAATTTTAAAATGATACATTTTATGTTTGAAGATAGCATATAACTTCTGATTATTAACTTTACCTAATTATCTCTACTGTCTAATTTGAAAAGGTACAAAAAAATTTTAGCACCCTCCAAATTTGCTTGGTAAGGGTGTCATATATACATAGGAAAATTTAAAAAAAATTTTTCTAACTCTAATAATATCCAGATTTAATTTTCAGGCATGATAATGCTGAAATGTGACAAATATGAAAATCTGAATGATTAAAATTTGTTGACAATCATTTGCATTATATATTTTGTCTAATCTTTAAACCTAATATGCCAGCATAGAGTCTGTGATGTTTTAGAATTTGTTTATTCTAAGAAAACATGGAAACATTCATATACCAATGTGGAATGCTTAAAGAAAGTGCCACGCAGAGGAAGTTGGAAGCCATGTTTGTGAACTTCAAACTCATCTTGTTTGCTGTATTTTAGGGCACCAGATTCCCAAGCTTTACCAAGAAATGTTCAGAGATGAGTGGAAAGTGTTTTGAAATCAGAAAAGAAGATGTGTGTCAGTGCCTATCTGCCACAGCATGGAGACAGCCCTTTGTCTAAAGGCCAGCCAAGCATTGCCTTTGGATCTTCATGTTTGTATCCCAGTGACAAAACTGGGAGTGTCAGGTTGAGATGCCTCCAGACTTGGCTACATCATGTCCTGGAGTTTTTTTAGATACAGCTGTAAGAACAGTTTCCAGGCTTAGAATCAGATGTAATACCCCCCAAAATTAGTTTTCTAAAAGCTTCAAATATAACTTAATTGAGGTAGGTCCTGATGTAATAAACAAGTAGTTCCCCAGGATCCTGGGTAGAAATATAATGCCTCGAGTCAGGTAACACTATAATGCTTCAGAAGTTCTTCCATTCTGGCTTAACACGACATTAGGTCTCCTAATAGTCACTTGTCTTAGACATTCTCTGAAGGTGGATTCTAGGCAAAGGCTTTTGTTTAGGTAGTATACTCATGAACTGCTGGAAAGCAAGAAGCAAATGATATTGGAAAGCAAGATGTGGAGGACTGAACAGGAAGGAGGAAAAACCAATGCGGGGTTGGATTACAAGGTTGACCATACCAGTGGCGCTCAATTCTGTGCTGTTTTTTCTAAAGATCCTTATGGTAGGTGTTGCAGAGTTGACCAGCTGTGTATCAAAATGGCAGACAGGAGTTCCTTTCAAGGACTTAATGAAAGAAGGTTAGTTGAATGAGCTATTATAGTCCTCACTGCTTGGACCTATGTCACAAGGCCATAATCAATATTTTCTTTCCTCCACTGTCTATTTTGAATTTCCATTATATTTGACTAATAGGATGGTCTAATTGTGTGCCCAGTGGAGTGACTCCAGCCCTTTATCCTTGGAGATCTGAAGCCTTTGTTGCCTGGCGTGTTGGGCTAGGGTTGCGTACCTGCTGATTCTTAGTTACCAATAAGTGTTGAGGTTCTAAAAGACATCCCAGTGAGCCTCCTCTTTTTCAGATATAGTCCTCCCCACCCTTAATGTATAGCAGCAAATCTAACTCCCCCACGGCAAATAAGGTCAGTTACTATCTCTTGCGGAGTAGCTCTTTCCTTATTAATTCTCTGGCATGAGAAGCCCAACATGGTAGTTGTATGTTCAAGTATACCAGAATGCTCACAGTGTGCCATGGGAAATAGGATTAATTATAATGTAACCTAAAGTGGTAGTAATAAGAAGCATGCATTCTGAAAATGTGTCACTGGGAGTGATGATGAGAACTACCAACCCTACCTTCACCTCTGGTTCCCAGACCTCTATAACCGATGTACTGGGGACACAGAACCAGGAATAAGCCATTGGTTCAGAATATGAACCACCTTCTGGAAGACTGCACCCCACAGGATGCTGTACCTGAGCTGGTGCCTTTCCAAACCTTTCTACTAGTCTATTCTCTAATTAGCCATTCTACTCTAGCTGATTGCTTACATGGTAAGTCTAAAGGGTTCTGTGGATATGTATCTATTCTTTTATCTCTTTTGCTATAAAGTTGGTCTATCTTCTCAAGATGAAACAGATAAAACAGGGAAAGTATATGACAAATACATGTGCACCTTTCTTTTCAACTGAAATGATTTTGTGGTGGATGCAACTGTAAGGATAACAACATTCGTTCTGCAAATTACTTAGTAAAGTCATGGTTGTTTACAGTGATCACAGGAGAGGGAATTTTGTCAAGATAGCCTTGCAGACTAGTGAAGAGCTGTTTATTTGATTATAGATACAGTCAAGCTGATGCCTTGAAGTATGTGGCACAGAAAGAGAAAGAGAAATCCCTTGATGTCTGCTACTCCCTCCCCAAACCCTCCTCCTTTCTGGAACTTAGTTGAAGTTCTGGCCTTAGCTTCAGGTACCTCGGGTACTGTAGGCAATTTTGAAAAAGAAAATGCAATTTGGAATTCTGAATTTGCAAAGTATTGTAGGAATGATTTATAGTAATGGGTTTAAAAATCAACTTTTATTGCCTTCTCTCTAGCTGCAAAATGTTCTGTACCAGTGAATTTTTGCAAAAATGCAGTATAGTACATTTTTTTTTAACCTTGAATAAAAAATAAACTTCAAAGAAAAAAGAGGTCAAGGTGTGTGTACAGACCCTGGGGCAGGCACAGCACAGCAAGTGTGAGGAGTCAGGAGAATCAGAAATAGGTCTGTGCTGCTGCTGGATATGAGGGCTGTTGTTACGCACCAAGAATCCGAAGCAACACCTGGTCTATAAGGGCCATGGAACAGCTGGAGGAAATAACATCTTGTGTTTAAGAACATGAGCTTCAGGACGCCAAAGGTGGCTCAATGGTTGAGCATTTCTTTCGTCCTGGGATCACATCCCACATTGAGTTCTCTGCAGGGAGCCTGCTTCTTCTTCTTCCTATGTCTCTACCTCTCTTTGTGTCTCTCATGAATAAATAAATAAATAAAATTTAAAAAAAAAAAAGAACGTGAGCTTCAAGAGGCTGGAGGCAAGTATGTTTGATTCCCCCTTTCGATCTTGAAAACTATGCAGTTTACTATGAAGATGTCTGGGTTTCGAGCAGTTCTCCACAGTGAAAGGAACTTACCTGGGCACCACAGATGATACCTTCTATGCTCAATTTGTAACAGGGTATGTCTCTATCCCTGGGGCAAAATGAGAGGATGGAACTGAACATTTCAACAGGATTAGTGAAAGTGAAAATGAGGAAAATATGGCATTAAATCTATAAGAGAAACATGTCATCCAGTTTCCAGACCAGACAGAGGCTTTTTCTATAGAGTACTCAAAAGAGGAGTCTGACTTAACTCTAGCCCCAGTGGGGTCACAAGACTGTGACGGCTCATTGAGTGGAGCCAGACCTCAATGCCAAAGAGTATGTGCTGTATTTCATCCTGGGAATTGTAATAAACATGTATGATATATTTAAAATATAAAAACAATACCTGTTAGTGTGAGGCAGTGGTATGTGAAACCATGCCAATGGTTCGTTTATTAGGTAAATACTTGAATAGTAGTACTAGAGGATCTCTGTAGCATATAAAAGAAAAGCCCAGGTATCAGTTCTGGTAAAGATGATGCAGGATGGAAGAAGGCCAATGTAGTGGAATTGAAATTAAGTGGTTGGCTATTCTCCTCAATGATGATGCCACATTGCTGCTGCTGATACAGCATTCAGTAGTGGTAGTAGCTACGGCTAGCTCATTCTGGAAGAGAGAGGGGCCATGCTACATAGTCCATATATAGCCTTTTTTCTTTGGCACATTGACCATACCATTCATGACTCATTGTATTAGCACCACTGGGCTGAGTATGTTAGATAATTGACAATTCCAAGATGGATCATCTTGTCTAGTTGTTTGTTGGTTGCCTCTTTTGTGTTGAATGCCCTTCAGTAGGTATTACTGTGAGCCATGAATATTTGCACTTCCAGTGGTTCCATCTACTCTACAGACTTCCTCGCCTCTGACCTTTGATTATTGTTCCTTCAGGCACAGGAGTCAATGTATACTCATAACTCAACCACTATCCTGTCAACAAAGGGTAAATAATAAACTCTATTGCTCACAGTTTTTAAAAGACTCCTTAACCACAGTCTTTCGGGGCCACCTCTGAGTGAGGCTGTGGTGTGGCAGCAGTAAGTTTCTGGCTAGTCACAAAGTATTACGTATTGCCCTCTGTGAAACAGACCTGAGCTTTTCCTCCTCTGTCAGTTGGTCTTAATTATTTCAGGTTGGGTTTCCCAGGAAGCAGACTCTGTTTAACATGCAAGAGGTTTATTAGAGTGTGCTCTTGAGAACAATATCTATGGAAGAGAAAGGGAGGGGGCAGGACTAGGCAGAAAGAGAATTGAGCTGTGACACCATGTCTATGGAATGCCTTAGACAGCCCTGAAGAAAAGGCTGAAGGCCAGAGGACTCTTGTGAGTTGTCCTGAGCTGGGACAAAAGGACCAGACCTTTATATACCTTTATCAATAGTCACAGAATATAGGCTACCCAAGAAAGGAAGTGATCTGAGGCAAGGAACCTCTGTTCAGCTGAGGCAATCTGCGAAAAAGGGCTGACAACTGAAGGCTGGCTGTTACAGTGTGTAGGGTTAATGAGTCCTTTGTTCCTGAAGGGAGGTCTGGGTAGAAATCTCAGCATATGCCAGAGTGGTCAACTTCTAGAAGGTATGGTTTGAAGGAAAGGCTTTGGGACAAAAGAGCTGGCTTCTATGGCCTTCCAAGTCAGAAACCATGTAGTAAGTCTGATTATCTGGATATCTGTCTGCTGGAGAAGATGCAAATAGACATTCTAGCAATAGCCCAGCTAAGCTACCATCCTACAATCAACTCCAAGTGACAGCATTTGAGCAAGCCATCTTTGACATCCAGCCCATTTAGACTTTCAGATGACCATAGCCTAACCTTAGTCAACATCTTAGTGCAGTGGTATCAGAGACCTTTACAGTGAAGGGCCCAGCCAAGTTTTCCTCAAATATCTAACCGATACCTGAAGAACAAAGTAAAACATCTGCTCCCATAATTTGGGAGTGATTTGTTAGGCGGCAATAACAACTGATTAATGTGTGCTACACACTTAGCTCCACGCATTATCTCCATCAACTCCCTTAATTTTGTTTATATTGCAAAGTGAGTTTTACAGCATTTTAGAGATGAAGAAAGTGAGTTTCAGAGAGGATAACATTCTTATAATGTCACATAGCTAGAAGTAGAGGTGGAATTCAAACTCAAGTCTATGTGACTTACTGAAATCTGAAAAGTAAGTTCGTAAGAATCTTACTTAAATTTGTAGGGTAAGGCCTACTCTTCAAGCAGAGAAAAAAATTGGCAACATATTTGAGATCAATTGAATTAGAAATACCCGCATTCAAATAAAATAATTAAAACACTTTCTAGAGTTCAGCATGTGCAGGCTGGAAATGAAAAATTTGGATGAGAGGGCCCTAGTGAAAAACAAATTTAACTATTACCATATGAACATTGTTGCCTGAATTGTATGATGCCAAATGGCTGAGCAAAAGGTATTGGAAATAATCTGTAACAACTTTTGTAAAGATGTTTTGGCATGAAAGTGTACGGCAGTTTCATTTGGAAATACTGAAAAGCATGACTGAAAACATAATTAGTATCCATAAAAAGTGAATAATTACAGTGCTTTGTTTTAAATGACCTTTGATGAAATTCTAATTCTTCAGTATACCATTACCCATTTAACCTAACATAAAAAAGGAGAAATCATTTTCTTTACTTTTCATCCTTTTATGGATCTACCATCAAATGAAAATATCAAACTTAAACTGCTATATCATACGCCAAGACTGAGGGACTATAATTATGCTTGTTCACTCACAACACTAAACATATTTTTAAATTTGTTCTGATTGTGTATGTGACTTATAATTTATTTGTGCCAAATAAATATTTTCCATTTCTATTCTGTTGGACTTACAATTTTTTACATATTAACTCTAAATATTGGTAAAGAAACTTTTCAGCACCAAACGGTCCCTTCACCCCTTCACCTCTTTGATTGGTTTAGTGTCTTCCTCAAAGGTTCTTTGCTAATTTAACTCTGCTTAGTATTTGATATTTGGGGAATAGGTTGTAGAATCCGAGTTGTTTGATCCGTGGTTTTCAAATATTTGTGGGTTTAAGAATCACCTGCGGGGGGAAGCCTGGGTGGCTCAGCGGTTGGGCGCCTGCCTTTGGCTCAGGTCGTAGTCCCCGGATCCGAGATCGAGTCCCGCATCGGGCTCCCTGTGAGGAGCCTGCTTCTCCTTCTGCCTATGTCTCTGCCTCTCCTCTCAATCTGTGTCTCTCATGAATAAATAAATAAATCTTTAAAAAAAAAAAAAGAATCACCTGGGGAATGAATGATAAAAAGAATGGTAGATTCCTAGGCCACATTGCCAGAGATTCTGATTGGAAGGCAATGGGGTGGGGCCAAGGGATCCACATTTGTAAGGAGGACTCTAGAAATTTCTTTTGCAGATAGTCTGAGTATCATCTTTGGATATTGCCTAAGTATTATGGCAATAATTTTGGTAACTGCCATCAGATTGTAGAATGCCACTTACCATCCTGCTAAATGTATAGGTCTCATCCATAGAGTTTTTAAAAATGAGGAAATGAAAACCTTCCATACTTTGAAAATATTATTCAAGATAAATAAAAAATGTAATGTAAAAACAAAAATGTTTATTTGGAATTATTGCTTATAATATAGCTTTATCATAATTTAAAGGTATACAACAAACAGTATGGAATATTTATAATACTGATATATAATTATATACTATATGTACTATTATATTTACTATTACATTTAGATGTTATAATTATCTAAAACCATTAATATTTATAATTATTAAGTAAAATAATCATTGTTTAATTTAATTTTACTATCTAGCTTAAAGTTTCTATGAGAATTTGCAAATAATAATAAGTAGCCAATGTTGAAATGGTTCATAGAGGTTGCATAGTGATCATGAACTGGTTGCTTATTTATTTGTGTACTCTTTTGTCTCTAAGTTTTGAAGTTGATATAAAGTCTACGAATGCTCCTAATGATTTAATTGCTCTTATACTTGATTTATCTTTACCAATGTACTCTTGTCCTTCAGGCTATTTACCTCCAGTGTTTCTACATAGAATTTTTCCTCATGATCTACAAAATTGTCATATCTTATCTCAAAATGATCAATTGAAATTAAAAATGGAAAGAAAACCATTAAAATTTCCTCCACCATAATTCACATTTGTATTAATTCAGCAATAAACTACCAAATAATCTCGATTGCCAGACACTCCCTCAGTCCTCAGAATATAAAATAACACAGGGGAACTGTTCTTTAAGGTACCTGTTCTAATAGGCCTCTGGACTTAAAAATCACAAGATATCTCAATGTTATTCTGAAGTAATTATTTCTCTTCTATTATCTCTTCTTTGCTAGTATGCTAGTTAGTATTACATATGAAGAGAAGGAGCTTTGAAATCTGTATTTTTAAGAACTCTACTCAAATCTTTTCACACCAATGAATCATGATGGGAAATAAGAACAATTTCTTTATAAAATCAGGATAATAATACTTAATTTGCAGAATTTTTAAAAATATTTAAAAATTCTCAGATATAATAAGATAATATGGAAGCTGCACCCCCAGTGTGATAGTATGAGTTTTATGGATAGTTTTAGTTCTGTGAACTGATGGAAATATTTAAAAACAACCATTTAAAGTCTCTGAAGTTGGATGTAAGAGTATATAGCAAACAAAGAAATATTTTTTCAAGAAAATCTACTACAACTTGGCAAGAACAGTGAGTCAGTGGTATTTGAAACAAGACCCACTCTGCCCTTTGCTCTCCCCTCTCAGCCATGTGGAAATTCCACTCTGGACTTGTATAGTTAAGAACACAGGGCTCCCTCTCACCCTAGCTCCAAGTCAGAGGGCTATTTTCCAGAAGGGGCAGGAGCATTTCTCAATCTGTTCCCAGCTAAGTTCTGGGTCAGTATGGCTGACAAGGTGGGGCTCGTTTCTTCCACTCTGGTCTTGTTCATGGAACAGAGACTCTATCTTGAGTGCAGCACCACTGAGAATCCTGAAGCTTTCATTTTCCTGGTTTCACGCTGAGAAAGGCAAGCTGAGAACACCTGAGAACATGTGAGGCTATTATCTGCCCCTTTCCACTCAGCACTCAGATAGTAAAGCATATGTCTGTGAGAGAAACTTGACGATTGTCCACACACATAGCTCCAGAGTCATCACTAATATATTTTGCCTAGAGGGAGAATCCGGGTATACATTATAGAACTTTGAATCTCTTCCCAAAGGAGCTGACTTCATTTGCAACAGTGTGTGGAAACCTCTAAACCTAAAGGTTGCTTTCAAAATCAGTGAAAGTTGTGGTGACAAACAATTGATAAAAGATTGGTAGATTCATTGGGGATATGGGCAAAAGTGTTGGATAGCTGGTTTGCCAGAGAGCCAGGGCAAGAGACAGTTGGAAGGAGCATTCTATGGGCTAGACCAAATCTCAAACACTGGCCTTAGGAGCTATCCCTTGAAAGGAGACCAAATTTGACTGGATCAGTCTGTTGAACAGTTTGTGCCCCAGGACACTGCTGAAAACAATAAAGCAATTAGCTGGCAATTACTGTTGTTTAACAGTTAGATGCCTGCAGAGAAAGAGATTGTCAAAGAAGGTCCTGCCACACCACTGTCATACCAGGGAGAATGTGGGCTATTCAAGACTGTGTGCCTTGAACAGCATCAGAGGCTTCACAGAGAAGTGGGTGGGGGTGGGGGGGGCAATCTACTTCACTAAAATAGTCCAGCCAGTCACTAAACAAAAAAAAAAAAAAACAAAAAACAAAAAAAAACAATAACAATGACGAGGGGAGGGACCAGTACTAGAGTTGCTGCAATATATTAACTATAATGTCATTACCATAAAAAATGTGTGAGACATGCAAAGAATTGAGAACATATGATCCATACTTTGGAAAAAAGTAGACTGTGCAAATGACTAGATGTCAGTTACAAATACTTTCAAGCAACTAGAGGAAACCACAATTAAAGAAATAAAGACTGATTATTATGACAAAGTTGCAACAAATAGACAATATCAGTAAGGAGATAGAAATTATTTAACAAAAGAACCAAATGAATCTTCTGGAGTTGAACATTTTCAGTAACTGAAATCATTAGCAAACTCAAAGGTAGGTTGATAGAGATTATGCAATCTGAAGAGCAGAGAGAAAAAAGTGAAGAAAAATAAACACACTCTCAGAGAAATATGAGACACTACTCAATATACAATAATGTGAACACCTGGGACGAGAGAGAAGAAAGAGAAAAAAAAATGGAAGAAATAATAGTTGAAAATGTGCCAAATTTCTTAGAAAACATTAATCTATGCATCCAGGAACAAAAACCACAAAAACATGAATCTCCACATCAACAAGCTTCATAGGACAAATGCAAAGAGATCCATAGACAAGTCAAGGTAAAAATGCTGAAAGCCAAAGGCAAGGAGAAAATCTTGAAAGCAGGAAGAGAAAAATGACTCATCATTGCAAGGGAAATTCGGTAAGATTAACAGGTAAATTCTCATTAGAAGCAAGGGAAGCCAGAAGGCAGTGGGATAACAAATCAATGTGCTCAATGAAGAAACTGTTAACCAAGAATCCTATATTTAGAAAAGCTGCCTTTCAAAAATGAAAATAGAAAAAAGACATTAAAAGATAAGCTAAAAGTGAAAGAACATATTATTCACAGATTTACCTTTTAGACATATTAAAATAAGTTTTCAGGCTAAAAGCAAGCAATCTTACTTTTTAAAATCCACACACAAAAAAAACAAAGAACATCTACAAAAGTTAATATGTAATTATGAAAGAGTACAAATGTGTGTTTCTTCTCTTTTCTTTATTGTGTTAAAAACCAATTGTATAGGGGTGTCTGGGTGGCTCAGTGGTTGAGCATCTGCCTTCGGCTCAGATCATGTTTCTGGGGTCCTGGGATTGAGTCCCACATCGCGCTCCCTGCACGGAGCCTGTTTCTCCCTCTGCCTATGCCTCTGCCTCTGTCTCTGTTTCTCACGAATAAATAAATAAAATCTTAAAAAAAAATCAATTGTATAAAACAAAACAATATGCATATAACGAATTGTTGAGCTTATGACCTAGAGAAATGTAATATATTTGCCATTAACAGTGAAAGGAAGTAGGAGAGAACACAGCTCAAGTGCACTAAGGAAATGACTCCAGATGGAAGCTCAGGTCCAGAAAAACAAATGAAATGACAAATAATGAATACTCTTGGCCTTTCCCATAACCCTTCCTTGTTAAATGTGATACTGACTTTATATGTTGTTTCTCCACCCTCTTTTGGAATCCCAGGTACCTCCTGCTCTGGCATGCTTTTGTGATGCAGGAGGAAAAGAAGAGGGAGAGGAGGACAAGAGGCATGACCCAACAATCAACAAGCGGTCTCTCCACCTCATTTCCATGGGGGAATCAAAGCCAGGGAGAGTTAGAAGTTATATGTGAGGCAAGAGAAACTAAAGAAGCATTGGTTGTAGAGTCTCGTCATGATATTCAATCAATTTAAGCAAAAGATTTGAGAACTTATTTTGAGATTAACTTTTATTTTCTTATCTGCTCTTCTGATAGATACTTCTCTGAGCTGTACTATCCTCAGGGGAAAAGTGTCAGATAGGTTCTCTACCAGCTTTTCTCACACCTACTTCAAGTTTTTCATTAGTGTTTTTTTTTTATTGTTTTTATTGAAGTTTGGTTTGCCAACATGTAGAATAACACCTGGTACTCATCCCATCAAGTGCCCTCTTCAGTGCCCATCACCCAGTTATCCCAAGCTCATTAGTGTTTTTTTTAATCCTGTATCTTGTACATTTCCCCACTTGGCTCAAATAGTACTTTCATTTCCTTTTAAAATCAGTAATGTTAATTGGAAACAATAGCTATTATTTTATTAATAACATTAATGATTGACATTTCTTAGCCAAATAAGTAGTTTGAGAGAGTAACTGAGTAAGGGTTATGTATTTTTGTAGATTTCACCATGAGTATCCTGGTGTCTCTGGACTATCTGTTTAAATTCTTTGAGTATCAAATTTCTTACCTGTTAAATGACAGAGATGGGTGGATTATGGGTCACATAGAACTTCGTTTGGCGGGTCTATAAATATCCAAAAATTGCATGCACAATTTTCTCAGTACATATGTTTGGTTTATATCAGAAGATTGTATAGTTTTCAAGTGATTTTCCAATGGGAAAATGATTTCCTTCAAAGGGATAGAAAACTGTACTGAGTGTTCCAAGTTCTCTTATAGCTTTAAAATTATACAATACCATTTGCTAAACACATATTTTCAGTCTTATGTATTATAAACTGGCTTACTTCTTGCCATAAAAAAAGATTATTTCTCAATTTGTTCAATGCTCAGTTGTCCATAAAGGAACTCATTAAAAAATCACAAACAGACTTGTTGGAGTCTCCTGGCATGAGTTTCAACCTCTGCAGTCCTTCAATTCATAAAGGATTTGTGATTGCTCTTATACTGAGATCAAAAAAGAAGTATCACCCAATTCTGTTTTTTTTGTTGTTGTTGTTGTTTGTGTGTATCTATTCCTTCTTCAGCTGAAAAGTCATAATAGATCATTCAGTCCTGCTCTGAATGTGGAAGAGGAGGAAACTGAAGGAAATTAACCATTTCACTGACTCAATTAAATACTTCACCAGGGCCCCTGGGTGGCCCAGTGGTTGAGCATCTGCCTCCAGCTCAAGGAGTTATCCCGGGGTCCTGGGATCGAGTTCCACATCAGACCTCCCGTAGGGAACTGCTTCTCAACCTCTGCTTATGTCTCTGCCTCTCTCTCTCTCTCTGTGCCTCTCATGAATAAATAAATAAAATCTTAAACAAAACAAAACAAAACAAAAAATGCATTTTCTATCTTGAATAGCCTTGGGGTTAGTAACATTCCTCTACTCTTTCCAATCTTTCTAGAGCTTTGTTCTGCTCTCTGCTGAGATTTTACAGTTGTGTTTTATACTCAGATAGTCATGAATAATACTATCAGTTGAAAAAAGTAGAAGACAATGGAAAATGTGATAATGTGATTCAGTCTGTGTGGGATGAGGTAAGAAAAAAGTATCATTTAAAAGGCCATGTGCTAGTAAACTTTGAAATTGTTTCATTTCCGGTGAAGAGAATAGAATAATTTTAATATTCTTGTCTATTAGCTGACACACAGATTACACATACCATGGTTGAAGCAGATAAAGACTGCAAATTTAGTTACAATTTAACTCTAATTCTTATCTTTCGAGTCTTAACTAATACTTCTTACAGATGCTTAGGATGTGACTCAGTATACAAATTAAGGAGGGAAAGAAGGCTAATTTATATGTAATGTTAAATGCAGAGAATACACTTTTACTTTCCTGGATGTCTGACATAGTCAAAAATCACCTTAAAGTTTAAGGACCTTTATTTATCCCAGGTAAAATCTAGCCAGTTTAGGGGAGTTCTACAGAAAACAAAACCACTTTCTCCAATGAGTTAGGGATACATAAAGAATCTTGAATCTTGTTTGAATCTTGTTCATAGATGTGGAAGGAAAGCTGGCAGAGGAGTAGGGTCCTCAACACCGGGCCCCACCAATTTACCTAGATTACTTTCAAACCATCCTGAAAACCTACGAATCTTACCTGAGATTTAAAGAGAGAGCAGCTGGAACGCTACAGAGAGAAGGGTTTTCACTTCTAACAAGGTAGGAAGGCAGAGAAAAATAAAATAAAAAAAGAATCCAGTGGGGGAGCCCCTCCCCCGCCCCCCTCCCCCCCACACACGAAGAGCCAGTATAAGGCCAGGTGGTGAAAGCCTCCGGGACGGGAGAGCCCAGACCCAGAGAAGCAGGAACTTTAAAAATCCACACAGGATTCCTCCCGGACAGAAAGGTGCTCAGCAGGGAAACCCAGCAGAACTGCAGGAAGGGCAGGGACACCTCCAGGTTCCTGGGGTCACTAACAGAGGAAGTGCACCCTGGAGAGAGCGCACTGCACACCGCTTCCAAGATAGGCAGAAACTGAAAGAATATGTGACCACCAAATCAGCTCTGCAAGAAATATTAAGGGGGACCCTGTATAAGAAAGAGGAACCCCAAAGAAATAATCCACAAAAACAGGGACTGAATAGGTATTACGATGACACTTAATTCATATCTTCCAATAGTTACTCTGAACGTGAATGGGCTAAATGATCCCATCAAAACATGAAGAGTTTCAGACTGGATATAAAAGCAAGACCCACCTATTTGCTGTCTATAAGAGACTCATTTTAGATCTGAGGACATCTCCAGCCTGAAAATGAAAGGTTGGAGAACCATTTACCACTCAAATGGTCCTCAAAAGAAAGCAGGGGTAGCAATCCTCATATCAGATAAATTAAAGTTTATTTCAAAGACTGTAGTAAGAGATGAAGAGGGACACTATTTCATATGCAAAGGGTCTATCCAACAAGAGGACCTAACAATCATGAATATTTATGCCCCTAATGTGGGAGCTGCCAAGTACTTCAATCAATTAATAACCAAAGTAAAGAGATACTTAGAAAATAATACACTTATACTGGGAGACCTCAACACGACGCTTTCTGCAAATGATAGATCTTCTAAGCACAACATCTCCAAAGAAACAAGAGCTTTAAATGATATACTGGAACAGATGGATTACACAGATATCCATCCAAATCCTAGAGGAGAACACAAGAAACACCCTTTTTGAACTTGGCCCCAGCAACTTCTTGCAAGATACATCTATTAAAGCAAAGGAAAGAAAAGCAAAAAAAAAAAAAAAAAAAAAAAAAAAAGAACTCTTGGGACTTAATCAGGATAAAAAGCTTCTGCACAGCAAAAGAAACAGTCAACAAAACTAAAAGACAACCTACAGAATGGGAGAAGATATTTGCAAATGGCCTGTCAGATAAAGGGCTAGTTTCCAAGATCTATAAAGAACTTATGAAACTCAACACCCAAGAAACCAACAATCCAATCATGATATGAGCAGAAGACATGAACAGAAATTTCACAGAGGAAGACATAGACATGGCCAACAAACACATGAGACAATGCTCCGCATCCCTTGCCATCAGGAAAATACAAATCATACCAGTGAGAATGGGGAAAATTAACAAGACAGGAAACAACAAATGTTGGAGAGGATGTGGAGAAAGGGGATCCTCTTGCACTGTTGGTGGGAATGGGAACTGGTGCAGCCACTCTGGAAAACTGTGTGGAAGTTCCTCAAAGAGTTAAAAATAGATCTGCCCTATGACCCAGCAATTGCACTACTGGAGATTTACCCCAAAGATGCAGATGTGGTGAAAAACCGAGACTCCTGCAACAATTGAATGTTCATAGCAGCAATGTCCACAATAGCCTATCTGTGGAAGGAGCCTCAGTGTCCATTGACAGATGAGTGGATAAAGAAGATGTGGTCTATGTATACAATGGAATATTACTCAGTCATCAGAAAGGATCAATATCCACCATTTGCTTCAATGTGGATGGAACTGGAGGGTATTATGCTGAGTGGAGTAAGCCAGTCTGAGAAGTACAAACATTATATGGTCTCTTTCATTTGGGAAATATAAAAAATGGTCAAAGTGATTAAAGGGGAAAGGAGAGGAAAGGAGTGGGAAATATCAGTGAGGGTGACAGAACATGAGAGACTCCTAACTCTGGGAAACCAACAAGGGGTGATGGAAGGGGAGGTGGGCAGGGGATTGGGGTGACTGGGTGACGGGCACTGAGGGGAGCACTTGACAGGATGAGCACTGGGAGATATGCTATATGTTGGCAAATCGAACTCCAATAAAAATATACAAAAAAAAATCTTGTTCATAAGGAACAGTGGAGCATTTTCCAGGTGATTATTTCTGATATAAACACGTAGAGCTCGTAAAAGAATAATCAGTATGCATAAGAAACTTTTCTATGGCCAGCTGTGGAAGAATATAGGACTATTTTATATCCTATAAAATAAGACTTAAAATTTATCTGCAGTTTAAGAAGGTATATCAGTCAGTACCTTGCTGGGTAAAAAAGAAACCACTTTAGGTCTTTCAAATGAAGAAATTCAATGCAGTGAGTTGCTGCTACCTGAAATGGAAGAACTGAGAAGCCAAACCATGTTAGGTTGGGGTAACCCAGAGATTAGCCAGCAGGAAACCCTTACCTTCCTAATGGATAGAGTGCCAACAGGAAGGCATGATGTTACTGGAATCCAGGAACTGGAGCATCAGGTGAGAGGGAGGAACATATCACAGGCTGCCTGGCAGGAGCCGGAGCTCTGGATAAATTCAGCACTTGCAAGAACAGTTGCAGGAAACAGGAATGTCCTAGGAATTTTCCTCTCTTCCCTCATCTTCTGTGAATGCCTCCCATTACTAAATTTACTGGGGAGCTAGAGAACAGGGAATCTGGTCAAAGTAGACAAACAATGCAGAGCAAAGCAGAGAAAGAGTAGAGCGAGAATCTGAGAGCCGACAGGTAGAGGCCAAAGCCTGGAGGATGTTGTCTCTTCGCAGAAACACTACCAAATGCTAAAATGATTACATGACAATGTAAGAAAATATGTAACCAAGAGCTCAAAATTGCATACCAGGAAACTATCAGGGAAATTAAATAGAAGAAATGCCTCTGTTGGTTGGAATATGGGTATGGAAATCAGGAAACACTGAGATGAGACAAGACTTGTCCTGTGACTTGATGAGTTGGAGGAAAGCAGGGAGACATTTGAAGGAAGAGGTAGAACAAAAGAAAAGCAAAGATAATTATCCTGAAGTTTGTGTGTGAGGTGGGGGTGGAGTAGGAAGGAAGTGGGTGGTGAGGTCAGTGAGGAAATCAGGAGAATAACTCTCCCCCCTTTGCTGCTTCCATCCTTATTCCTTTCTTCATCACATCAAGTATTTATTGAGTACCTTCTATTTGTCTGGTACCCACAGTAGCCTATAGTAGGTACAAGATATACTGAGAACATAAAGTTCTAGCTCTTGCCATTGGGAAACTCACAGTTTAATTAAATTTAAGAAAGAAAATAAATAAATATAAATTTTATATATATGTGTGTATATACATATATATGTGTGTATATATATATATAATTTCAAGTTGTGGAAAGGCTGTAAAGGGCACAAAAGGGTGACATCAAATAGAAAGATGTTTAGTAAATAGAGGTAGATAAGGGCTCTGGACCCCTCACGTGGAAAGCATTAAACAATATTTCAAGCATATTTCCTGATACTGTGGAAAAGGATTCATTGCAGGCTGGACTCAATATAGGAGATAACTGGTGACTTAGAAAAGTGTACAGCTAATTCTCCTGGGAATTGGTCCATTTATCAATAGTTAATAAAGAGAAGTTGAGGCTGTGGGGACCTTCAGGGCATGTTCTTAAAAATTTGGAGTTACGTAATGGCATACTTTCAGCACAGTGACAAATAAGATGGGATTATCTCACCCTGGTATGAAAATCTATATATCTATATTAAATTTGCATACCCACTGAAGTCTAGGAAATGTGTTATATATATTAGATTCTCAAAGATTGTTCCTGGTGCACAGTAGGTACTCAAGCTATTTAATGATGACTAGATTATCAGAATGATGCAGATCTTTGAGAAGGCAAAGATATGTTTCCAAATCATTTGAACAGTGATTCTGCTTTATTTCCCCAATTATACATGGCCTTGTATATGATGAATATGATACGAAAACAAGGAAAAATCTAATTTGTGTTACCATTCATTTAAGCAGAAATGCATAGAACAGAACAATCTCTATGACACAGACAGCTATGGCAGACATGGTTGTCACTCAACCCATCTCTGTCCAGTCTCTACTACTTGATATATATGAGCTTTCTGTTATTTCTAAGAGCCAGGACCTGTGTCCCTTGATAGGAGGGTGCCTTCAAACCTTCAGATCCTGCTTTCCTACCTGCATTGAGATAAAAAAAAAAAATGCCTGGGAGTTTAATCCTATCGCTTCATCACTATGGGTAAGCAATGTCTGGGCAGAAAAGAATTAATAACTCAGTCCTTTTGGCATTTAATTTAGGATGATTTTGAGAAATGACCCACACTGTCTCCAGAGCTCCCCATTGGAATTGAGCTGAATCCCAGGGACTCGCCTTGGGATAATTCCCTTGCATGGCCTTCTACTCCTTTCTGATTTCACTACCCTACTACCCTTAATAGATTTTTTTTTTTTTTTTGAGGAGAGGAAGCACTTCCTAATAAAACACTTTTATATCAGTCCTTATTCTAAAGCCTAAAACCAACCTTACTAAAGAGTATTAGTTTTCTATTTGCTGCTGTAATAAATGACCACCAAATCAGTGGCTTACAAGAACATATCCTACAACTCTGAAGTTCAGAAGTTCAAAAAAAGAATCAAGTCACTATTAAAAAAATTGGACAAAAATCACTGGACTAAAACCAAGATGCTGTAGGGCCGCATTCCTTTCTCAAGGCTCTAGGGAAGAATCTACTCACAGTTTGAAAGGGCACTTACATTCCCTGGCTGATGATCTCCTTTCTCCAAAGGAGAAAGGCTGGTTTCTTCTCACATTATATCACTCTGACTTTCTTTTTTCTTTTTTTTTTTTTTTTAATTTTTTATTTATTTATGATAGTCACAGAGAGAGAGAGAGAGAGACAGAGACACAGGCAGAGGGAGAAGCAGGCTCCATGCACCGGGAGCCTGACGTGGGACTCGATCCCGGGTCTCCAGGATCGCGTCCTGGGCCAAAGGCAGGCGCCAAACTGCTGCGCCACCCAGGGATCCCTCACTCTGACTTTCTCTTCTGTCTTCTCTTCCACTTTAAAAGACCCTCGTGATTACACTGGGCCCATCTGCATGGTGCAGGATAATCTCCTTATGTTAAAGTCAGCTGATTAGCAAACTTAATTCCAGTTTTTCCCAGGAAACTTAACATAGTCTCATGTTCTAGGGGTGGAGAGGGGGTGCCATCATTTTCTATTACAATATAGCATATTGCTGAACTCTATGAATAAAGGCTCCTGGTAACAAAAATTAGACTGTTTTCTCAGATCAGGCATTATCCTACAACATTCAAAATACTATCCCTTTCTGCCTTTTTAGTGAACTAGAGGCCCAGGAAAAGTCATGTCAAGATAAATTACATCTGTGTCTAACTTGTGTGGTCCATATTGCTTCTGTTAATTATTTGTGTACATGGCTAATTAAATCTAAAATTTAATCTAATCTGTTTATATGAGTAGAATGGGGAGTCTCTTCTCGCCAGTCCAGATACCAGAAATTCAGCAATGATAAAGTTGTAATGCACTGTTGTTTCTACTTGGAAATTAAGAATGAAAAGTATGAGCAGTACTTCTCTGCTAGTAAATTCCTTTCCAATCCCACTGTTGGAGAAGACACTGAGTGTCAACTGCTTATGGACATTGCAGTAAGATTTCAGAGAATAATGGGGATTAAACTAGATTGTGTCAAAGACGTATTGTATTGTGTGTTTTGTCATCTTTGTCATATCAACACAATGGGGTTAATAATGACTTGGGAATTGTCTTTCTATCACAGAATAACTCAACCAAGAAGCCGTCAGTTAGTAGGAAACAAAGGGAGACTGTGTCTGTACCAGAAATTGCCTGCATTCTGACCAATGAAATCACCAAAAACAAATGGGAAAGGACAGAATTCTGAGCCACATTACAAAGGAAGCTTTTCAGTTTCCAGGAAAGTTTGGAGGACTCTCCTGGGGGACTCTAGTAAGGTACACAGAGCCGTGAATTAAGTGCTCCTCCAAAAGAGGGCTTTAGAAGCCAGAAGAAGATAGATGTTTAAATATGCTTATGCTATTTTATTTGAAGCCAAAAAAGGAGACACTGGAATTGTTTGTCATATCTGAACTGTTGCTGGGAAACTAAGAAAGGTATTTCCAAAGTAGGATGCCAGCGAACACTGAAAAACCTTGGGGGCTGCTTGCCAACACTGTAAACTCCATTTGTCACAGAGCCTGTGTAGTACAGAGTTTCTTCTAAATTTATCTTCTCCATTTGTTTTTGTCATAGAATTATAAACAATGTGAGGTTAGACACACGAAAGAGCTATATGTGTTGCTTCTTTTAGCTCTGTCAGAAGCAGCTTTGTTTAATATCAACTGCACTGTTAGAATCTATGAGGACTGAGAATCATTAGATCCTAAAGTTTTGGGGGTTAGAGATGCTGTCTTGCTTCTTTCTGTGTGTTCTGAAATGCCCTGCTCCATGGCTAGCACATGCTAGAAATTATATACTAGCCTAGACTTGTAAACCAATGAATGAATGAAAGAAGAGAATGAATTACTGACTACAAATCAATATAGAGGAGTTTCTTCGATGTTTTGTGAAATATAATATCAAGCGGATATGGTAAATAGAACCATATGAAATTGTTGAGACATTATTATTTTCGATCTATGGAATGGTCATTTCTTGTGATTCAACTGAGTAGGTGACTAGTTGTAGTTCACTTGTCTTTCCTCCTCCCAAATATGATCAGAAAAAATCTCAATTTGGTAGGCCACTATTAAGAACCAAGTATTCAGATAAGTGTTTTTGCATGTTATTTTATTTAACTCTTAAAAAACAAAACAAAACAAAAACCAAATAAACCCTGTGGTAAGCAAAATGGCTTCTAAGATCCCCACACTGGGTGTAGGTTTTTAGGCATTACCCCTGGGACTATGATACTTCCATAATTACATTATGTTACAAGACTCCACTGACTTTAAGAAATAGAGACTATTGGGGTGGGTCCGATCTAATCACATGAACCCTTTAAAATTTGGGTTTGGAGGTCAGACACAGAAGAGGTCAGAGATTAGAAACAATAGATTTGGCGTGATAGGTTTCTCTATTGCTGAGTTTGCAGATGGAGGGACCACGTGGCAGGGGAAGTGGGCAGCTTCCAGGTCGTAAGAGTAGCCCGACAACTACAGCTAGTAGGAGGATGAGGACAACAGTTCAACGACAGCAAGGACAGGAATTCTGCCAACAGCTCTTGGACTCAGAAAAGGACCCTGTGCCACAGATGAAAACCGGAGACCCCGCTGACAGCTGAGTTTCAGCCTGGTAGATCCTGAGCAGCAAGTCCAGGCCTGTGTGATCCACAGAAACGGAGAAATATTACTTGTGTTCAAGTCCTCATGTTTGGGGTAGGTAATTGGTTACATGGCAATAGAAAACTAATGCAAATACTATTTCACTTCATTTTATAAAAAAGGAATAGTGTGTGTGTGTGTGTGTGTGTTGGGGGTGATATCATTTGATTTCTCAAACTATGCAATCTACATAGAATTGTATTTTATTTATTTATTTTTTAAACGAATTTATTTTATTCATGAGAGACACATAGAGAGAAAGAGAAAGGCAGAGACACAGGCAGAGAGAGAAGCAGGCTCCATGCAGGGAGCCCGACCTGGGACTCGATCCCGGGTCTCCAGGATCATGTCCTGGGCTGAAAGTGGCACTAAACCGTTGAACCACATATTTTATTTTTAAAAATAAATATATTTTATTGTTTTCCGTTTGTGATGGTCATATTTTAGAATAAATCACATAACTAAGAAAAGTCCTAAGAAGATTTTAAGTTATTCATAATCCCCAAACTTAGAAATAATCTTACTGTTTATTACTTTTATTATAGACATAGTTTTATGTATCTGTGCAAATGAAAAGAATAAAACATAAATGAGTGTACTATTTTTAATATTAAATAAAATAGAATTTTCAGGTGCCTGAGTGGCTGAGTAGGTTAAACATTTGCCTTCTACTAAGGTCATGATCCCAAGGTCCTGGGATAGAGCCATGCTCAGCGGGGAGCCAGCTTCTCCTTCTCCCTCTGCCTGATGCTCTGCCTACTTGTGCTATCTCTCTCTGTCAAATAAATGAATATAATCTTTTAAAAATAGAATTTTACTTGAGACAAAAAATTAAAAGTATCCTGAACTTTAGATTTATCTGCTGCCTGTTAGGCCCAGATGCCAGCCCCACTCTGTGCTGGGATGTCTTCTTGGCAACTCCACCTGTCTTACTAGGTCACCAGGTGCATAGGTCAACGTCAGGTGTGTGGAATGGGCAGCGTCCCTTGCTGCACCTCCCCATCCAGAAAAAAAATTCCTTACCACATGACATGTTAATTCTAGAAGAACTACTCTGGGAGCAGAAGTGGGAAAACTTTTTCTGTAGAAGGTCAGATAGCAAATGTCGCAGGCTGTGGGCCACCCATGATCTCCGTGTGTGTAGGGGGAGAGGGAGTGTATTTTACAACCTTTTACAAATCTAAAAACCAATCTCAGCCCCACAACTGAACAAAAACAGGCCAAGAACCAGAATTGGCTCAAGTAAGAATAAAATATTATGCCAAACATTAAGAGATTTTTTAGTAAATTATTTTATTAGGGTATAATATGCTACAGAAAATATACATCAGTCGTGAGCATAGAGCTCAAAAATGTTCCCAGAGTTCCCAGAGTACATGTTCCCAAATGTACTTGAGAGATAAGCTGAACTGGCGTAAAGAAAGTCACATTATTAGCAGCACAGAGGTCCCCGTTCTGCCCATGGTGGCCAAGGAAGTGTTGGTTGTCCTCTCTCTATGAGAAAAGACTCCTCTTTTTCTGCCTGGAGTGCAATGAGCTGATGGCCCCTCTTCTGTTGCAGCCGCTAGCCAATGGCTGAGCACAAGGAAGGTTGCTATGGCCTGACCATTTCTGCCCCGGGTAGAACTCCTCCAACTGGCTGGCTCTTTGGAGAGTTTCTAGTTGGGTTGGCTGAGGCTTTCTCAAATCTGCATGACACTCTGAGGCTCTTGCTCAAGTCTGTTTTCTTACTCAGGTGTCAGAACAACGCAGAGTATAATGGTTTCCCCTTCCCAGTCAGGTTTCCATCTCACTTCTACAGCTCAGTTGTTATCTCTCAGTAATCCTATTGCACCCCTAATCCCTCTCAGCTCCTCTCTCCTGGAGGACTCAAAATGACACCTGTCCCCTTCCATCTGTTCCTCCACCTTATCAAGCAGAACCACGACACTAACTTCTAACACCTAGGTCGGTTCCTGGATTGAACTTGCTATCGTGGGATCCTACACTATGTAGTCTTTCGTTAACTGGCTTATTTACTCAATATTTTGTTTGTGAGATTCTTCTTTCTTATTCCTACAGTTGTAGATTGTTCTTTCTTGTTCTCTAGTTTTCTGTTGTGTGACTATAGCATGATTTATTTAGCCACACTGTGGTAGATGGACATTAGGTTGTTTCTAGTTTCAAGTTATTATAAATAAAGCTTCCTCAAGCATTGCTATACAAGACTTTTGGTGAACATTTGATTCATGTGCTCAATTTCAGGAGATTTTGCCAAACAAATTTCCACGTTCTTTACAAACTTACAGTTCACCAGCAATGTGTGAAAGTGCTCCATGAAAGAGTCTTTTTTTTTTTTTTTTAAGCCATTCTGTTGGGGGTTAAAGATATATCACATTATAGTTTTCATTGAATGTCATTGAAAAGCCAATGAAGCAGAGTACTTTTTGTGTGTGTGGTTTTTTTTTTCTATTTGGATGTTTTCCTTTGTCTTCAGGTATTTTGCACACTTTCCATTCTGTTGTATGTCATTGTGTGCATTTTTCATATTAATCTTTTTATGTTTTTTTTTTAAAGATTTATTTATTCATGAGACACACAGAGAGAGAGGGAGAGGCAGAGACACAGGCAGAGGGAGAAGCAGGCTCCATGCAGGGAGCCCGATGTGGGACCCGATCCTGGGACTCCAGGATCACACCCTGGGCAGGCACTAAACCACTGAGCCACCCAGGCATCCCTTTATGTTCTTTATATATTTCAGATCGGAATCCTTTGTTGACTATATACATACTTAAAATATATTCTGCTATTTTTACTCTTCTAATGGTGTCTAATGAGGAAAAGATGTTCTTAATTATGATGTGGTCTGATCTATTAGTTTTTTTTGGTTAACACTCTTTGTATCCTGTTTAGAAAATATTTTCCTACTCCAAAGTCATGAAGATAACACTCTTATGTTTTCTTCTAAAAGCTTTATTATTTTAAATTTAATGTTTAGATTTTGACTTTATTTTTGTATGTTAAGTGAGGTAGTGGCGATAGATATTTTATTTTTTAAGAATATTCAATTTGCCCAGCACCATTTATTGAAAAGGCCATCCTTTCTTCAATGCATTGAATAGTCACCCATATCATAAAAGAGATGATGATTTCTCTCCTCTTGGTTCTGTTCCATTGGTTTATTTCTTTTCCCTTGAACAATTACCATATATTCCTAATTATTAGAGCTTTGTAATACATCTGATATCTAACATTGTAATTTCCAGCTTTGTTCTTCTCCAGGAATGCCTGGGATATGCTTAGGCCCTTACATTTTCATATAAATTTTATAATAATCTTGTCATACAGTTCATACAGTTCAATTTAATTTATTTAATAGATTAATTGGATGACAATTTATATTTTTACAATACCGAATCTTCCAAACCATGAAGATGGTATAGCCTCTCACTTTTTCAGATATTTTTTTAAAAATATTTTATTTATTTAGTCATGAGACACACAGAGAGAGAGAGAGAGAGAGAGAGAGACAGGTAGAGGGAGAAGCAGGCTCCATGCAGGGAGCCCTACGTGGGACTCGATCCCGGCTCTCCAGGATCACACCCTGGGCTGAAGGCAGCACCAAGCCGCTGAGCCACACAGGCTGCCCAACTTTTTCAGATATTAATCCAGTCATGACAATTTTCTTATGCTTACTGTCTTCATAATATATGTTTTTATATTTATTTTTTCCAGCTTATCTCTAAAGTGAATCATTTATAGAAAACAATAGTTGAATCTTACTTTTTTATATAGTCTGGCAATCTCTGATTTTTAAATGGGATGTTCATCTTATGTACAATCCAATTAGCTTATTTAATTAGATTTATGTTTAACATTTGCTGTTTTCTTTTTATTTGTTCCCTCAGATTTTTATTTCTCTATTTCTCTTTTGCCTTCTTTTAAGGTAATCAAACATTTTTTAGTATTACATTCTAATTTTTTATTGGGTTTTTATTATACCTTTGCATCCTTTTGAATAAATTAATAGAAGAAAAATACATATAGCCATTATCTCCAATGTTCCTTATTTGTTTCGGTAAGTCTGAATTTTCATTTGCCGTATACTTTCAGCCAAAAGAACTTTTAGAGTGTCTTGCTAAAATTCTCCATGTTTTCATTTTTCTCAGAATGTTTGTATTTTGCTTTAATCTTTGAAAAATATATTGTCATTTAATATAGAATTCTTTCAGCACTTTAAAGTTATTATATCATTATCTTCTGGCTTCTATTATTCCTAATAAGTCTACCATCATTTGTATCATTTTTTTTCCTGTATAGAATTTGTTGTTTTTCTCTGGCTACTTAAAATATTTTTCTTTCTCGTCAGTTTTTAGCAGGCTGCTTGGTTTCATTGAACTTCCTGAATCTATAAGCTTATGTTTTTTACAATGTCTTAGCAAAATGTTGTTAGTATTTTTTGGGTGGGTGGGGTAATCTATTCTCTTTCATCCACTTCTGAGATTATATTATATTTATGACAGATTCCTTGATATTGTTCCACAGTCTATTGAGGCTTACTTTTTTATCTCCTATTTTTTAGATTGAATATTTTCTCTTAATCCATCATTAAGTTTTCTGACGTCATTTTTAAGTAGCTGTTAAGCTTATTCGGTGAGTTTATTATTTCAGATACTTTATTTTAGGTTCTAAATTTTAATTTGCTTTTAAAAAAAAACAGTCTCAATTTCTCTTTTGGGATGGTCCATCTATTAGTATATTGTGACCCTCTTTGGTCTTAGAAAATATTCAGAGCCATTTTGAATTCCTATAAGCTAATTCTGACATCTGGGTCATCTAAGTGTTCAGTTGACTACTTTTTATCTTTATTACAAGTAACATTTTCCTATTTCTTTGAGTGTCTCATAATTTTTAACTTTATACTGTACATTTTGGGTAATCCATTGTAGAGAAACTAATTCTGTATATTCTCATAAAGAGTGTTGTTTTAGTTCTAGTAGGCAGTTAAGTTGGCTTACTCAAACTCAGCTCTGTTTCTCCTACAGAAAGCCAACTGGAATTTTTACTTGGTTCGATCATTTTGCTAGCTATTGTTTTTGGGGGCTTCCTTTACAGTCAGTCCACTTATTTGTAGATTTGGATCAAAGATATGAGCTCTTTATACACTAATTTTTGTTAGTCTTCTGTGGCTCTCCCCAACACACACCTCTGTCTTCAGGTTCTGGCAGCATTGACTCTGTTTTGGTACCTCTCAAGCCAGTAAGACTACACAGCCTTTTGCTATGTTGCTGGGACTGCAAAATGCCCTCAGTTGAAAGGCGATGTCAACACACATATCACATAGTGCAGTTTCCTTTTTCTTAAAAGGTTTGCTTTCCCCCAGTCGCTGTCTGCTACTGGTCACTCTCCATTGGTGGAAATGGTTGATTATTTTTGAATTTCTTCATCACCATTATCTGTGTAGAATTAATTCAGTGGAGCGTTCTTTAAAGAGTGGGATCTTTCTATGATCTCTTTGTCATTTGGTGTGACATATTCTGTTTTTAATTACATATGTTATATTTGCCATTACTTTTCATATACATTTCTTCTCTACATGTACTTTCTCCCTTTACAATGTCTTTTAAAAGTTTGGAGGTCCAACCACATCTCTCAAATTTTTTTTTTTTTGGTAATTTTATCTTTGAAAGTTTAGTAGTATTTTTTTTTTTTGTCTTTATGAAATACAATGATGTCTATGAAGAATTAGTTTTATGATTTCCTTTTCTTTTCCCTGGCTATTTACTCCTGGGATATGTGGCTTTCATCTGCATTTTACCTGCATTACAGTTCTTTATTGATCCCCTTTCTCACCTAAAAGTTCTACACTGATTCCATTGATACTAATAGTCTGAATGAAGCTAATTATTTTTTAAAGAATCATGTGGGGATGACTATCAATGGAGCCAGTCAGCTTCTTTTTTTTTTTTTTTTTTTTTTTGGAATTACTGTTGCAAAGACTCTCAATAACTGTGTTACTTCCTTTGCCCTGGGCACAATTCACTTGTTGTTGTCATGCCCAAGAGATTTCTTGAAGTCTTTAGGTCATAACTCTCTGTTGGTGCTACCATACAATCACCTTATATCTTTTCTCCCTCATCCTGTTTTACCCCCTAGTGGCTCCCTAGGCTGGCACGAGAACATAAGAGTACTTGATCTACACTTGTTCTTTCAGTTCCACCTCCCTTTGCATTCTGTGGTCTGACACACAGAGTCTCTAACAGCATCTTATCCAGTCTTTCCTGAGATGCACATATACCCTTGCTTTCAGTCTCTCTCACCAAGGTTACCTTGATGTGGGCCATTGGAGATGATGCCCCTTACTTTTAATAAAAGTCTGAAAAAAATAGGTCAAATCTCATCTTTCTCCTGTTTTTTTTTTTTGGTTCAGATTTTATATTATTTTGCAAGTATGCTTTGGGTTTAAGTTCTTTTTTTTTTTAAGATTTTATTTATTCATGAGAGACACAGGGAGAGAGAGAGGCAGAGACACAGACAGAGGGAGAAGCAGGCTCCATGCAGGGAGCCTGATGTGGGACTCAATCTCGGGACCCCAAGATCAGGCCCTGAGCCAAAGGCAGATGCTCAACCACTGAGCTACCCAGGCATCCCAAGTTTTTCTTTATTTTTAATATTTACTGCTTTCTACTTGCTTCAAAGAGAGGGGTGAGAAAAAAACTTGTCATATTTAACTGGAAGTCTAGACAGGACCCTTCGATACATTGTTTATTTTGCACCCTTTAGATAAAGTGGATAAAGTGGTGTCAGTGATTTATGATACTTCCTTTGTATCAGGTGCATTAAAATTTCTTGAATCCTACAGCACCAACTTTCCTGCACCTTGAATAATATCTTCAGCCTAAGCAATACTCATTAAAAGATATAGAATATAGAGGTTAATATCATGATTCCAAAGTTTCATAGGCCTAGGTTAAAGTGTTACATGTACCCATGCCCATTGTATGATAATTGAAAAAAATTACTTAATTTCCTCAAATCCTAATTCGATTTCTATATGTTGGTGATGGAAACACATACCTCACAGAGATGTGATATGGGTTAAGTGAGATAGCACTGATAAAACAATTGATACATAGTGCTGAATAAACAGTATTAATTATGCTTATTATTCTAGATTACAATATTTTCTTGAATCAAATCGTGATATTAATTGTCACAAAGTTTTATCGCACCTTCTATAATCCTTAGGTAGAAAGATATATATATAACTCTCCCCATACAAGTAAAATTATTTTGCTGGAGAAACAGAAAAATGGTTAATGATGACTATGTCCTAGGACCTCAGTATCTAAGGGTTGAGCTTACTGGGAGAAAAATTTTGCTTATGGAAGTGTATGCCAGCTGCTGGCATGTTATCCTTTGTCTTGTCTATACTCTGACCTTTCAGCTTTATAACTTCCAAATGTTTATGTAATGAGAACTGCCCTTTTAAAATTGACACAGTGATTAAAATCGAAAATGAGATCCGAGACTGTTCTCTAATAAATAGGCTGGATCCAAGCATACATCTGTCCAGCAAAAATCTTCTAAGCAAGTAGGACACAATTCTTTGCTTGTATTGAAAAAGTGAAGGTGACATTTATACTGTTCAATAATTTTTCTCTCCATCTGTTTGTCCAATGGTAAGATTTAAGTTGGCAAATGCTACACTCATATTGTTACTTCTCCTAGGATATTTTTCAAATATTCAGCTTTTAGAAGGATGTATCTAGAGCCTTATTGATGCATAAATTTCTTATATACTCCAGTTTATAACTAACACCCTTTCAAGAAGAGAACTATAATCAAAGCATAACCTATTCTACTCTTATAGTTCATCTTACTAACAGATCTGCCAGTTCCATCAAAGATTCCCAGATCCTATGTCCTATTTTCCCCAAGTCCAATCATATATATATATATATATATATATATATATATATATATATATATAAAACTTCTCATCTGAGTAAGAAGAAAGATGTAAACTTTAGCAAATTTATTGATTCCAACATTTTTTGTTTTAAGCTAGGATCTAAGCCAGGATTACATTAAGTCACGGTGCTCATCTCTAGATCATCTGTGCTCTGCTTTTCAGGTAAACAGAAAGTGGTTTCTTTTATTTCAAATGCCTGAATCTCCTATTTGTTCTTCCATATAGTTCTGTATCTGAATTTGAGGGATGCATCTATATTTTACTCATTTTCTAGGAAAAGAATATTGACATCATTGGGTCAAATAGATGACTCACTCTTATTTGAGTTGTTCTAATCATTTCCCTCCTGTGTGAGACAAAACAAAATACTATGGTGTCTCAACATGGCCAATTTAAAATATTTAAACATTTAACTACTCAAGTAATAATAATAGTTTTTTTTATTATTCAGGAATCTACAAACATTCTGAAAAGGTAGGAAAGTGTCATCACTTTGTAAATGTACTTTATTATTGAAGCATGAATCCATTCTGTGTGCTTTGCGAATGGATACTAACTGTTAAAAGTTGAGGGATGTAAGGGATCTCAAAATCATCCAGCCCAACTACTCTTCAGTGCTTGGATTCTCTGTGTAAATTTCTCCCATGTTATTGCTTGTGAGTCTGTGCCTTAACAACTCTATTAATTGAATTGATATGATATTTTGAGTTAGTAAATTCTATCTTTGGACAATTTTGATTGTAAACAAAAAAAGATGTTGAGTGATTAAATATTTTTCTGAGGTGTCCTTCAATTGGATTCATTTATATTCTGAAATATACTGAAAATTTTTATTCCAATCACCAAAACAATTTCCTTTTTAATATTTCTATTGTGAAAACTACAAGTGTTATAATAGCAATTCAAATAATAAAGAAGGATATAAAATTAAAAGTGCCTGTTCCTTATTCCATCCTGGTAGCTCTACTCTTCAGAAGTCACCACTATCAAAATTTTCTTACAGAATTTTTGAGAAAATTCTCACCTAAAAACTTATACCTACTGATATAAATTATATAGATTTTTAGTTACTAGTTGGCATATAAAATATACACTATTCTGGCTTACTGTTTTTATTTTACAACTGATTCTTCATTCCCTGTGAAAATGTACAGATCAACCTCTTTCTTTTTATTAGTTGTCCAGTATTCTATTGGACAAATTCTGATATGTTTACATGCATGTGTGAGACTTTGCATAGGATATATATATAGATATATATATGTATATATATATATTTTTTTTTAGAGAAGGTGTTGGGGGAGAGGGATAGAATCTTAAGCAGGCTCCTTGTCCAGTGCAGAGCCCAAAGCTGGCCTCGATCCGATCGATCTTGCTTGCAGCAGTTATGATAGTGGTGTTTACCTAATAATAGTTTTATATTTCTCTCAGTCCTACATTTATTAGTAGGATTTCTTTTATAAAAAGGAGCTGCTATTCCCCTTATTTATTTACTCAATTACCTGTCTATATAAATATGGACTCATGGGTATTTATTTTATTCTACAGTTATAATTAAATACTATCTGATGTGGGAAACAAAAGCAGAAGAAAAATTATTAAATTTCCTTATACCTGCAGCCCATTGACAAGCCCTTTAAACAGGCAAAGTGACCTTCCTCTAAGGACTCAACTGCCTCAATGTGATACTTTGCTAAGGGCAAAAGGAAATCATAGCCCAACCTCCAAGGACCCTGTAAGTCCACTTTAACATATAAAGATTCCTTTGGAGATTTCTTTTATCTCTACTCCCCAAGACATATGCTAGCAATCATCCTTCAAGCATATGACTTACTTATATACATCTGAAAGGTCTCACAACTCAGGTTTTATTAGACAGTAATAAATGACCTTTTCCCAAAAAATAGCTAGCCCCTTCACAGTCCTTGAAACCTTGCTTTCAAAATTCCTTAGTGATTTATGTCATCCCTAATCCCCTCCCAACTTGAAAGTATATAATTTAAAGTGACCTTAATCTTAAAGCCACTCCTTAAGACCTTGGGGCAGCTCCTTCTGCCCATGGATCCTATCCCTGTGCTTTAATAAAACCACCAAAGATGTCTCAAGAATTCTTGGCTGTTGGCTTTGAACCCTAACGCCTTTCTTATATCACTATCCTTATTTATTTTCTTGCTCAAATTGTTCCAGTTTGACCATTGGAAATATAACAAAATACCCAGACTGGGTGGCTTAAACAACAGAAATCAATTTCTCACAATTCTGGAGGCTGAATTCTAATATCAAAGTGCAGGTAGGTTTGATTTCTCCCTAAGACCTCTCTCTGGTTTGCAGATGGCTGTCCTCACATGGCCTTTTCTCTATAAACACAGTTCTGTTGTGTCTCTTTTTACAAGGACACCAGTTATAGGGCCCCACCCTTATGATGTAATTCAACCTTAATTACCTCCTTAAAGGTCCTATTTCCAAATACAGTCCAATTGGGGGTTAGGACTTCAACATAGAAATCCAGCTCATAACAGCATTTGTTTATCTCCCTGTCTTTGATTCGCAGTAAGGGTTGGCTGCCATTCATGGCCTCTATTTCACCAGGGATCTGCTTCTGCTTAAGGCCGTCTTGTTTCGCTGATTACTCATTCTGCCTCTCCCACTGCTCCTCTGTTGTACAGAAGGGCTATGATGGTGCCCACATTTTACATGCTCTCATTTTTAGTGCAAGCACAGTCATTGCTGGAGCCCTTCAGGCCTGGTCAATAATTGGAAGACTGAATGATGTAAAATATTGGCAGATGTTGATGTCCTCTCAGAAAACTTTCTTCATTTGGTATAAATTCCATTGGACTTAGCAGCTCTCAGTCCTAGTCTGTGGTTTTGTTGTGCTTTCCTGATTTTATGTTAGATGGAGTTTTCCCCTCTGTATTTATTTATTTATTTATTTATTTATTTATTTATTTATTTATTTTAATTGGCCACAAGAGTGGGGTGAAGTGCCTTTATTTGGCCATTATCTTTAATTACAGATTAAGTTATTCATTGTTATGAATATTATGGAAGTTCTAAAAAGAGGACGGTGGATATTAATGGAGATTACATATTGATAAATGTTAAGAGCTTTCTCAAAATATGTTTCATGCTAAATATAATAATAGTTAAAATAAGAGCCACCAATATCTACTGAACTCTTAGTCTATGCCAGGGATTGTGCTGAAAATCCACATGGAAAACCATGTAGAACCAATCTAAAACAGAGATAACAGTATTAGTTTTACAAAGGAAAATACTTATTCAAAGCCAAACAAATGATAAATATTAGAGCTTGATATTAAACACAGGTCTACCTATCTAAATTATTCACAACCACTATGTTGTGTATGTTAGAGATTATCTTTGGAATAAAAGAAAATTAAACAAAGAAATTAATACAAAAGAAACTACAAGATACATCTTAATATTTTATAGTACTATTTTCTCTACTGATTATTCTATTTCCAATAACACCATTGCAATATATGTTAAGTCATCTTACGAAGGTACTTGTAGAATAAAAGAAACAGCCCAGCCCGGCCCCGCCCCCGCCCCCGCCGGCCTCTCTAACCTGTGGGCGCGGAGGCTCCCGGCCCCCGAGCGCGCTCTGCGGTTATGGAGGTCCCCGGGAGCCTGTGCAAGAAAGTCAAGCTGAGCAATAATAATGCGCAGAACTGGGGGATGCAGAGAGCAACTAATGTCACCTATCAAGCTCATCATGTCAGCAGGAACAAGAGAGGTCAGGTCGTTGGAACCAGAGGTGGTTTTCGTGGTTGTACAGTTTGGCTAACAGGCTTATCTGGAGCAGGAAAGACCACAGTGAGCATGGCTTTAGAGGAGTACTTGGTTTGTCATGGTATCCCATGCTACACTTTGGATGGTGACAACATTCGTCAAGGTCTCAATAAAAATCTTGGCTTTAGTCCTGAAGACAGAGAAGAGAATGTTCGACGTATTGCAGAAGTTGCTAAGCTGTTTGCAGATGCCGGCTTAGTATGCATCACAAGTTTTATATCACCTTATACTCAGGATCGCAACAATGCAAGGCAAATTCATGAAGGTGCAAGTTTACCTTTTTTTGAAGTATTTGTTGATGCTCCTCTGCATGTTTGTGAACAGAGGGATGTCAAAGGACTCTACAAAAAAGCACGGGCTGGAGAAATTAAAGGCTTCACTGGTATCGATTCTGAGTATGAAAAACCAGAAGCTCCTGAACTGGTGCTGAAGACAGACTCCTGTGATGTGAACGACTGTGTCCAGCAGGTGGTAGAACTTCTACAGGAACGGGATATTGTACCTGTGGATGCTTCTTACGAAGTAAAAGAATTGTATGTGCCTGAAAATAAACTCCATCTGGCAAAAACAGATGCAGAAACATTACCAGCCTTGAAAATTAATAAAGTGGATATGCAGTGGGTGCAGGTTTTGGCAGAAGGTTGGGCAACCCCACTGAATGGCTTTATGAGAGAGAGAGAATACTTGCAGTGCCTTCACTTTGATTGTCTTCTGGATGGGGGTGTCATTAACTTGTCAGTGCCTATAGTTCTGCCGGCTACTCATGAAGATAAAGAGAGGCTGGACGGCTGTACAGCATTTGCTCTGATGTATGAGGGCCGCCGTGTGGCTATTCTTCGCAACCCAGAGTTTTTTGAGCACAGGAAGGAGGAACGCTGTGCCAGACAGTGGGGAACAACATGCAAGAACCACCCTTACATCAAGATGGTTATGGAACAAGGAGATTGGCTGATTGGAGGAGATCTTCAGGTCTTGGACAGAATTTACTGGAATGATGGTCTTGATCAATATCGTTTCACTCCTACTGAGCTAAAGCAAAAGTTTAAAGATATGAATGCTGATGCTGTCTTTGCATTTCAATTACGCAATCCAGTGCACAATGGACATGCTCTGTTAATGCAGGATACCCATAAGCAACTTTTAGAGAGGGGTTATCGGCGCCCTGTCCTTCTCCTTCACCCTCTTGGTGGCTGGACAAAAGATGATGATGTTCCATTGATGTGGCGAATGAAGCAGCATGCTGCAGTGCTGGAGGAAGGAATCCTGAATCCTGAAACAACAGTGGTGGCCATCTTCCCATCTCCCATGATGTATGCTGGGCCAACTGAGGTCCAGTGGCATTGCAGAGCACGGATGGTTGCCGGAGCCAATTTTTACATTGTTGGACGAGACCCTGCTGGTATGCCTCATCCAGAAACAGGGAAGGATCTTTATGAGCCAACTCATGGTGCTAAAGTGCTGACAATGGCCCCTGGCCTAATTACCTTGGAAATAGTTCCCTTTCGAGTTGCAGCTTACAACAAGAAAAAGAAGCGTATGGACTACTATGACTCTGAACACCATGAAGACTTTGAATTTATTTCAGGAACACGAATGCGAAAACTTGCCCGAGAAGGCCAGAAACCTCCAGAAGGTTTCATGGCTCCCAAAGCCTGGACCGTGCTGATGGAATACTACAAATCCTTGGAGAAAGCTTAAGCTATTGACCCAGTCACTCCACCTTTGACACTTTACTGAGTAACAAGAGGGGACCACATAGTTACTGTTGGCATTTCTTTGTGGTGGTGTCTGTCTGGACACCCTTCCTAAAAACAGACCACTTTTCCTTAACTAGCATTGGTTTTGGTCTGCCTTATGAGTTTTGTTTTGAACTAGTGTAACACAAGGCTGGTTTTAATGTATCTTTTCCACTTATTATAGTTAATATTCCTACAGTACAATTTTAAAATCTTGTCTTTTTATATTATATTTATGCTTCTGTCTTATGATTTTTTCAAGCTGTTATATTAGTGGTAACCAATAGTATACACATTGAATCTCATTTTTCATCCCTTGGAAAAAAAAACCTACTAGACAATAAACTTGGCTAGACTTTGTTTTGGGAATTTTACAAGAAAAAAAAAAAAAAAAAAAAAAAAAAAAAAAATAAAAGAAACACATGTATATCATTGATGTTGGAAACAAAGGCAAAAGAAAAAATTTAAACTCCTTACTGTCTATAGCCCGTTGACAAGTCCTTAAAACAGATAGAGTGACCTTCCTCTGGGAGTTCAGTTGCCTCGATGTTGACACTTTGCAAAGGGCAAAAGGCAGTATTAGCCAGACCTCCAGGATTCTGCAAGTCTTCTTTAACATAAAGAAGTTCCTTTCGAGACTTCCTTTGTCTCTACCCCTCTAGATACATGTTAGCAATCGTCCTCCAAGCATATAGCCTATCATACATCTGAAGGGTCTCATGACTGAGGGTTTACTGAACAGTAATAAATGACCTTTTCCTAACAATAGCTAGTCCTCTCAGGATCCTGGACATCTTTTTTTTCCAAAATACCTTGAAGGCTTGTGCTATCCCTAACCCCCCTCCCATCTTGAAAGTAAATAATCAGCCTGTCCTCACAACCCCAGTGCAGCCCTTTCTGCCCATGGGTCCTGTGTCTGTGTTTTAATAAAACCACCATTTTACACCAAAGACATCTCAGGAATTCTTCCTTGGCTATCATATCTGAATCCCACTACCTCAAACCACATCATCGTCGTCACTATTATAAATAATTCTTCACTTACAAAGGCAACATCTTGCCTCTACTCTGAGTGGTCTGTTTCATAGAGTTTTATTTCTTTATACAACATATCTACACAGTGAATGAAATGCTGGCACTGGTTACTTTACACTAATATAGCCAATGCAGACTGATGCAGTTTTCTTTCCATGCCCAAACATCTATTAACATGGAGAAAATCTGGATTATCTGGTACTGAATGTGCAAAAATGAGTTTAGCTTTCTGCGCTGGATGATTGAATGCATCCTTGGATGAGCCTATCAAGGTTTAATTGAACTACAAATCCAATGATAATTGGAATAGAACTCCAGTCCAAAACAGGACACAAATATTCTAAGCTTTAGTTAATGAACAGAAGCAAATGTAGATTTCTGCTTACATTCATGGCGTCCTTTGACTGTATCAGTCATTCAAAAAACATGCTATAGCAATATTTAAAATGAATAGTTATGTAATAGTAATTATACCACAACCACTTTGTGCTCAATAAATGAGACTAGAAAACTAAAATGTAACAATAGAGAATTTTAAAATAATGTACGTCCTCATCTGTATTTTAGGTTCTTCAAGGCCATGTCTCTTCATACAATATTAATGCGGTATTAGGTGCATAGTAATTGCTAAATACATGATTTATTTGTAGGTATAAATGGAGGAAATAGATTAGTAGATGAGGTATGAAAGATTGCAGTGATTATTAGTGTCATGTTGACAAAAATAGGTTCACTGACTAAGAGGATATATACGAGTTAGTATTGCAGTTGCCTTTGTTAACGTTGTCATCTCGTATACAGAATGAGCCCATTGGTTTAGAATTATCAGAATTAGCTAAGACAACATTATTTAGCATTGTCTAAACCTCTTACAAGGTTTGAAAACTCTGAAGTTTACTTTTGAAATGTTTTTAAAAGTATTATTACTTTAAAAATTCACAATTACAAATGCATATAAAACTAAAGGTAGAAGTGATGTAATAAATCGAACTGACCAAATTATAGCAATAGAGAAGAGATTAGTGGTTGCTAGGGGTTAGAGATAAGAGAAGAGAGGGTGAGGGCTGTGACTCCAAGAGGCAGCAAGAAGGATACCATTGTGGTGATGGATTAGTTCTGTATCTTGATTGTGGTGGTAGTGGTAAGAATCTACACATGTGACACACATGTTGTAAATGGCAGGAATAAAATGGCACATGTTGTATCAGTATCAATTTTCTGATCTTGATATTGTCTATGTCACACAAATAATAATTGGGAGGAACTTGGTGAACATATACAGGACTTCACTATTTTTGCAACTTTTTGTGAATCTATAATCATTTCAAAGTAAAAGTATAAAAAAAATGACTGAGCAGAGTTAATCTTGACTTGCATAATAATTATGGGTTTTTTTTCCTCACCACTTATATTTATATGTTTTCTACAGTTCTAGTTTGAATGGTGCTACTTACAAGCTGTACATTCTTGGGCTTTTGACAAACAGTTGCAGGTGGCATATCAACTCATCAAATGCATCGTGTTCTCTTGTTTTTCAGTGATGAACACATGGCATTCAATCTGATATTTTTCTTTAGAGGGCAGAATTTCTCAAGTGTTTTGGTTGAAACACTATTATGACACTTGCTCGTTTCTACCTTTATTGCAAATATGGTTTTATATATTTCCTAGTACAATTAAAAAGTGTGAAATACTGGAGTTTTCCTGTTTTATACTTTCCCTGTGATGTCAAGTATAATTTAAAAGAATATATCAATATTTTGTTATTCACAGATTCTTTCCTGTGTTCATATATATTATACTTTTTTTTCATATATATTATACTTAAGTGAATGGTGTAGATCTTTCTTATAATGCATAAACAATGCTAGAAGACATATCGCTGGTATATTAGTATACATGTATAAAAGAGGATGGGAAATATACTAGAATATTCTTACCCTGCCTGTCTCTGTCAGGAGCTAGGATCCTTCCAGAGGCAAATATCCCACCTCATTGTTTCAATTTGCATTGCCTTAAAAATTAGTGAAATTGAATATTTTAAAATTTATTTCCATTTGTGTTTCCTATTTTATGGATTATCTATTATAGTGGTTTGCCTATATTTTTTTCTACTTAGGTAATATTCTTTTCCCAGCTGATTTAAGGAAATGCTCTATTGGAGATGTATCATCAATAGAGAAGAAACATGGTATATTTAAGGAATTGAAAAAAAGCAAGCCTGTTGTGGCTGATGCACAGAGATTAAAGGGCGTGCAAGCAAAAAGCTGTGAGAGATAGAGAAACACGTAGGCTGTGTAAAGGCTTTTAGTTTTTATCCTAAAGCAATGAAAAGGCACTGGAATGTTTTAAGTTGGGAATGTGGGTGGGATAGAGTATGGAGATAATGGTGGTGTTGTAATTGAGATTTATTGTAAAAATTATTTTAAAATAATCTACCTAATACTCTTAGCAAAAAGAATGTAATATAGTTCCAGATATTTAACAAATAACCATGGTCATTGTTAATATCAATATGATATAAAGTTCACTGTTAATATTTCTGTCAGAAGGAGACTCTGAAGTCTGGTGGGGTTAAATGATTATTCCAATGTTACAGCTATAAAGAATCACAGATAGCTGTTTCTAAGTTAGATCTCATTCTCATTCCAATATCCAGAGTGTGAGTATGTCTACAGCAAGCAATTCATGAGCTCACAACACAAATCTAGCCAGGGGAGTGATCCTGTTATAGACCCAAACATTAGGAGTATTAACAACAAAAACTCAGTCATGTATTGGGTCACTCTCATGGGAGTCATACCAAGTGCATGTGATTAATGCATTGGAGGCCAACAGCCTTGGTTACAATAATAGCATTTACACAGAATAGATTTTGGAAAACAGTATTCTCATTACAGATTAGTCAGCCAGAATTTACAAGTGATTTCTCAAAATTAAATAATATACAAACTTCATGTTCACAAACACGCACAAACTCTGTGGGCCCTCAATAAACACTAGCTGACTGACTGAGAGATAAACACCCCCATAAACTGGTAAACACTTCTAAGTTAACTGAGCCATATATTTAAAGAGGCAGAGTCAGATCTATGTGTATCAGCTAGAGATTAAATACATGAAAAATGTAGCAAAAATACAATAGTGAAAATATTTTTCTAAATCGTGAGTTCCTTGAGTAGGAAATGAAGATGAAGTCTAGCAATGTATAAAGTATCCCAAATGAAAGTTTTATAAAGTAACTTTATTCAGCAAAATGGGGGCTCTTCAAAGATTATAAACGAATCCATCTTTGTAACTTCAAATCTTTAGCTGCCTCATAATTAATTTGTAAATTATGGAGACCTTGATCTTGTGTGTATTTCTTGTATGATATGTGCGATGTCTTGAGAAGGAAGGGGATAAGGAAACAGCCAAGGTAAAAGTAAAGATGAAGAAGCGGACATTTGCTTATATCCTCTTCTCTCAGGTTTAGTGTCATGAAATATCTTTACCTAAATCAATGAACATATCTCTAATAATTTAACTGAAATGTAGCAACAATTTAACTAACAGCCTTGAGTTCAATACTTACTTATGTTATGAATTTAGGCAAGATTTAACCTTTCTGGGTTTAAAATCTTTTTACCTCAACAATGAGAATAATTCATTATAAATTTCTTTTAACAAAGTATTTTTTAAAATATGTATAATATTTGGTACAGTCCTAAATAAGTCTCATTTGCTGATACTACTTATTAATTAATAATAGTGACAATTCCCCCAGTAACAAAGCTCCATTTATGCATAATCTGTCTTGATGATAGGACTGAGGTGGGAAGTTCTGTTGTAGTAGCTGAGGTTACAGGATGAGGATTAGAATAGCCCCTAGAGGATAGGAGTGGTCTGGTTGAAAGGAGGGTCTTGCTCTCATTATTGACATAGCCCTGATGCTTGAGATATGGGAGTTATTCTGGCTGAGACCCAAGGGAGAGAGTGAAGACAACAAACCTGCCATGCACTCATAAGGAAGGAATTAAAATGAGTAAGTAAATGACTTTCAGTAAGAGTTAAGGGGAAATCCAAACACTGGACTTTATCCTTCAGCCTATTATTATGTTAAAGGTCAAAGAAAATGATTTTGTTGCTATTATCTGTTTTGTTTTAAGAACTCAGAAGCTGGGGCACCTGTGTGGCTCAGTGACTGAGCATCTGCCTTTGGCTCAGGGCGTGTTCCTGGGGTCCTCAGATTGAGTCCTGCATCAGGCTCCCGCAAAGAGCCTGCATATGTCTCTGCCTCTGTGTGTGTGTGTGTGTCTCTCATGAAAAAATAAAGAAGATCTAAAAAAAAAAAAAAAAAAAAAAGAACTCAGAAGCTCCATCCCTTCCAGTTATGTTGCATGTAGATTTCAGTCACCGCCAGACAAATTGAAAATGTTTCAGTGTTCAGTGGTCACAATCACTCCAAGTACTATTTTATCTTCTACAGAGATTAGAGATTGCTTGTAAGAAGAAGTAAAAAAATACAGTGATGTATTTTAAAGGTTGATCCAAGTGATACAATTTGTGAACATTTTATTAATAGAGTATTAATGAGGAAGAAAATGACTCATAAATGTTGAAAATTATGCTTTCTGTATGCATTTCCTCACTTGTGTTCTTTCACTACAACTAGGGCTAAGATTGAGAGGAAAGTATGGGCTGAGTGCTGTGCTTTGGCATTACGTTTGCTTTCTAAAACTACTTCACATGTTTTCTTCTCAGAATCCTTAATAATTCTGTAAGAGACTATTTTTAGGCCAAATGGAGTTGAGAATGTTGATGTTAAGAAGACAAAATTCATAATATTAAATAACAGGTAAGAGGTAGAATTTGAAACTAATAATTTTTAAAATCCAGGAAGACATACTATGTTTCTGATTGAAAAGACCTAACACTACAAGAATGTAAAACAATCCCAATATATAACATCTAATAAAATCACAATTGGAACTCCAAGGTGTCTTGTTTTAGCTGATCAAAAGAAATAATATGGGGGAAAATAGATCATAAGAAAAATTGCCAAGACATTTTGAAAAGGAAAGATATTAGGGAAGGACTTCGTCATCAGTTAATGAAACTTGTTATAAAGCTGGAGATAGAACAAATGACAGTGGCATTAGAGTAGGTAAGTAAATACATGGTTCCAGCCATAGTTAAACTGCTTATTAAAATGACATGCAAAAATTGTCTCAGGATTACATGTCCCTACCTACGTCTATCTTTGTCTCTGTTCTTAACTCTATTATTACTCCTACCGCACTCATCTCTCTTTCATTCCATCTGCTAAAACCAGAACACACACACTCTCTCCGTCCCCACTGATCAATCATCTCTTACAGAATCGAAAGGCAAATAATACAATTAAAAATGTTTCTATCATTTGGGGAATATAAAAAATAGTGAAAGGGAATAAAAGGGAAAGGAGAAAAAATGAGTGGGAAATATCAGAAAGGGAGACAGAACATGAGAGACCCCTAACTCTGGGAAACGAACTAGGGGTGGTGGAAGGGGAGGTGGGCAGGGGGTGGGGGTGACTGGGTGACGGGCACTGAGGTGGGCACTAGACGGGATGAGCACTGGGTGTTATCCTATATGTTGGCAAATTGAACACCAATAAAAAATAAATTTATAATAAAAAAATAATAAAAATAAAAATGTTTCTAACACTCGGATGATGGGTCATTCCTAATACACAAAGTGCTTTTATTTTAAGATTTATCCTTTTATTTTGGAGAGGGAGAGAGTTGGGGGGAAGGGCAGAGGGAAAGGGAGCGAGAGAATCTCAAGCAGACTCCCTGCTGAGTGTGGGGCTCCACTCGGGGTTCTATCTCAAGATCCTGAGATCATGACCTGAACAGAAACCAAAAGTTGGAGGCCCAACTGACTGAGGCACCTCAGAAAATGCTTTTACATGCAAAATGTTACCTGAGCAATAAATACTGTCTGTCCTTCATTAAGATACCACCGGAACAGGTGTCAAAAATTAAGTAGTCAAAATTCTAACCACTTCCCTACCCCACATATTTCTTTTAGTTTCTTGTCTTAACTCATGACTAGAGAATTCAGTACTCCACAAAATATGCTCTTCCCTAAAATTTCTTCTTTATCCACAATTTGTAGACCTTCCAATTATAATTGGAAGTTGATTACAACCACTACTATCAGCTAGAAATTAATTTTTTAAAACATACACAAAAGTGAGAGAAGTCTTACACATTCTAAGGTGACTGCATTTGCATAAGTGAATGATGCAAATGTTATTGATCCTGTTTTATAGACAGAGGAGGCAGAAGGCTTCTAATGACTGATGATGCAACATTCTGGCGAGAGCTACATTTAAAATTAGAATTAAAATTCACGGATAACGATCTTCTAAAGAAGTTAATCTTCATTTTCAGAGCTATAACTTAAATAATCAACATAAGATACTTGAGCTTATCTTTTAAAAATGTACAAAATTACCAGAAAGATTTGTGTTACACACTGGATTGACTTTAAACTGTGAGCCACAGGAAGAACTCCATAGCAGTGATACCTGATATTGCACATGATAATAAAGCCAGAAGAACAGTAAGTGATGTGCAACCATGTAGCCAGATACAGAAGTTGAATCACTTCCATAGCTGGGCTAAAAGAGGGCCAGTGCCAGGAATCGATGCAGATAAATGTAGAATACTGCATCTTGAGAAGCAGAGAGTCCATGTCTACCAAAGTAAAACAAGCAAAACAAAACACACCAAACAAACACTGCAGCATATTGCCTGAAACACAGATTTGAGAGTTATATGACGGGATGAGCACTGTACATTGTGTAGATCTCCAATGATGGAGGCAGAAAAGATTGTGACACAGATCCCCCTGAAATACAATATATAAATCATAGCGAAGTGGGAAGGTTTTCAGGTGCTCTCAAAGAAAGGAACTGAATGTGTCTCCTACATTGCTGCTATTATTAGCCAGATCTATGGACTGAGAAGCATGAGTGGTAGACAAGGCATCACAGACAATTTCAGTGGCACCACAAATTAGGATTTAACTTTCTTCCACAATTTTTGTCAAAAAGGTTTTGTGAATTCCTCACAGGCAATAAACCAAATATGTTTTTAAAACTTTGAATACCTGTCAATAACATTGTTATTAAACAGAATCAGCACTTTCACATGAAACCAGTCTTCTAACCCAATGCATCCCTCTCAAAATATTGAACTGAAATATGTACAATTTTTTGTGCTTCAGAAAAACATTGTTTCGAAAATAATTCCTGTTGACAAATATTGATTTCTTCCCTCCCCAGCTCCCTCTTGTCACCCTTCCCTCTATTTCTCTTTCCAAATAACAGTTGTTTCTTTTCTTTTTCCTAGCTTTCTAATATTGCTATCTTTTGGAAGATGCTAAGGACATATTTATATTAATTTTTCTTCCCCCCAACATTAAATTCTTTGGTGTCTTTGCCATAATGGGCATACAGTGAATATTTTGGCACCTGCAAAATAAATTTGATAAGATCATTAACCTGTGATACTCATAGTTCTTGTGTGCTTACTGGGTGCCAGGAATTATGCTAAGTGCTTTCTTTTTTATTTTTATTACAAGTATATGGACTAAGCCTTATCATTACCCCCATTTTCAAAGGAGGACACTGACAGAGAGATGACGGTGACAGGGCTGGTAAGAAGCAGTGGTGAGGCTCCTGAATCTATAGTAGCACTTGCACATCACCTTGTCACTGCTCTGTAGGTCCTAGGATGGATGCTTTCAGTTCCTGGGGGAACACCACATTCATTAGTGGTTTCCAAATAATTCAAGGCATTTAGAACTATAACATTACATTCTGGTGTCTCACAGCACGTGAGGAACTGTGTCGAGCTCTGGGAGACAGACTGTTCCATGTCTCTGCCTTGTTCCTCTCATTTCCTTATATTTGTCTCTAAAATCTAATGACAATATATGAAATATTTAGTGAACAACTTAGCTTTATAAGGAATATGTGCTGCCTGCTGGTTTCATAGATTTTCCAGATTATAATACAATTATTTTAGTTTATTTACTTTTTCCTATTCCAGGGATGAAGTGAGTAAATTAAATTCCAGCCCTTGTCTTTGTCTCCTGGTTGAGATCATAGCAAGTATACCTTCAGGTTTTGTTCATCAGAAAAGACACATCCAACCTCATTTCAGTAGTCATCTGAGCAACTATCAAAAATACATTGCGGTTAGAAGGAGAGGTAAGAAATGAGTGTCAAATTACTAAAGACATGACATCCTAATTAAAGGAGTCCTGTGTCGAATGCCAGAGAGGGTATAGACAGAGCAAAAGTGATTGTGAAATCTTGTCTCTACAAACGTTGATATCCCAAAAGCCTGTCTTTTAATTAGAATGTGCTTTTATTTTGTCTAAGCTCCAGACACAAAGACTCACTGCTAGTCACCCTGCCTTGAAACTGAGTTGCTTAGAACAAAAAGATTTGTCCTAGAAAGAGAAAATCAGGGTTATAACAGGCCAGATATATAAATATGTATATGGACTATCATTTTCTTGTAACAAATGGTAAAAAGCTATGCTGGTGACAGTGAGAGAGTCATGTGGAAGGTCTGCTTTATCACCTCTCTCTGACTGTTTCCCAGGCAGCACTCTCACCAGTCCTAAACCCGGGGCCATCATTAGTCCTTGCACATGGAAGCAATGAAGGTGTCTCTTAAAGTAAATCATTTGAGGATTTTTATAATCTCAAATAAAATGTCCTAATATTTTTTTCTAAGTTTTCCAGGTTTAAGGTTTTAATCTTTTATTATTTATTGTACAGCAGTTTGGAAGAGCGTGGTGAGAAGCCCCGGATAAATAGTTGGATGGCAAGATCAGTGCCTGGCAATGCTCTATTAAAAAGTAATAAGTTCTTTCTTTTTTGTATTACCACTGTTCTAGCCTCTGGTGCTTAAAAATTAATAGCATGTGGGTTTACAAACCTTTGGCTGTCGATCAGCAAAATTGCTGATAAATATATTTTTAGAGATTGCATGGGCAAGAAAGTCTGCATATAAATTTTCTCTTCAATTACCAGAAAGACCATAGGCATCCATTTCAACTGAACATATTTTCCAGTGTTCTTTTTTTTTATGATATCAAGATAAAGAAAATTACACATCAACAAAACAAAATAAACCTATTTCAAACTGCAACTTTGAAAATTAATAGGAAAAGATGTTAAGACAAATGCATATGGAATAAAGGTAAATATTTCATTCCTATGAGGGTTTGAAAAAATAAAAAATCATCCCAAATATTTTTTTTTTTTTGTAGAATTAATGAGAATACATTCTGTAAGGGGAAGGTACATTTTTTCTCACTTCTTTTTTGAAAGTCTTAAGTCTCTGTATTTATTGATTTGTGTGTGCTGGTGAAGTCTTCGATACAGACTCAGAAAATTAGGAAGACTAAAAGAATCTGACTCTTATTTCACGAGGAAAAAATAGAGAGCAGACACACTGAGAGTCGGTACAAAATGTGAAGTTATAATGGAATAGGACTGTTGAATATTTGAGTCCGGTATACATAGGAACGAAGGCAGGAAGGCAGGAATGAGGGATGGCAGGTAGAAAGAAGAGGAAGGTTGGGAAAAGATGAGGAGGGACAAAAAAGGAGGAAGGCGAATGATTACTGGTGAGTGTGTGATGATAACTGAATCAAATACAAATGGGCTTGAAGTCCTGTGCTGCTGCTTTAGCACAGTTCTAGCTGTATTTTTTTCTCAGTGTTTACAACAAAATATCACATCTATCCTTTCAATAGAAGTATTATCCTTCCTCCCCTTAGACTATGATTTTGAAAAGGCTTTACTCTAATTTTGGATTATGTATGCCATTTGTACCTTCAATTTATTTGTGGCAGCAATCACTCTGATGAGTGTACTGTTTGTCCTATAATTGCTATCTTCTAGTGAGCATTTTGTTCCATTATGATCTCCTAGAACATTTTATTCTAGAAAAGATGTGACACAGGCTGACTCTTCATTTTAAAGATGTTCCTTTAACTTCTCCAGATTTTAAAATATTTTAAGTTGTCTATTGAATAGTAAAAAGTGGGGAATGATCAAAACTGAGATACATTTTTAAATTCATATTGAATATTTCTATTTTTAATTGAATATGAGAATATATAATGGAAGGTAGCTTGAGACAGACAACTCATTCTGACATGCTTTAATAATATAAATATGTGAATGGAGACAAATTCAGTTGTAGAAACAATTCTGAGTACTTTATGTATCTATCTATCTATCTATCTATCTATCATCTATCTATATCTCTATATATCTTTTCTTTTTTACCTTTCCTTATGCAAGATTAATTATGAATGCAGTACTGCAGATTTTTAAATAAAAGACTATCAGGGTTTTTTTATATATATAAGTAAAGAATAATGACTGTATCTATTCTATGAATGTTACATTGTTGTCCACAAACTATCTTTGTGAGTCTTAGAAATGAGTAATGAGTGATTTAGGAGAATATGCATTTGATTTTAAGTATATTTAAGTAATTTAAATTCTCATTAATATTGTATCAAGACCCATGTGAAAATATCTCATAAGAATTTGCCACAGAAATAACTGTTCACAATGTTTACATACTTGTAAAAAATGATCCGAGGTGACACACAGAGTAGCAGGATGGTTATAAATAAAGTTAGAAAGGTCAGAAAACATATTCTTCAACAAAATGTGGTTGACGAAAAAAATTATAACAGAAACATATGACAAGGCACTACAATTTTAGATTTAAATACAGCTCTGGGCTTCCAGATTGCCAAGTCAAATAAGAGTACATTTTCCCTTAAATGACAAAAGAAAACATACCAAATCATCCGACAAGAAAAGGTAGAGTATCACTATGCAAATAATATGGTAAATAATTCTGCTAGAAAGAAGTCAATTCTTTGATTTTTCTTTTTTTCTTCTTTTCTTTCTTTCTTCCTTTCTTTCTTTCTTTCTTTCTTTCTTTCTTTCTTTCTTTCTTTCTTTCTTCTTTCTTTCTTTCTTTCTTTCTTTCTTTCTTTCTTTCTTTCTTTCTTTCTTCTTTTTTTTTTTGAAGAAGCCAATTCTTAAGATACAGGTTATAGATGGATGTATGCAATTATATAGATATTTCCTAGACGTTTTTGAGAGAAGGATGGAGTATTATTGTTTCCTGTGACTACTGACTTTTCACATCCATTCACAAGCTTATTACATTACAGCACGAATAGTAGTGTGGGTGACATCTCACACACTTCTAGGTGTCTGCCTCAAATGCTCTCCTTCTCTGCTGCATTTAAGGAACTCCCAGACTTTATTTCTGAATGGAAGCTTTCCCTAAGCATCTAAGCTTGTTCATAGCACCCCAGTATGGCACTTTTCACTCTGTTGTCATAGTTGATTCACTTCTCCCCATTAGACCATACACTCCCTGAAGGCATGAGATAGTGTAGTTAATATTTTATTACAGTATCTAACATGGTCTTTGACACCAAGTAGGTGTTTAATAAATCTCTGGAGGTTAGGTGAAAGGATGAATGAGTGAATTTAGAGCTATGCTGGGAGTCTTATTACCAATGGGTTTAGGGTGAGGCAGAGGAGTGAGAAGTGATGGAGGAAAAGACTAAATTCTATGAAGAGGAGGCTGGTGTGTCTCAGCCTCAGAGCTCAGATTTCACCTGCTTCCTTGAGCAGCTTCCCAGTCATTAAAAGTCATCATGGAGATGGATTCTTAGGAGTAGAATTTGGTGAAGGATGAGAAAAGGTTTTGTTTAATCACATTTCCTGAGCTCAAGCTGCCATAATCAAGGGCTGATGGAGAGAACCAGAGAAGATCTTGATACAATTCTAATTCTATGAAATGGATTTTTTCATGCATTCATTTTAAATAGTATCTTTATCATATTTGCCTTTGAGGAAGGCAATTTATATTTTGCAAGAACCGCTATTAATTAGTATTCATGGGCATAGCCTTTCTTTCTGTTTGTTCCGATGTTCCAAAATTGCAAGGAAAAAATGCCTGTCATTTAATTATATTAAATCAAATATGTGAACAACAGAATTCTGGCGTCAAGGACTGTATTAGCAAATTGTGCCAATTAGAAACACACAGCAAGTACCACGCACTTTCCTTTTGCATTAGTGGCTTTTAAATCATATAGTGGCATAGTAACAAATACAGCTAGCATGGTATGACTGTCACATTTTCCACACATTCATTTTTAGCTACTTTGCCTTTTAAAGAAAACATACAGTATGCTGTAGGCCTACACATAAAATGCTTCCCAGAATATAAGAGATAATTATATGCTTAAGGAATAATATGCAAACATTCTTCTTCAGATAATTATGAACAGTTATTTTTCCACATAGGAAGCTAGCCAAGAAATAAGACGTACTGCACTTGGGGAAGTCATCCATTTTTATTACATGAAGCAATGCCCTATCAGTACTACAGAAAGAAAGTTATCCGGGATGCCTAGGTGGCTCAGTGGTTGAGCATTTGCCTTTGGCTCAAGTTGTGATCCCAGGGTCCTGGAATTGAGTCCCGCATCAGCTCCTTGTGGAGAGCTTGCTTCTCCCTCTGCCTATGTCTCTGCCTCTCTCTCTCTATGTCTCTAATGAATATATAGATATAATATTTAAAAAAGAGAAAGTTATGAAATTTCATGTGATCAAATGAACAGCCAAAAGTAAAAAGAAATTCTAAAATTACAATTAAGATTCATCATGCAGTACCCTGTTAAAAACCAATCATATGAAGAAACAAAATATGCTATAACAATAAATGTTGGCAGCCATCAAAAACATTCAATTTTTAATAGATTCTGAATATATTTATGTATATCTTCCTTCTTTCCTATACATTCAAAGTGATAATTGAAATGGTTTGATTAAAATTTACTCTATAGATAGCTCTTTTTATATTAGTTCCATTTATGCTTTATTTCAAATTCTCTTTAATTTTTTGGATTATCTGTGTTGAGTTTTTTTATGATTCCACTTTATACTGCCTCGTTACTTATAAACTTATGAAAATTTGTAGTTGTCTTAGGATTTCTCCTATAGAGATGTGTATATTTATGTCCGTGTGTGTGTGTGGGGGGGTGGGGTATGTTCAAATAATACTACAGCATCTCATGTGTAATTAGGATCTTATACCAGTGTATTTCCGATTCCTTCCCCTCTTCTTTTGTCATATGTGTTATGTATTTTAACTTTTACAAATGCTGTAAACACACAATACACTGTTACCATCTTTTGCTCTGGTCAGTTATCATTAAAAAGTTAAAATTAAGAAAAAAGGGGTGCCTGAGTGGCTCAGTCAGTTAAGGGTCTGCCGTTAGCTCAGGTCATGATCCCAGGATTCTGGGATCCAGCCTGGTGTTAGGCGGTCTGCAGAGTCAGCTTCTCCCTCTGCGCTAACCCCCCCCTCCTGTCCCCACTCATGTGGGCACTCTCTCTCTCAAATACATAAATAGAATCTTTTAAAAAAGTTAAAATGAATAAAAACATAAATTTAACTTACCTTAATTTATTCCTTTTCCAATGCTTTTCATATATTGTGTAAATCTAAATTTCTTTCATTCTTTCTGCCTGAAGAACTTCCTTGAACATTTCCTTTCCAGATAGTCTACTAGCAATAAATTTACTCATTTGTTGTTTGTTTGAGAAAATATTTATTTTTCCTTAATCTGTGGATGACACTTTACTGGGTATAGTGTATTCTATACCCAGAATTTTAGACTGACAATCTTTCTTTTTTCTTCCAGTACTTGAAAGATATCATTCTACTGTACACCTTGCATGGTATCTGATGAAAAATCTACTGTAATTCTTATTGTTGTTTTTCTGTAAGCCGTGTGTCTCTTTTCCCTGGTCTCAAGATTGTCTTCATCTTTGGATTTTAGCAGTTTGAATATGTTATAAATAGTTGTTCCCTCCCCCTCCCCTCAGTTCCCTACTTCTCTATGCTTCTTAACTTTGTAGTTTGGTGTCTTGTCATTGATTTTGGAAAATCTCAGTTATTGTTTTTTTAGGTAATACTTGAGCCTGTTTGCTCTCTTCTCTTTCCAGGATTCTAATTATTCATCTGTTAGATTGTTTGATATTGTCCCACGGCTCATGGATGCTCCTTCTTTTTTCACTTTTTCTCTTTGTGTTTCAAGTTGGGTACTTTTTATTGATTTATCTGTGAGTTCATAGGTCCTTTTCTTGATTGTGTAAAGTGTGTAGCATCTGTTGAAGGTAGTTTTCATCTCTGTTCTTATGTTTGTTTTTTTAAACGATTTTATTTATTTATTTGAGAGAGTTAGAGGGAGAGCCAAACAGGGGAAGGGGCAGAGGGACAAGCAGACTCCCCTCTGGGTGCAGAGCCTGATGTTCACTAGATCCCAAGATCTGAGATCATGAGCTGATCTGGACCGAGTGAGTCACCCAGGTGCCCCTCTGTTCTTATGTGTTATATTGCTAGCATTTCCATTTGATTTTTATAGTTTTTATTTTTCTCATGAAAATATCTTTCCAATCTTTAAGTGGTCTACCTTTCCACTGAGAGCCTTTAACACATTAATTATAGTTAGTTTAAATTCTTTGGCATCTCCAATATCCATGTCATATCTGAGTGGGGTTCTCATGATTGCATTGTCTTTTCAAAATTTTTTTTTTTCACATCATCATTTGCTTGTTTGTTTTTTGTTTGTTTGTTTTTGTTAAAAACCGGACATATTGTATAGAATAGCATATACTGAGGTAAGTAATTTTTTATACATGGATATGAGTATGCCTATCCTTATGCTAGACTTTTAGTGTGGAGGATTGTAATATGCTCAGGAGTTAGGCTGGGTTTGTGATTTGTTGCACAGGCTTTGAATTCCTCCACTTATAAGGTGTGGAATATCCCAGAGCTCTTTCTCTCAACATTTTCTCCCCAGAGAGGATATAGCTCTCCAGCTGCATCCCATTTGTCATAATTACCAGATGCTATTGGCACAGTGGTGGGAGGTGGAGAGGAGGAAATGTTTTCTGATTTTCTGATTAAGTCTTATCCTTAGGCAGGGTGAGCCTGGGTCTCAGAGTGGTATGACCTTCACAGGTACTCCTGCCCTTCCTTATTCCAGCTAAAGGGCTTTGCTAAGTGCATATTCCTGCCCCTTCCCCAGTGGTAGAGCTTTATTTTCCCCATTTCTTTTCTATAATATGGATGGATTTCCGACAGTGCCCTAAGAAGAGTTTTGTGGCTCTTATCCCTGCAGACTATCTCCTAATAGAGAAGTTAGGGGAGATGGATTTGAGTGGAGTTTTGACGTGGCTGCTGTTCTCCTCTCCCACAAAAAGTTTCATGAGGGAAACTGTCTCAGAATTCTGCACAATTTTGTCTGTGAGTACCTGTGTGATTCATGGAGGAAAAATATATTAGAGGGTGCATAACCATCTATATATACAGCCACAAATGACTCAGTACTCTTCCATCAATATATATTTGGCCCTGCGTAATTCATTAAAAAATTTAGCTGAGCCTTATTACTGGCTTATGTGGTATCTGGTGGCATTTGGCTCAGGTATCAAAATGCTTGGTTCTCTTTTATCCATAAAATTTCTGCCCCAAAGTGAATGTTTTCTGATAGAGTCAGGAAAAAGTCATTAATTTCCAATTTGGTATTTTTTTTTAATTATAAGGGTGAGATTAATGATCTTTACTGCTCTCTATATCACTGAAATGAAACAGGAAATTTATCAATGTTTTAAATTTATCAATTCTAGTGGTGATGTAGTGGTATCTCATTTTTCAGTTGCATTTTTCCTTTTTTTCAGGTGCATTTTTCTGATCATGAATGAAGTTGATATTGAACATCTTTTTATGTGGTCATCACCCACTTGCATACTTGTAGTGTAGTCTAAAGACTTATTATGTTCAAGTTTTTTTTTTTTTTACATATTGCTTAATTGGACTATTTATTATTGATTTGTAAGAGCTTGTTGCATATTTTGGATACAAGCCCTTTTGTCATATAGATTCACTGAAAATATTTTTTCCTTGGATGTGGCCTTTTAATTTTTTAATTGTCTTTTGATAAAAGTTTATTTATGTGAAATTCCATTTGTAAATTTTGTATGATTCCTGTTTTCCCTTTCTTTAAAAGATCTCATTGCCTACTCCAATAACAAAAAAATTCTCTTATTTTTTTTCTTGTAGAAGCATTACAATTTTAGATTTCATGTTTTCAAGCCTGTAATCCAACTCAAATTAATTTTTGCGTGTGGTACAATGTAGGAGTCAAGGTTCACCTTTTTCCCCTAAATATTTACGTAGTTGTTTCTAGAACCATTGGCTGAAAAGTCTATTCCTTTCCCCATTGAATTATGTTGATCCCTTGTTGAAAATCAGTTGGCCACACGTATGTGTTCCTACTGCTCTACTCTGTTATTCTTTCCATTAATACATTTGTCCATCCTTAAGCCAGTATTAACAAACGTGATTGCTATAGCTTGATTGTATGTCTTTGTTTTTCCTTAATGGTGTATTGAAGTTGGATGGTGCTCTACGTTGTGCTGAGAAGGTACTAGAGTTGGATTCATAAGACTCAGAGTCTTACATCTGTTTCAGTTTCACTAGCTAAGAAATGAAGTCAAGACTTTTAAACCTTCTAAGCTCTTCTACTTTCTCTTTTTCTATCTTTTATTTATTTTCTTTTTTACCTTTTACTTATTTAAAATTAAAAGTATACTATCCACCATGCCTACACATCACGTAAAAATGCTTTGAAACATCATTGCTCTATATAGGGTTATAAAGTGTTTTGTATTTACACTGTGGGAAAAGTCCTGTGCACCTCCTTAGAATATTCAGATATTTTTGTTGTTGTTTTTGATTTTGATTTAAAGACAAGGAGAGCCAGGGACACAAAGCCATAGCAGAATGACTGTTGTATTTCAATTAAAATGGGGCCTCTTTTCTTCCCATCACCCAACACCTCTATCTAGAGTCAGGCAAAAACCCAATTAGTTATTAATTGATGTGCATTAAAATTCATTAAGTCTGCATGTGAGGCCTGGGCTATAATTAACTGTCTTTCTTACCTTTTGTTCTGAAATCTCTAGGTAAAAGATCCCATTGCTAATCAGAAGGAGGGAAACAGTTTCGCCGCCTGTAGTTAGTTAGAAGTAAGGTCTTCAGAAAACTGGGATCTCAGTTCCCAAAATGTCTTATAACCAAGTGATGTTGTTTATTTTCTTAAGTGAAATTTATCTTTGACGTGTTTGAAAAGGGAAAAGAAATGTGTAATATTTTACAGCATTCTGATCGTATGATAGTCACATTAAATTACACTTTGTATATGTCTTCAGCCAAGTTGAAATTCATGTTCAAACTTAAGATCCAAAGAAATATTTCCTGAATGTGCAGTTTCTAATAAATAGTTTGAAAATGATCCATTTTAAAGTAAATATATTGAAACTGTATATTTTCTTAAAGATACCTTACAAATGTGTGTTAGACAAAGTAAGTTATCTCAGACTCAACTGAAGTAAACATTTTCCTAAATAACTTGCACTCTAGCTTGCCAGCATGCTATTCAGACAGATTTACGGTAAGAGTTATATTGGAGCTTTGGTATCTATCTACAAAAATAACAAAAAAGTAACTATTATTCCTTATGATTTCAAGATCCTTAAAAGCTGGGTGTGAGGAGAATTATGCACACACTTTATTTAAGTGAAGATCTTAATCCATTTTGCAGTGGATTCCATCAATGGGTAGAGTTAAAACAAAGAAAATCATGTGAAATAAGGAATAAAGAAAACTTAAAATTCATAAAATTTAGAGAAAACCATTATAAGCTTTTCATCTCTACACTTCTTCACTCTTTAAATAGGACAAATGGAGCTCTATGATTTAAATGACTTTCTCAGAACCGTAACTCTGGTTAAGTGCCAGAATTACAGGACACACTTGTTTTCTACCTGGTTCATAGCCAGTTATCTCCAGGATATGATGAACTAAACTTTTAATTCATGCTTGAATCTGAAAAACTATCACTTATTTTTATATCAATCTGGATATACTGCAGATTGAGCAGGCTCAAGCTCCCAGAACATAACTATACATGATGTATTTAGCTGATATTTATTTCAGTACTTTTATGTTCTGGGTAAATACTAAATACTGTTCTATTAGTCCTGTGAGGAATGTCCTATCATTATCACTTCCATTCTACAGATGAAAACACTGGAATTCGGAGAGGTTAAGTAAACTGCCCAAAGTCCCACATCTAGAAAGTGAAGGTCTTTGGTTAAAAGACTATGCTCCTAACCTCTGCATATGAATGTTTATATATAATAAAGGCCTATTGTGGTTAAGTGATGCACGCTAGTCCAATTTTATAGTATCATCATTATTTAGAAATTTCTCAGAATTTTAAAAATATTTTCAAATAATTTCCTATTGAATTATAAATTCACACAATGTCTTCTTAGGTCTTGCTGCTTTAGATTCTCACTAGTGCTGAAATGAGAAATGGTTGAAGGACAAGATTCTGTTTCATTACTTCTATATTTAAAATGTTGAGAAATATTTGGATAAGATGTACTCTGATTCTTCTTGGTCTCTTTGCTGGCTCCTTCTCCTCACAATGTCAGTTGCCTCAGAGCTAGGTCCTTGAGCCACTTTTCCCTTACATTCTCTCACTTGATGTTTCCATTCTGTCATTGGGCTGAATCCATGTATATGCACATGACAATTAAGTTTCTTCAGCCATGGCCACTGAGTTCCAAATTTAAATATTTGTTGATTTGCATTTTATCATCTCCACCTGAATTACTATCTCAAATTTAATATAGCTGAGATAAAACTCTGTAATCTATTCTGCCCTCAAACTCAGATCCCAAAACAAAAACAAAAAGAAAGCCTCTCTTAGGGAAACAAAAGCAAAATAAACTAGAGCGTTCATTGAAATAGAAAACTTCTGCACCATGAAGGGAAACATCAACAAAAACAAAAAGCAATCTCCTGAATGAGAGAAGATATTCATAAATGATATATGCATAATTTTCAAAGTCATTTCTTTCATTAAAAACAAAGAGAGAGGGAAAGTGGTTTTCTGGTGTTTCTCTTTATAAGGCCATTAATCCCATCGTTAGAACTACCTTTATTATCTCACCTAAACCTAATTATATCTCAAAGATTCCATCCCCAAATACTGTTACATTTAGGGTTAGAGCTTCAATAGATGAATTTTGGGAGAACATGATTTAGTCCAGTCCATAACACCATTCCAGCTGTTAACCACTCACTAAAGATTTCCTGGTCTAAGAAATGTTCTTTCTAGCTGAATGTTCATGACACCCCTTCAGCCTCTGGCTTTCAGTAGTCCATCAGATAAACAGAGACTGTCTATTGAGGATACCTAGCTCTCCAGACAGGGATCAATTTCAAGTTCTGCCCTTTTCCAAGGGATCACTTATCCTCCTGGAAAAAAAAAATCACTTTATCCATCCATCAGTGGAAAGCTGGTCTCTCCTTCTGTAATGTTCTCCACTCCTCTACTATCAGGTCAGCATCTGTCAGACACCTTCAGGTGAAAGTTATGGAGCACCTCCTATGTTCTTCATCCTCTCCTGCAACCATGTTGATCACTCTGAGTAGGTTTCTGAAACTATTTGGCTTGGATGATGGAGAAGGAACCCCTTTCTTAAGGGGTGATTGGAAAAATACCTGGTACACCAATAACTCTCTTTCTCTATATTTTTTAAACTCCCAATCTTCAGTAATATATCTTTGGGGTTAAAGTAAAGGATGCCTGACTTGTTTAAGAAGCTAAAACCCAAATTTTATGGCTGGAATGTAGTTAGTAGAGAAGAGAGTGAAAGACAATGAAATCAGACAAATAAGCAAGATTGAGACCACATAGAGTCTTGGAGGTTATGGTCAAAGCTGGGTTTTATTCTAAATGTAGTGGCTAGTCATTGAAGGTCATTAAGCAGGGAAGTGATATGAGCAACAGACTGAGATTTACATTTAAAAATGTATTTCTATCTGGAATATAGAAAATTTATTATAAAAGGGAAAGAGTGGAAGCAAGAACATCAAATATCAGGCTCCCAATATTCAGGTGACAGATGTAAGTGATTTGGCTTAGAATGATAGCCAAGGAGAAGAAATAAGGGGAATGAACATGAATTATGGTTTGGGATAAGAATTGAGAGGATGTGCTAAAGGACTGAACATAGAGAATGAGAGGGTAAGAAGTTAAGAATGACTTAATTTGGGAATGAGTAACTAGATGAATGGAGTAATATTAATTAATATGGAAAATACTGAACTAAGTTTTGTTTACTGAAGTTAGTTGACATGCAATTACTGATGATATCCTCTATGCTGTACTTTTCATCGCTGTGGCTTGTTTATTACTGGAATTTTATACCTCCTAATCCTTTTCATTTATTTTGCCCATCTTCTCAACTCTCTCCACTCTGGCAACTACCAGTTTGTTCTATTTATGATTCTTTTTCTGTTTGTTTGTTCATTTATTTTGTTTTGTTTAGATTCTACACAAAAGTGAAATCACATGGTATGGGTTTTTCTGTGTCTGGCTTATTTCATCTAGCATAATACCCTCAAGGTCCATCCACTTACTGCAGATGGCAATATTTTTATGGCTGACTAATATTCCACTGTGTGTGTGTGTGTAACACATCTTCATCCATTCATCTCTTCTGTGTGATATAGATATCTATATATCTATATAGATATCACACAGATATATATATATCTGATATATATCTTTATCCATTCATCTGTCAATGAATGCTTGAGTTACTTCCATATCTAAATAATGTAGCAATAAACATAGGGGTGCATATCTTTTTGAATTAGTGTTTTCATTGTTTCTGGGTAAATACCCAGGATCAGAATTACTAGATTGTATGGTTTTTCTACTTTTAACTTTTTGAGGAAACTCCATACTGTTTTCCACAGTGATTGCACCAATTTACATTCCTACCAACAGTGCACAAGGGTTACTTTTTCTCCACTTCCTCACCAACACTTGTTATTTCTTGTCTTTTTGATACTAGCCATTCTGACAGGTGCAAAGTAATATTTCAGTGTGGTTTGGATTTGCATTTCCCTAATTATTAGTGATGGTTAGCATCTTTTCTTGTTTTTGTTGGTTATTTGCATATGTTCTTTGGAAAAATGTCTATTCAGGTCCTCTGTTCATTTTTTAATCAGATTATTTGTGGGGTTTTTTGATGTTGAGTTGTTTAAGTCTTTTATACATTTTGAATATTAATCCCTTATCAACATAATAAAAGAAATTACTAATGGGGCATGTATGGAGGCAATGGGAAAACTTAGAATGGAACCTGGGAAAATACTTATGTATAAGGGAAGTAGAAGAAGAGGATCCAGTGGAAGTCAAGAAGAAACACGAAAAGATGCTCAACATCACTCATCATCAAGGAAATACAAGTCAAAACCATAAGATACCACCTCACACCTGTCAGAGTGGCTAACTTCAACAATACAGGAAACAAGAGATGTTGGCAAGGATGTGGAGAAGGGGGTATACTCTTGCACTATTGGTGGGAATGCACAGCTAGTGCAGCCACTCTAGAAAACAGTAGGGTGGAAGCTAAAAATAGAAATGCCGTATGATTCAGCAATTGTACTACTAGGTATCCACCCAAAGGATACAAAAATACAGATTTGAAGGGATACATGATCACACTATCGATAATAGTGGAGTATTTCCATAGCCAATTATGGAAAGAGCCCAAATGTCCATGGTGAATGAATAAAGAATGGTGAATGAATAAAGAATAGATGATATATATATATATATATATATATATATATATATATATATATATATATTGGAATAATACCCAGCCATCAAAAAGAATGAAATCTTACCATTTGCAATGACATGGATGGAGCTAGAGTGTATTATGCTAAGCAAAATAAGTCAGTCAGGAAAAAATAAATGCCATATGATTTCATACATAGACTTTAAGAAACAAAACAGATGAGCATATGGGAGGAGGGAAAAAAGAGAAAGGGAAGCAAACCATAAAAGACCCTTAACCAGAGAACAAACTGAGGATTGATAGAGGGAGGTGGGCAGAGGACTAAATGGGTGATGGGTATTAAGGAGGGCACTTGTGATGAAACTGGGCATTGTGTAAGTGATTAATGCCTGAATTCTACTCTGGAAACCAATGTTGCACTGTATGTTTACTAACCAGAGTTTAAATAAAAATTTGAGGGGAAAAAAAGGAGCAGACAAAGAGGGAAAGAAAATCCAGAAATACAGTGTCATGGAAGTTGAATGAGAGGAATATATTAAGGGAGTGAACAATTGTCAAATTTTACAGAGAGATTGATGGTTATGAGGAATGAAAAAAGACCAAAGATTCCAAAGTTGTTGTGTTTTAATTTCCGTATTTAGAAAATATAGTTAAGATTTGCAAAACAAAATGAAACCACACAGTAATAAACACCAAGCATTACTTCTAACAAATCCAGATTTTTAAGAAGGGAAAAATAAAGATTTAAATTATCATTTGCACCCTTAGAGAATCATATGGGGCTAGTGTGCTGTGAAACTCAGAGTTGTGTTTTTTTTTTCTTTTTTAAATTGTTGTAAGTTTCTTCAAGTGTAATGAGTTGTCCCCAGAATTTGGTAACTGAATATTTAGTGAATTTTTAAACATCATGCGAAATTGCCCACTTTTGCCAAAAGTTATAATAAACTAGTAAGAATAAAGTCCTTTCTTTATATGTGAATATAACTAGGATCTTAAAGCCAGGAGGACCTTGTATGTCATGTAGTTTTGCAGATGAGGAAACCAAAGTTCAGAGAGGTCAAGTCTCCCTCAAGGTCACTTTAGATAGCTATTGGCAGAAATGAGGATAGAAATTAAGTCTCATGATCCCTCTTGAAGGGTGTATTTTCACAATATCTCACTGGTGCTTCTTCAAAATTAGTGACTGGAAAGTAGAAAATGATCATTAGCAATAGGAAGAAGCCCAAGCAGATGCTCTGGTGAGGTGAAGCTTATGGCACGAGCAGAGACACAATTAACAAATACTGTTGGATTTGCCATGGAGGAAGTGAATTTTATGACTCATAACAAAACCCCACAAAGGAGAATTGTGGCAGTTTCAGGTCAACTTTCAATAGCCCTTGCTTGAGATCCAGCTTGCTTAATGGGCTGAGCTATACTGGGTCCTCCTGGGGCTCATTAAACAAATGATGATGGTCTCTAGACCTTGAGATTTGGAGCTGAAGTTGCTTGTGCTGCAAGAGGCAGGCCAGCTATAACTGTTAATATTAAAGAGCAATACATCATTGGGATTTGAATTAGGGGAAGTAATGCCAGTCTCTTTTGAGGACAAAGAGGCTTCAACTTATTTTAATCACAGAAACTGGAATAAGAAAATTCATATATGAACTATACCTCTTCGTGGTTTTGCTTCTTAATTCTGGATCACACCAATAAAGTATGACTTTCTATCCACTGGCAAAGAGATAAATGTTGCATTAAAATAAAACAGACCATAAAAATGGAAGATTTGTTTCTCTGAGTTGTGAAAATAATGATGAAATGGCTGCAAAATCTAACTCACACACCTACAGGGCAGGTAAACTTCATATAATTAACTCAGGCAGCCTTTCTCATAGTTGCTACTAATTTAAACATTCAAACAACAATGACTTAAATTTGTGGTTTTTCTTCTCAAGACCTCTAGGACTTCTGGAAAACTGAATAATAAATTTTTAATGGGAAAAGTCTTTAAAATATATAAATATGTAGATAAATGAAGGCATCTTCCACCAGTCTCATGGGCTCATAGCCTCATCACTGATGGAAAGAAGATGTTCTGGTCCTACAAAGGCAGAAGAGTAACTTCGGGTTTGCTGTCTGTGTGGATGATATATCAGAGTTTAACCAGTTGAAAGAAATTCTGCTGAACTTACTTCACTCTCAGTGATGCCTTTGAGATTGGATGTGCTTTATTGCATTTTCTTTTGCCCCTCAAAGGGGGCTGTATTAGCCTGTTAGAAAAGCTGTACAGTGATGCTAATTCTGGGAGGGTTCATTTCTTGCAAAAGCCTCTGGGGAACTTGGTTTTTTCAGGGTTCAATTTTCATCCAAAGACGGGAATTAGTGAAAATGATAAGATGGGGCTAAGCCTTGCTGGTATTGTGAGGACCGGAAGGTGCACAAAATCTGCTGACAACTGCTGTCTTTTAGTGATGTAAATCTCTCAGTGAACAGCATAATCAATCACAAGTTTGATACTTATATTAAATTCTAACTTTCATTCTGTTGGGGCATTTTCACAGTGGACAGGAATCAATGTTTTGTTCTTCCAGGAATGAACACAAAAGACTGATGCATACAGAGCCTGTAATTCATTTAAAGATATTAATCCTACAATCTCCCTCCACTCACGATTGCTTTTAAAAACTCTCATGACATTATTTTCTTTTGAAGGATAGTTTCTGTATTAGCAATCTTGGAGGTGGAAAAAAGTGTTATTGTGGGAGAAGCTTTGAAAACATAAGCTCAACAAATTCCTTAAAAATATAAATCTGTAGTTATCCTTTTTATTTTCTTAATCGTGAGTTTTCTAGCACTACCTATAATATCTTCTTACTTTGTTAAGCAGGAAGGAGCAAGGTAAAGTTAGAACATACACCCATTCATTTTTCCTTGATAGCTTTTCTGCACTCACCACCAGTTCTGAATCTGGAAGTCTGAGGACAGAGAAGAGATCAGATGCATTTGGTGGCTGAAGTAAAAAGACAGGACAGCAGCGGGCATAAGCTTACCATGGATGGCCAAGCAGGAGCTCTGGAACACTGGCTTCTCTTTCATGCTCTGTTGTGTCCAGTGTCATGCCCTTACCCTCTCTTACCAAACTATAGCCTAGTTGCTATAAAACCAGGATGTCAAAATGTTGCCTCATGTTGATTGCTCTTCTACTTCCCCAATTTGTGAATTATATTCTATAAAGGGTAACCCCAGAAAGTCATCCATTTGGAATGTGTCATGTGGTATGGTGGAAGGAAGAAAACGGGGAGAGAAATGGTGGGCAGAGCATTCACTCCATGATTTCTTTGTGAAGTTAAATTGCTGCCAATGTGTGTTATTCTGACAAATTCCCAAGCAGATTTTGGAGCTCCTTAGAGATGTTTAAGAGCCTGAATTAGCCAGCCGCTGTGGAGATCACCAGTGAGCAGATGAATGATTCTCTGTTTAAATTGGGCATAAGCCCAGATAATGGAAAGGTGGGAAGTAGATAAAACAGGGATTATTTTCTCTAGCTCCATGACTTCTTAGGGATTATTGGGGTACCCTGTGAAGACAGAATAGGTATGGGGCATATTATTCTTATTGTTAATATTTACAAATGTTCAGCCCCAAATGACAATGTCCTTGGGCACTGGTAGCACAAAGGGCAAATTTAGAAAGTGTCTTTTCAGCCCAGTTAAGCAATGGCATTGCTCAGCATTTAACAAAGTAACAACCACAAGTAATAAACATTGGTTATTCCAAACATGCAGAATGCAGAGGCTGCACATTACTTCCTTGAAAGCAAAAAAGTTTTCTTCTTTTCTGAAATCAGTGACCCCCAAACTCTGTCATTAGTAACAATAATTAAAAGGTGCTCTAAGAAGGAATAGATGGTTGATTGCCACTAAGAGGCACATTGTCATTAATTTATTACCAATTTTTAACTTTGCTTCATTAGGACATGTCTGTTAAAGGCCATTTAAGACTCAGGGGATTTGCCTGCACTTCACTTGCCTCCGTATTGGTTCCAGGAAAGGAGGATCATTTCAGTTTGTTGTTCTCCATGGACCTATACATACAGGGAGGTGGAGGGGAATCTACTGCCTTGTAAATCTTCCAATCAAGGAAGTGGTCAACTTCTTTAGGATGTTCTTGGGACTGAGTAGGCTTTTAGGAGTCAGTTCTGGGAAACAATCACCGGCTAAGCAAATTGTGAAGCAGTTTGCATATCATTTATGCTTCTGCCTCAGTGAAAAGTATAAATAAAATTCAACTCTGTCCTAGGAAAATTAGAAACTTGGTGTCGAGGATTCTTAAAGCACATCTGGCTTAAGTTCCATCAATATTTTTTACTCTGTGTTTCCAGCAGACACATACTTTCTGAAGATTCCCTCATGGGAGAGGGCAAGGTCTCCTAGATGTCTTACTTTAGAACTATGCAGCAGGTGCCACCACATCTGATAGTAGTGGTTCATCTTAGAGATGTTCTCTACAGGAACTCACTGAGCAGAGGACCTTTTTCTTTTTAAAATACTCCTAGTCAAATAAATTATTCCTATCATCTCTCTGCCTTAGGGCTAAACATCTAGATCTATGTCTCTTGGTTTCCCCGTGGATATCTCTTGTGATGCACTATAAAGACTTGAACTGATCAATCCAAGACTTGGGCTACCACCATGGAGACTGGAATTAGGCATTTGTTGGCTGTCTTGTGGCATAATTTACTAGAGCTTGTCTTTGTCTACAAAAAAAACAGCAAATGACATACCAGATGCCCTTGAACTTTATTTGAAAGGATCAACTATTTTGGAGTCTCTAGGGTGACATTTTCCCTATCATTATCATTGCTTTCATCTCCAAAGCCTAACACAAAACCTGGTATAAAGTTGACCCTGAGTAAATGAATTAAGTGTTCAGTCAAATCATGAATGCAGTGGCCTTTATATATTCTTTTCTCCACAATGTTAGGTATAGAAAATTCCATTCAACATCTGAAGTAAATACTTGAAAAAAAGCTGGAAATTATATTTGCTTTGGTCATATAAATAAAGGAAAGCATTGCTTTCTTTAATTTGGTGGAAGACTTGGAATTCTGGATTACACTTTTAAGTATTTTTTAAGCAAAGCAGTTAAAGCCAAGAGAACACCCAGATTACCATGATAAAAATAAATGCACAAAATGAATCCATTATCTAATACTTATAGAACCCTGTTTACCAATAATTAACAAATCCAACTGATATTAAGAACTTAGCCCCCTCTAATGGAACAGACCACAGGGAAATATCAAAGAAGTTAACAGCTGGCTTGTTAATATTCTCGTCTTTTTTCTTTTACAAGAGAAAACAAATGGGAAAGCACAAAAGCAATTATACAGTAGTTCTGTTTAAGATAAACCATGAGAAGTAAAAGTACTGGCTGGATTGATAGCAGTACCATATCCCAGATCATAAATTCTAACATTGGCTACAGGAATATAAAATATTACCAGATTAATATATAAGTACTAATATATAAGCAGGTCACTTTATTCTTTAGTAAATACTTTACTAAGAGAAAGACCCAACTACAGATCCTAATGGGGAGGGACATTTATCTCGTTGTCAGCACTACACGCCATCTGTTTTCAAGTCAAACCCACATGAAGGTCCTTCAAATAGCAAAAAGACCATAGAGGATGCCAAATTGCACCTTACCCTCATGCTTTGTGTTTTATATCTTAGTTTATTTTGAACCACTGTGAATGCAGATATTTGAACAGGTTAAAAACAAAAACTAAATACAGAGCTAATGTTTTCAAGAAGTTACTATCCAATTTTTTTTTTTTTTTAAGAGAGAGAGACACACAGAGAGAGGCAGAGACATAGGCAGACAGAGAAGCAGGCTCCATGCAGGGAGCCTGATGTGGGACTCGATCCCAGGACTCTGGGATCACTCCCTAAGCTGAAGGCAGAGACACTCAACCCACTATCCAATCTTTTGGATTCTCTCTGCCCTTCCTCACCCCCTCCTGGATACACAAATCCGGTCTCATCTCAAGGGTCACGTGGTTGAAGAAGTCTTCCTTGACTTTTACATGGAAAGCTCCCTGGCCATATATAACCCATATTGTTTGGAATCATACTCATCATATGTAAGTTTCCAGGGTGCTAAGACATTTATCTTTGGCACAGTTCAATTCTTTACAGTACTCAGTGGAGCACATAATATGACAGGCGTTCAATATATATTTGTTAAATGAGTGAACAAATGAATTAATGAAAAGCTTACCTGGTAAAGATATAAATGTTCCAGCATGGTCCTAAACTAAGTAGAGATTTTTAGACAATATTTTACAGGTATCACCTGGAGGGATACACTTAGAAACACTTTTTAATCAGCAGAACTTTATACTTATTAGGCCTAGAATACATATCCTGTGTTGGGTAGTGGGTTTCAAACACATGTCTATCTCAGTAGCACCCAACTCATTTAGTGTGTGTGTGTGTGTGTGTGTGTGTGTGTATGCACATTACAGGTAAACAGGGAAGTTAGATGCCCCTACAGCTTCTTGCATTAATATGCTTAAATTCCCAGAGGAACATTTATAGAAAATATTATTCCCTGAGTCACAGTAAGCTTCAATTCTAAGAAACTACCTGCATCTCCTGAAAATTTAGACTCAGTTTTAGAGCAGAGGAGAATCTAACTAGTTATTTTTCATCAGGAACTCATTCTTTGGGCCTTCTTCTTCCAGCTGTTTGAAGTAATCATTTTCCTAATCATATTAGACTATCTCCCCACGCACAACAACTTACACTGGGATTCAGGACTCAAGAGAAGGAATCTAATGATATATGGAAATATTTGAGGATATTACAGCCCAGCAAATAAAATTTAAAGCAAAAGATTAGCAAAATCCAATTTTACTAAATGGAGAAGCATTATGATTTAGTACCTTATACTTTGTGTAGTAATCAAACTATTCCAGTTTAAGTATGTCTGAAACAAGTATATAAAAACCAAAATTAATGTTCACGCACCTTCATGAATACTAAATGCTAAATGGCTTAGACAGTAAAATAAGACAAGGAATGAAAAAATGGGCTTAAAATATTAACCTTTACTTCAGTTTTACTGTTCAAAGTAGAGGGGTCTCTTGACGACATGGTTTCCAGCTTTTAGCTGTTCTGGTTTTGAATAGTGATGGTCTAATGAATTATGAACCTGCTGTAAAATATCTTATTAGCCTTGTTTTGAAATAAGTATGCCTTTATATTTATTTGTGCAATGTTGAACTTGAAAATGTTTTAGGCTTTTTTAAAATTGCCCCTCAGGTTATTTTTATTTAATTTCAAAAAAAGAAAAACCCTAAACTTTGTAAAAACTTAATTTTTGTATTCATGAATATGTGTGTGACAATTGCCCTTTGTTTCATCTCATTTTTGTGTTTATATGTAAGTATATATTTGTGCCTATGATAATTCTTATTTTGTTTCATCATATTTCTGACCTTTTTGTTCTTTTGAATTTCGAGGTAGATAAATGTAATCAAAGATATTAGAAATAAGGGCTAAACTTAAACCTACTTTTCAAGGAAAATAATAATTATATCCTTTCCGTGGTCATCTATTTTCAATATATAATAATATGGATCCAGCATTTCTTTTTAAAAAAATAGTACTCCCCATTTATTCTGTAGCAAGAGAAATTGCTCAATATATAGACCCAAGCTTCTATTCTACTCAAGCTGATATTCTTCGTGTTAAAAGCTTAATGACTTTGAAAGAAAAATTGCAGTGTATCACATCTTTGCACTTAAAATACTATCTCCAAAAATAAAAAAATAAAAATTAAAATTAAAAATTAAAAAAAATAAATAAAAATAATAAAAAATAAAATTAAAAAAAAACCACTATCTCAAAAAAAAACAAAAAACGAAAAACAAAACAACAACAACAAAAAAAAACCCCACTGTCTCCTGGGAGTATGTTATAGCAATACAATGTGGTTAACTTCAGTATGATTTAAACTTGTTTCTCTTACTATTAATGAGAGTTCTGGTATCCCAATATATGTTACATCATGGTAATCTTTTAATAAAATTCAGGAAGGATGGAGAAAGGAAGTGTTTGCATAGCTGTGGGTTGAAGAATGGATATCCCAGAAAGAAAAAGGGAGGAAGCCGTTGAGAATTTTTAGAAATATTAATAAAAGAGTGAAATGTGTAGCCAAAGAGAGAAGGAAACTAATTCAGGAAGACTTGATGGATTAGGTAAGTGTCTCTGTTAAGTTTAAGGCCTAATGTAATAAGAGTAATAGAGTGAAAACTGAATGGGTAAGAGTATTGTCAAAGTGGGCCAATTAACTTATATTTTCAAGGGTCGGGATGTTCCCAAGAATGGTTAGGTCAGATAAAAATCAAGATAATGTGCTATGAAAATGGAGAAGAGATACCAAAACTTTGAGACTACCTAATTGACAAAGTAGCCACCAAAATGGTGGCAGCATTTGGTGCCAGAGGGTACCTATGATCTAGATACCATAGTTATCAGTAAACTGGTCAATAGTCACTTGAACATATACAAAACTTCAAGGGGGGTAGAAGGCAATAGCCAGATAGCTAGAGCTCAGAGAGGAGAGACTTTAGCTCTGGGGATTCAGAATGTGATCTAAAAGTCACAGTCAAGAATTGTAGAAAGCCAGTTTTATTTTTTTCCCCAGAGAAAAAGCAGGCCCCCTTGTGAAAACTGCAACAAAGTGAAGGTTCTTAAGGGATGAGCCAAATTTCCATAATGGAAAGCAAGGAGAGGGAATGTGTGAAGAAAATGAGAGAACACAAGATACTAGCAGACACTGATGGTGTTCCACTGGGATTCCATCTAATCCTTTTTACTGGTTATGTCAGCTCCTCCCAACCCTGTCCACATCCCCGTGCCCATGCTGCCACTGCCGTAGTTCAGAAGCCTGGCCTTTGTAGGGTTTCTGGATTTACAAATAAAAAATATAGAATGGCCAATTAAACTTGAATTTCACTTAAGACAACAAATAGTTTTTTTTTTTTAAAGATTTTTTATTTATTTATTCATGAGAGACACAGAAAGAGAAAGAACATGCGGAGAGACAGGCAGAGGGAGAAGCAGACTTCTTCAAGGAGCCCCATATGGGACTCTATCCTGGATCCCGGGATCATGGCCTGAGCCGAAGGTAGATGCTCAACCGCTGAGCCACCCAGGCATTCCAACAAATAATTTTTTTAGTTTAAGTTTGTTCCATGCAGTACTTGGGACATACTTATACTAAAAAGAATCTGTTTATCTGAAATTCAAATTTAATTGGATGTCCTATATTTTATCTGGCAACCTTTTAAAGTTGAGACTTACAGGTGTAATTTAGGCTCCAGAGCTCCTGTGTGGGATCAAGTGAGGCTAAATCTTTGCTTGAAGGTGGATCCCTGCTTGACTTTTTCCCTCTCCTTGCCCCCCTCGTTCCCTTATAGGTGTCTCTAGGTATCATACAGTTAGTCACCTACACATGATTCTTTGTCTCAGGGCTAGATTCTGTGGAATATGAATTATGACAAGGACTTTATTTAAAGAGAAACAGAGTATAAAGTTGAAAGAGTTTGCCAGGAGGTCAGCAATGGGACCATGAGTCAGGAAGAAGGCAAAAGGAAGGACCAGCCCCCTCCCCCCAGTTTTCTTTCAGATGAGGAAATTGTCACTTGGAAGTTTCTTAACTTGCCAGCTTAACGCAGTTAGAAAGTGGCAGTGCTAAGGTTCAAATATAAATGGTCTGGTGCCAAAGCCTTTGCCCATCTGCACACAATACTCTTAAGGTAGAGGAACAGGCATGTACGTGCCTTGACAATATACCACCAGGTGTCATCTGCACAGTGAACAATACCCTGATGTGAAAGGAATGAACCTGGTTTATATTTTACATGATGCCTCAGAGAAACAGAGATCAGAGCATGAATGGAATGGACTGACTTCAAGGTCTGAGGCCTGAAAGAAATACCTTGATAAAACTGTGAGGGCCCAGGGCTAGGATGCTTCCAGGTGCTTCCTGAGTATGGAAGCTCCTGGCAGCCTCTCTCTGATGCACTGAGAGGGCCAGCGCTGGCAGAGGAATCAGCTTTCCAAATGCCTTAATACTAGAACATATACTTGCTCTCAGGAAACTTTCCAGTATGAATCCCATGTATGCTTATAGGCACACTTTTCTCCCTTATTATTTAAACTTTCATTATGAAACATGTGCTGGGTTAAAAAAACACAAACATTTTTAGGTGAAAACATGAGGACCATATTTTAAAATATAGTAACTTACTTAAAGATTCATGTGATGCTCTCTTTATGATTTTTTTTTACTATCACCTAATTTTTCTTTTATTTTCATTAACACATATTCCTTAAATATGAAGTATAAATAATATTTAATAAATAATAATAGTGTTTTTCAATTGGAGGAGATTAAAAGTTTGGAGAATGTGTGGCTGGGGAATGTGAAATATATCTTTGGCATTTGGACGGCCGTGGCTCCAAAATTTGAAGTTAAGAGGCAAGCAAAGAATGTTTTATTGCCAGTATCTAAAACAAATTTTATTGGAAACTTTTATGTTTGTAGGTTTGAGTAGTTTTTATAGTGAAGAGTTCTGAAAACTGCCATAAAATTTTGCCTTGGGGGTTATGATTACATTTGTATCTTTCCCAAACTTATATAAATAAAAAAGACAGTTTTTACTGTGAAAGCTTAAAAGGTTAGAGAGGTATTTGGTCTGTGATGAACCCTTTATAGGTTTGATGTTATAGGAATTTATTTTAAAAATATCAATAAAAATACAACTTTAGAGGTCCTGATAAAGAAATTCCAGGAAACTTGACATTGAAGTTTCTATTCAAATAGACTCACTAAAGATAATTTAATTAATTTATTGTACTATGCAAACTATATTTAATATTAGCTGATGCTACAATTTTACATGGTTGTGATATGTGGTTTACAATTTTTTTGATGTCTAGAAAGTAATAGGAGGTGGATTTTTTCTTGCTAGAGCTGTTTAAGCATAGGCTGGACAATCATGTTGTTGGGGAATTATAGAGGAAATTGCCACATCTTAGAGGAGACCAAATGAACCTTAAAATCCTCTTCCAAACCTGACACTGTGATTTTTAATCTGTAAGAGGCATAATTTAAAAATAGTATGTAGAAATGTCCCCCCTTTCTCCTTTTCCTTCACACCAGTGGTTTATCCTGCAAAAACACATTCTTTATCAAAGAGAGAGAAAAGGAGGTGGAAGGAAGAAAAGAAGGGAAGAAATATTTGCAGTGTAAATCGTGTATCACACAGGATTTAAAAGAACGATGTAAAGAAGAAAGTATTTCCCCATTTTCTAAGTGAGGTTACTGAGCTAATGTAGAGCTGGAATCCAAACCTGAGTGTCCTTGAGCCCCTGACATGTACTATCCCTCATTATATGCAAGGTGAGATGAAAAGTGAGAAAGTGACCTATTGGGCACCTATTATGTGTCAGATACTCTATGGACACCGTAGATTTTGCAGTGAACCAAGCAGATAGAGTGCTTACCCATAGAAAGTTTGCCTTCTACTAGAGGAGGAGACCAACAATACACATAAATAAGACAATTCCAAGCCTTGATAAGTGTTGAAAAAAATAAAAAATAAAAAACCTCCTGCAAAACAACAACAACAGCAGCAGCAGCAGCAGCAGCAGCAGCAGCAGCAGCAACAAAAACTCCCTAAATTTGGTTTGGGTAAGAGTGAAAGGGGCAGAGGGTGGGCAGAAAGGTGGAAGATAGTTTGTTGAGAGCATTAAAAGCCATGCTAATGAATTTGGGCTTGATCTTGCAGGTCATGGGGGAATCCTATACAATTTTTTTTTCTAGAAAATTACATGACTTTCCCCCTTGAGAAATATCTTTAGAAGCTAATGTAATAAGCACCAAATCTACTTAAAAATTACAATGAAGGACATTTCCCTGGAGTGTGCCCACCTCTTTGCTGCCCTTTACCTAATCTGTCCTCTCCTCTTCCCTCTTACTTTGTCCCCAACCCATGAAACTTCTTCATTCAAGAAGTTCTTCCTTTCTTCTTGTCTCTTTCATCTCATTCTCTCCCTCCTCTGCATGTGCTTCAATTCTCACTTGGTTCTAAGAGCATTTTATGAGATTCTCAGCCTCTTCATTTTCTTTTTGGTAAAGATGACTCTTAATGGAAGAAAATTAAGTCTGAGGAAGAGGAATGCTCTAGCCTCAACCTTGTACAGATGAATAGGAAGGTTAGCACGGTATACTGGAAACAGCAGGAAATATGTTGCCAAAAAGCCTGGGTTTCTAGTCCAGCATTTCTACTCACTAAGAGTATGAGCTAGGTGGTGGTCATTAGAGCCTTTGAATTTCTGTAGACACTTCACAGGATGGCAACAACTATCAAATGAAGTGATACATATAGATGTGATATGTAAGGGGTTTTCAGACATTGGGTTTTCATCTATTGTCTGGCTTACTTAATAAATGTTTGTTGAGTGAATGATTACCTCTATTAAGGATTCTTGGATTCTACCACTATAGATCTGTCAGTCTCCATAAAATTGTTTCTTTAAGCATTTTATAGCTGCCAGGATTTCTGGCCTTAAGTATGTTTTTATACAGCCTTTTATTTTTTGTTGCATTGGCTGCATCTTAACAAATGTATTAAATTATTATATGTGCATCATATAATTAGTATTAAATTGTGCTAACCATAATACTAATTTGTTTTATTTTGATTATCCCCTTTCAGTGATCTTGATTTCTCTTTTTCTGTAAATCTTTTTTCATTCACTTTTTCAACTATATACAAAGAACATAAAAATATTTAGAATACTCTATAAAACTAAACATAAAGGTATAGCAACCAGAGAAGGCTATCATTTAATTAAGTTCTCATTCAGCCAAGATTTTTATATTGCCTACTAAATTGTATTTACTTCTATCATTTTTCCTTACTGTAAAATATTAAAAATTCACCTGGAGGCTTGTCTTAAAAACTTGAAACTCGGAAACCATAATTATTTTTTAGACCCTGTTACGGACTTCTGCATATCATTGTATGCCTTCTGAAGCACTGCAGGCTGCAGCTTGCTTTTTTTTTTTTTTTTTTTTTTAGCAGATTCAATAAAACTCCATTCCATGCTATGCCAAGAGATTTGGGTAGATTGCAGTCCAAATCTAGTACAAATACACTGTGGAGATTAATGATAGGGAAAAACAGAATACTAGACTAGCTTTATGAAAACAAAGGAAATCTCAGACATTTTCAAATGTATTTTCAAAATCTAGCAGAGAAGTGACTCATAAAAGCTAACGCTGAACTAATAAATTGTGTGTGAAGCAAGTTTTAGGTTCTGATTTCATAAATACTGTTTCCTGCAATTAAAAAATTCCTTCTTTAATAAATTAGAAAGCATGCAATTTTATCTGCTAGCTTCTGGCTTGTTCTTTTAACATAGTAGCTTGCTCCTACTTACCTTGAACATTTTTTTCTGTATGGAATTATCTTCCCTCATTGACCTTTATATAGCTTGTTCTTTAACTTTGTTTATGTCCTTCCTCAGATGACCACCTCGTTTGGTTTTTTTTCTGCCTTGTCCCTAATTATTATTATTAGTCTCTGTCTTCTTTTCCTAATATATACATATATTTAAAGATTTATTTATTTTAGAGACAGATAGAGAGGGACAAAGTGTGTGATCAGGGGATGGGGGAGGGGCAGAGAGTGACTCCTCAAGCAGACTCTCTGTTGAGCAGGGAGCCTGGCACTGGGCTGGATTCCAGGACCCTGAGATCATGACCTGAGCTGAAATCAAGAGTCAGCAGCCTAACCAACTGAGCCACCCAGGTGACCCTTTTCCTAATATATTTTTATTTATAGCATTTGTTGTTACTAGAAATTAAACATTGCTTTGTACACTTGGTATTATTGCCCCTCCCCCCCACACTGGGCTATACAGTGTGTGCAGGCAGGGATCTTGTCTGTAGAGATTACTGCTATCTGCCCAAAGCTTAGAAGAATATCTGGAAAATACTAGGCACTCAAATAAAGTTTGTTGAATTGATAAATGAATTTCTGATATTTTTATTTATCTTCCAGGAATCCTGGAAGATCTTTGAGAGTAGAAATTAAATCATATGTCCCACTAACCCATGGTAAGGTTCAAATTACTGAGTAAATACTCAAGTTTATTACTGAGGACATGTTGTAAGACAGGCATGTAGATTTTCTCACTTGGTCTTTGAAACAACTTTCTGGGGTGATTGTTATTATCCCATTTTGATGGTAAGGATACTAAGACATAGAAAATTTAAGTCATTACCTCGTAATCATTCAGTTAGCAAGTGGCAAGCTGGCATTTAAATCCCATTTAGTTTGACACAAACCCCATGCTTTCTATAGAGCCCTCCTGAATGGAAACATATTGAATACTTTTTTCTATTATATGATCCAACAGCAAAATTTTCCACAGTCCACCTAAAACTAAACCTTCAATTTAATCCTGCACACAACATTCAGCCTGATGCAAATGCTCTCGTATTGAAAACATATTTTCCAGTCCCCAAAACTAACTCTCAGGATCTTAGCATAACCTCCCTGACCTAAGGACCTCCCATTTATTTTAAGTTATAATTCTTTCATCCAGAACATTTTACTACCATATCTTAGCACCTGAGTGAATGTTATCAGTTTCACATCCCCCCACTTGAGATCATTTATACAACTTAAGTTTATTAGAATCTGCGTTACAAATACACCAAGTATAAAGCGATTTGATGGACAGCAAAACCATTACTGACAAAAATAAATACCAAATATTTCAATACAGAATTGGACCCCAATATATGAAATTAAGGAGAGAGCTGCAAAGGAAACTTGCACCAGACTTTAAATCAGTGGGGAGGACTATTGCAGCAGGCAAGAGAGAGTGAACTCAATTCTCCTGAAACAAAAGGTAGAAGTTTTAGGAGCTGGAGTGAACCAGGGGAAGAGTACTGAGGTGGGAAGTTGGTCATTGTGGAGGTCATTTGTGTTTGTTAATATAAATTAGACTCCTACCCTACCACAAAGACTGGCAGATAGGGGCACTGCCTTTCTTGATGATCAAAGTTCAACAAGATGGTTCCTAGGTCCTTGAGAAAGATATTCCCAGATTGTAAAACTGTCAAGAGATTGGGAGAAGATTTACATTTCAAAGGGACAGAGAAAGAATTTCCAATAAAAGTTTTCTGATGTAAATCCTATTTAAAAAGGGTGTCAGGGGCTTAGAGTCAGGAAGAAAACTGGCTACAGTCAAGTCTAGGTGTGAGTAGTAAAATACTCCCTGTATAAACAAGTGGTCACGGTGTATAACAAATATTTCTGTCCATATAAATGGATAATTATGCCTTTAGATAATATCAATACATAGCTTTGGATTTTTCTTTTGAGTCTGCCTTGTAATGTGATAATTACTGCAGTTTATCAGAGGAATTGTCATAAAGCATAATAAAGGGCCCTTTGGTCTATTTTGGAGATTACTATCTAGTGAGGGCTTTTTGGGAAATAATTCTCCCAATTTATTAACTAACCCAAAGGGGCAATTCTGGAGTGGGAGCTCCAGATCTTCTTTATGACAGGTCTGTAGTTAGAAAGGATTATTTCAGAGAGCTAGATTTTACATGCTTCAGAAAACAGCATGAGTTGTGGCATTCAATAGCTATGTTCCTGAAAGTTATACGAACGTAGAAATTTTGCAATGGACTTTTATTTTAGATCTGATACAATTTATTCATTTGACAAATATGTATTGAGGCCCTTATGTACTATCTGCCAGATATACTTCTGAGCATTGGGGATTCATTAATTAACAAAAATGCCTACCTTTTTGGAGCTTGTACTATAGGCTTGGGGGTGGGTGGGAAGGAGGCAGTAATCAATAAAAGTAAGACATGAGTAAATTATAGAGTATATTAGACAGTGATGAGTGCTAGAGCAGGTAAAAGGGACCAAAAGGGCAAGGGGTAGAACAGGCACAGGCTATCACAATAAACAAGGTTTCCAGGGCAGGCCTCACTGATGAGGTGAAATTGAGCAAAAACTGGGAGTTCACCCTGAAGACATCTGAGGAAAGACTGTTCTAAGGAAAGGGAACAGCAGTGCCCTGTCCCACAGGTGGGAGTATGCCTGGTATTCCTGGGACAGTAGGACTTCAGTGTGGCTACAACCCTGTGATGAAAGGAGCCAGGTAGTAAAGTCAGAATGGCAGTGATGAATTCTGTGCTTTAAAAACTGCATACACTCTGGGGGGCAAAGGTTGAAGCCAGGGGAACAGTTAGGTGGTTATCAAGGTAAATCACCTTTTAACGCAGCGTCCCTTTTAATAGGGACGCCCGTTGAGCGTCTGCCTTTGGCTCAGGGCGTGATCCCGGAGTCCCAGAGCGAGTCCCACATCGGGCTCCCTGCATGTGGCCTGCTTCTCCCTCTGCCTGTGTCTCTGCCTCTCTCTCTCCCTCTCATGAATAAAAAAATAAAATCTTTAAAAAAGAATAAAGCAGCTGTACATTGTAAAAGCAAATATTATTTTGCATATGAATCATTTTGTAAATTATACATTTTATTAGTTCTAGTTTCAGTGGATACTGTGTATAAAAAGCTTAACTATAATTTCAAAAATTTTAACGGAAATAGCAAATTAACTTACAATGAATGAGACAAAATTGATCACTTAAATAATATGTTTTTATTTATAAACAAACGGTTTCCTTTATTTATTTATGGAAGATTTTATTTTTTTAATAATAAATTTATTTTTTATTGGTGTTCAATTTGCCAACATATAGAATAATACCCAGTGCTCATCCCGTCAAGTGCCCCCCTCAGTGCTCGTCACCCCGAAACATCAGGGTGCAGGTGTCCTGGCGTTTCATTGCATCTGAATCTTTGGGGTAATCTTTGCCCATTTCATGATTGGATTGTTTGTTTCTTTGGTGTTGAGTTTAATAAGTTCTTTTTTTTTCTTTTTTAATAAATTAATTTTTTATTGGTGTTCAATTTACCAACATACAGAATAACACCCAGTGCTCATCCCATCAAGTGCCCCCCTCAATGCCCATCACCCATTCACCCCCACCCCCTGCCCTCCTGCCCTTCCACCACCCCTACTTCGTTTCCCAGAGTTAGGAGTACTTATGTTCTGTCTCCCTTTCTGATATTTCCCACACATTTCTTCTCCCTTCCCTTATATTCCCTTTCACTATTATTTATATTCCCCAAATGAATGAGAACATATAATGTTTGTCCTTCTCCGACTGACTTCCTTCACTCAGCATAATACCCTCCAGTTCCATCCACGTCGAAGCAAATGGTGGGTATTCGTCGTTTCTAATGGCTGAGGAATATTCCATTGTATACATAGACCACATCTTCTTTATCCATTCATCTTTCGATGGACACCGAGGCTCCTTCCACAGTTTGGCTATTGTGGACATTGCTGCTAGAAACATCGGGGTGCAGGTGTCCCGGCATTTCATTGCATCTGTATCTTTGGGGTAAATCCCCAACAGTGCAATTGCTGGGTCATAGGGCAGGTCTATTTTTAACTGTTTGAGGAACCTCCACACAGTTTTCCAGAGTGGCTGCACCAGTTCACATTCCCACCAACAGTGTAAGAGGGTTCCCTTTTCTCCACATCCTCTCCAACATTTGTGGTTTCCCGCCTTGTTAATTTTCCCCATTCTCACTGGTGTGAGGTGGTATCTCATTGTGGTTTTGATTTGTATTTCCCTGATGGCAAGTGATGCAGAGCATTTTCTCATGTGCGTGTTGGCCATGTCTATGTCTTCCTCTGTGAGATTTCTCTTCATGTCTTTTGCCCATTTCATAAATGGATTGTTTGTTTCTTTGGTGTTGAGTTTAATAAGTTCTTTATAGATCTTGGAAACTAGCCCTTTATCTGATATGTCATTTGCAAATATCTTCTCCCATTCTGTAGGTTGTCTTTTAGTTTTGTTGACTGTATCCTTTGCAGAAGCTTCTTATCTTGATGAAGTCCCAATAGTTCATTTTTGCTTTTGTTTCTTTTGTCTTCGTGGATGTATCTTGCAAGAAGTTACTGTGGCTGAGTTCAAAAAGGGTGTTGCCTGAGTTCACCTCTAGGATTGGAGGTGGAATCTTGTCTCACATTTAGATCTTTCATCCATTTTGAGTTTATCTTTGTGTCTGGTGCAAGAGAGTGGTCTAGTTTCATTCTTCTGCATGTGGATGTCCAATTTTCCCAGCACCATCTATTGAACAGACTGTCTTTCTTCCAGTGGAGAGTCTTTCCTCCTTTATCGATTATTAGTTGACCATAAAGTTCAGGGTCCACTTCTGGGTTCTCTGTTCTGTTCCATTGATCTATGTGTCTGTTTTTGTGCCAGTACCACACTGTCTTGATGACCACAGCTTTGTAGTCCAACCTGAAATCTGGCATTGTGATGCCCCCAGCTATGGTTTTCTTTTTTAAAATTCCCCTGGCTATTCGGGGTCTTTTCTGATTCCACACAAATCTTAAAATAATTTGTTCTAACTCTCTGAAGAAAGTCCATGGTATTTTCATAGGGATTGCATTAAATGTGTAAATTGCCCTGGGTAACATTGACATTTTCACAATATTAATTCTGCCAATCCATGAGCATGGAATATTTTTCCATCTCTCTGTGTCTTCCTCAATTTCTTTCAGAAGCGTTCTATAGTTTTTAGGGTATAGATCCTTCACCTCTTTGATTAGGTTTATTCCTAGGTATCTTATGCTTTTGGGTGCAATTGTCAATGGGATTGACTCCTTAATTTCTCTTTCTTCAGTCTCATTGTTAGTGTATAGAAATGTCACTGGTTTCTGGGCATTGATTTTGTATCCTGCCATGCTGCCAAATTGCTGTATGGGTCTAGCAATCTTGGGGTGGAGGCTTTTGGGTTTTCTATGTAGAGTATCATGTCATCGGCAAAGAGGGAGAGTTGGACTTCTTCTTTGCCTATTTATGGAATATTTTAGTGATTTCTTTCACTTCTTAACTAATTATCATTCTATTAGTTCACTTCTTAACTAATGATCATTCTTTTAGCTGCCAAAAAGACCTTGGTTATTTGACTACCATAATCTTATGAAAATGATATGTACCTCAGTCTCCCAGACAAGGCTTTTCTTTAAATAGCACTATATTGTTATCAAGAAAAATAGAGGCATCATTATTATCCAGAGAATGCTTAGCCTATGATACCTCCCTATTCACACTATTTTTAACTTCATACTTTGAGGCCTAATTCTAAATCCATATATTTATTATTTCTTAGTAATAGAAGAACATCTTCTGATATCCATGGGATCTTTATACAAAACACATTAATTTCAGCGTGTCTTGTGAAATCAGATCTATTTACATAAACTCAGGGTGTCTACCAATTCTGTGACTGAATGACCCTGGTATATAAGGCACCATTTTTTATAGGATATATGTGTAATGAAATGCAAATGAAAATTATGCTTTTGCTATTTGCTATTTTTAAATTTCTTAGAAAACAAAACAAGAAACAAAACTATTTCTACGGGCAGCCGGGGTGGCTCAGCGGTTTAACGTCACCTTCAGCCCAGGGCCTGATCCTGAAGACCCGGGATCGAGTCCCACGGCAGGCTTCATGAAGGGAGCCTCTGCCTGTGTCTCTAATGGACAAATAAATAAAATCTTAAAAAAACAAAAATCAAAAAACTATTTCTACATTCCACCAAGTATTTGTTGTCACCTACTTGAAAAAGAAACTATTTTAACTAAAGTATATACATAATCATAAGAAATACCCTTACCCAATTAATGTCAAATATTCTATTTTGTCCATTGATATGTGGTTCAAAAATTCTTTCACAATACAAAGAAGAAATTAGAAAATTTTCAGCTCCAGCTTTATTAATCTGGAACTTTATTCTGCAGCTCTGATTTATTTCCTGCTTAATAATATCTCCCTGCTTCAGATACTTAAAAATATGAGTTTTGTGCACATCTGAAGTAAGATTTTGATATCCAAATAATACTGTGATCTTTAAAGTTCAATAGTTCTTTTCTTGACTGCATCATTTCCTTACATATAATTTTAAATACATAGAGTTAGATCTCTTTATTTTCTAGAACAGTAGCTCTTAATCTTTAATAGCTATGTGAAGAAGAACATATTTAAAATGCAGCTTCTTGGAATCATCTGACCCCTAAGCCCAGGAAAAATAAGATTAAGAACCCAAGGAGCTATATTTTTAACAATGTTCCTTTTGATTTTGACATAGTTTCACACATTGAAAAACGCACTTTAAAAAAATCAACTATTGAGACATAATATGCATATAATAAAATATGCATATTTTAGTTATAGCCTCATGAGTTTTGAAAATATGTAAGCTGTGTACAAACCATCCCAATCAAGATATAGAGCATTTGTATTACCCCTATAAAGTTACATTGCACCTCACCCCAGGCAACCAGAGATCTGATTTCACTCACTATAAAATAATGTTTTTAATAGAATATCACATAAATATCACATAAATGTAATCATGCAGTGTGTACAATTGTGTCTGTCTTCTTGTTTAACATAATAATTACTGGTGTTCCTATGTGTATTTGTAGTTTGTTCCTTTTAATGGTTGGGTAGTATTCCATTATATGTGTATACTACAATTTGTTTATTCATTCAGCTCTTTCCTTAAAGAGGAAATATTTAATAAAATTAATTAATTAATAAAAATATTTGTGTGGTTGTACTTTTAGGATATTATGAATATTTAGGATATTATGACTGAAGCTACTATAAACATTTGTATACAAGTCTTTATTTAAACATAATATTTTATTTTCTTAGAAAAATATGTGGGAGTGAATTTCTGGGCTAACTGCTAAATCTATGTCTAACTTTATGAGAAACTGGAAGACTGTTTTCCAAAATGATTGTATCATTTTACATTCTCATCGGCAAAACAGAGAAAGTTTCAGTGGCTCTACATCACCACTTGGTGGTTAGTTTTTTTAATTAGACATTGTAGTAGAGGTGAAATGTTATTCTAGTGTGGTTTTAATTTGCATTTTCTTGATGACTAATAATGCTGAGCATATTTTCATGTGTTTATTAATTATCTGTATATTTTCTTTTTTGAATTATCTATTCAAGTCTTCCATTCATGTTTTAATTGGTTTGCCAAACTTCTTATTGTGTCATAGGAGTTCTTTACCCTAAATACAAGTTCTTTGTCAGATATATGTATACCAAATATTTTTTCACAATTTATATTTTCTTGATGGTGCTGTCTCTTGATACATTAATCCTTTTATTCTTTTATTATTAAGTAATGTCTCTCTATCCTTAATAATACACCTCCTCATGAATTCTACCTTTTGAATATTTATATATATATTCAACTTTTGTATTACATAGTATTTTATTTTTCTTTCAACCAATCTGTGTCTTTATATTTTAAGTGAGTATCTTGTAGATACCGTAGTTAGGTCTTGCTTTTTATATAATCTTATAATCTCTGCTTTTTAAATGAAATGCTTATTTAATTTATATTTAATGTAGTTATTTATATAGAGTTTGTTAGATTTTTTCGAGATGAGTTGTGGGAATTCCAAGAGATTAACCAAACACAACTGGGCAGGGCTCCAACTTCAAACTTTGTCTTCCTTGCAAATCTCATCAAGACTTTAGGATTTGTTATGGTAGGTCTGAAATAGTCCTTTTTCCAAGAGAATTTGGTACCCAATCCTAAATCCTGGCCTTTCTAATATCTTAGCTACATACCTGGGTATTTTAACAAAGTCTCTCTACTCTGGCTAGGCTGGGGCTCAAGAATCTCTCATTATTGCTTGGCTTCATTATCCCCCTTCTATTCCCTGCCCCATTAAGCCTATTCTCTGGAAAACCTTGTGCAGTCTTGCCATGTAAATGTCAGGTCCATCCAGACTTTGGGGTTCTCCACTCTAGCTCTGCAGAACCAACTTTCCACAGTCACTTCCCTCTGCCAAATCTAATCATTTCATCAATCCCTAGTGAGGTTTTCACCTCTTCAGCTTGTCAGGCCATGGGGTCCAGAGTCCTACACCAGGTTAGGAAATTAACCATATGTGAAGAACAGAATGAAGCTGGAGTTCACTCTATGAGTTTTCTTTCTTTCAGGGATCATAGTCTTGTTCAGTTTATTACTTCATACCTAAAAGCAGTTACTCATATATAGCACAGGTTTGTAATTGTTTATATGGGAAAGGCTAGATTACTACTCTCTCATAGAACAAAGTAGACTCCTGAGAATAATAATTTTTAACCTTTTAGGACATTCTGATAATATGCTAGAAGCTATAGACTTGTTTCTTCAGCATTAATAGTTAACATTATTTAGATCATCTTTAGCCTATATTTTGACTGTATAGTCAAAGGGGGAGAACTAGAGATTAGAAGAAATATCTGTTAATTTTTACTTATATCTTAAGTAATTTAAATAATGAGCAATTTGTTGCACAGTTTCCTGATATTTTAATTGTGTATCATACTTCTAATCATTGAATAAAAGACATCATCAGATTTACATGAAGTTATCTTTGTCAGGTATCCCTTGTTTTCTTTTTCTGGCATTTTTTTCTATGCTATACTATACTATACTATACTATACTATACTATAAACTATCAATCATTTCATTACCATGAAATATTGTGAGTTAACTTCTTTTTTTTTTTTTCTAAAGGTTTATTTATTTGAGAGAAGGAGAGAGAGAGAAAGAAAGAGAGAGAACAAAGAATGGGAGAGGTAGAGGGAGAAAAAGAATCTCGAATTTCAAGCTGACTCCCTGCTGAGCAGGGAGCCAGAAAAGAAGCTAATCTGAGGACCCTGAGAACATGACCTGAGCTGAAATCAAGAGTTTGATGCTTAACTGACTGAGCCACCCAGGGACCTCTGAGAGTAACTTCTTTCAAGTAAGTCTGTAGTATTTAGTTACAATGAAATTTTATTGTATTTTATTTTAACCAAACCCAGGAGTCCCATTTAACTTTTGAGTTTGTGACATTTAAGTTAATCATTGTAATAGTGTTTTCATTTAACTTTGCTATCCTATTTTACTCTTTTGTGTAAGGATTTTTTCCCTAATTTATTATTTATGCTTAGTTGTTTTGAATAGTTAGGAAAAGGTATAGCACTATCTTTAATTCTAGTAGTGGTTACTATTATAAACATATATAATAACAATAAAACGTATATTTCCTAATCTATCACCCTTAGAAATGAGGCAGTATCTAATGAATACCAAATGGCAAATATGAATAAATTAGCACACTTACAGATATTTTCATTCCTTCCCTCTTTTTTCCTATTTCCCAAGTTTGTTAATTTGTTCTTTTTCCTCCAATCAATTTTAGCAAACATATTATTATAATTTGTTACATGGTTGCCTCAATGATAGCCTTAAGTCCATGTTTAGAGATTCGGTGATTCCTGCCATCCCTCTCATACCACATCTCATGGTTGGTTAATCTACGTCTCAAGGTAAATCGAGAATTTAGTTTATTCTGGGCAAAGTGCCAGGAACTAGGGATTCAGCAATGGGTAGGGTAGCCACTAACTATGGGTAGGGTAACCACTAACCCCTTGACAGCAGTTCTCAGTATAGTAAGCGGAATTTCCAAATGAGGAATGAAAAGTTGCTTCACTTTTCTTGTACTTTCAATAATGTTCATTTAAGAAACGTTCTTTCATTTCATTCTTTTACTTTTCACTGTTATCTCATTTGATAGTAGAAAACTCTGTGGGCACTCTAGTTTCATTATTTCATTCGTGTTTCTAGGTGTACATTCTTGACATTTTAAATTTTTATTCTGTTTAATTCTCATGGCTTCACAAACAGCTCTTCGGTTTACCTCTGAGTAAAAAATTTCCCCTGTCTTGTCTGCTTCATTCACCCTCTTACATATTTGTCTTGAACATTTGAAACTGTACTTGTTCAATGGTGTGTGAGTTTAAAATGCCAGGGGAAATAATTGGACAATGCAACCTCCTCAAAGTTTAAAATCTTAATTATGTATTTAATGTTCTATCAGTTGACAGAAGCTTTCTATGTTGAATCCCAAAGAGTTATGGGGAAGTTAGTGTGTTTTAAAAAAATACCTTGGGAATGCATTTTTTTTTAAATTTTTATTTATTTATGATAGTCACACAGAGAGAGAGAGAGAGAGAGGCAGAGACACAGGCAGAGGGAGAAGCAGGCTCCATGCACCGGGAGCCCGACGTGGGATTCGATCCTGGGTCTCCAGGATCGTGCCCTGGGCCAAAGGCAGGCGCTAAACAGCTGCGCCACCCAGGGATCCTGGGAATGCATTTTTAAAGCATGCCTCAACTCATTTCGTTTCAGACCTCTTTCCATTCACAAATCATGACTGTTGCCTTTCCAAGTTTCTGGTGAGAAAGGAATCCTTGAGACATAGATGGAAAAAGAAAAAAAAAAGTATCTAAATTGTCACAGGGAGTAACAGGGAAGTTCTAAAAGGTAGAATTTTGTTTCCTTTATAGATCAGGAGTTCTCTACCCTTCAGTGGTGGTCTGAAGTTATTTCTCTGATTTATTCCTTTGCAAAATGAAAGAGGAGAAAGAAAAGGTTAGAGCAGTCACACTTAAATCACTGTTCTGAAAATTCAAGAAGCTATCATGATCTGGGTGAGCCCACATGCAAAGACTTTTGGGAAGAAGGACACCTGAGATGCCTTCAACAGAATTTTTTTTTTCTTAATCAGAGTTCTATAATGTAATCTTCAGAAAAAATTTTGTGTATCTGAAAACTTCATAATGTGATTAGTATATGAAAAACTCTATTATGTCTTCTGTAATATAACAAAGTTTTGTTTTATTTATTATATATTTTTAAAATTTTTATTGACTAGCTTTTCCTAAACTTCAATCACTTTTTTCTCCACAAAACATCTAGTAAGAGTTTGTTGGTTTTATTGTTGTCCTAGGAAATATAGTTTGAAAGCCTTCCCTAGGAAAATGCTTCTCACAAAGCTTAAGACTTTGAGATTTCATAGTTTCAAAAGGAATAAAGAGAGTGGTGGAGACTCATTTTATTTTATACTTGACTCTTGACCAACTGGAACACATGAACACATTTACATCCATACAGAAAGAATGCTTTATTGAAAAATTCTGTCTCTACACTTAGATTCAACTCTAGGAATAGGATAAATATGTGGCTCCTTGTCCCCCCGATATTAATCTCATTCTTATTATTCCCAAATATCAACATCTATTTTATTTTAATGCATAAAAATGAAATCTCATTTAAACTAATATTATTTGTTGTTCGTTCACTCTAAACTATTAAATATTTAAAAATTCCTTAATTCCAAATGGATTCCTTAAGTTGAGAGGCAGAATGGAGCACAGAGTTAAAATCATGAGGGAAGTGAACAACTTTTTTGAGACTTGGAAAAGGAAGAGGTTGGGGGACTGGAACAAAGGTACCATTTCCTAACTTGACAATTTGGTCTACCCACTCTCCACTCTAGCAGTGCTACATTACATCATTCTCAAATGCACATTTCTAAAGTGATTTCAGAAAGGAATATGCCAATTATTATTCAGTGGTATTATGTGATGAATGCAACTCTTTATATTCTTGTTGCACCGTTCTAATTTTTTCTATACTTGCTAGTTTTATGTGGAAAAATCCTCCCATTTTTCACTAAGATTTCTTTATTAGTGAGGTGAAATATTTTTAATTTTCTGTATATTTCTATCATATCATGCAATATATGTTGGCTATGGAGGGCCTGCTGATGTCCTCCGTAATAATTCTGTCCTTTTATTTCAATCCCATTCTCTCGATTGTTTTGCTTTATTAATGTATTCAGTGAGGATGGGTTATAAATAAAGCCAATCAATTTTTTGCCTTATCTCAGTAATCCTAGGGGGTGATTTGATGATAAAGTTGCTCAAAACTGTGATGAGAACACAGTGAATTATTGTTTATACATTCTATTTACCTGCTGTTTTTTTTTTTTTTTTAATATTTTTTTATTTATTTATGATAGTCACACACACACACACACAGAGAGAGAGAGAGAGAGAGAGGCAGAGACACAGGCAGAGGGAGAAGCAGGCTCCATGCACCGGGAGCCCGACGTGGGATTCGATCCCGGGTCTCCAGGATCGCGCCCTGGGCCAAAGGCAGGCGCCAAACCGCTGCGCCACCCAGGGATCCCATACCTGCTGTTTTTAATTAGGCTAAAACATCATGAATGTCAGAAAATAGAGATGCTTGCTATCACCTTTATTAACACTTTAAAACAGGTAGTCATTGTGTTATAGTAAGAAAAGGCAGTTATGTAAAGTTATTAGAAACAGCAGATAAACAAGGTCATTTTATTTATTTTTTATTTTTTTATTATTTTTTTTAACAAGGTCATTTTAAAATCTAAAGACAACTGTGTTTAAGTTATAGAATCTATAGATTATCTCCAAATTCTTTGGAAATCTTAGATTGTATATATCATCTGTATTATGGAATAAAATATCTATCTTCCCCACTGAAAAGCTATAGTTTATCATTTTGCTCCTTGTACTGAAATCTAGATGAAATCCAGGTGAATTATTTTACATAGAAAGCAAATTCTGATTTCTAGATATTCAGGGAATAGATGTTCAGTCTTATTCGGGGAAAGCCTCCCCAGTAGAAACAATTTTCATATAATAACAATTTTACCAAATTTAACAATTTGTAACCTATTTTTTAAATACTGTTTAAAAAAAACAAGATTGGTAGTTAGATACATTTGGTATCCTGTTTCTTACACTGATGTGGTATGTGGCCACTTTTTGGATTTGTCTGAATCACCAAAATATCCTATGCTAGAGAGAAAGAGGAAGTAGGAAGAAATGGGAAGGGCTATTGCAGTTGATGAAGGATTTATAATGTATGGAAACGAGAAGGATAGAGACAGCTAATGATACCAATGGCTAGAATATATACTTATTCTAAGCATTATACTTAAGTGCCGAGCATTGTACTTAAGTGCTTCCCCACTAAAGGGTAGGGTTCAGCTTTCCAAACAAGTTTATAAGGCAGCGGATATTTTTATATTCCCAATCATGTGAATAAGAACTGAGGCTTAGAGAGGTGAAACCTCTTTCCCAAGATCAAAGAGTTTAGCAGCAGAGGTAGTGTTAGCGCACAAACTTACAAGAGTTAGAAGTGATATATATACCTAATTTAAACATTTAGATATTTTAATGAGACATAAAATGGGAAAAAGAAAGCAATCAGCCACCCTATTTTTGAAATCACACATACCCAATGCAATACACTTAATTCTTTTATCTGTGTCCTTTATTTATCCCAATATTTCTAAATATCAGAGGTTATACTGTGAATTTTTGTAAATCAAGTTTACTGAGCTCTAATATATCACAAGATGAGTTTAGATAAATGTGTTCATCCATGTAATCACTCTAATCAGGAGATAGACATTGTCATCATGCCAGAAAGTTCCCCGGGTGCTATTTTTCAGTCAATCTTTCCACCCACCCTGACTCAAGACACTGATGTAATTTCTATCAACATAAATTTACATCAATTAGTTTTACTTCTCTAGAACATCATATATAGTATATTCTTTCTTTATGTGCCTGGCTGCTTTTGGCTCAGGGAAATAGTTTCAAAATTCATCCATGTTGTTACATGTGTTAGCACTTAGTAATACTCCATTGTAAGATGTGTCACAATTTTTAAAATTAATTTTACTTTGATGGATATTCAAGTTATTTCTAATGTTTGGCCATTAGGACTAAATTAATAGTGTATGAAACTTCTAGTTCCACTTTCCCACTGACCTTTATTTTTGTCAGTATTTTTAATTTTAGCTATTCTTTTGGATGTGTAGTTATATCTCATTATGGTTTTAACCTGGTTTACATCTTCCTGAAAGGTAATGATTTTGAGCATTTATTCATGAGCTTATTAGCCATTCATATATTTTCTTTTGGAAAATATCTCTTGAAGTCCTTGCCCATATTCTGCCGGTATTTCTTTCTTCTAATTTTTGAGTTGTAGGAGTCATGAATATAGTTTTTGTATGTATTTTGTCAGACTTATTTATTACAAATATTTTTCCCAAATTGTAATTTGCCTCATTATTTTCTTAATTAAGTATTTTGAAGAACAGGAGTTATTAATTTTGTTGAAGTCCAATTTATCAGTTTTAATTTTATTTTGAGTGCTTTATATTTTCAGGAAATCTTTGCCTATCTTAAGGGGATAAAGTTTCTCTACTCTGCTTTCATTTAGAAGTTTTATGGATTTAGATTTTTTATTTAGAACTGTGATTCAGGGGCCCCTGGGTGGCTCAGTTGGTTAAGAGGTCCACTCTTGGTTTCAGCTCAGGTCACGATGTCAGGGTCCTGAGATCCAGCCCTATGTTGGGCTACACTCAGAAATGATTAGGTTTCTCTCTCTCTGGCCTTCCCTCCTCCCCCCACTCACGCTCTCTTTCTAAAATAAATGAATAAAATCTTTAAAAAGAGAACTATGATTTATTTCAAGTTAATTTTTGCGTGTAGGGTCAATAATTTTTTTTAAAGATTTTATTTATTTACTCATGAAAGACAGAGAGAGAGAGAGAGAGAGAGAGAGAGAGAAAGGCAGACACAGGCAGAGGGAGAAGCAGGCTCCCCACAAGGAGCGAGATATGGAACTCGATCCCAGATCCCGGGATCACTCCCTGAGCTGAAAGCAGACGCTCAACTGCTGACCCATCCAGGCGTCCCGCAGATTGTTTTTTTGAACTGATATTCAATTGATCTAGCACCATTTGTTTGAAAAGTTACCTTTTCCATCAAACTGCTTTAATACTTTTGTTAAAAATCAATTGACCATATAAGTATAGGTCTCTTTCTGGAATCTCTTCTTTGATTCATTAATTTTATAATATTTCTACAGCACACATAGAAGTGTCTACAGCATACATAGTTGTTTAGCTTTATAGTAAGTCTTAAAATCATGTAGTGTTGGCCCTCTAATCCTTTTCTTCTTCAAAGTTATTTTAGCTATTCTAGGTTTCTTATTCCACTATTTTTATATATTTCCATTTTAGATATTATGTATTGACTACTTAATTCTCAAGATGAGAGATTAATTATTTTTTCTTTACCCATTATGGTTTTGTCAAAAATTTTGGTTAAATCGGTATTCACTTTATTGCTTAGTAATTATAGAGATGCAATATTATTTATAGATGATTCATATTAGGTATAATCATTTATATTTTTTTTCTTATAAAGAAAAGTTTTTTTTGGTAAAACTTTTGTTTTCCCTGGGATTGGTATTTGCCTTATATTGCCATTAGTTTAACCTTAGCTATAGCTATATCCAATTCTTCCCTAACTCTATACCAGAAATTCAAATCTCTTTGAAAAATGTCAAATGTGTTATTGGCACCCTATCCACTTCCTATTCTAATAATAGTGTTTTCTCTCCAAGCTTGATATACAGTAGTCATCCCAGAATCTAGCTCCATAACTCTGGGAATCCTTTTCATTTATATCCTGTATTAGATTAACATTTTCAGTTTCCTGCATTCCATATCTTTTTTTAAACTTAGTATGGAACACATTTTCCACTGGCTATGAAAATGTGCATAACAGCTTAATTTTTTGAGAAATTTTGTGCTTGAATAATGTCTTTACTTTTCCTTAACTGACATTACAAGTGGATGTAAAATTATAGGTTAGAATCATTTTTCCCTCAGATTTTTTAACTATTGTTTTATTTTCTTTTAGTTTCCCATGTTTCTGTTGGGAGGTTTGATGTACTTTTGAGTCCAGATCCTTTTATGAGTGAGTGTGTGTGTGTTTGTGAGTGTGCATGCAAGGAGGCATCTGTGACATTATCCAAACAGAATGTTGTGTGTTCATATACACACACGTTTGAATGCTTTTAAGTTATTTTCATTCTCATTCATCTGAAATTTCATGATAACATTCCCTAGTGTGTGTCTATTTTATGTACTCTGCTAGGTAATTTTGACACACTTTCAATTTAGACAATTATGCTCTTCAGTTTGAGGATCTTTTATGAAATTCTAAATATAATTATCTAGTTTTAGTTTCTCTGTTATTTTTCCTTTTGGAAAATCTGCTCAGATATTGGATTTCTTGACCAGTTTTTCTACCTTTCTAGTATTTCCTATATTTTATACCTTGGGATTTTATTTGAATTTCTGGATATTTGCTCAAGTTTATCTTCCTATTTTTTTCTTTTCCTGAATTTTTAATTGTGGTAAAAACACAAAATAGAATTTATTAGGATAACCATTTTTAAGTGTATAGTATAGTAGTGTTCACTAAGGCACATGGTAATGCAACATATTTCCAGAAGTGTTTCATCTTGCAATACTGAAATTCTATACCTTTTGAATAACAGCTCTCCTTTTTGTTCTCTTCTGGGGCCTCAGCAACCACCATTATACTATTTCTAAAAGTTTAAATCCATTAAATACCTCATACAAGAGGAATCATGGCATTCATCCACCTACCTCCTCTCTGGCAACCACCAGTTTGTTCTCTCTAAGAGTGTTTGGGGTTTTGGAGGAGTTTTTATTTGTTTTGTTTTCCTAATTCAACATACAAGTGAAATCATATGATATTTGTCTTTTTCTGCTGACTTCACTTATTGTAATACTCTTGGTACATCAGTGTTGTCGCAAATGGCAAGATTTTATTCTTTTTTATGGCTAAGTAATATCCCATTATATATATATATGTATAAATACACACATTATATATATAATATATACACACTATAGTATACTGTATATAGTATAGATATATACTGTATCTTCTCTTCCCATTCATCAGTGGACAATTAGCTTGCTTCCGTATCTTGGCTATTATAAATAATGTTGCAATAAATGTAAGGGTGCATATATTCTGGATATTAATCCCTTAACAGATATATGGCTTGAAAATATTTTCTCTCATTAAATAGGTTGTTTTAACTCTGTTGATAGTTTCCTTTGTGCAGAAGTTTTTAAGTTTGTTGTAGTCCATTTGTCTATGTCTCTTTTGTTGACTGTGCTTTTGTTATCATATCCAAGATAATGCCAAAACCAATGTCATGAAATTTTGCTCTATATTTTATCCTAGGAGTTTCATAGTTTCAGATGTTACATTCAGAGCTTCAATCCATTTTGAATTAATTTTTGAATATGGTGTGATGTCAGGGTGCAAATTTATTCTTTTGCATGTAGAAATCCAGTTTTCCCAGCACCATTTGTTGAGGAAACTATCCATTACACATTGTGTAGCCTTGACATCCTCATCAAAGATCATTTGGCCATATAGACAAGGGTTTATTTTAGGACAATCTACTCTGTTCCATTGTTTATTTGTCAGTCTTCATGTCAGCACTGTCCTGTTTTGATTGCTACTGCTTCATAATATGTTTTGAAAACAGAATGTGTGAGGTCTCTGTGTTTGCTTTTCCTTCTCCAGATTATTCTGGCATTTGGGGGTTCTTTGAGAAATTGGGCTCTAGGAGTGGGAAAGTCTTATTTTTCATATGTGAACTTTCACATAACTCTGTATTTTCACTACAGCCTCTCTACCCTCTGTTGAGCTGGATGGTACTATGTCCAGGGTCACTTTGGTTCAGCACAGTGTAAATTCCCAGTGTTCTGCTGTGATGGATATGAGGTTGGGGACAGGTGATAGTTGCTTTGCTATGTGGTGGAGGATTCGGTCTAGGGTCTTCAGCGATATTCCTTATTGCCCTGAAGTAAAGATTCAGCAAAAGTTCATTGGTTGATTGATCTTGTTTTTCAGCATTAGTGGACTGGTTGCTGGACTGAGGAGCAGACAATTTAGACAACAGTAGTACAAAAAAGTTCAAGCAAGAAAAAAAATGTTGACAATGAAAGTTACTAAAATTGTTAGATTCCTGAAATTTTTAATTACAGCCCATTAGTCATTGTGAATATATGATTTCTTCAGAGACTTTTTTTTAAGAAACATTATGGCATTTGTATCTATAATATTTTAAACTCTGCTGTCATAAGCAGAAATATTATAATCCTAAATGGATCATCACTGATGTGAAAGTACTTAGTTTGCATGTAGAATTCTAAATACCTGTGCCAATAGGAGTAGAAATTTAAGAAATTCTTGAGGAGAACAATTTCATTTCCCTGAATAGCTCATCATTTTTCTTTTGGGGTTTTTCATATAGGCTATTTAGGTGAATATTAAAAGTGTGAATGGAAATATTTTGTACCCATGATGCTACAGATTGGCATCTTCAAAAGACAAGAGATATTGCCAAGTCTATCACTAATCAAGTTTTATAATTTACAACCTGTGCAAACTGTGGGCTGAGAACCATAGCAGTTGTGCTGAGCATTTCTGGGATGTTACCATCATCCAAGCACCAATTATTAAAATCTCTTACACACATTAAAGCTATAAAGATTAAAAATATAGCACACTTGTCATTAAATATGGATGACTTCATCTAATATGCATTATATACAAAAACAATGTCCTGCCACTTGAGCTTTATCACTACCCTATGGAAAATCTACAAACCCAGAGTCCCACATCAAAGCTCATTTTGGCAAAGCCAAGGAACAACTTCGTCATGCAAAATAAACACAGATGTTCCACACTCAGGCAACTGGCTAAGAAGAGATGGTGCATAGGGGGATGCAGAGCTCTGTAAAAGATAATGTTTCCTTATACACCCTACAGCAGTATCTTTGGTGGAGACTGCAAACATTGCTTAAGAGGACTGATTCTTCTGTTTTAAAAAATTATCTTTCCTAACTATAGCTGTGAACACATTGAACTAGTTTGTGTGTATGTGTGTGTATGTATGCAGAAGTACATGCATACTGTCTGCAAATGTCAGTTTGATTGTTTTTGAGCTAGAGAAGAACTAAATTTCACATGCATCTTAGGCAGTGCCTTTCTTGTCAGTGATTTATTGATTTCTGTCTGTAAGGTATAATATTAATAACCATATTAATTATAAGAAGGTCTGAGGAAGGAAAAGTTACTAGCCTCTCCCATTAACTGACAGTTAATGCTGGGTGGTTCCAAATGACCAACTATAATTGACTTCCCTTTGTTCCTTTCAATCTCAGCTAATTGCAAGAGAATATCTCTGCTAAACAAACATTCCTCGGATTCTAATTGTGTTTCTCTCAGAAATAAAAATAGATTTGCAAAAGATAAAGAATACATGTTTGGGATTTCTGATATTTTGCCTAGAGTTGCCCTGACATTCAGTTACGGCCTATTCAAAATATCGTCTTGAAATAGTTTCCCTTTTCCCCTCATACTGGCATGTGATTGCAAAGGATAGAATAGGGTAGGATTGTAAAGAGAAGGTTAGGATTTGGGGTTGTTGTGATTTTTGGAACTATACATTTTTGTGAATATTTCTGTCTTGAAATAGTTTTAATCTGAAATATACCTAAATCCTATGGAGGGTGGGGAGAGTGTTAGAAGGCCAACAAAATCACTCTATGTTCTGCCAGCAATATTGTCTTGGTTATAATGGGAAATCAATCCTAGCAGTCATATTCCAATTTGTACAAAAAATATGTGAAAGGCATTTTAGGGAACAAGCAACCTCTTGAGAAGGCCAGGAGTCTTGTTCATTTATCATCCACTGACTTACATTTTATTAAGTATCATTCCTTAGGTGTGACAGGTAGAAAACTGTAGACTGAGTCCCATTTGTCTTTCATTTGTCACGAGTATTTGTGTGCCCTTACACTCTCTTTATTGCAATGTCCTTTACACTTTTCTAATAATGTACTTATTAATATTTTGAATATAGACTCCCAATGTATATTTGTTTATTGCTTTATGACTTATTGGAATAATATAGACATTGTAAAGCATAATCAAAGATAAAAAATAAAAAATAAAAAAATTAAAAAAAGATAAAAAATAAAAGCATAATGCAAGAATAAAATTTCAAAGACAATTTTAATTTTACTTACACTTAATTTGAAAGCCCTCTTGCATTTCATTTTGTTTTAGGCTTAAGACATTCTAGGACTGACAGCCATGTGATCAATGTGACTAAATATGCCTTACAAATCTGGCTTAACCCTTATAAATAGGAATTCAAGGATCTGGTTCTAAGTGTAGTTTATTGACACATTAGGTTATAACTGCCATCATTGAAAACATACTTTATAGAAATATAGTGAGCCAAACAGGAAGACATTTTTGGCTGTGGTTAGTAAGTTGTGATACTCAGTTAAAAAATTTCAACCCCCCAATTAAGCAAAAACCTATTCTTAAAATTTGACTAATACTTTTCCTCCTTCCCTGATGTCATACAGTTTTCCTTGCAAACTAATAATAAATCATTGCATTAATTTTAACACATTTCTTCGATACACTGAAAGTTTTATTTTCAAGCTTGTAGCATGCACAGGTTTAAAATCTTACATAGGTTTATTTATTTTGGGGAGCTAAAAATACTGCTTAATAATGGAAAATCTCCAAATATCAGTCCCAAGGTGCCCTATCCATAGTCCTAGAGTTACTTTCTCATTTGTTATTAAAGCTGTTACCTTTACCTTGGAGGGATATACTAATATTTTTCCTCAAATACCTGTTAGGAAACATACTTCTGTCAGCTACTTGCCATCACAAAAAAAGATTAGTAAATTTGGAATACTTTACTTTCCGTAAAAGAATAATGTAACTTATTTTAATTTCAACTATTTATCAGAGCATTACAACTATTTATCAGATAAATAGAGCAACTATTTATCTGATAAAGTTTATCAGAACTTTACTTGAAATAATCAGTGAATCTCTGTGGGCTACAATGATTCATGCTTCCCTATTTTATTACAAGATAATATACATTCTATTTTAAATGTCATCCTAATATAATAACTGAATTATGAAATACTCTAAGAGATTTCTCTATTTCACATTTCAACTTCTTTTCTGCAATAGTTTTCTAAAAATGATATAATGAATAAATTTCATAAATGGTGCTATTGACTAATGTAATCCCAGAATTCCACTTAAAATTCTACTCGGAGCCACTGCTCAGAGTTTGGACTTCCGAAGTTGAGCTTATATCAAATACTATGTTTGGAAATATATTATTTTTTATTTTAAAATGTCATTACTGCTAAAGAAAATCTCCTCTGACACAGTTTTTCTTCAGTGACTCATGAAAATAGTTATTTGTGTATTTCAGTATTGAAGTAAGATCTGGAAAATGCTGTAAGCCCAGACAACACCTATGGGCAGGTGATTGTTAGGAAAGGTGATGTAAATGAAATCCCCTTTCCCTTTTCTTCTGACTTCCAGATCTTTTGTCTCTCTGGTTCTGGGACCTGGGGTCTGGAAGTGGGTCGTGAAGGCTCTGCTGAGGTCCCGTCAGAAAGAATAAAGGAGCTAGTGATGATCTCTCTCCCTTTTTCCTGCTGTGCTGCATCCATGGTCCCTTTGCGGGGGCTCAGCAGGGGCTGACAGCCTGTCAACTTCTACAACACAAGTTTATCGAGTTAGAGACCTTCTGGGTTATTCATGACTTTTAAGATACTTCAGAAAATAGAAGTAACCCCATTAATCCAATAAAGAAAAATAACAAACTTCCTAAGAGGTTTAGTAGTCAGAGAGAGGAAAAATAGTCCAAATAATCAGTGTCAGGTCCAGTGAAACAACAGTTTGGGGACACAGAGAAATATATGAGTGTTTTTTACAATGAAAAATATAGCAAGAGAAGTCAAGGAGTATTGAATGCAACACACACACACACACACACCCTTACACACACATACACACACACCCCTATGCATGCATATAATTTCCTTAGGCTTAAAAAAAAAATCTTAAGCTAAAAATTCAGTACAGGAAAAGGAGAAAATGGTCACTACTGACATTTGTATAAAGCATATTGTTATCTAGAAATAAAATTTCAATATATTTCAAAAATAGAAATTCTACAAGCCACTCTTTGGTCATAATTTAATAAAATTAGAAATTAAAACTTAAGCAGGGGTGCCTATCTGGCTCAGTAAGAAGAGCTTGTGACTCCTGACCTCACAGTTGTGAGTTCCACCCTCACATTAGAGGTAGAGATTACTAAAAAATTAAATAAACCGAAATGTATATATAATTTTAAAAAAGAAATTAAAAATTAAAAAGTGAAAAAAGTCTTACCTACATAGGAATTAAGGAGTATATTTAAATCAAAGGGCAAATAAAAAGAAAACTCAAATCTAAATATAAGGAAAAAGCAATATAGAACATATGGTAATGGAAAAATTATGCTTATAGAAATACTTATGCTTCTGTTTTTATAGTTGCCTGGACAAGAGAAAGAAGTCAGAAAAATAACTGACTAACACATTTAGCACAATGTGTTAAAAGAAGAGGCACCTGAGTGGCTCAGTTGGTCAAGCTTCCAACTCTTGATCTCAGCTCACGTCTTGATCTCAGGGTCATGAGTTCAAGCCCCGTGTTGGGCTCCACTCTGGACATGGAATCTTATTTAAGCAAAAATGTGTTAAGTTAAAAAGGTGGAATTATTAAAGATAAAGCCTGAATTATTTACAATGAAAATCAAGAAATAAGAGAAGGAATAATTAAGTCCAAAACATAATACTCCGAAAAAGATTATGGAAGAATTACCTCAAGGGTAACATAACAAAAGAAAAATCTATGAGAAAGGATACAGTATCACAGATGCAGAAATAATTTTTTAAAGCTCGATTATTACTTTATGATTTTTGGTCATCTTATTAATTATTATTTTTTCTGCCACGTAACATGGCTGATAAAGAGATCACATCAGGAGTAAAAGTTGCCTATACTTGAATTCTAGAATTCTTCTTATCTTCTAAGCCTACTCCAACCAAGTTTTGCCCTAGCACATCATTGAATGTCCTTTTGTCAACATCACCATACCTTGCGATACCTAATATTCAGTTCTTAAGCTATATCTTTTTGATCTCTTAGCAAGATTTAACTCTTGAAACAGTTTCATCTTAACAGTTCCAAGACTCTACACTTTCCCAGTCTTCCTCCTGCTTCACTGGCCATTCCTTCTCATTTTTCTTTAATAAGCTCTGTATTGTTTCCCTAACCTCTTTCTCTTAAAATGTCCTTGGTTCAATTGTCTTCATAACCTCATCTGGACTCATGGCTTTAAACACTGTCCAACCTTCCACCCCCAACCTACCTATTCACTTATACACATGCACGCGGGCACACACACACACAATCTAATCCTACTCTACTTGTTACCTTCCCCATTTGCATCCTTGGCAGTTGCTCAGATAAAATTTATTGGCATAGCCCTCAACTCCTACCTCCTAACTCTCTATCATCCCATGTCCAATTTGACAGGAAATCCTGTTATTCTACTTTCACATTATACTTGGAAACACTTACTTCCCCTGCTAGAAGATACAAGAGAAATTACCTGATATGAACAACAGAAAGAAAATTCGCTGGAAAAAAAAATCAACAGAAAGTCAGAGATCTTTAGAAGTATAGCAAAATACCTAACATGCCTGTCATGAGAGCTGTTTTTTGTTTTTGTTTTTGTTTTTAAGATGGGGGAGTGGGGGATGGGCAGAGGGAGAGAGAGAGAATCTCAAGTAGATTCCATGCCCAGCATAGAGCCCGACATAGGACTGATCTCACAATGCTGAGACCATGACCTGAGCTGAATTTAAAATTCTGAGGCTTAACTGACTGAGCCACTCTCATGACCCAATGTCACGAAAGTCTTGGAAGAAAAGGAAAATGAGAACATAATGGGAAAAAAGATATGAAGAGATGGTGGAAAAACAAATAGAAATACAGAGGATTTTTCATCAAAAACCACACAGACCCGAAGTAGACACGCAAATACCATATGGTCCAACAGTTGTACTCCTGGGCATTTACCCCAGAGAAATGAAGACATATTTACATAAAAACCTGTACACAAATGTTGATAGTATCCTTATTTATAATGGAAAAATAATAGAAACAACTCAGATGTTATTCAATGGATAAATGGTTCAACAAACTGTGGTACATTAGCCCTGGAATACTATTTAGCAGTTAAAGAAACAAATTATTGATACATGCAACAACCTGGAGGAATCTTCCAGAGAATTGTGCTAAGTAAAAAAAGCCAAACACAATTTCATCTGAGAATAAAATGTAAAGATCTTTCCAATCCTTGTATCTTCAATTTATTTTTCTTGTCTTATTGTATTAGATAAAATCTCAAGAGAATATTGAATACAACAGGTGATAGTGGCCATCCTTATCATCTCTTGTTTTGAAAGGAATGCTTCTAATGTTTCTCATTGTTGATGATATTTACTCAAAATATTTTGTGTATGCGGATACTGCCATCTAAGATTTAACTTTAGAGCTGAAACTGTGCTGATATTATTACTTAAAATCAGAAACATAGGGAAATGAGCAGATGTAAGTAGGAAGTTAAGGGCGGAAGTTTAATTAATAAATGGTGACATTGCAAGTTCAGAATTGAACTTTTCTTCTTTATTCAGTACTTGAATATGTTCATCTTTTAAATCCCTTTGTTTAGCATTCTTTGCTTCTTTCAGGTAATCTCAGGTACATCTCCCTGTATATTTCCATTGAATCTTGTACACATAAGCTCTGCAGCAATTATGGCACTGTGTTGAAATACTGTATTTACATATTTAGCAACTAAAACTGTATCAGCTACTACCCTTTTCCAGTTTTTCAACCCCACAACCAATCACTCATTTGAAAAGCCCTGTTAATTTGTTAATTTATCTATGAAGAACATTTTGAATGCATTTAACTTGATCTCCATTTTCACCTCTTTGCTGTTTAAGCCACCACTTATCTTTCTTATCTAGATTGGTATCAGCCTCCAACCTATTGCTCCTGATGCACTCTTGTCCATCATGGTCTGCACTGGATAAAGCAGCTTTACTGATCCATTAAAAGTACAAATGAAATAATTTCACTCCTTAGCCAATGGCTTCCCCTATGTTCAGAATAAAATTCAAACTTAGAAAATCCTATGTTATTCGGACTCTTTTTACTGCATCCCAGAATTGCTGGCCTTCTTTTAGTCATTTGAGCAAACCCATCTTAAGCCATCGCCATTTCAGAGAGGCCTTCCCTAGTGGAAGACATAATACAAAATAAATAGCATATAAACATAAATAAATATATAAAGACAGACATACATACAAAAATAGATAATAGCCTAGTAGAAGAATTAACAGAAAAAATAAGTCCCAGGAATAGGGCAGTTACATAAAAATGGAAAAGATAACAACCCTGCAAGATATTTTTCCAGAGAATATATAATTAAAGCACAGACCAAAAAAGTACATTGATAATGGTTATTAAATTTTGATTCAGGGATCCCTGGGTGGCGCAGCGGTTTGGCGCCTGCCTTTGGCCCAGGGCGCGATCCTGGAGACCCGGGATCGAATCCCACGTCGGGCTTCCGATGCATGGAGCCTGCTTCTCTCTCTGCCTGTGTCTCTGCCCCCCTCTCTCTCTCTGTGACTATCATGAATAAATAAATAAAATCTTTAAAAAAAAAATAAATAAATTTTGATTCAATAGTTCTGA